>NC_079196.1:158176368-158848383 GCF_029499605.1 Hyla sarda | reverse complement strand
AACAGTTATTCACTAAGGATGAATACATATTCTGCAGGGGAGCTGTTATTTGAAATTGACTTGACATCTGAATCATGGAAATGAAAAATGTAGCGACATTCTTTATGACACGCTGTAAAAGTCTCCCTTGACTGCTTCTCGCAGTGCCTTCCTGTGGAGTCTGTCTGGATGAGGATTCCAATGCTAACTAATACACTATGACCATGAAGTTGTGGAAGCTGAAGCACTCCAGGTTGCACTGTATGGGGATTCTGAAATGCACTATATTCTCTCCTAGAAGCAACAGTATAGGAGAGAATGTATTCTTTATTATAGCTGAGGGTAAAGTGAAATGTTGTCAGCTAAATTCAAATTGGCGATGGGGGGAATTAACAGTGCCAATGCTTTCTCATGGATGTGTAAAACTGTAAAGTTCATTTTCTGGTATAATCAAGTCCTACCATAGGCTGAAAGATGGATACATTTCTTCAGGAGGGAGATTTGTGCTGCAGAAATGGAATTATAACACTGAAAATACTGTCCAAAGAGCATCCTAACAAAGGTTAGAGAAGACATTTGTCAACTTTAAAGGCCCATGCACACTGAGGAAATTTAAACGAGGAATATTCTCACTAAATTTCCTCATTGGATCCAGGTTGCCAGAAATCAGCAATTATTTTAAGTGAAATTTTACCATGAAAATAAACATCAGAAATAAAAGTCCTATTAACTAATGGGCTTCTCCAAGCACATTCCGCTAAAAGAATGATTACGTTCATTCATTTGTTAGAATTTAGAAACGCATTTGGAAGTGCCGCTATGGAATTTTCTGTTGTGTGCACTGAGCAACATAATCCCATTGAAAAGTTGTAAAGAATACTAAAGAGTAAAGATAGTTAAAAAGGGAACTGTGACCAAGCTCTATGGATTCAACCAGAAGTAAAGCTAGTTAAAAAGGGAATTGTGATCAAGCTCTATTGATTCACCAGAAATCTTGGAATTCTCTACTACTGTCTTATGACACTGTATTATTTAGAGGAGTTCAGTAAAACTGGATACTGTTTTCCCATTTTAACCGTGTTTGCAGTGGTTTTGCTGTACACATCACTAGTACACCCCTCAGGGGGACCCATCAGGTTTGCCAGACCATCCTGCCATAAGTGACACTATAACCCAAGGGACTACTACCCAACTACTACACCCATCCTCCTCATTGGTACCACATTTCTATGTGCACACATAGCTATCAATAACTTGACTACTTATCCCTGAATGAGCTGAGGTTTCCACAAATAAACAAAAAGCTATCCTTTAAAGAATACCTGTCACAAATCATATTTTCTAAACTAACTCAGATTATATTCCCTAACTTCTCCTAAGGGTGCATGCACACCAAGTTTTTGCCATATACGGTTTCAAGTTAAAAACCGTGCAGAACAGTATAGAAAACCGTATGCATTGACTTAACATTGTAAACTGTATGTGAAACGCATCATGCGGTTTAGTCCGTTTTGCGTCTTATACGGTTTGTCTGTTTTTTTACCCTTACCCAAAACAGTAGTCTACCACGGTTTTGGTCCGGGTGAAAAAACATATTAAACTGTATACTTTTTTTTAAAATGGGACTCAATGGGAACCATACAGAACCGTATGTGCGTACAGTTCCATCTGAACTGCACAGTCTTCTTTTAATTTCAATCACACAAGTTAAACTTTTTTTTTAATGGACCGAAAAGTTAAAAACTTATTTTTTTTTTCTTAAAAAACGGATGCAACCAGACATCATTTTTCAAACCGTATACGTTTTTAAACCATATACGGGTTCAAATTTGTACACATTTTGATACAGTTTTGTCAGGTTTTGAGGAATCCGTTTTTCATCAAAAACATGATACATGAAACATGTCTCACAGGTATGCTGCATACCTGTGAGACAGCCGTGTCTCTAGCAGCACTGTTACTGCTTGGGAAACTGGGACCTGTCCGGCAACCAACCCAGCATACAACAAAGGTACCAACTTTTACCATATTGCACTTCAAATACTGTAACCAGTAGCAACCAAAAATAATTACCGGCGCTGCACATTTTTTTAGACCGCCAAGTATCTAGTAGCGCGCGGTGCAGAGAACTAGAATCACAAACTCATATAAGGTTACAAATTGTTTCATCTTTTGCCCAGTTACTATTGTATCAATCGCTGTATCCGTTAGAAACAATATCTACAGACACCATAATTGAAGTTAAATCATCTGGATTTATTGCTGCAACTGAGATATTTATTCACATTATCTACCTGCATTATTTCTACAGACTGTGTGGACACTTAGCAAATAATTTTAAAGTTTTTTCATTTTATGTATTTTATTAGTTTTAAATAATTATTTGCCATATTTTATGCATTGAATATTTTATGTTTAGACTATTTAATATATCAGTGTATTTCTGCTGACCCACAAGGGCCCTGAGGGTCAAAAGACACAAATATTACGAATATCTTATTATCAATAAATTAATTTGTATCTAATATTCATGACTCTGAGCCCCAATTTTTCTATATATTTTGTATAATTTTTGGCGCCTTGGGTACAGGTGTTATTTGGGCAGCCCGAGTCACAGGTTGTCTGGGAGATAAGAGCCTCTCTAATATTTCTTTAATTTACAATTTTTTTTAACTTTGAGGTCCTCTGCAGGTTTTTGACGTGGCTATAGCACTCCAAATGCCCCCTTTTTTAGTTACCATGCACAGCACCGTTCATTTAGTACTGGTTGTGCCTCTAACTGCAGCTCACTGCAGTTCAGTTACATATGAGTAATGGGGAATAAACTGCAATACCAAACTCAGCTGGCATCAAATGTACACTCGCCAGGGGACCATATTTCAGTGTGTGCTGATCAGAGGACCACATTTCAGTGTGTGCTGATCACAGAGGACCACATTTCTTTCATTGTTTACCAGCTGTGTGTGTTTATTCTGTTCATATTTTAATTCTCTGGTGCAAAGGGACGTTTCCAAGCCCCTGAAGGGCTGAGGGCTGGAACGCCTCCTTGCTTTCCTTCCCATCCCTGTCCCTGCTTCATTGACAGTAAGCTTGAAGACAAGCACTGGTTTCAAATCTCACACCTGCCACAAATTTGGAATGAGATTTGGAGGCTGAGTCCTGACTGTCAATCTTTTCAGGGGCAATGTATCTCTGACTTTTTGTACCAGAGAATAAAATTATGTTTCTATGTTATGGAAGCAAACTGATATATAAAATGTATTATATGCCTCTCAACACCTTACAGAAAATTTTAAAGGGGTACTCCACTGCCCCAGGGTCCAGAACATTTAATTCCGAATGCTGGGTACAGGCTGCGGGGGTCATGACGTCACACCAAGCCCCCTCAATGCAAGTCTATGCATAGACTTGCATTGAGGGGGTGTGACGTCAAGAGGGGCGTGGCCTTGATGTCATGACCCCCGCACCCAGCGTTCTGAACTAAACGTTCCGGACGCTGGGGCAGTGGAGTACCCTTTTAAATGTTATGGTGGTCAGAATCAGACTTTGTAAGCATATTTATTTTGCAAGGAAAAAGTTTAACTTTTTTTTTTTTTAAGTAGAATAGTACAAAAAACTGACTAATTATGGGTATAGTTGTAATCATACAGACCGATAAAATGGCAGTTTTACTGTGAAGTACACCTTCACAAATGACATCTCTACATTTCATGGTAAAATTTTATGTATTATAACAGAGTCCTACAAAAAACAAGCCCTCATAAGGGTCTGTGGATGGGAAAATAAAAAAAGAGTTATGTCTCTTAAAATAGGAAGTAAAATAAAAACCCTTAAAATTGGCCCAATCTTGGAAGGCTTAATGAAAGCTATTTGCAACATTGCTTAATTCTCCAGATTACATGGATAAGAGCAATACAATGAATTGGCTGTGAAGGTGTTCATAGTGATAATGAATTGCTCAATGGCAGAACATTAATCTAGTACATAAGATCACCATGCTAGGAATGATTTTCAGTCACTTTCTATGGGAGTATCTCCTATGATCTCTCACTGCTGTTAAACAATCACTTTCCATAATCTTAAAGTTATGGATCCCCTCTTTTGTGTTCAGCCAATCAGCTAATAATTCACCATCGTGTTTTCTTGAGAGATCAATTACCTGTCAAACTGCCCCTGTGATCTGTATCTAATGTTTTATAATGTACACAAGGTCACTGCTTTGGGGCTAGTTTTAGGGTACAGGGCAGGCAAATCATAGACTATATAGGAACAAATACTGACTGCAAATAGATATCTGTGTTTAGGTCTAGGACAGTTTGGAGTCTGATGCGACGCATCAAATGAGTGAAGCCAATTAAATTCCCATGTATAGACGTACAGCGGACACACATAGAGCATTTGCAGAGGACACACAACCTGTCGGAAACAAGAGGGCTGAAACACGTCTTTTGTACCATATGATGTCAGTGGAGCAGAACATGGCACCAGAGGAAAAGTGGCAATAAAATATGTGATTACCATTTTTGATAATGCATTAAAGATATGAAAACAGTCGGAAGCACTAATATCACAGTTTCCATTTTCAGTTTTTCATTTTTACATTATCCATGACCACATCTGCTACAATATAACATGACCCATTAGGATACATTTATAGTTAACACCAAGGTCTGGGCTTTGTTCACATTTGGACATTGGTATGCAGCACTATTCTCGCTATCAAATCTGATGAAAATGCTGAGATAGACATAAAATGAATATGTACCTCTAAAGGTTTTTAGACAAATGGCAGGACTGTGCCCAATAGTCATTTGTCTAAATCACCTTCATCTTGAATTCAGCACCTAAAATCATTCTCCCTATTCCCTCTGTTAAATATTCCTATGTGCTATGAGACAGAGGTTTCTGTGCCACCTCCATTTCACCCTACTACAGCGTGAGA
Source organism: Hyla sarda (assembly GCF_029499605.1). Taxonomy (NCBI): domain Eukaryota; kingdom Metazoa; phylum Chordata; class Amphibia; order Anura; family Hylidae; genus Hyla; species Hyla sarda. Next base: position 158,843,462 of record NC_079196.1, on the reverse strand, counting down.
CCCAGTAGAATGTGATTCTATGGCGCTGGATCTCATCCGGAGATGGGTGCTGTGGAGACAGACTGGGGAGCTCTATCTCATAGCACACAGTTAAACACTGCGGGGAGAACCATATTCCATTCAGAAATCTAGGCGCCAAATTTAAAATAATTGGCAGATTTGTTGTGAAAATTTCTACAAATGACATGTGTGAATATACCCTAACACAGTCACTACCACTGGACAAACAGCACTCTACCATGCTATTTTACGACCCCCACAATCAGTCATCTTATCCCATATCCTTTGGATAGGGGGTAAGATGTCTAGGGGCAGTGTACCCCTTTAAGTTGTGTATGATATCGGATCTACAAGGCTTTGTTCACACATTCAGGTTCACACATTCAACATATAAAGAAAAGACTGAGACTTCGCCTCTTGTCAGATCCATTCCTGGGTTTGTAATAAATAATTGCAATAAAAAACCTGAACATGTGAACACAGCCCAGGAGGTGGGTAATGTATACATTTCCAATGACAATAAAGCAAGAGGGGAATCTACTGAAAACTTACATTTACCCAAAAAAGAGATTTTATTTGTTTTTGTATACACTCCCACCATATGCAAATTAAAGAAGCAGCCTGCTGTGATCTCTAGTAATCTAAATGATGAGGGACGAGTTGACATTTTCAGTGGTACATTTGTTTTTGTATCACTTTTTATTTAATTTAAAAAAATAACAAACAGTTGTAATTTTAGAGAACTTTATTTCACCATTCTAGTTAAACAATGCAATAGTTTTATTGGCAGGGTTGTTGCAGACATGGCAATGCCAAATATGTATGTATATATTTAGTGTCACAATACCAATAGTCCAGCTACTTTCCACAAGACGTTGTTATGTGGCTAAGGGAAAAAGGTTTTTGCATATTGCATAACTGTATTTAAAGGGGTACCCTGGTGGATAACATTTTTTTTTAAATCAACTGGTGCCAGAAAGTTTAACAGATTTGTTAATTACTTCTATTTCAAAGTCTTTATCCTTCCAGTACTTCTCAGCTTCTATATGCTCCACAGGAAGTTCTTTTATTTTTGAATTTCTTATCTGTCTGACCAAAGTACTCTCTGCTGACATCTCTGTCCATGTCAGGAACTGTCCAGAGCAGGAATGAATACACATAGCAAACCTATCCTGCTCTGGAAAGTTCCTGACATGGACAGAGGTGTCAGCAGAGAGCACTGTGGTAAGACAGAAAAGAAATTAAAAAAGAAAAGAAATTCCTCTGGAGCATTCAGCAGCTGATAAGTACTGTAAGGATGCTTTTTTATTTTCGTCAGAGAGAATAAGGCTGAACAAGGGTCTGTTTGCAAAACACTAATCTCTACAGTGGCCTATGGTCGGAGTTAGTGCTAGATTGCTAGGATCAAAAGTATACACTCCATATGTGATGTGAGTAAAGGGGAGTCTACATATGGCACCACAGTAAGCTAACCAGTGAAGATCTACATCAGTAGTAAATTTGAGAACTGTGGGAAATACCTGATCAATTGAATGTTCCCTGTCCATCATTCTCCAGGAAGGGATTAACACCTATTAAAAGGCAATTGAAAGAAGGATACAAACTGATGCAAAATAATTGTCAAAAGAGTGGGCAGTTAATCTTTAAAACATTCCTGTTGCATCCAACAGGGTGCATAAAGGTGATGTAAACCTAACCTAAGATACCAGGATAAGCAAGACAAAAATAGGAGGCACCTAACTAACACCTAACTAACACAGTCTCATTCTGCAATGTAATGGAAGTCTATGGAATTAATCGGTACAAAAAAATGCTGAAAATACAGTGGTGCCTGGACGTCCAGAAACACATATAAGCAAATAAACGAAGCAAATGAATCCGGCAAATCACCGCAACCATAGGTATTCAGGATGGTGCGGCCGCTATGGATTTCCAGGATGGTGCGGGAAGCTCAGAGGTGACGAACCGGTAGGTTTCATGCAATAGCACTTCCTATAGAATACCTATGGTTGAGGTGATTTGCCGGATTCATTTGCTTCGTTTATTTGCTAACCTAAGATACCCTAACTTTAGACATTTTGTTGGTGCATCTGAAGCCCCTTAAGATCTTCCTCCCCATCCTCCTTGGCAGTAGGTTTCGATTAGCAGCATGCAAATCAACATTCATAACCATAAGCCCTCTGGGACAATCAGAAAACCAACTAGATATATACTGTATAAAAATAATGAAATATTATGGCAATAATGCCATTATCTGGTGTTTGTGTTTACCCTGACTCATTATTGTATGATTTTTGTCTGGCATTTACAAGCCGGCTATTATCTGTATTAAAACAAATATTCTTGCGAACAGTTATTCACTTTAATTGTCTATTTGAGTAGGCAGATGGCTTTACATCTGACATGAGCTGAGACATTGTAACAAATAGCGTTGGGCCATGACTAAATCAAATCTGTGCACAAGCACAATATCCTAGTCACATTATTCTGTCAGATTAAACAGCAGATGTGTTTACATTCAGACATGTCAACCACTAACCAGTACGTTTGTTGCTACCAGCCAAAGATATAATATTCAACAAAATTATAGGATAACTTCACATGTACTTTTTTTTTTTTTTTTCTCCGTCCTATGCCATGCCAGATAGTTTTATGTGTAAGAGTGGGTTCACACCATGATTTTTCTACACAGTTTTTGGATACAGTTTAAAAAAAAAAAAAAACGTATGCAACTGTACAGCAAATCGTGGCCATAGACTTTCCATTCATAACCGTATGCACCATATTGTACACGGTTGTCTCCGATTTTCAAACCTACCACGGTTTTTGGTCCAGGTGAGAAAATGTATTGACCCGTATACGGTTTTCTTTAACATGGGAGTCAATGGGAGCCATACAGAACCGTATGTGCATACGGTTCCATCCAGTTTTTACCATACGGTTTTTGACTTTGCAGTTTTTTTTCTTGGAATTTCAATCAAACAAGTAAAACTTTATTCATAATGGAGTGAAAAGTTCAAAACTTATATGTTTTTTTTCTTAAAAAACAGATGCAACCGGAAATAATTTTTTCAAACCGTATATGGTTTTTAACCGTATACAGATAAAACTTTGTTCACACGTTTTGATACAGTTTAGTCAGGTTTCGAGGAATCTTTTTTTTTAATCAAAAACCTGATAAAAACTGTATTGCAAAAACGTGGTTGTGAACCTACCCTAACTAGCAGTAACTGGGTAGTCTGGTAGAAAACAATTTTTTCAAATCAACTGGTTCCAGAAAGTTAAACAGATTTGTAAATTAATTTGTAGAGAGAAAAAGGTAGGTTTCTCTCTACAAATTATTTTACATTTGTACTTTTTTGGTGTAAGTACATTCCATATAGTCTCGACTAATTTATTTTGTGAGCTGCACATACCCCAATTTTTTTAGATTTGTAAATTACTTCTATATAAAAATCTTAATTCTTGCAGTACTTATCAGCTGTGTATGCTCCACATGAAGTTGTATAGTTCTTTCCAGTCTGACCACAGTGCTCTCTGCTTAACCTCTTAAGGACTCAGGGCGTACCTGTACGTCCTGAGCCCGATCTCGGTGTTTAAAACGGGGTCACGCCGTGACCCCGCATCACACCAGGTCAGTCCCGGCTGCTAGTCATAGCCAGCTATTTTTAAAACAGTTCATTGAAAAATCATGTGCAATATAATTCTGTCATCCAATAAAATCCACAAGAAGTGGTTTGCAGGTGGACATGCATTAATTTGAACATAAAATGTACGCATATTTGTGTCCAAATGAGTGCTGAACTTTGCCATGTGAAGGGTGCCTAAGTGTCCAGTTGTACAGAGCCCTTATTCAGCACCCACACAAATATATAAGTCCATACTCTGTCTCTGTGTGTCCAGTTTGATACAGAATTAAATGTTATAACTTATAAAAAAAATATACTGTAGTGAACATAGTTTAAGGGTACGTTCAGACGAGCGGATCCACAGTGTATTTTACGCTCCGGATCCTCTGCTGAAAGACACCCACAGGGTGCCTCAGATGTGCCTGCCCAGAGTGCACTGCTTTGTGTGTATTCCTCTGTTTGGTGGAGGAATTGACACGGCAATGTGAACCAATGAACAGTGCTGGGTCAATTTCTCCAGAGGGATACGGACAGAGCTGTGCATCAGAGGAAATTACATGCTATCTGACATCTGAGGAAGAGGCTACACTTGGCTTAGAAACACATCATGATGATAGGTACCTAATTAAGCCATACCGTTCTGGTTTGAGCCATTCCATTTGATATCTGGAGGTGGCACCACGTGAAGTACTATGGGATAAAAAAAAAAAGTTTATAAAGTTGTTGTGACTAATACACAACAAAACAAGGTGAGCAGTGCCCCCAAAGGGGAATTCTGTCTTATCTTACTTCCATTTTGAACGGGTGTGCTGTTCTATGAGTGTACTGTTTTACTGCTTTTTGTTTTTACATGCTATTTTATTATCCAAGTTCAAAGCCCTTACCTATGCAGTGTACATGATGCCTTATTGTGTTGCTGACAATAGGGTTTATATGACAACTTGGTAGCTATGCAACAGCTATTGAATAGATTATTTTTTCTGTTAGAACCAAGTGCAGAGAAGAATCCTATGTTTTTGCCGGCTCCAGCACCATATCCATCCTTCTCTCAGCATGCCCAGCAGCTTCCCTCATCGCTGAGTATTGTGCGGGCTGGCCTATCAGGAGAGTGCCAGACCAACTATCTTGGTGCTGGTACTCATACCTCCCAGAGGCTAGGGATATATACCTGTTCTGATTTCAAACCTGTGCCTGTCATAGAGATTTTCCCCATCACTCACTTTTTTCTGTACTCTTTGCCTTGTAATTATTCTGACTTTCTGTCACCTCACCTTTGTCTTCCTCATTCTCCAGTCTGCTGGTTGTGTACTACACTGCTAGGGTTTTGACCCACTATCTATCCTGACTCTTCTCTGGTTTGTGATTTTGTACTGCACTGCTCTGTTCATTTCTTGCCTGTTTTATGATTAATGCCTCATTTGTTGATTTGGTACTGCTTTGCCTGTGTGTTGCTGACCTGATTTGTCTGACTTTTATTTCACTGTCTAACTATTCTATCACTGACTTAGGTAGGTGTAGGGACTGTCATCCAGTTGGGGGCCACAATATATGGTGGATTGTCCAAGTGGGTAGGGACAGTGGTTGGGGGAAAATCCAGGTTGCACTCTTCCCTACCCCAGACCTAAAATACACACTAGTTCTATCCCCTTTAAATTGATGCTTCTATGAAATGTCACTGACAAATGAGCAAAGTTACTTTAGGAAGACATGTATTTTATTTTTTTGTATCTCTAAAAATGCATTTGTGCATCACATGCCAGTTGTCTGCAGTAAAACATGTTTGTATCGTAACTGCTTTTGATTTACAAGCAAACACCTGCAGGACATAAGGTTTTCAAGAAAAGAAGCGTAAAAGACAATTTTTCGTAAATAAAGGGGATGCATGAACATTTTCTTTATCTGACTCTTTTATCCACCTGACCAGAAGGTAGTTATACATCTCACACAGTGATTATGGTATTTATTCTGCAGCTGCCACTTGAAAAATGTTGGCAGCTTAAAGAAAATCTCGAAAACGTTGTGCTTGAAGACAAATTATATATCTCCCGAAAGATAGCATATAATCTGGTGAGAAATAACTGAAGCGAAATCATTGTACAAAATGGAACTTTTCAATTGTTTGAAAAGTACTTAGGCATTACACACCTGTGGTACAATCTCCACCCATCCTACACTTTACTTACCATTTTGCTGTTAACATCATCTGATTAAGACTGCTTTCACACACAGCAGTTTTTATGTAAAACTGCCATAACAGTTTTGAAGCCAAAACTAGAAGTGGATTTAAAAGGAATGGAAAATATTAAGGAAACAATTCTCCTTCTTATTCCTCATGGATCCACTTCTGTGTTTGGCTCAAAAGCTTCAGTGGCAGTTTTAGGGTATATTTACATGTTTGGGGATCCTGCACGTTTCTCACTGTGGTTTTAATCTTTGGAAGACATTCTGTAGTGGAAAATCTGTTGCAGATAACATTTAGGCACCTGAGGGGGCAGGGACAGGCGGGAGACCAATTTCCTAAACCCAAAGAAGGATCAAAATGAGGCCCAAAATATTATGTGCAAATCCAGCCCAAGACCATGGGGGGAATGTATCAAAACCTATGCAGAGGAAAAGTTGACCAGTTGTCAATAGCAACCAATCAGATCGCTTCTTTTATTTTTCAGAGGTTTTTTTTGAAAATGAAAGAAGCAATCTGATTGGTTGCTATGGGCACTTGGTCAACGTTTCCCAGCACAAGTTTTGATAAATCTCTCCCATTATGGGCTGATTTTTGCATATCAAATGGCTTAAACAACGGGCCAATAAAATTGCTGCAATGATGCAGAACAAAAAACTGAGTTGGAACATAGTCTATCCCTAAAACTGATTTTTTATTACTATCCTTTAACCCCTTCAGGACCAAGGGCGTATAGGTACGCCCTTGGACCTGCTCTCCTGATATAACGCGGGGTTACTGTGTAACCCCGCGTCATATCACGGCGGGCCCGGCGTCATAGTGAAGACGGGACCCGCCTCTAATAGCGCACAGTGCCGATCGCGGCACCGCGCGCTATTAACCCTTTAGCCGCGCGCTCAGAGCTGAGCCGCGCGGCTAAAAGTGAAACCCAAAGTGGCCGGCTAGCTCAGTCGGGCTGTTCGGGATAGCCGCGGCTAATCGCGGCATCCCGAACAGCTGACAGGACAGCGGGAGGGCCCCTACCTGCCTCCTCGCTGTCCGATCGCCGAATGACTGCTCAGTGCCTGAGATCCAGGCATGAGCAGTCATGCGGCAGAATCGTTGATCACTGGTTTCTTATGAGAAACCAGTGATCAGCATAGAAGATCAGTGTGTGCAGTGTTATAGGTCCCTATGGGACCTATAACACTGCAAAAAAAAAGTGAAAAAAAAAAGTGAATAAAGATCATTTAACTCCTCCCCTATTAAAAGTTTGAATCACCCCCCTTTTCCAATAAAAAAAAAAACACAGTGTAAATAAAAAGAAAAATGAACATATATGGTATCACCGCGTGCGGAAATGTCAGAATTATAAAAATATATCATTAATTAAACCGCTCGGTCAATGGCGTGCGCGCAAAAAAATTCTAAAGTCCAAAATAGTGCATTTTTGGTCACTTTTTATATCATTTAAAAATGAATAAAAAGCGATCAATAAGTCCTATCAATGCAAAAATTGTACCATTAAAAACTTCAGATCACGGCGCAAAAAATGAGCCCTCATACCGCCCCATACACGGAAAAATAAAAAAGTTATAGGGGTCAGAAGATGACAATTTTAAACGTATTAATTTTCCTGCATGTAGTTATGATTTTTTCCAGAAGTCCGAAAAAATCAAATCTATATAAGTAGGGTATCATTTTAATCGTATGGACCTACAGAATAAAGATGAGGTGTCATTTTTACCGAAAAATGTACTACGTAGAAACGGAAGCCCCCAAAAGTTACAAAACTGCGTTTTTTTTTTCAATTTTGTCGCACAATGATTTTTTTTTCCGTTTCACCGTAGATTTTTGGGTAAAATGACTGACGTCATTACAAATTAGAATTGGTGGCGCAAAAAATAAGCCATCATATGGATTTTTAGGTGCAAAATTGAAAGAGTTATGATTTTTTAAAGGTAAGGAGCAAAAAACGAAAAAAAACCCAGTCCTTAAGGGGTTAAAGGAAATTCCTTGTTTATACACAGTGAAATTAAAAAGATCAGTCAGTGTTGCTTTTGTATAGCTGTTTAGAGATCTTGCTCTCCTTCTGCTCAGTTTGCCACTATTTTGTTATTGTTATGGCATAGAGAATGTCTCTATAACAGTCATGGAGATCACTAACTGTATTTAAAATCAGATGCCTGCCCTGACTTTTCGCTAGTTAAAACTAGCTTTATCAAAGGGACATCATCTTTCTAATATAGTTTTACTCTGTGTCAGTTACACTTCTGGTTTTGGCTAGCAATACTGATTTAAATACTGTGTGTGAACAAAGACTCAGATTGTCAGTATTGTTTTGTTTGAGTATATATATTTTTATTTTACAGCATTTACAAATGATGTCATTTTGAACAATAAATAATGATAAATAATACTTTAGGCAGACATATTGACATCTTACTTTATTTGTTTTCGGGGCTCCATACATGTAATACTGACAGAAAAGATTGCCTACATACCTATACAGGATCTTACCCTAGCATAGCAGTCTGAGTTGTGCCATAACTGCGCAATGAGGGCACGCCTATAGAGGGCATGCCCTATGGTGAAGGAATAAAATAAGGGAGGGTTGGGAGTTTTCCACAAACGACACGTGCTCCGCCCCTGTAGGAGAGGGGAGAGTTATATACACACGCCCCCACCTGTTCCCAATAAGCCCCACCTGGAAGTGCAGGGAGCGATAAATTCTTCCGCACCTCGCACAAATGCAGCCCTGCGGGCTTTATACTTGTGTTCAGGGCTCCATACATGTACTAGTGACAGGAAAGATTGCCTACATACCTATACAAGATCTTACCCTAGCATAGCGATCTGAGTTGTGCCATAACCGCGCAATGAGGGTATGCCTATAGAGGGCAAAAAGTAACCATGCTAGGATAAATACAATTCCTGAAATAACACATCCTACACCCAGCATCAATCTTCACATACCCGAAGTAGACTATACCTAGTGTGCCGAGAGAGTAGCCCCGACCAACTAGTGACTGCTAGAGGTGGTAACCATACCTTGGAAACTGTGGTAGTAACGTCCATCTGTAAAGAAACGACCTGAGAATGATAACATTCCCTGCCAAATACTAACTGAACTATACCTATTACCATCCCTACTTGTGACATTACTTCAAATGGACACTGAAAGGCTAGCTTCTGAAAAGCACCAATCCCCTGCTATTTATGAGGCAAAACTAAACTGATAGGTAAATGACAAAAAATACCTATCTACCTGATAGACCGTGTGGATCATGTCGCCTGACAAGGTTCATGAAGGCACCTTACCTGATTGAGACTGTAACAACAGACAAACCTAACTAGCCAATGTACTGACCCAACTGGACTTGGGAGTAATGACCCGTTGCAGATGACAGCTCCCTGCATGAGCAACGTACCTGTAGACGTGACCAGTGTTTAGGTGAACCATCATGCCTGTAGACCTGACAGGTCTTTGTGACACAGTCGTGCCTGAACTCGTCACAGGTCCCCGCGAAACCATCGAGCCTGTAGACATGACAGGTCTGTGTGAAATCATCGTGCCTGTAAACGTAACAGGTCTTTGTAAAAGCGATCTGAAACGTGTCAGATTACCTACACAACCATGTCAAAATCAATTTCCCTGAAATGAGACAGCAGTAACCACGATTCAATCCCCGATCCTAAAGAAATGAGTCATGTAACTGTATTAAATACACAATATATCTGCAACTAAATGCCGACCCTCCTTAAAAGAGAACGTGCAACTATGCCGGATAGTTGAATCTGTGTACTACAATGAAATGATAACGTAATCGAGAAATACAACAGACGAGGTTGTACCTGACCTGAAAACGTGTCAGGTTATAACAAATATAACAAAAGACAAAATTGCTCTGAAAACGAGTCAGTAACAACTGACATTACCCCTTTAATCTGATTTTTTCTTCTTCCGGCCCCTGAGACTGCTGTGGACAAGTGAGGAACAATCAACCATATAGTCTGCTCTGAGGACGCGTCAGCAACAGGCATGTAATGTTGCTACGCCTACCTAAAGACTATTCTGAGAAATGGGTCGGGAACAGTGGTTTGCGTGGGCTGCTCCGGGAACGTATTATATAACAAGTACGTGATGCTGTAGTATAAGTACTGAGACTGTTCTGAAGAAAAGTCAGGAACAGCGGAATTACGTGGCCTGCTCTGAAGACGTGTCAGTAACAAGCATGTGATACAGTACTAAAGAACTGAGACTGTTCTGAAGACAAGTCATGAACAGTAGACTACGTGGCATGCTGTGAATACGTGTCAGTAACAAGTATGTGGATGACGTACTTAACAACCGAGACTGTTCTGAAGATGAGTCAGTAACAGTGGAATTACGTGGCCTACTCTGAAGATGTGTCAGTAACAAACGTGTGATGCAATACTAAATGAACTGAGACTGTTCTGAAGAGGAGTCAGGAACAGTAGACTACGTGGCCAGCTCTGAAGACGTGTCAGCAACAAGCATGTGATACATTACTAAAAGAACTGAGACTGTTCTGAAGACGAGTCAGGAACAGTAGACTACGGGGCCTGCTCTGAAGACGTGTCAGCAACAAGCATTTGGATGACGTACTTAACAACCGAGACTGTCCTGAAGACGAGTCAGGAACAGTGGAATTACATAGTCTGCTCTGAAGATGTGTCAGTAACAAGCATGCGATACAGTACTAAAGAACTGAGACTGTTCTGAAGACAAGTCAGGAACAGTAGACTATGTGGCATGCTCTGAATACGTGTCAGTAACAAGTTTGTGGATGACATACTTAACAACCGAGACTGTTCTGAAGATGAGTCAGGAACAGTGGAATTACGTGGCCTGCTCTGAAGACGTGTCAGTAACAAACGTGTGATGCAATACTAAATGAACTGAGACTGTTCTGAAAAGGAGTCAGGAACAGTAGACTGTGGTCTGCTCTGAAGACGTGTCAGCAACAAGCATGTGATACAATACTAAAAGAACTGAGACTGTTCTGAAGACGAGTCAGGAACAGTAGACTACGTGGCGTGCTCTGAATATGTGTCAGCAACAAGCATGTGCATTGATACCCCTACCCAGACTATTTGAGAAAGGAATCAAATTAGTTGTTTGCGTGGTCTGCTCTGTGGACGTGTGCGTGACCCGTGGTACTGTGCACCACCCAGACCCTGAGACTGCTCTGAAGAAGAGTCAGAACCAGTCGACTGTGTGGCATTGCTCTGAAGATGGGTCAGTAACAAATGTGTGCTGCTGTGTTTATGGGGACTGTGACTGATCTACAGAAGAGTCAGAAAAGTGGGTAGCATGCTGGCTTTGAAATACTTGAGTAAAACGTGAGGGAACATGTGACTTAAGGCAGCCTGCTCTGAGGACGTGACAGTACCAAGCCACCAAAACAAAAAATCCCGACCCTATGAGTGTACTGCGGACATGTCCGGAACGGTCAGTTTACATATGCCAGAAACCAGGGTTTTTTTTTTGTTTGTTTTTTGCACCTGGCCAATCAAATACACATGCATGAAAAATAAACCAAACTTTATTTTTTTATTTTTTTTTACCAATTCCCTGATAGTAACTACACACACCTTAGCAGCACTTAGGAACTTCGATGTTGACACGAAGAAAACTGCATAAATGAAATCATAATGATTGCACCTGGCCACTGAATGACAGTGGCTACACTGACCCTCTACTGAGTCCGTGGGCCACTTGAATGCCCTGAGAGCCTGAAGGGTAAGAAGAAACAAAGGGGGGGGGGGGGGGGGCGCCGCTGGGGTTGCTATGGGCAATCGGAGCCCAGCAGTGGCGAGTCAGGCAACATGGTAACATTGTGAGTATTCCTGAAATTGGTTGCTCTGACTGTGAGTCAGTAACAACCGCGATTCAACCCCTGATCCTGAAGGAACAAGTCAGGTGACCGGGTATTGGACAGCCAATTAGTGCCACTAAAATGAATGACCACCCTTTGAACGAGTACCTGTGCCGGATAGTTGAATATGTGTACTATAACTAACTGATAACGTAGTTGTGAAATACAACCGAGGAGGTTGTATCTGACCTGAGAATGTGTCAGGTCATGACAATAAACAACAATGCGATTGCTCTGAACGAGTCAGTAGCAACCGACATTGACCCGTAGACGCTACGGATGAACATGCAGAATAAATACCATTACCCATGTGCAGTAAACGCTATGGATGTTAGTGCAGACAACATAACAGAATTAATGCTACATGTACGCAGAATAAGTACTACAACGTGTCTGCATAATAATTACTACCATCGTATGTACAGAATGAATGCTACGAATATCCGTGTAGTGTACTGCTACAATTATATGTGCAATATACATGACGTGAACATGTCTGTGGTACGAATACAACGAGCGTATATGTGGTATAAATGCTATGAGTGTATAGTGGTATGATACAATGAGCAGTATAATGCTATGAGTATACTTGCGGTATCAATGCTAAAAGTGTATGTGCCTGATGTAGGCCATGTGTATGTGCAGTATAAACGCTACAAGTACATGTGCAGTATAACCGTCGAGCGCATGTGCGGCATGAGTGCTATGAATTAATATGTGGTATGACGCTATGAGGTATGAGTACTATGAGCAGTATAATGCTGTAAACAAGCTAGGAGCGCGTGGCCACAACCGCACGAAACAGCATGACACTACGTGTGAGAACCGTATGAACCTGCGTGTATGAATGCGGTGAACGTGAACAACTTTAGAACCGTGAGCGTGTGACCACTATAACTGCCATGAGTGTATGAACCGTATAATTGCCATAGGTAGTATACTGCCGTAACCAGTATGAAATACCATTAACATATGAACCGAATGACACTTTGAGCGTATGAACCAGTGATAAGTACGAGGTGTTTGACTGCCATGAACGTAACATGGTATAGAAAGAACGTAAGACCATGAACATGTGAACAGCATAAGTTTGTGGAGCGTGTATAACACCAGCGAGTGAGAGAATAACCATGAGGTGAACAGCATAAACGAGTTTGCACAGTATAAATGCTGTGAATATATCGTCAGTGAGTATATGTACCGTATAATAATATAATCACATGAAACTGTATACACTATGCGCGTACGAGCAGTGTGGCCATAAGCGTATGAATTAACCATGAGAGTACGGACGATAAGAAACTCATGGAGTTATCAAACCGTGAAGATGCTCTACTCGTGTGCACCTTGTACCAGTAATGCGTGTATGCCCATTATAAACCAAGCGTATCAACTGTATGGATACCATGATCGTGCAAATAACGAGTATTACACTGTGTATACTATTATTTAATTAGATGTAGCCTATGTTATATCTCTACAGAGCATTGCACCCTACTGTATACTATATTGAAACAAGACACTCTGCAGAGCACTGCATCACCACACACAGCAATGGGATCCTTTGCAGAGCATTGCACCACACTGCACATGCTAACTGTAATGACCCTCTGCAGAGCATTGCACTATACCCTATATAGTATGTTATATTGAAACCATCCCATCTGCAGAGCATTGCACTAACTGTATAAAGTTTGTTTATAATGAGACCATCTGCAGAGTATTGCACTACACTGTATATAGTATATATTATATTGTAACAAGACCATCTGCAGAGCATTGCACCATAACTGTATATCATGTATACTGTATTGTAACGAGACCATCTGCAGAGCATTGCACCATAACTGTATATCATGTATACTATATTGTAACGAGACCATCTACAGAGTACTGCACTATACCATTATACAGTACATGATATACTGTAACAAGACCCTTTGCAGAGCCTTACACAGTACCGTATACTGCAAGGGCACCGTATACCCCGCAGAGCACCACAGCACACAGCAAAAGTTATATTGAAACAACCCTCCGCAGAGCATTGCACTATACTTTAGATTAACGATAGCAGACAAGCTGACAGGACCGCCTAACGAGCGGTGGGCAGCTGCCGCAACCTGTCCCAAGGGCATAGACAATTGTAGCTGTGCGGGTGGCGGGCGGTCCGCATGCAGCCATGAGGCAGCTAGCGGGCTGCGCGAAATGCTGAGGCAACGCGACCCCCAGCACCGATTTAACTCACCTGCTTGCCGCTCCTGGACCCCACTACCGCTGCGGGCAGAGCCAGCCAGAACCATACCTGCCCTATATTACCTTATAATCAGAGTGAGACACAGCATCCCCAGATGAGACAGCCAGCGGAGCTGCCAGGGATGCCTCGCCTGCACCTCCCAAGCCAGACTCATGATCAGCAAGGCCTCAGCACCGTGAGCAGCAGCTCTGAAGATTTTTGTGGGAGATTCACACACCAGAGTGCCACAGGAAGCAGAGATTCCACAAACGACACGTGCTCCACCCCTGTAGGAGAGGGGAGGGTTATATACACACGCCCCCACCTGTTCCCAATAAGCCCCACCTGGAAGTGCAGGGAGCGATAATTACTTCTGCCCCTCGCACAAATGAAGCCCTGCGGGCTTTATACTTGTTCAAAAGAAGCTCATATTGCAAACAAAAAGTTATGTCCTAGGAATCAAATATTTTATCCCTAGGTTTAGGGTTGTACCCATTTTTAAGTCTAATTTTTCAGTCTTTCTGGTAAAACTTACAGAGAAAGTAAATGCTGAATACAATTTAAATAATTTTTTTCTTATAGTTGTATTAAAAAGTATGTTCAACAACAGTTGAGGCAACAGAATACCAATATATAATGACCAACAATAGTGTATGGCTACATCCTGTAGAGGAAACATTTTCATGGACCCCAATCGCCTGAGTGTCAATTTGGCATCAAGATGCTTTTCATGGGGGTTCCATTTTTCTAGTGCTAGTGCACACCTTTGCACTATTCCATAGAGCAGGATCCAGTAGAAAATATGTACCATGTGGTATAAGTTTTTTAACATGGGAATTTATGTATGATATATGCCACTTAAATGTCAATGTGCCATCAAAGCTATAAGGCAAAGGTATCCAATAGAGAGTCCCCCGAGGTATACACCTACCAGACAACTCATAAGTGTGGTGTGAAAGAAGCCTTACTCATGGATTTTGATTTCCAAGAAAACTTTGGTTTCTGTGTTCTTGTCCTAACTGCTATAAAAATAACTAAAGTTTTTTCCTACTTATCAGGACTAAAAAAGGTAGAAGTGTTGCGTACAACACCTATGACATTACATATTTGAAGATGATTGAGCTCTTTACTAGAGGTTATAGAGGTGAATGTTTGAAGGGTGTAAAAGGAATGCCTAAAGCCATAACTTGCTAGTTCTATAACATCATGTGCACACATTCCTAATCCAGAGGATTTCCCAATGCCAGACACTCTGTAATATATTTATTTTGCTGTGAGCTAAACTGTCTGATGCAATGATGCATGGACAACCTGAAGTTTTCCTGCATTCTTTCGAGAACCAAATTACCATTTCATTAAACTGCCAGTGAAATTTGATTTCAGATGTACTTTCAGGACCGTCTGTGTTCTGCCTGTGGGAGAGGTAGAATGAGGTTATAGGGAAAATGGATTGCAAAAGGAAAACAATGTGTTATTTTGTGATGATGCTACCATTCACCTCAGTGGGAAGGTCAAGAGCCACAACGTTAGAATTTGGGGCTCAGATAAACCATTTGTCCTTATGAAGCACATTAGGAACTCAACAAAATGGCATCTTCTTTCTTTTTTTTTTTGCCAATGATACTGTAACTGGATACTCCAACCTTATGTTAAAGAAATGGCTCATACCACAACAGGATGGTTCAACTCCACATTTCCATTTGGATGTTCGCCAATACAATGATTTAACAATGTTGTACTTGCCTCCATGATTGCCAGATCTAACACCCTGTGAATTCTTTCTGTGGGGCTACTTTTTATCTAAATCCCCCAGCCACAGAATCTGAACATGTGGAACATAGTGGTCGGCACTTCCGTAGATGGTGGTGGTGCATGTGGCAAAAAGAGATCAATGTAAATTAAGAAAGGCCCAGCACTCACCAGTTTTGCAGAAAAGGTGAATATTTATTCACATAGTGTAACGTAAAATGACGCATTTCGGCATCCCACCAAAATGCGTCCTGCTACCTGACACAATATGAATAAATATTCACCTTTTCTTCAAAACTGGTGGGTGCTGGGCTTTCTTAATTTACACAGAATGTGAACAGCCTGACAATGGATAACTGAAACAGTGGAGTCCGAGGATATATTGGTGGAACTGGACTACCACCTAGGCATCTTCTATGTCACCAATGAAAATCATTCTGAACTTAGTAAGTGTATAGATAAAACTTGGACAGATAGTGCACCTTTTTATGTTAATAAATTTGTGTTATGTTCTTTAAGTTGAGTACTGAGGCAATCATTTTGCACCATCCTTTTCAAATCACACTGTTGTACAAAGAATGGTCAGGGGGGAAAAAAAAGGTTAGTCACACCTAAGTTTAGGTGACTACCCAAAGGCCTCTCTGCTACATGAGAAGACACAGTTTATTATAAACAAAACTTAGTAGGTGGGGCCCCTGTTACTGATTCGGAATTGAGGTCTAGGAATTTCAAGTTACACCTCTATATTAATGATAATTCTATCTACCAGTACTACCAGATGTTCCCATTAAATATGTTTCAACAGTTGGTTGGGGGGCAGAGGTCTCTTGTGGAGTTGTTATGTTTGTATCTATTTTTCAGAATGACCACAGATAGTAAAAATACACTGCTCAACATAAATAAATAAATAAAGGGAACACTGAGTAACACATCCTAGTTCTGAATTAATTAACTAATCGTATGAAATACTTTGGTCTTTACATAGTTGAATGTGCTGACAACAAAATCACACAAAAATTATCAATAGAAATCAAATTTATCAACCCATGGAGGTCTGGATATGGAGTCACACTCAAAATCAAAGTGGAAAACCACACTGCAGGCTGATCCAACTTTGATGTAATGTCCTTAAAACAAGTCAAAATGAGGCTCAGTAGTGTGTGGGGCCTCCACGTGCCCGTATGACCTCCCTACAATGCCTGGGTATGCTCCTGATGAGGTGGCGGATGATCTCCTGAGGGATGTCCTCCCAGACTTGGACTAAAGCATCCGGCAACTTCTGGACAGTCTGTGGTGCAACGTGGTGTTGATGGATGGAGCGAGACATGATGTCCCAGATGTGCTCAATCGGATTCAGGTCTGGGGAACGGGTGGGACAGTTGATAACATCAATGCCTTCCTCTTGCAGGAACTGCTGACACATTCCAGCCACATGAGGTCTAGCTTTGTCTTTCATTAGGAGGAACCCAGGGCCAACCGCACCAGCATATGGTCTCACAAGGGGTCTGAGGATCTCATCTCGGTACCTAATGGCAGTCAGGCTACCTCTGCTAAGCACATGGAGGGCTGTGCGGCCCCCCAAAGAAATGCCACCCCTCACCATTACTGACCCATCGCCAAACTGGTCATGCTGGAGGATGTTGCAGGCAGCAGAACATTCTACATGGCGTCTCCAGACTCTGTTACGTCTGTCACATGTGCTCAGTGTGAACCTGCTTTCATCTGTGAAGAGCACAGGGCGCCAGTGTCGAATTTGCCAATCTTGGTGTTCTCTGGCAAATGCCAAACGTCCTGCACAGTGTTGGGCTGTAAGCACAACCTCCACCTGTGGATGTCTGGCCCTCATACCACCCTCATGGAGTCTGTTTCTGACCATTTCAGTGGACACATGCACATTTGTGGCCTGCTGGAGGTCATTTTGCAGGGCTCTGGCAGTGCTCTTCCTGCTCCTCCTTGCACAAAGGCGGAGGTAGCGCTCCTGCTGCTGGTTTGTTGTCCTCCTACGGCCTCCTCCACATCTCCTGATGTACTGGCCTGTCTCCTGGTAGCGCCTCCATGTTCTGGACACTATGCTGACAGACACAGCAAACCTTCTTGCCACGGCTCGCATTGATGTGCCATCCTGGATGAGCTGCACAACTTGAGCCACTTTTGTGGGTTGTAGACTCTGTCTCATGCTACCACTAGAGTGAAAGCACTGCCAGCATTCAACAATGACCAAAACATCAGCCAGGAAGCATAGGAACTGAGAAGTGGTCTGTGGTCACGACCTGCAGAACCACTCCTTTATTGGGGGTGTCTTGCTAATTGCCTATAATTTCCACATGTTGTCTGTTTCATTTGCACAACAGCATGTGAAATTGATTGTCAATCAGTGTTGCTTCCTGAGTGGACAGTGTGATTTCACAATAGTGTGATTGATTTGGAGCTACATTATGTTGTTTAAGTGTTCCCTTTATTGTTTTGAGCAGTGTATTTCAGCTTAATAAATAGTGATTATGTTTAATTTAAAAAAAGATATAGACATTTACTTATTTGTGGTGGCCATGTTTGTCAAAAGTGACAACAGCAAGAACAGCTTTATTGGAAAAACTTTGTTATTCATAGAACAAGCTGACAAGATGACAGATGGTCGGCATTTTCTGAGAAGTTACTGATGTCTTTTATTGAAAAATAAAAAAAAAACCATTTGTTGCACAGTAATTCATTCTCATGTGATACGCCATATATAGCCTTTGTTCAATTACCATACGTTACATCTGTAAAAAAAAAAAATTATAATAATTGCAGAGCAATCTACACTACAGATTTGCTGACTCTTCACCATCCAATATCCCGATTTTAGAGCTAAGCATAAATGTCAGTTGGTAGTAACAGATGTAAAGCCTGATTTACAACTTCATGGCTTCATTCCTAGTGTTAATTTCACTATTTCTTTCATATTTTAAGAATACCTCTTTATTTGGTTTGAAAGAATATTTTTTTTTAAACTACATTTGACGTTGAGTAAAAATGGTTGCATTACCATGTAGTATCACATTTTAAAGGGTCTTCCAGGATTTAAATATTTATGCCTTTTTCTTGAGTTTGCCAAGGCAAATAAAATCATGGGATGCATCAAAAGGGGCATAGAT
Source organism: Hyla sarda (assembly GCF_029499605.1). NCBI lineage: Eukaryota > Metazoa > Chordata > Amphibia > Anura > Hylidae > Hyla > Hyla sarda. Next base: position 158,824,656 of record NC_079196.1, on the reverse strand, counting down.
GCTCACAACAAGGAAATAATTCTACTGCTGTATAAAATCACTAGTCAGACCACACAAAGAATACTGTGTACAGTACTGGGCACCAGTGTACAAGAAAGATATAGTGGAGCTGGAGAGGGTTCAAAGACGGGAAACCAGGGTAATACAGGGAATGGGAGGACTAAAGTACCCAGAAAGATTTTCAGAATTGTGTTTTTTTTTGTTTAGAAAAAAGAAGGCTTAGGGGCGACCTAATAACTATGTATAAATATATCAGGGGGCCGTACAGAGATCTCTCCCATGATCTATTTATACCCAGGACTGTATCACTAACAAGGGGGGAATCCTCTATGTTTAGAGGAAATAAGGTTTCTACACCAGCACAGACGGGGGTTCTTTACTGTAAGAGCAGTGAGACTGTGGAATTCTCTGTCTCAGGAGGTGGTCATGGTGAACTCTGTAAAATAATTCAAAAAGGTGTCTGGATGCATTTTTGGAGAGTAATAACATTGCTGGTTATGTATACTAGATTTATAGGGACAGAACGTTGATCCAGGGATTTATTCTGACTGCCATATTTGGAGTCAGGAAGGAATTTTTAAATCGAGTGTGAGTTTTTTTTTGCCTTCCTCTGGATCAACTCAGTAGGGATTCATTAGAGTTATAGGTTGAACTTGATGGACTCTAGTCTTTTCTCAACCTTATGAACTATATAACTATGTAAATATATCAGAGGGGGGTTATTAATTTGCTGACTAAAGGGGCCACACCACTAATCCAAGCACTGCAGTCTACTCATCACCTACCAGACACCGTATGTTCAGTAATGGCTGTACCTGGTATTGAAGCTTGTTCCAATTTAATTGACTGGGACAAGCTACAATACCAGCTGCATTTACCATTGAGTGTACAGCACTATGCTGGCTAAGAGGTGAGCACTTGGACTAGTGCCATGGCCCCTTAAATCAGATGATCAGGGGGGGTACCTGCAGTCAGACTTCAGCAATCTGATATTGGTCTCTGTATTTCATATATATATATATATATATATATATATATATATATGCCCTCCATTTATAATGTTTAGAAAAATTGGTTAAAAACTGAGTGATGAGCTATTTCTTAAAGGTCACCTACATAAAAAAAAAATTCACCTCAAAGTTTCATCTATGGTGGTCCAGCTGGTCTCCAGATCACCACTGACTGAAGGAACAAAGGAGTAAAAGCACTCAATGGGCAGTACAAGTCTGTTATTACTTTGCTCTTAAAAAAAAGCAGTGTGCAAACCCCTACATAGTATCTCACATAAGTGAGTACACCCCTCGCACAAAATATTGTATTGTATAATTTCATGAGACAACACTGAAAATGACACTTTGCTGCAATGTAAAGTAGTGTGTGCACAGTCTGTATAACAGTGTGTAATGTTGTGTCTCCCCTCAAAATAACTCAACAGACAGCTATTAATGTCTACACCTTGACAACAAAAGTGAGTACACCCCTGAGTGAAAATGTCCAATTTGGGCCCAACTGGCCATTTTCCCTCTCTGATATCATGTGACTCGTGTTATGAGGTTTAATGTGTAAATGGAGAGCAGGTGTCTTAAATTTGTTGTTATCACTCTCACACTCTCTAATAGTCACTGAAAGTTCAGCATGGCACCTCATGGCAAAGAACTCTGTGAGGATCTGAAAAAATCATTGTTGCTCTACATAAAGATAGCCTAAGTTTTAAGAAGATTGCCAAGACCCTGCAACTGAGCTGCAGCAAGCTGGACAAGACCATACAGCAAATTTACAAGACAGGTTGCACTCAGAACAGGCATTGCCATTGTCAACCAAAGAGGTTGTCTTTGGCAAATAGACATATAAGTGCTGCCAACACTGCTGCTGAGGATGAAGGGGGGAGGTCACACACAGCACAAAGAGGCCACACACACTACTGAGCCTCATTTTGACTTGTTTTAAGGACATTACATCAACGTTGAGGGCATGCATGGAACCCCTTTTCATGACATCCACATGTCTAATCTCTTTAACAGTAAAGTCAAGAGTCAAGATTGAAAAGACTAAAGCCACTTGTATCAAATTATGTGGTTATTATAGTAAAGTACTACTTTTATATGTGCTCATTATTATCTCTATATTATTAGTTTCGCTATCTATTTTTTTGTTCAAACTCTTTTCACTTAGTTCCTTCTGTGTCAATTTTACTTTGCCTATTTTCCTTGATGCTGCTCTACTATGGCTGCTCCCACTTGTCAGTGTGCTGTGTTGTTTAGCAGTTTCTCCTTATTCTTCAGCTCTTATTCACATTTTAGTTATTTGAAAATGCCAGTGCAATGACACAATAATATCAGGTAAACTGCTTTTCATTGCTAGGAAAGCCTTCTTTAGGTCTTGCTGGTTAACACTAATGCTTTTTAATGTTCATTTATTCCAGAAAAGGAGCGGAAGAACAGTATTAGGACTCATTCACAGTACAGAAATTCTCCACAGAATTTCCACTAGGAAAGTAAGCATCATGAAAATAAGCGGCCATTTCATCTCGGAAACAAGCGGCGATTCTGCCTCAGTTCTGCTCAGGTACCATGGAGCAGAAAGTGCACATATTCAAGAGGTGAATGCTGTTGTGTGAACATCTGGCACTTGACATCTTGTAACCAATAATACAATCCTACATTGTGTGAGTGCATCATGATCAACACTCAAATATCAACTCTCCTGTGCATACAAGAGAGCATCATTTTCCAGTCATGGGTAAATGTAGGGGTTTGAGTGTCCTTAACCACTGGCAGATTCATGGGACCTGAAGGTGAGGTGCCAGTATTTCTGAAACAGCCACACTTATTGGCTGCTCTTCAACCACAGTATCAACAGTGTACCAAAACTGGATGAATCATGCATACATCTGCGAAGATCACACAGCAGCAGGACATGTGTGGTTGATGCAAGAGGTGAGTGTTGTCTGGCACGTTTGGTGTCTCAGCAACAATGTACCATAGAAGGCACACTGGCCCAACAGTCAGTAACAGACAAGATTCCTCCAACACTGGGATGTGGAGTGGCTGCAGAGACCATTGTTGTACTTGGTCATCAGTACAGCCACCCATGGTAAGCGCAGTTCACATTAGCGTTTCCCACTGTACTGAAGATATTACACCACGGAGCGTATCCTTCCTTCTTTCTTTTTCAGTCCAACAATCAGTAAGGCACATTCCCACAATAACCATCAACTGGTGTTCAATAGCCAAAGGCCGACAATGTTTCCCCTGATGACTCACAAATAATGAGTTCCATAAACCACAGAAAGACATCAATGCATGGTAGAAAGTCATCTGGAGTGACAGGTTCTGTTTCCTGGTTTATGGAGTCGGTATCTGACATAAACAATGTGAAGCCATATCTCACGTGTGCACTGTTGGGGGTTAACAGGCCAGTGGTGGTGTCATAGAACAATCATACCACAATTCTCGGTGAATGCTATAGTAAATTTTTGGTTGACCATTTGCACCTACATCTTTATAAGGTCTTTATAGACAACCATGCCATCAGATCACTAGGGACATGACAGTGAAATCTAAACACTGCCTTGGCCCCCAAACTCACCAAACTGTAACTCCATTGAACCTGTTAGGAATATGCTGGATGAACTGTAAGATCTCCTTCCACTTCTCTGAAAATGAGCAACAAGTATGGAGGATGTTCACTACACTGTGGAATCTTTTCCCTGATGTTGTGATCAGCCATGATCAACCAAAAAGGTGGACCAACTGTTCTTGATTCAATGTTCCTAAGGCAGTGATGATTCAGTATATAGTTCAAATGGACTTCCATATATTCACTAGAGTGCCAGAGAGACACACTGAAGGGAAATTATTGAGGGGAACCTATTACCACTTTCATGTGCCCCAACCATTAGGTTGGTCTCTGCAGCTTCTCTTTGCTTCACTAACCTTGATAAAAGGGGTACTCTGGCACTAAGACATCTTATCCCCTTTCCAAAGGATAGGGGATAAGATGCCTGATCGCGGGATAGGGGATAAGATGCCTGATCTGCCCCCTGAATGCAAGCCTATGTGAGGGGGCGTGACAGCTGTCATAGGCTTGCATAGGCTTGCATTCAGGGGGCAGCTCACATAGGCTTGCATTCAGGGGGCAGAGCGTGACCTCACAGGGGGTCGGGGCAGTGACGTCACAATGCTCCGGCTCCCGTGATCGCCAGTAATCAGACCCGGAGCGAACATGTTCCGAGGACTGATTCTAACGGGGTGCAGCGTGCAAGATAACGGGGATCCCCAGCGGCGGGACCCCCGTGATCAGGCATCTTATCCCCTATCCTTTAATAGGGGATGAGATGTCTTGGCGCCGGAGTACCCCTTTAATATATCTCTTCCTGTTTGGGTGTAGGGAGAAATCTATCATTCAAGGACTGTAAAGCAAGCAGAGGCAATTATGGTGTATATATATATATATATATATATATATGTATAGTGAATTTGAGTAGCCGTATTAGTCCAGTAATGCAGATGCAAATCAAAAAATTTTGCCGTATCTTGTAATACCTTTTTTATTGGACTAACAGAATTTTGTAGAGACAAGCTTTCGGGATTCCTCCCTTTATCAAATCCAAAGCAAAAGATTTGCTTTGGACTTGATAAAGGGAGGAATCCCGAAAGCTTGTCTCTACAAAATTCTGTTAGTCCAATAAGAAAGGTATTACAAGATACTGCAACATTTTATGATTTGCATCTGCATTACTGGACTAATATATATATATATATATATATATATATATATATATATATATATTTTTTTTTTTTTTTACTTCTCTCACATCTTGCTACTTTTTAAAACTGAAAGTGGGGAGGGGGGTTAATTGGTCTAAGATGTTTACTGTTATATCTGAAAATCGCAAAAAAAAGATAGCACCAATCTACACCTTAACCAGGTGTAGATATTAACTTCTGCAGTAAGAACAACCAGAAATGATAAAAATTCATTAAGAAGGCATATGCCTCAAAAGTTTGTAACATTTTACTCCAATATAAAGCAATATTTTTAGACATTTTATTAAAATTTTGATAGTTCTGACTCAAATCTCGGTGCAGAAATGGTTTGTTTTTTACCTTGCCTATATTCATGAGCTGGCAGCCGAGATCCGGATGTGATGCTGAAGCATGTAATGCCATATGGCGCGTTGAGTTGGCAGAGGTGGGCTTCACTTGCCTTGTAGACTTTAAGCCAGCAGTCAATCATTGACATTAACATCTGCTGTATTTACATCTTATTCCTACGAGACATCAGCAAGATTTATTTCTGTTACATGCCCCTAATGCAGTGTATGCTAAGCATGTCAGCAAAAGAGTGTGTAATTGAGATGGCAGATATGGGTCACATTATATTCACAGGTAGTAATGCTTGGTAATAGAGATGAGCGAACTTTTCAAAAATTCGATTCGGCCGATTCGCCGAATTTTCTGAAAAAGTTAGTTTCGATCCAAATTTGTTTGCGGCGAATCAATATTAAATAAGGCTATTACGAGCCTACATACAGCCTCTATAGGGGTATAGAACACTTTGCTGTGTCCTAAAACGCATATGAAGTGTGCTGGGGTAGTGAAATAATATTGTCATTCAGAATAGCATGAAGATTACCGGCATCGCTCTTAGAATCACTGCCGCACAGCAGCACAATGACAGAGCCTGGTGGTGGCATCAGTGTCAGGAGACCATATATTGACTGAATGACATAGCGTGGAGGTGTTGGAAGCATGAGGACACCATATAGTGGCAAAATGACACAGCGTGGAGGTGTTGGCAGCATGAGGAGACCATATAGTGGCTGAATGGCACAGCGTGGAGGTGTTGGTAGCATGAGGACACCATATAGTGGCTGAATGGCACAGCGAAGAGGTGTTGGCAGCATGAGGACACCATATAGTGGGTGAATGGCACAGCGTGGAGGTGTTGGCAGCATGAAGACACCATATAGTGGCAGAATGACACAGCGTGGAGGTGTTGGCAGCATGAGGACACCATATAGTGGCTGAATGGCACAGCGTGGAGGTGTTGGCAGCATGAGGACACCATATAGTGGCTGAATGACACAGCGTGGACATGTTGGCAGCAAGAGGATACCATTTAGTGGCTTAATGGCACAGCGTGGAGTTGGCTGATGCATTAGTACACTTCACAGGGCTTCACAATCCCCCCCCCAAAAACAACACAATATGAGAAGTTTTTGACAAAGATTTCTCATAGGTAGCACCCGCTATCCAAAAATGTGAAATTCCCAGACCCAGGCCCCACCTCTGCGGCATCAGTAACCCATATATTACCTGAAGGACACAGCCTGGTGTTGGCTGATGCACCAGTACACACCAGGGCTTCACAATCCCCCCCCCCCCCCCCAAAAAAAAAAACAAGACATTGAGAAATTTTTCACAAAGATTTCTCATAGGTAGCACCCGCTATCCAAAATTTTGAAATTCACAGACCCAGGCCCCACCTCTGCGGCATCAGTAACCCATATGTTGCCTGAAGGACACAGCCTGGTGTTGGCTGATGCACCAGTACACTCCAGGGCTTCACAATCCCCCCTCCAAAAAGAACACAATGAGAAATTTTTGTCCAAGATTTCTCATTGGTAGCACCCGCTATCCAAAAATTTGAAATTTCCAGAACCAAGCCCCACCCCTGCGGCATCAGTAACCCATATATTGCCTGAATGACACAGCCTGGAGTTGGCTGATGCAAGAGTACACACCAGGGATTCACAATCCCCACCAAAAAAACAACACAATTAGAAATTTATGACCAAGATTTCTCATAGGTAGCACCCGATATCCCAAAAAATAGAAATTCACAGACGCAGGCCCCACCACAGTGGCATCAGTAACCCATATATTTGCTCAAGGACACAGCCTGGAGTTGGTTGATGCACCAGTACACACCACGGCTTCACAATCCCCCCGAAAAAACAAGACCTTGAGAAATGTTTCACAAAGATTTCTCATAGGTTGCACCCGCTATCCCAAATTTTGAAATTCACAGACCCAGTCCCCACCTCTGCAGCATCAGTAACCCATATATTGCATGAAGGACACAGCCTGGAGTTGGCTGATTCGAGAGTACACACCAAGGCTTCACAACTCCCCCCCAAGAACAACATAATGATAATTTTTTGACAAAGATTTTTAAATTTTTTTTTATAAAAACAATCTCAAATGAACGAGTTGATGAGGCCCCAAAATTAAGGACGGTGGACCACCAAAAATCATAATTTTCACCAAAAAGGATGAAGAAGCAGAATTAATCCCTCTTTGCATTTTTTTAGTAAACTTTTACGTAATAAATCACACGCTACAAGAGTTCCGTTGTGTAATGGTTATCCTTCTGGAAATTTCAAATTTATTACCCTGTTTCCCCAAATGTAGGACATCCTCGGAAGATAAAACTTACTATACCATACCAGGACAAGCTGGCTTGCAATGGCATCTTGCACGTTACCCTTTATTCTGAAACGTGCATCCCTGCAAAAAAGTTTCCAGGGAACGTTTGATGCCCGTCAGAAGATTGGCGTGACAGATGCCCGTCTGAAGCTAGGCATGAAGGATGCCCGCGAGAAAATGGTCGCCAAAGATGCACGTTTCAGAATAAAGGGTAAAGTGCAAGATGCCCGAGAGATGTTGAATTCTAAAAAGCAGCAGGTGGGTTTTGCAGTAAAACCGCCAAAATTGATGGACGCCCGGGAAAATATCAGCTTGAAGAGGAGCGCACCGGCCATCACTATGAACTCCGCCATGGCTCAATGGTCCCCATCCATAAACATTACCAAGACCATCCAGATTTCACAGCAGAAAACCATTACCCCAGGTCTTAGTAACAGGGTTAAGGGAATGCAAATAAATGTTGTCAACCATCAACTGAATGGCACAGCGTGGAGGTGTTGGCAGCATGAGAACACCATAAAGTGGCTGAATGGCACAGCGTGGAGGTGTTGGCAGCATGAGGACACCATATAGTGGCTGAAACTATTGGAAACTATAGACCGGTAAGTTTAACGTCCATTGTGGGTAAATTGTTTGAAGGACTTATAAGGGATTACATACAGGAATACATGGGGGATAATTGTATTATAAGTGATAACCAGCATGGGTTTACTAAGGATAGAAGTTGTCAAACCAATCTAATTTGCTTTTATGAAGAAGTGTGTAGAAGCCTTGACAGAGGAATGGCTGTGGATATAGTGTTTCTGGATTTTGCTAAAGCATTTGATACTGTCCCTCATAGACGTCTGACAGGTAAGTTAAGGTCTTTGGGTTTGGAAATTTTAGTTTGTAACTGAATTGAACACTGGCTCATGGATCGTACCCAGAGAGTGGTGGTCAATGATTCATACTCTGGTTGGTCCCCGGTTATTAGTGGTGTACCCCAAGGTTCTGTACTGGGCCCGCTGTTGTTTAATTTATTTATCAATGATATAGAGGATGGCATTAACAGCTCTGTTTCTATCTTTGCAGATGACACCAAGCTTTGTAGCACGGTACAGTCTATAGAGGATGTGCATAAGTTACAAGATGACTTGGATAGACTAAGTGTCTGGGCATTCACTTGGCAAATGAGGTTCAATGTGGATAAATGTAAAGTTATGCATCTGGGTACTAATAACATGCATGCATCGTATGTCTTAGGGGGGATTAAACTGGCAGAGTCACTGGTAGAGAAGGATCTGGGTGTACTTGTAGATCACAGACTACAGAATAGCATGCAATGTCAGGCTGCTGCTTCCAAAGCCAGCGGGATATTGTCATGTATCAAAAGAGGCATGGACTCAAGGGACAGGGACATAATACTCCCCCTTTATAAAGCATTGGTACGGCCTCACCTGGAATATGCTGTTCAGTTTTGGTCAACTGTCCATAAAAGGGACACTGTGGAGCTGGAAAGGGTGCAGAGAAGCGCGACTAAACTAATATGGGGCATGGAACATCTTAGCTATGAGGAGCGATTAAAGGAGTTACAATTGTTTAGTCTTGAGAAGAGACGTTTAAGGGGGGATATGATAAACGTATATAAGTATATAAATGGCCCATACAAAAAATATGGAGAAAAACTGTTCCAGGTTAAACCCCCCCAAAGGACGAGGGGGCACTCCCTCCGTCTGGAGAAAAAAAAGTTTAGTCTCAAGGGGCGACACGCCTTCTTTACTAATGAGAACTGTGAACTTATGGAACAGTCTACCTCAGGAACTAGTCATAGCAGGAAATATTAAAAGCTTTAAAACAGGATTAGATACATTCCTGGAACAAAATAACATTAATGCTTATGAAGAAATATAAAATCCCATCCCTTCCCCAATATCGCGCCACACCCCTACCCTTCAATTCCTTGGTTGAACTTGATGGACATATGTCTTTTTTCGACCGTACTAAGTAACTATGTAACTATGTAATGGCACAGCGTGGAGTAGGCTGATGCACGAGTACACTACACACCAGGGCTTCACAATCCCCCCCAAAAAACAACACAAAATGAGAAATGTTTGACAAAGATTTCTCATAGGTAGCACCCGCTATCCAAAAATGTTAAATTCCCAGACCCAGGCCCCACCTCTGCGGCATCAGGAGCCCATATATTGCCTGAAGGACACAGTCTGGAGTTGGCTGATGCACCAGTACACACAGGGCTTCACAATCCACCCCAAAATCAACAAAATTGTATACATTTTTAAAAAAAATGTATACCTTTGTGTAAGAACAAGCGCATATCCAACATTTCAGAAGACTCTATAATGCAGGACGGTGGACCACCCAAAGACTTTCTTCTCAAAAATAATAAACCACACAATGTTTGAAATTATTTAAAAAAAATTATTACATATGTGTGTAAGCGCATCTGTCTCTAAAAGATCGGATCACGAAAGGATTTTTTTCGCCAAAAATGATTAAGTAGAGTTAAACCTCTCCGGATTTTTTTTTTATCTTCATTAAAAAATCACACGCAACAAGCGTTCTGTTGTGTAACGGTTAGCATTTTGCAAATTTCAATTTTATTACTGATAAAATTATCAGTAAATTTAACAATAACATTACCCAAGAGTGTTTAATTACCCCATACATTGCACCAGGAACAGTCAGGAGTAGGCCTCAGCAGTACCCAAGAGGCTTTAATAACCCCTTACCTTGCCCGATCAATTGCGAGATCGAGCAATAACAGGTGTGTTATGGCCTCAAATGTCCTGGGCCGCACTAGCGCTCCACTGAACGGATTAGCGTGTCACTATCTTTCAAGGACAGGTGCGTGTTACACGCTGAAACCAGTTCGTGATAGGGATCTGTGATTGCAATTATTTACCCTTAAATCGAGGAATTACCAGTAAGTGAGGGTCATAAGCTTGCGTTGATTAAGTCCCTGCCCTTTGTACACACCGCCCGTCGCTACAACCGATTGGATTGGTTAGTGAGGTCCTCGGATCGGCCCAGGCGGGGTAGGAGAAAGTCCTGGCAGAGCGCCGAGAATTTAACGATCATTGTTGAAATTTGCATTAAGCATGTATTTAGCTACTGCTAAACATCCAAAAATTTAAGGCCCAAGGCCAGAGGCACCAGGGAGGCAAGTAGTTTGTGAAAGACACAGAATGAGTCTGGAGCAGTCATTCGCAGTACCCAAGAGGGTTTCATAACCCCTGACATTTAAAGATCAATGTTTACATTTGCATTAAGCATGTATTTAGCTACTGCTAAACTTAAAAAAATTACAGGCCCAATGCCAGAAACATCAGTTTCCCCCATATTAGGAGCATAGATGTCCCCCAGATTAGGCAGCATAGCTGTCCCCCAGATTAGGAGCATAGATGTCCCCCAGATTAGGCAGCATAGATGTCCCTTAGATTAGGAGCATAATTGTCCCCCAGATTAGGCAGCATAGATGTCCCCCAGATTAGGAGCATAATTGTCCCCCAGATTAGGCAGCATAGATGTCCCCCAGATTAGGAGCATAGTTGTCAACCAGATTAGGAGCATAGTTGTCCCCCAGATTAGGAGCATAGTTGTCCCCCAGATTAGGAGCATAGTTGTCCCCCAGATTAAGCAGCATAGTTGTCCCCCAGTCAGCGCGGGCAGGTCAGAGCCAATCAAAGGGCCGTATGTGGCAAGCGGGCCATACAATGCCCAGGTCTGCCCCAGAGGGTTTCATAACCAACCATAATAGAGAAAATTTTGTTGTAGGAGCACGGTCAATCTACTCAGACCCATCTGTCATTGGTGGCTGGAAATCTTGGCTGACCAATCCCTGATTCATCTTGACAAACGTCAGTCTCTCCACATTTTTAGTGGACAGACGAGTTCGCCTTGGGGTGACTATGGCCCCGGCCGCACTAAACACCCGCTCTGATGGCACACTACTGGCCGGGCAGGACAGCTTTTCCAGGGCAAACTCTGCTAGTTGTGGCCATAAATCAAGTTTGGCTGCCCAGAAGTCCAGCGGATCTTCAATGGTTGTTGGCATGGCCATGTCAAGGTATGCCACCACCTGCTGGTTCAGGTCCTGCTCCATGTCTACCTGCTGCTGATGAGTTGCTTCACTATGCGGGTGAAGAAAGCTACTCATCAGCGACTGTAGACTCAGGCTGCTGCTGATTGAGCTGGTACTGCTCCTCCCACCCCTCCCCTCCTCAGCAGCCATGGAAGAGGGCCCCCCGAGTCAGACCTGCGAGTTGATGGACCATGTGGCCGATAGGCATCAGCCAACTGACTATGTAGAATCTCTCTGTAGTAGGTCAGTTTGTCCTCCCTCTCAGTGGGTGTAAAAAAGGCCCCCATTTTGGGACAGTAGCAAGGGTCTAATAAGGTGGAGATCCAGAAGTCATCCCGCTGACGAATGTTGACAATTCGGGGGTCACTACGCATGCAACTGAGCATGCATCGTGCCATTTGCGCCAGTGACTCGGAGGGACAACCTGCCTCCATCTCCACTGCATACTGCCACGGTGTGTCAGGGTCCTCTGTCTCCACTTCCTCATAACCCTCCAGCTCCTCTGGCTGCTCCTGCTCCTCCTCTCCTGTCCGAAGACTAGAAACACCGGCCATCTCATCCAACCTAAACTGTGCTCCGCTCTGCCCCTCATCATCCTCCTTCTCCAGTTCAGCCCCCACAGGGCTCATGTAGCCTTGAGATATAGGCGCAACGTCTCCATTGCCGTGACCAGCCATGGTTTCAATCATTTGTTGTAGGAAATGTAGGAGTGGAATTACGTCGTTCATGGCGTAATCCAGGCGACTCACAAATAATGTGGCTTCCTCAAAGGGCCTCAGCAAACGGAAGGTGTCACGTATGAGCTGCCACTGGTTCACATTGAAGTTACACAGGGGAGTACTTAAGAAATTGGTGATGGCTTTTCTTTGTTCGTATAGTCTGTGCAACATATGGAGAGTGGAATTCCAACGTGTGGCAACGTCACAAATAAGACTATGTTGTGGGATACCGTTCTGACGCTGCAGCTCAAGGAAGGTGTGCTTGGCGGTGTACGAGTGGCTGAAGTGCTTGCACAGTTTCCTTGCCATTTTCAGGATGTTTTGCAAATGGGGTGAAGACTTGAGGAAGTGCTTGACAACCAGATTCAACACGTGTGCCATGCAGGGCGCATGTTTCACACTTTCTTGCTGCAGCGCGGACACGATGTTCTTCCCGTTGTCTGTCACCATGGTTCCCATTTCCAGATTTCGTGGAGTAAGCCATACTCGGTTTTCTTTACGAATGAACTTTAGCAGTTCCTTCCCTGTGTGACTACGTTCGCCAAGGCAAACCATGTGAAGAACAGCTTGACACCGCCGTGCCCTACACACATGGTACGATGAATGGCCACCGAGATTTGGACGTGCAGTGGAGGCCGAGGACACGGTGGAGCATGAGGAGGCGGCGTCGCACACTGTAACTGCCTGTGAGCGAGAGCGTGGAGGAGGAAGCGGTGTGACCTGTCCAAGTTGCTGTTGTGGCTATGCAGGAACCACATTTACCCAGTGAGCCGTAAAAGACAAGTATTGTCCCTGCCCGTAGTTACAGCTCCACACGTCGGCGCTGCCGTGCACTTTTGAACACACCGACAGGCTCAAGGACTGGCCCACCTTCTCTTGTACAAACTTATGCAGGGCTGGTACTGCCTTCTTCGCAAAGAAATGACAGCTTGGGACACTCCACCTCGGCTCGGCACAAGCCATCAATTCTCTGAAAGGTGCAGAGTCCACCACTTGAAAAGGGAGGGACTGCAACACCAGCAACTTGGACAGGAGCACATTCAACTTCTGCGCCGTTGGATGAGTGGGCGCATACTGTTGTCTCTTGGACATGGCTTCGCCGATGGATTGTTGGTGGAATGGCTGACTAAAAGCGGGAGAAGCAGGAGCGACAGAAGGAGGGTTTGACTCAGCTCCCTTCGGCTGAGGTGGTGGAGCCTTGGCTGGATGAAGGAGGGAGCGGATGGCCACTGGGTGATGCAGCAGGCTGGACCACTACATCGGAGCCACGGTTCTCCCAGGCTGCTTTATGGTGGCGAAGCATGTGTTGACGCAGGGCCGTGGTGCCGACATTGGGACCCTGGCCACGCTTCACCTTCTGCCGACAGATCTTGCATGTGGCTACGTGAACCTCCTCCGGATGCCTTATGAAAAACTTCCACACCGCCGAGTAGCTGATTTTCCCACCCGCAGTCCGCACTAATTGACTGCTACTGGCGCCGTCTCCAGGAACCCCTGTTCCACTACCTCCCCGAAAGGTAGGCTGCCGCGAAGCAGGTGGTCTCCCCCGGGCACGTTTGGCTCCTGAATTTCCACTACTGCCACCACGCTGACTGCCAACCGTGCTACCGCCTTGCTGCCTCAAGGGCAACCTGCAACTCTCTTCTCCTGATGATGATGAAGCCCCTTCTGCACCCGGCTCCCAATTGCGATCGGCTTCATCATCATCAACAGTTGTGTGCACGTCACTGATGTCCTCCTCAGGTTCCCCAACAGTGTCTGCTTCAGGACCCTGAACACTTGCAACACCGCCTCCCACGTCACTCTCCGCATCACTACTTGGCCACCTAGCGGAGCAAGCGGCGCATGTCTCCTCCCCTTCTTGGCTGTCCAGTAGCTGCTGACTGTCCTCTATTGGATCGTCCTCAGTAAATAGTGGAGCTGAACCCACAGCACAAGATACTTCTTTAGGAGAGGGAACAGCATAGGACAAAGGCAAAGGGAGGACACGGACTGCTCCCGGGCCATGCCAACTGAGGGTTGTGTCTGAGGAACCCACTGACTGTTGACTAGGGGTGTCAGATGTCACTTGTGATGATGTGGATGAGCACGTTAACCAATCGACGACGGCAGATGGGTTGCTGGTGGAGACACGACCGCTGGCTGATAACGGGAGCTCAGGCCTCTCGCCGCGACTCCTGCTGCCACTCGCCCCAAGTCTGCTGCCAACTCTGCCTGAAGTATTTAGGCCGCTGTCACTCCTCTGTGCACGTCCTGGCACTTCGCTGCCTGACATACTTAGTGCGTTTATGAGGGTATTACAATACGCTACACTACTTTTTAAACAGTATTTGTCTAGAACAGCAGCAGGTGATTACTTACGGCTGTCCTTAAACAGTATGTTGGCCCTTGACAGATTAACAGGTCCTAAATGGTACAATACTTGGATGTACCTATGCGGTATGCACTGATGAGGGCAGTAATATGCCTTACTATTAGCAGAAAAAACTCTGTATTTTTGTAATACACCAGCCGGTGGATACTATTGTTTGGACTTTGACGGTATGGAGCACCTTGACAGCTTAACAGGTACTAAATGGTACAATACTTGGATGTACCTATGTGGTATGCACTAATGAGGGCAGTAATATGCCTAACTATTAGCAGAAAAAAACTCTGTATTTTTGTAAAACACCAGCCGGTGGATACTATTGTTTGGACTTTGACGGTTTGGAGCACCTTGACAGCTACTAAATGGTACAATACTTGGATGTACGTATGCAATATGCACTGATGAGGGAAGTAATATGCCTAACTATTAGCAGGAAAAACTCAGTATTTTTGTAAAACACCAGCCGGTGGATACTATTGTTTGGACTTTGACAGTTTGGAGCACCTTGACAGCTACTAAATGGTACAATACTTGGATGTACATATGCGGTATGCACTGATGAGGGCCTATTAGCAGAAAAAACTCTGTATTTTTGTAAAACACCAGCCCGTGGATACTATTGTTTGGACTTTGACGGTATGGAGCACCTTGACAGCTTAACAGGTACTAAATTGTCACGATGCCGGCTGGCAGGAGGTGGATCCTCTGTGCCAGAGAGGGATTGGCGTGGACCGTGCTAGTGGACCGGTTCTAAGTCACTACTGGTTTTCACCAGAGCCCGCCGCAAAGCGGGATGGTCTTGCTGCGGCGGTAGTGACCAGGTCGTATCCACTAGCAACGGCTCAACCTCTCTGACTGCTGAAGATAGGCGCGGTACAAGGGAGTAGACAGAAGCAAGGTCGGACGTAGCAGAAGGTCGGGGCAGGCAGCAAGGATCGTAGTCAGGGGCAACGGCAGGAGGTCTGGAACACAGGCTAGGAACACACAAGGAAACGCTTTCACTGGCACAATGGCAACAAGATCCGGCGAGGGAGTGCAGGGGAAGTGAGGTATACATAGGGAGTGCACAGGTGAACACACTAATTAGAACCACTTGCGCCAATCAGCGGCGCAGTGGCCCTTTAAATCGCAGAGACCCGGCGCGCGCGCCCTAGGGAGCGGGGCCGCGCGCGCCGGGACAGGACCGATGGAGAGCGAGTCAGGTACGGGAGCCGGGGTGCGCATCGCGAGCGGGCGCCACCCGCATCGCGAATCGCATCCCGGCTGGAGGCGGTATCGCAGCGCACCGGGTCAGTGGATCTGACCGGAGCGCTGCAGTAGCGAGAGTGTAGCGAGCGCTCCGGGGAGGAGCGGGGACCCGGAGCGCTCGGCGTAACAGTACCCCCCCCCTTGGGTCTCCCCCTCTTCTTAGAGCCTGAGAACCTGAGGAGCAGACTTTTGTCTAGGATATTGTCCTCAGGTTCCCAGGATCTCTCTTCAGGACCACAACCCTCCCAATCGACCCAAAAAAAAGTTTTCCCTCTGACCTTCTTGGAGGCCAGTATTTCCTTTACGGAGAAGATGTCCGAGGAGCCGGAAACAGGAGTGGGAGAAACAAGTTTGGGAGAGAAACGGTTGATGATGAGTGGTTTAAGAAGAGAAACGTGAAAGGCATTAGGAATACGAAGAGAAGGAGGAAGAAGAAGTTTGTAAGAGACAGGATTAATCTGGCACAAAATTTTGAAAGGACCAAGATAGCGTGGTCCCAATTTGTAGCTAGGGACACGGAAGCGGACATATTTAGCGGAGAGCCATACCTTGTCTCCAGGAGAAAAAATGGGGGGAGCTCTTCTTTTCTTATCAGCAAACTTCTTCATGCGTGATGAAGCCTGTAAGAGAGAATTTTGGGTCTCTTTCCATATGGTGGAAAGATCACGAGATATTTCATCCACAGCGGGCAAACCAGAGGGCAAGGGAGTAGGGAGGGGGGGAAGAGGGTGACGGCCGTACACCACGAAAAATGGGGATTTGGAGGAAGATTCAGAGACTCTGAAGTTATACGAGAATTCGGCCCATGGTAGAAGATCTGCCCAGTCATCCTGGCGGGAGGAAACAAAATGCCGTAAATAATCACCCAGGACCTGGTTAATTCTTTCTACTTGCCCATTGGATTGAGGATGATAGGCAGAAGAAAAGTTTAATTTAATCTTGAGTTGTTTACAGAGAGCCCTCCAGAATTTTGACACGAATTGGACGCCTCTGTCCGAGACGATCTGCGTGGGCAACCCGTGAAGACGAAAAATGTGTACAAAAAATTGTTTTGCCAACTGAGGCGCTGAAGGGAGACCAGGAAGAGGGATGAAATGTGCCATCTTGGAGAATCGATCAACGACCACCCAAACAATAGTGTTGCCACGGGATGGGGGTAAGTCTGTAATAAAGTCCATACCAATCAGAGACCAAGGCTGTTCGGGGACAGGCAGAGGATGAAGAAGACCAGCGGGCTTCTGGCGAGGAGTCTTATCCCGGGCACAGACAGTGCAGGCTCGCACAAAATCCACAACATCCGTCTCCAGAGTCGGCCACCAATAGAAACGAGAGATGAGTTGCACGGATTTCTTGATGCCCGCATGACCTGCGAGATGGGAGGAGTGACCCCATTTGAGGATTCCGAGGCGTTGGCGTGGAGAGACGAAGGTCTTCCCTGGAGGAGTTTGTCTGATGGAGGCTGGAGAAGTGGAGATCAGGCAGTCAGGAGGAATGATGTGTTGCGGAGAGAGCTCTACTTCCGAGGCATCCGAGGAACGAGAGAGAGCATCGGCCCTAATGTTCTTATCGGCAGGCCGAAAGTGAATTTCAAAATTAAATCGGGCAAAGAACAGAGACCACCTGGCCTGGCGAGGATTCAGCCGTTGGGCAGACTGGAGATAGGAGAGATTCTTGTGATCGGTGTAAATAATAACTGGAAATCTTGATCCCTCCAGCAGATGCCTCCATTCCTCAAGTGCTAATTTAATGGCTAGTAGCTCTCGATCCCCGATGGAGTAGTTCCTCTCCGCCGGAGAGAAGGTCCTAGAAAAAAAAACACAAGTAACAGCATGCCCGGAAGAATTTTTTTGTAGAAGGACCGCTCCAGCTCCTACTGAGGAGGCATCAACCTCCAATAGGAAGGGTTTAGATGGGTCAGGTCTGGAGAGCACGGGAGCCGAAGAAAAGGCAGACTTGAGCTGTTTAAAGGCGTCTTCCGCTTGAGGAGGCCATGACTTAGGATTGGCATTCTTTTTGGTTAAAGCCACGATAGGAGCCACAATGGTAGAAAAATGTGGAATAAATTGTCTGTAATAATTGGCGAACCCCAAAAAACGTTGGATAGCACGGAGTCCGGAGGGGCGTGGCCAATCTAAGACGGCAGAGAGTTTGTCTGGATCCATTTGTAGTCCCTGGCCAGAGACCAAGTATCCTAGGAAAGGAAGAGATTGACATTCAAACAGACATTTCTCCATTTTGGCATAAAGTTGATTGTCACGAAGTCTCTGAAGAACCATGCGGACATGCTGGCGGTGTTCTTCTAGGTTGGCAGAAAAAATCAGGATATCGTCCAGATACACAACAACACAGGAATATAAGAGATCACGAAAAATTTCATTAACAAAGTCTTGGAAGACGGCAGGGGCGTTGCACAGGCCAAAGGGCATGACCAGATACTCAAAGTGTCCATCTCTAGTGTTAAATGCCGTTTTCCATTCATCCCCCTCTCTGATGCGGATGAGATTATAAGCACCTCTTAAGTCCAGTTTGGTAAAGATGTGGGCACCTTGGAGGCGATCAAAGAGTTCAGAGATGAGAGGTAGGGGGTAGCGGTTCTTTACCGTGATTTTATTAAGACCGCGGTAGTCAATGCAAGGACGTAGGGAGCCATCTTTTTTGGAAACAAAGAAAAATCCGGCTCCGGCAGGAGAGGAGGATTTGCGGATAAAGCCCTTTTTTAAATTTTCCTGGATGTACTCAGACATAGCAAGAGTCTCTGGGGCAGAGAGAGGATAAATTCTGCCCCGGGGTGGAGTAGTGCCCGGGAGGAGGTCAATAGGACAGTCATAAGGCCTGTGAGGAGGTAGAGTCTCAGCTTGTTTTTTGCAAAAAACATCTGCAAAGTCCATATAGGCCTTAGGGAGACCGGTTACAGGGGGAACCACAGGGTCACGGCAAGGAGAACTGGGAACCGGTTTAAGGCAGTCCTTGAAACAAGAGGAACCCCAACTCTTGATCTCCCCAGTGGACCAATCCAGGGTTGGGGGATGGTGTTGAAGCCAGGGTAGTCCGAGGAGAATTTCGAAAGTGCAATTGGGGAGGACCAAAAACTCAATTTTCTCGTGATGAGGTCCGATGCACATTAGGAGGGGCTCCGTGCGGAAACGTATGGTACAGTCCAATCTTTCATTGTTAACACAATTGATGTAGAGGGGTCTGGCGAGACTGGTCACCGGGATGTTGAACCTGTTGATGAGAGAGGCCAAAATAAAATTTCCTGCAGATCCGGAATCCAAGAAGGCCATAGTAGAGAAGGAGAAGGTAGAGGCAGATATCCGCACAGGCACAGTAAGACGTAGAGAAGCAGAGTTGACATCAAGGACTGTCTCACCTTTGTGCGGAGTCAGCGTACGTCTTTCCAGGCGGGGAGGACGGATAGGACAATCCTTCAGGAAGTGTTCGGTACCGGCACAGTACAGGCAGAGATTCTCCATGCGGCGTCGTGTCCTCTCTTGAGGTGTCAGGCGAGACCGGTCGACCTGCATAGCCTCCACGGCGGGAGGCACAGGAACGGATTGCAGGGGACCAGAGGAGAGAGGAGCCGGGGAGAAAAAACGCCTCGTGCGAACAAAGTTCATATCCTGGCGGAGCTCCTGACGCCTTTCGGAAAAACGCATGTCAATGCGAGTGGCTAGATGAATGAGTTCATGTAGGTTAGCAGGGATTTCTCGTGCGGCCAGAACATCTTTAATGTTGCTGGATAGGCCTTTTTTAAAGGTCGCGCAGAGGGCCTCATTATTCCAGGATAGTTCAGAAGCAAGAGTACGGAATTGTACGGCGTACTCGCCAACGGAAGAATTACCCTGGACCAGGTTCAACAGGGCAGTCTCAGCAGAAGAGGCTCAGGCAGGTTCCTCAAAGACACTTCGAATTTCCGAGAAGAAGGAGTGTACAGAGGCAGTGACGGGGTCATTGCGGTCCCAGAGCGGTGTGGCCCATGACAGAGCTTTTCCAGACAGAAGGCTGACTACGAAAGCCACCTTAGACCTTTCAGTAGGAAACTGGTCCGACATCATCTCCAAGTGCAGGGAACATTGAGAAAGAAAGCCACGGCAAAATTTAGAGTCCCCATCAAATTTATCTGGCAAGGATAGTCGTAGGCCTGAAGCGGCCACTCGCTGCGGAGGAGGTGCAGGAGCTGGCGGAGGAGATGATTGCTGAAGCTGTGGTAGTAGCTGCTGTAGCATCACCTTCGCTACTTCCACAGATTATGAAACACTACACCTCAGTAACTGACTACTCTCCATGCCATTACGTCCCGCTGCATTTGCTGACCGTTCCTCACTCTCTGGACATTCTGACGCCTTGATCCCATGACTGACAGACAGCTCAGACCCGGGTGCTCCGGAGTTTCCAGGTCGTTCCGGGCTCGGAGGTTAGTCCATAGTTTTCTCTCTCTGGTCCTTACACTTTCCAACATATCCCCCCCCCCTCCATCCTCCATCCTTACCCCACACTCCTTCTTTCCTCCCACCCGCTCCCCCTGACATAGCCCCTTTTTTTTTTTCTTCTTTTGTTTCTTCTTCTTCTTCTTCTCCCATTCCTTTCTTATAGACAATGACGATATGGGAGTCGCCTCCCAGCCGCTTGGCCTTAGGCCACTCTGCACGGAGTGAGATTGCTCTAATACTAGAAATTTATTTTTGTGTGACTTCCTCCTACTAACCAATAGACACTCTGTTTAGACTGTTCTTATTTACCGAGTGAAAGGGCACTCCCTTGCTTACTTTTTGAACTGTTTTCCATTTCGTGCCTGTAAAAGTTTATGAAAAACTTCAATAAACCTTTTGATTTGAAAAAAAAAAAAAAAAAAATGATACTGATAAAAACTTCAGATCACGGCGCAAAAAATGAGCCCTCATACCGCGCTATATGCTGAAAAATAAAAAACTTTTAGGGGTCAGAAGATGACAATTTTAACCTCTTAAGGACTCAGGGTTTTTCCGTTTTCGCACTTTCGTTTTTTTCCTCCTTACCTTTTAAAAATCATAACCCTCTCAATTTTCCACCTAAAAATCCATATTATGGCTTATTTTTTGCGTCGCCAATTCTACTTTCCAGTGACATTAGTCATTTTACCCAAAAATTCACGGCGAAACGGAAAAAAAAATCATTGTGCGACAAAATCGAAGAAAAAACGCCATTTTGTAACTTTTGGGGGCTTCTGTTTCTACGCAGTGAATATTTTGGTAAAAATGACACCTCTTTATTCTGTAGGTCCATACGGTTAAAATGATACCCTATTTATATAGGTTGGATTTTGTCGTACTTCTGGAAAAAATCATAACTACATGCAGGAAAATATATACGTTTAAAAATATAACTTTATTTTTCCATATACAGGGCGGTATGAGGGCTCATTTTTTGCGCTGTGATCTGAAGTTTTTACCAGCACGATTTTTGTTTTGATCGGACTTTTTGATCACTTTTTATTCATTTTTTAATGGTATAAAAAGTGACCAAAATACGCTTTTTTGGACTTTGGAATTTTTTGGCGCGTACGCCATTGACCGTGCGGTTTAATTAATGATATATTTTTATAGTTCGGACATTTACGCACGTGGCGATACCACATATGTTTATTTATTTTTTTATTTACACTGTTTTATTTTTTTATGGGAAAAGGGGGGTGATTCAAACTTTTATTAGGGAAGGGGTTGAATGACCTTTATTAACACTTTTTTTTTCCTTTTTTTTTTTGCAGTGTTATAGGTCCCATAGGGACCTATAACACTGCACACACTGATCTCTCATCCTGATCACAGGCGTGTATTAACACTCCTGTGATCAGTGATATCGGCGCTTGACTGCTCCTGCCTGTCAGTCAATCGGACACCGAGGAGGCAGGTAAGGGCCCTCCCGGTGTCCTGTAAGCTGTTCGGGACGCCGCGATTTCACCGCGGCGGTCCCGAACAGCCCGACTGACTAGCCAGGATACCTTCACTTTCGCTGTAGAAGCGGCGGTCAGCTTTGACCACCGCTTCTAAAGGGTTAATACCGCACATTGCCACGATCGGCGATGTGTGGTATTAGGAGCGGGATTTTTAGAATGTGAGGAGGAAAACACGAACGTGAAAAAATTACTTCTGTAGTTCTATTCTTCTTTTATTTTCTTCTGGGAATGTTTGATTCAGAGTTTCCCAACCAGGGTGTCTTCAGCTGTTGCAAAACTCATCTGGGCATGCTGGGAGTTGTAGTTTTGCAACAGCTGGAGACACCCTGGTTCGAAACACTGGTTTGGTTATAGGCCATTATATGCTTGAGCTCCTCAAAATCATACCCCCCACCTCCACCAAAACATAGCTCAACTACAACCACCAGTATGTAAAGGAACATGGCTCTACTACAACCACCAGTATGTAAAGGAAAATAGCACGACTACAACCACCAGTAGTATGTCCCTGGTGTCGGGTGATAGGAGTCCCACATCCCTTAATATAAATATGTGTGTGTGTGTGTTTCCCAACCAGAGTGCTTTCAGCAGTTGCAACAGCTGGAGGCACTCTGGTTGTGAGACATTGATAAATACACACACATGCATAAATCAGTGTTTCACTACCAGGGTGACTCTAGCTGTTGCAAAACTACAACTCCCAGCATGGCCAGACAGCCAATACAGCTGGCCGCACCCTGGTTGGGAAACACTGATTACAGACAAATATAAAAACTTATATACACAAACATTAGTGTACTTCAGGGGCGCCATGCGATTTGTGACCAACACTGCAATAAGTGCTGCATCAATCCTGGGCCTTGTTGGCCTAGTGACAGATACAGCACTGCATATAACATACATAAAATACTATACATATACACACTTACATACACATACTCACACATATACCATACATGTGTATATACATGCTGTACATACACACGACACTATACACAAAGGCTTCACAGACATGTTCACACAATACATCTGCACACTATATATGAATACACTCTCTTTTATAGGAAGCTGGCTGGGTGCAGGGAATACTTCAGTA
Organism: Hyla sarda; assembly: GCF_029499605.1. Classification (NCBI taxonomy): domain Eukaryota; kingdom Metazoa; phylum Chordata; class Amphibia; order Anura; family Hylidae; genus Hyla; species Hyla sarda. The sequence goes on along the minus strand of NC_079196.1, from coordinate 158,801,773 downwards.
ACTGGATGTTCGGCAGGACTTTGTGCTTCCTGGTCCCTGCAGACTCAGCCGACAGGAAGTTACACTGTGCGAGATCGTTCAGCAACAGAACAGGAGGGGGGGGGGGGGGGCGGCTTGTGCCAGGGCTATACAAGTGACCCCTGCAGAGAAGTAGCACCTCTATAGAGTGAGCAGACTCACTTTGTCTACCAGTTTTGCAAAAATAAAAAAAGGGCATTAAAGAAGCAAGGGCGAAAAAGGGCAGGGGCTGAAGCCCCCTTTGAACCCTATGTGTGCACGTCCCTGGCCAAAGGGTAACCTAAAAGGGCATACACAACCAAAATGCATTTCTGACACCACAGGGTAGTGCTCCCCAACCTGTGCCTCTTCAGCTGGTGCGAAACCACAACTCCCAGTCAGCTGTGCGTTGTAGGTTTTGCAACAACTGGAGTGTCATTGGTTGGAAACTCCAGATGAAGGGTATATGAGTAGAATACATCATGAAGCATGCTGACTTGTATTCCCACTGATTTTAAAACCTAAAACCAATGCATCCCCCTTGACACAACATTTATTATGAAATAGATATTGGTCTGAATAGTTTTTTGCTTAGAATGTGGTCATAGAATATTCTAGAAATTAAAATCTCCAAAGGGTACTTTATAGGTCTAGGGCAAGCAGATCTGTGATAAATTAATACAAAAGGTTCATTAGAAAGTGGCATATTTTGATGTAAACTTTATATAGTTATTCCATGGAGTAGCAGTGTCCCACCTCAGGCACTAATTGGCTGTGTGGGCAATTCTTAAATTCTTCATGCCCCAGGAAGTGCTGTGCAACTGGACCAAGCTCTGTGAGAACAGTGGCATCAGGGAGCGGAGAAATGAGTATAAGTAAAATTATTTAGAAAATAATACTCTTCAGCATAAACATAGAAACATTGGGGGAGATTTATCAAAGGATTTAGACTGGTTTTTCCCATCTATATTTGTCTCACAGAAAGTCGTAGTCTAAATATGTGCGAATTTTTTGCGACTTATGCTTTAGAGGATTTTCAGAAAATGATGCATTCTAGTCTATTTTAGACGGAAAAATGCATTGGTGCTGAATTTATCATGAGACTTTTCAGCGACAAGTCGCATCGGCTGAAAGTACGCTGAAATGTCAGACAGGCACGTCACACAGAGCTTCAGCCTATCACCGGCCGAGGCGGGACATCACTGCGGCCGGTGATAGGCTGTAGCTCCGTGTGACGTGCCGGGCTAAGAGGAAGTAAGACTAATACAGCCCGGGGACCGAACACCTGTACCGGAGTGTACCGGAGCTCTGGGGGCTCGTTGGCAGGTAAGAGAAAGTTTGTTTTCTTTTATTTTGCAGCCCGGACGGGAAAAAATGGGAAAAGTGCGCGCCGGACTACTCCTTTAAATACAGTCTAAAGCATAGATCCCGAAGTCTGTGCACAGAATTTATCAAGAGCCGTGCGCCTTTTGATAAATTAGGCACACAATAGACCAGCCTAACACTCTACAGTTTGGTCTATAATGATGCGGGAAATAAACAACTTTGATAAATCTCCCATATAGAATATGGCAGAAGATTTGGCCCATCTAGTCTGCCCAAGATCCTGAATACTATCACTAGTCCCTGGCCCTATCTTTTATGAAGGATAGCCCTATGCCTACCCCATGCATGCTTAAAGTGCAATTGTCATGAATATGTACCCCCATAAACTAATCACAGGATGACAAAGTTCTTTATAATTACTATTCAGGCATACATTTTGCTACTTTCTAGCAGCCCTGATCAGCCAGAAACAGGGCTGCCATCAGAAATTTTGGAGCCCCTTACACAGCTCAAGGCCGACAAACCCCCCACCACCACCACCACACACACACACTTTCTGTGGCTCGCTCCGCTCACAGAGCTATTGTCTATGAAAACATATTTTAAAACAGGACAAGAAAAACAAGAGCCCTTTAGTTCAATGAGAAAGAAGGAATATTATCAACATACATAATGCCACCATACTGTTACTGACCAAATCCTGTATACTTAGACCAAGGGGGATTTATTAAAATCTGTCAAGAGGAAAAGTTGCCCAGTTGCCCATAGCAACTGTGGTGTCGCAGTACAGGACATGGTCCTGTACCATCTCTAGGTCCCCTCCCCCTCCTCTAGGGTCTCTGCAGTCCATAGGGCTCTCCTGCAGGGTTCACCCCTTGCTCACCTTCTGTTAATGCATTGTAAATGTGTTGTGTACATATTGTTCATTATGCATAACATTTTACAAATGTATAGAGGTTAGTCATGTGAACCACTGTCATGTGACACTACCCAGAGTGCCATAGGGCACAGGAACCACAGGCTTAGCAACCAATGGGCTTTACTCCAGCCCCCCTAGTATATAAGAGGCTGTAGTCTCTAAACTCTCTCTCTTGATTCCTGGATTCATAAGAAAGACAATACCTGTACTATCTAAATTCATCTCATCTAGGCCAAAGCCTAAAGAACCTGCAGCCACTTCAAAACGTGAGTTATCAAGCTCTATCTACAATTCTAGTGACTACTACTCAACGCAAGAATAATATTAGTAGCACAGTGGCCTGCATAAGTCATCTCAATACTACAAGTCCCAGCAAGCCTGTGAGGTATCCTGCATCCCGGTTGCCTCTAGAGAAACTGCATATTTGTAAAGACTGTTCAATAAGAATTCCAAGTAAAAGTTCCAGTTATTTTCACAATTCCTGCTGTGGACATTCCTTTATTGCCTGCCGTTTCTGGGTTGGTTGTCGGCAGGACCTTACACCGAAACAATCACATCCTGGCGTCACGACTAATCAGGGGTTAATAACACCTTACCCCACAGGGTTAATACCACCAGACCCTGCTACACCATTGCAACACCCTGGCACCACACAACCAATCAGCTCGCTTCTTTCATTTTTAACAAGGCCTCTGCAAAATGAAAGAAGCAATTGGATTGGTTGCTATGGGCAACTGGGCAATTTTTCAGATAGATACATATGAGATTAATAGATAGATATGAGATGGATAGATAGATATGAGATGAATAGATAGATAGATATGAGATGGATGGATAGATAAGATATGAGATAGATGAATAGATAGATAGATAGATAGATAGATAGATATGAGATGGATAGATAGATAGATAGATAGATAGATAGATAGATAGATATGAGATGAATAGATAGATAGATATGAGATGAATAGATAGATAGATATGAGATGGATGGATAGATAGGTAGATAGATATGAGATAGATAGATATGAGATGGATGGATAGATAGATATGAGATGGATGGATAGATAAGATATGAGATAGATGAATAGATAGATAGATATGAGATAGATGAATAGATAGATAGATAGATACAATCAAAAAAAGGAGAAATCTGCAGCACAGGAAATAAATTGAAAAAATCTTGTGGTTTATTCCATATGAAAAAGCTTGCTGTGAAAACACTTTTTAATATGGTGGGGCAAGCTGTGCATAACTAGCTTGCCCCCTGACTGGTGAGCAGTAAGGGGTTAAGAAATATACAGGCAATGTTTTAGCCCCTCCCCCACCTGTAAAACTTGCCAGTGGCTACAGTGGTATGTCCCATGGGTAGGGGGGAAGGAGTGCACCAATCAGGGGTTCAATAGTTTCCCGGGCTTTCAGGGGCCCTCCCCTGGGTATTTATAGCTGTGGTGCCTCCCTTCCCCCCTCAATCTGCCCAGGACCCGGAGTTTTGTCTGCTGGTTGGTATGTTACTGCCCCTTATTTATGGCCTGGATGGAGCAGGAGGGTGAGGGCTGGCATGCTCCCTTGTGGCTGAGCTGGCCTCCCCTCCTGTTGCGCAGGTGTTGGGTTCGGGAGGCTGGCGGACCTCTCACAGTCCCGCTCTCCTTTCCCCTGTAGTCCCTGTGCGGCCTGTCCCACCCGCTCTTTTTGCCCTCTTCCCTGCCCCGAGCCCTCTCCCCTGCCTGTACCTTCATCCCTCTCCCCAGGCATGCTCCTTATGAGCATGCTCTGGTTTCTTTCTGGTCCCCCCTGTTGTCCCCCCCCCCCCTGTTGTCCCCTCCGTCTCTGGAGGTGGCGGCCCCTGGGTGGCTGCTGCTGGCTTAACCCCCCTTTTTTCCTGCGCAAAAGATTTATTAACGTCCATTTGCGCGTCCCCAGCTGTAATGCGCGCTCCTAAGGCGAGCGCGCATCATAGCCGTGAGTCCCGGTTGCTATTAGCAACCAGGACTCATGCTATGCCGGACATCGCCGATCGGGCAGATGTCCGGCATTGCATCTTTAGACGTGGCGATTGCAAGCATCCCGGCTGCTCAGTCGGGCTGATCGGGAGCATCGCGATAAAATCGCGATGTCCCGATCAGCTGGGACGCAGCAGGAGGGTCACTCACCTGCCTCCTGCGCGTCCGCTCGTGATTGATTGCTACAAGCCTGAAATTCAGGCTTGAGCAATCGATCGTTGTTAGCACTGATCGTTGCCATGTTCATACATGGCAAGTGATCAGTGTCAGGTTCAGTGAGTGCAGTGACATAGCTGCCTGTGGGAGCTATGTCAGTGCAAAAAAAAAAAAAAAAAAAAAAAAAAAAAATTTCAACAGTTAAGTTTAACCCTTTCAATAAAAGTTTGTATGTATATGTGTGTATATATGTATGTGTATGTATGTATATATATATATGTATATATGTATGTGTGTATATGTGTATATGTGTATATATGTATATGTGTATATGTGTGTGTGTGCACATAAATTAAGTACTGTATATTGTAACAAACACACACATATTTGGTATCGCCACGTGCGTACATGACCGAAATATAATAAAAAAATAATAAATTATTAAATAAATACGATACATAAATAGCTACAAATATAAATAATTCAATAAACATATTTCACAGTCCTAATTAGCGTGTTTTTGATCGCTTTTTGTACTGTAAATATGTATAAACAGTGATCTCATCATCTGATCAAAATGACGCTGGTACCACGTACGACTTCAGATCACAGCGCATACTGTATGAGCCCTCATATCGTCCCCACTCATTTACCCAGCTCCTTACCCCCACCACACTAGCGCCCCCCCCCCTTATCTCCCCCTGCTTTTCTAGTGCTCCCCATATCCTTGCAGCCACGGCCCCCCCCCCCCGCCTCCCCATTACCTCCCCGTCCCAAGTTCCCAACCCCCCCCTTCCCCCCCCCCTGCTGCCGCTGCTGTCCTTCTTCCTCCTGCCTCTCCAGTGCCCCCCGTGGAGGGGTAGGGAGTGCTCCCCTGATTTCATGTTGCTCTTCCCCCTCTGGGGCCGGATGGGAGCATAGACTTATTCGTCGCCGCTCTCGCTCTGGCCCTGGGAGGCGGCGTTTTTATTTATTTATTTATTATTTTTTATTTATTTATTTATTTTTGGACCTTCTGCTCACCTGCAGGGAGTAGGTGTTTCGGTTCTTCCCGCAGTGGTTCTCCCTCATCCTCCTCTGCCTCATACAGTGCCTCGGAGTCCTCTACTGTTGGTTTCCCGGCATGGTTTCCAGCACCGTTTCGGGCGGCGGCCGAGTGCCTGCTACCCGGCGGTCTCCAGCGTGCCTTGTCCCATGCCTGCGGCAGTGGTGTAGTGGTCCCTCCAGCTGTTGTGCTTCTCCATCTTCTGGAATTGGTGAGTGTTCTGCTGTGGGGCTTGGCCCCTTCCCCGGTTTGTGTGCTTATGGCTACGTTCTGTTTAGTGTTCGTCCTTTTGTTCCCGTGCGTTTGTTGTGTTTGGGTCTCGGATATGGATGTATGTCTGTTTTGGTCTCTGGTGGTGAGTTGGGTAAGTCTCTTCTTGACGGGGTGCTTTGGTAGGGTTTCATCTTGCGCGGTGTGCACTTGGGTGAGTGGTCTTTTGGCCTTAAACTCTGGGTGGCCGGGGTTTGGCGGACTTCGCTCCCGAGGCTTGTTCCTTATCCTGGATCAATGGTTGCCACCGAGTTACGGTTTTGTTTCTTTTGGTTTTCTCCCCCTTTGTTTGGTTTATCTCTCCATCTTGGTTGTAGTCTCTCTCCGCTGCGACTCCTGTATGTTGTGCTGGGTGCTTTAGCTGATGTGGCGGTGGGTAGATTTTTCTTGAGTCTTCAGTGGATAGGTTTCGCTTGAGTAGCCGTTTGTCCACCCTTGTGAGTTCTTTTCGTGGTGGTATTCCGGAGGGTGATTTTCCAGTGCTCTACGCTTGTTGGGGTGTGGTTTATTGCTGCACGGCTGACATGCAACTTTGTGAAGTGTTCCATATTTTGTGCTCGCTTCGGCAGCACGTATGTTATAATTGGAACGATACAGTAAAGATTAGCATGGCTTCCGCATGCCGCGTTGGTGTTGGTCTGCTGCTTTCCTGTGGTTAGGGAGTGATTGCGTTCAATAGTTTAAAAAAATAAAAAAATAAATAAAAAAAATAAAAATAAAATATAAAAAATAAAAAAATAAATTCTCTGTTTTTGGTTTCCTCTGGGCTTGTAGGTGCCCTGGTTCCGGTCCTTGCTAATTTACTGAATGTTACACGGGGACTATGGTTCTGGGTGGAGTTTTTTCCTCCAGGTTGTCTCTGGCTGCCGAGGGTGCGTGGTGTCTGTGCCCCTGCATATGTGCCCCGGGTGCGCTAAGGGCTGACGTTTCGGTTGCTTGGGGTTTTTCGTGAGTTGTGCAGTGGACAGGCCTGCTTTCAGTCCCCGGTTGCGGCTCACGGGGAGCTTGCTCTGTTCTCAGATGTGGCTGGTTTGGTTGGTTGTTGGTGTGGTGTTTGGTTTTCCCAGTGGTGCTGCGGGGTGGTTTACCCCTGGGTCTTAGTAGTCGGGGGGTTTCTGCCATGCTTGGGTTTTGTATGCGTTTTTCCCTTGGTATTGGTTGTGGGGACTTTGGGTGCTTGCTTCAGCAGCTCATGTTCTAGAATTGTAACGGTACTGTGTGGGTTGGCGTGGCCTCTAAAACATGGCCGAGCGGTCTAAGGCGCCAGACTCAAGAGGACTCTTTTGCGCTTGGTTGCGCTCTAATTTGGTGATACTTTTCTTCTTTTCTAGGGTGTGATTTGAGTGATCGTGGTGTGTTGTCGGTCTGACATTCGGGGCGTTGTCTCTGCTATTATCTCTTTTTCGGCTTTCTTCCTGTGCTCGGTTTGTTGCACCCAGTTCTTCGCTGTTTGGAGTTACGAGTTATTTTGGGGCTATGCTCCTTGGGGTCGGTACTGGGTGTTGATGCTTTGTCCCGTTTTCTCTGGCAGTGGTTCCGGAGGTTGCTCCCTTGGGTGGAGTTGGAAGGTTTGCTTGTGTGGCTGGCCCATGTGTCATTGTGCAGAGTGGTGTATTTCTTGGTCCGCTTTGGTGGGTCCTGCGACTCACGGTAAGGCGCTTGCGAGTGGTTGGTGTTGGTGTGGAGGCCGGGATGTCTACAGCCGAGGAGGGTCCCGGAGGTTCCCAATGGTCTGTGGATAGGGGATTTGTTTTTCTTACCTGGAATGCCCCTTGTGGTAACCTTACGAGGCTCTGATGTTTGATTTCCTATTTCGTTTTAATAGGTTGTGTTAACGGACGTTAACTGCTGTGTCACCTCTCTAAGGAGGTTCGAGATTTGGACGGTGTTCTCCGTGAATCCAAATAACATTCTTAGTATGTGACGCTGGGTATCTTCACCTGTTCATGTGAATCACCTGCTAATAAAAAAATAAATAAATAAAAATAAAAAAAAATTGGGTGGCTTTCCCGCTGTGCTGCGATCCAGTGGGGTGCGGTTGCCGCATGGCACATGGCGGGGGTGTTTTCTTTTCTGTTTTGCGGTTGGTGTATACCTCGGGGCTGGGCCCGTGAGTGGGTGGCCTTGCTGTCGGCGACCGGTTTTTCCTATCAGTTTTTTGGGTCGCTTGGCGGCGGCTGCGGGTCGGGTTTTTTGGTTGTCGCTTTTGCGTCGTTTTCTCTGATCCGAGGTTTTGCGTTAGCTTTTTTCGGGGCTATGTGGATGGGGCACTTCCTTTCTCCTCGTCCCCTTCCATGGGACTTGGGTGTCTGTGTTTTTGGGCACCTATCTTGTGGTTTCACGGAAAAAGTAAAAAATAAATAAATTAAATAAATTTTAAAAAAAGGCCCGTCGGTCCGAGACTGCTTAGGCGATCGGGGTCACGCAGCTTGTGCTGCATGAGGGTCCGCGGATGACTGTTTTTTCCATTGTCCTCCTATTGTTGCCTGGGCGGTGGTGGGGCCCCTCCCCCTTTTTCTTTTGCTCCCCGCCCCCGATTATTCAGTTCCAGGTTTTTTGTCTGTTTTGGGTTTTGGCTTTTCTTTGATAGGATGGGGTTTTTGTGAGTTCGGGATTTGCTCTCTTTTTGTATCGGGGCCGGCGGAGGTGGCTGGGTTTCCGGAGAGGGTAGCGCTGTGCATGGGGCGCGGGCGATCTGCATGTTGTGTTGCTATTTTTGCCCATTTTGATTTTTCCCATATGTGTTTTTGTTTTGAGAGCGGCTTTCCACAAGGTGGTACGAGTGCTGCGGCACTCTTCGCTGTATGGGCGAGTCTGAGAGTGGAGTTCACACGAGTTATTTAATAAAAGAAAAAAAAAAAAAAAAAAAATGGTCCTGGCGGCAGGTACCTCTGATTTCCTGGAGAGGAAAAGTGTTGGGTGTATTTCCTGGAGAGGAAATGTGTTGGGCGGATTTCCTGGAGAGGAAATGTGTTGGGAGGATTTCCTGGAGAGGAAATGTGTTGAGCGGATTTCCTGGAGAGGAAATGTGTTGTGTGTGTCCGGGGGGCTGAGGTGGCCCCAGGTGTTGGCTATCCAGTATCTCTTGGGTGGGGGTCGGAGCCCAGTGTAGGGCTAACTGGGCTCCTCCGTGGCGGTAAGAAGACGGTGAAAGCGGGGTCAACCCGGGGTAGACCTCCACACAGGACGGTGTGGCAGCACCTCTCGGGTTGGTAAGAAGCCAATCGGTGTCTTTGTTACAGTTAAATTGTTATTTATATAAGTAATTTTATAAATAAAGCTGTGGCCGATCCCCACCCACGGAAAAGTTAAATTGTTGTTGTGTCAGTTATTATTTAATTAATTATTGTAATAAGGGGGAGGGGTAGTTATAGCCTGCTAGGAGCTAATTGGGTCTCAACAGTCTGGTGGGGCAAGCTGTGCATAACTAGCTTGCCCCCTGACTGGTGAGCAGTAAGGGGTTAAGAAATATACAGGCAATGTTTTAGCCCCCTCCCCCACCTGTAAAACTTGCCAGTGGCTACAGTGGTATGTCCCATGGGTAGGGGGGAAGGAGTGCACCAATCAGGGGTTCAATAGTTTCCCGGGCTTTCAGGGGCCCTCCCCTGGGTATTTATAGCTGTGGTGCCTCCCTTCCCCCCTCAATCTGCCCAGGACCCGGAGTTTTGCCCTCCCTCCCTCCCTTTTTGTATCTCTGTTTATTGTAAGTCACAGCTTGGCGGTAAGAAGACGGTGAAAGCGGGGTCAACCCGGGGTAGACCTCCACACAGGACGGTGTGGCAGCACCTCTCGGGTTGGTAAGAAGCCAATCGGTGTCTTTGTTACAGTTAAATTGTTATTTATATAAGTAATTTTATAAATAAAGCTGTGGCCGATCCCCACCCACGGAAAAGTTAAATTGTTGTTGTGTCAGTTATTATTTAATTAATTATTGTAATAAGGGGGAGGGGTAGTTATAGCCTGCTAGGAGCTAATTGGGTCTCAACAGTCTGGAATAAACCACAAGTTTTTTCACTTTATTTCGTGTGCTGCGGATTTCTCCTTTTTTTTGATTGTATGAGCGGTGAGCTCCTGACCACAGCTCCAATATCTGCGTGCACCACCAAGATTTTTTTTACTATTTTGGATGTGCTGTTCATCTTCTTATTGCTAGATAGATAGATAGATAGATAGATAGATATGAGATGGATGGATAGATAGATAGATAGATACAAAAAGAAAATCCTTGCAGCACACCCATACAGTGCAAAACAAAATAGGTTTATTGACCCATGTGGATGATACAACGCTTCAGCAGTATCACACTGCCATTTCAAGCATGTGATACTGCTGAAACGTTGTATTGTCCACATGGGTCAATAAACCTATTTTGTTTTGCACTTTATCCTTTAACTTCTTGGGGACGAAGGGCATATGCATACGCCCTCCGTGTTTTCGATCACTGCCGCTCGCCAGGCTGATATCTATCACTGATATTGCCGGCTGATATCTATCACGGGCATCCCGTGGCAATGCCTAGGGGGGTCCTGAGACCCCCCCCCCCCCCCCATATCGGCGATCGCAGCAAATCGCAGGTCAATTCAGACCTGCGATTTGCCGCGATCCGGGCAAATCGGGTCACTGGTGACCCGATCTCCCGGAAAATAAGACTGATCGGAGCTGTCAGAGACATCTCCGACCAGCCTAAAGCATGGGAGCGGGGTGGCAATGTTGCCACCCCCTCCTATTCCCTGCCATTGGTCGGTCAGGCTGACCACCAATGGCAGGAGGGGGGCGGGGGGTTACAGTTGATTTCCTCCCGCTCTGCGCACCGATCAAAGTCGGTACAGAGCGGGGGGAACACGGGCGGCGAGTGGGGGGACATGGCCCAGCTTACCCGGACCGGAGGAGGCGGCGGCATCCAGGAGCAGCAGCGACAGGCGGAAGAGCGACGGCCGGAAAGTGCGGCGGAGAAGTTTCCTTTGAAGATCGCAATAAGTGATCTTCACTGTGGCCTTCTAAAAGCAGCAAAACTACAACTCCCAGCATGCCCACACAGCCAAAGGCTGTCTGGGCATGCTGGGAGTTGTAGTTTTGCAACATCTGGAGGGTCAAAGTTTGGAGACCACTGTGTAGTGGTCTCTAAACTGTGGTCCTCCAGATGTTGCAAAACTACAACTCCCAGCATGCACTGACTGTCTGGGCATGCTGGGAGTTGTAGTTTTGCAACATCTGAAGTGGCACAGTTTGGAGACCACTATATGGTGGTCTCCAAACTGTAGCCCTCCAGATGTTGCAAAACTTCAACTCCCAGCATGCCCAGACAGTCAGAGATGCTGGGCGTGTAGTTCTGCAATATCTGGCCCTTCAGATGTTGCAGAACTACAACTCCCAGCATGCCTAGACAGTCTGGGCATGCTTGGAGTTGTAATTTTGCAACATCTGGAGGGCTACAGTTTGGAGACCACTGTTCTTCCCCAGTTGTTGCATAACTACAACTCCTAGCATGTCCAGACTGTCCAGGCATGCTGGGAGTTGTAGTTCGGCAACATCTGAAGGGCCAGATATTGCAGAACTACACACCCAGCATCCCTGACTGTACGGGCATGCTGGGAATTGTAGTTTTGCAACAGCTGTAGGCACACTGGTTGGGAAACACTGAGCTAGAGTCTGTTTCCTAACTCAGTGATTCCAACCCGTGTGCCTCCAGCTGTTGCAAAACTACAACTCCCAGAGTGCACTGACAGACCGTACATGCTGGGAGTTGTAGTCTTGCAACAGCTGGAGGCACATGGGTTGGAATCACTGAACTAGAGTCTGTTTTCTAACTAAGTGGTTCTCCACCAGTGTGCCTACAGCTGTTGTAAAACTACAACTCCCAGCATGTACGGTCTGTCAGTGCATTCTGGGAGTTGTCATTTTGCCACAGCTGAAGGTTTGGGGCGCCACCCCCCCCCTTGGGCCCCCACCCCCCCCCCATGTGAATGTACAGGGTACATTCACACGGGCGGGTTTACAGTGGGTTTCCTACAAGGAAACTTACTGTGAACCCCTGCCTGTGTGAATGTACCCTAAAAACACTACACCACACTACACTAACAAATAATAAAAAGTAAAACACTACACATACACCCCCTTACACATCGCCCCCCCAATAAAAATGAAAAACGTCTCCTAAACGGCGCCTCCAGCTGTGGCAAAACCCCAACTCCCAGTGTTGCCGGACAGCCATAGACTGTCCTGGCAGGCTGGGAGTCTTGCAACAGCTGGAGGCACCCTGTTTGGGAAACAGTGCTGTAGGGTTTTGGTGGAGACAAGCCCCATCCTTGTAACCGAGTTCACCCCTACTACAAATTCCTTATTCAGGCCTCAAATGCGCATGGCACTATGTCACTTCAGAGCCCTGTCGTATTTAAAGGCAACAGTTTAGGGCCACATATGGGGTATCTCTGTACTCGGGAGAAATTGCGTTACAAATTTTGGGGGGATTTTTCTCCCATTACCCTTTGTAGAAATGGTAAATTTGGGGGAAAAACTGCACTTTAGTGAAAAAATTTTTTTTTCATTTACACATCCGAATTTAACGAAAAGTCGTCAAACACCTGTGGGGTGTTAAGGCTCACCGGACCCCTTGTTACGTGCCTTGAGGGGTGTAGTTTCCAAAATAGTATGCCATGTGTTTTTTTTTTTTTGCTGTTCTGGCACCATAGGGGCTTCCTAAATGCGACATGCCCCCAAAAACCATTTCAGCAAAATTCACTCTCCAAAATCCCATTGTCGCTCCTTCCCTTCTACTGCGCCCGCCGAACACTTGACATACACATATGAGGTATTTCCTTACTCGAGAGAAATTGGGTTACAAATTTTGGGGGGCTTTTTCTCCTTTTACCCCTTGTAAAATTTCAAAAACTGGGTCTACAAGAACATGCGAGTGTAAAAAATTAAGATTTTGAATTTTCTCCTTCACTTTGCTGCTATTCCTGTTAAACACCTAAAGGGTTAACAAACTTACTGGATATCATTTTGAATACTTTGAGGGGTGCAGTTTTTATAATGGGGTAATTTATGGGGTATTTCTAATATGAAGACCCTTCAAATCCACTTCAAAACTGAACTGGCCCCTAAAAAATTCCGATTTTGAAAATTTTGTGAAAAATTAGAAAATTGCTTCTGAACTTTGAAGCCCTCTGATGTTTTCCAAAAGTAAAAACACGTCAATTTTATGATGCAAACATAAAGTAGACATATTGTATATGTGAATCAAAATATTATTTATTTAGAATGTTTATTTTCCTTACAAGCAGAGAGCTTCAAAGTTAGAAAAATGCAAAATTTTCAATTTTTTCATCAAATTTTGGAATTTTTCACCAAGAAATGATGCAAGTATCGACAAAAATTTACCGCTAACATAAAGTAGAATATGTCACGAAAAAAAAAAAAAATTAATGCTTAAAGTGACAGTGGTCAGAATTGCAAAAAATGCTCCCGTCCTTAGGGTTATAATGGGCTCTGTCCCCAAGGGGTTAAAGGATTATTTTCTTTTTGGATCTACTTTCATGGTCTGCGATTGGGACCGTGTTATTTTCCTGCTTTGCACCCCAATACATCCTGGATTATACCTGGTTGTGCTGCCTCCGCCCCTGCCTTTTAGATAGATAGATATGAAATAGATATGAGATAGATAGATATTAGATGGATAGATAGATCTATAGATAGATAGATAGATAAGATATGAGAAAGATAGATAGATAGATTGATATGATATATATATATATATATATATATATGAGATAGATAAGATATGAGATAGATAGATATAGATAAGATATGAGATAGATAGATAGATAGGATAGAAGCAGCACATCCAGAGTATTCAATCAGTAGTGCGTGCACGCAGGTATAGGATCGTGGTAAATCAATCCAGAGCAATATTTCTTGGATAAATTCAGCACACCGAACAAGTATATCCGTGCAACGGTGATTTATTCCATAGTGTATTGAAAAAATACTATTTTTTTCTATACACTATGTATACACTAGTATTTCTTGTATACACTATGGAATAAATCACAGTTGCACGGATATACTTGTTTGGTGTGCTGCATTTATCCAAGAAATAGATAGATAGCCAATGGAAAGGATTGCAGCACACAGGTATTTCAGCAAAGTGCAGTGTTTATTACATCCTCAGCATAACAACGTGCAACATTTCTGTGGTCTCTCACCGCTTTTTTCAAGCAGTAACATTGCACGTTGTTATGCTGAGGATGTAATAAACACTGCACTGTGTGCTGCAATCCTTTCCATTGGATTGAAGTCTTGGATTCCCTGACCAGGAACCATATGATGGAGTGCACCTAAATACCTGGTTACTAAGAGCTGGATGTGCTGTTCTTTTGGACTAGATAGATAGATATGAAATAGATAGATAGCTATGAAAGAGATAGATAGATAGATAGATATGAAAGAGATAGAAAGACAGATAGATTGATCATGTTTCCCCAGCAGGGTGCCTCCAGCTGTTGCAAAACTACAGCAGCAGCCCACACAGCCAAAGGCATGCTTGGACTTGTACTTATGCAACAACTCGGGGCACCCTGCTGGGAAACACGTAAATTGGCCATTAACCTCTCACAGAACCCCAACCTCAGAAAGTTACTTTCCCAGATGGAAGGCACCAGCGGTGGGCAGGGGAAGTCTTCAGCTTCGCAGTGGCGTGGGCGGGTGTCAGATTCTTTGATGGAGCAGGAAATAAAGAAAACGCCTGATCCACCTAATAGGGCTGCAGCTGCACGTCAGGGGAGCATGAGGGGGGGAGGGGCATGAGCGTCCCTCTCTGCACTTTTCCCGGCACTGCTGCGGCCCCTGCCCCTGCGCTGAATTTAAAAGGCCCACAATGTTAAAGAAAATGCTGGCAGTGGCGGGCCCCTTCTCAGGCTTGGTCAGTGCCTGAGTGCCTCCTTCCGCGAGCACCCTCTCCCGATGGCCCCAGTGCGCGGCGTAATGCTAGAGGCAAAAAGTATTTCGCCATTTCTTATCACAGAGCAATGGGGTCATCGGGAGAGAGCACTCGAGTCTGGCTTGCAAATCACTCCCACAAAGCCACGTCTTCTTCTATTTTCGGCTTACAATATCTTCATCCCAACTCAGTCCCACCTGAGGACAGAATAGGAGGACGGGATATATGGACAGGATATGAGGCCGGGATAGGAGATTGGGATATGAAGACGATATATGAGGACGACATATATGAGCAGGGGATATGAGGACAATATATGAGGACGGGATATGAAGACGGGATATGAGGATGGGATATGAGGATGGAATATGAGGACAATATATGAGGATGGGATATGAGGTCAAAAGCTTCCTCCTTTGTTGCTTTTCCTCCCCAACAAGGATAAGGAAGGGAAAACCTTTCTTCCAAGCTATACATGTTAAGGTCCTTTAACCTTCCATGGTAAGTTTTATCCTGCAATCCGTGTACTAGTTCTAATAGCTCTTCTGTAAACTCTCTGCAAAGTATCTAAATCCTTCTGGAGATACAGTCTCCAGTACTGCGCACAATACTCCAAGTGAGGTCTCAACAGTGTTCTGTACAGCGGCAAACTGACCACCCAGCATGAAACTATGTTTTCCTGGCAGGAGCTAAAGATCGAGTTAGAAACTTTGGAGGTACACTTTAGCGCTTTGTCAGGTGTTGCTGTTTTGGGGCACATAATCATAGTTATACTAGTACACTGACCAAAAATATATGACTAGAAACAGCACATTTAAATATTACTAAAAATATTGCTGTTTTCTGGTGTATTACAACACAACATTATATACAAATTACAATAAACTTACATACTGGTAATATTCAACAGTTGTATTGTGGCCACATAGTGTTGAGCACGAATAGAAAATTTTTACTGTGAATATCGGCACTTCATGACTTCGCGAATATTTAGAATATGGCAAATTATATTCCTTATGACGAATGTTTTTTTTTTCTTTTTTTTTCAAAGTACACATCACAATGATGTCTACTGTGTAAATAAAAAGTGATCATCCCTCCCTGCTTCCAGCTTGTGGTCCAAAGAAAGCGAATATGCGAAAATTCGTGAATATGCGAAAATTATGCAAATATCGGCACTTCCAGCGGACACTGATCCCTCGCCTGCTTTTAGCTTGTGGGCCAATGAGGGGGATGCAAATACAGTTGCCAGAGGTTTGCAACATCCCTAGCAACCAATAGGAAAGTAGTTGGTTGAAAGATATATTCGCTCATGCGCATTTTGCAAATTTTATTATGAATTTCGCATGGAAAAAAAGTGAACGAATATGCAAAATTTGTGAATATAGGACGAATATTCATCCAAATATTCTCAAAATATTGCGAATTTGAATATGGTCTATGCCGCTTATCACTAGCCACTAACAGACCGTGACTACAATCTAGAGCAATGTTTCTCAAGAGCGGTCCTCAAGACCCCCCAACAGGTCATGTGTTCTGAATTTCGTTAGTCTTTCATAGGTGATATAATTAGGATTCACCACAGTTGTGAAAGTCTAAGGAAATCCTGAAAACATGATCTGTTGGGGGGTCTTGAGGACTGGACTTGATCTAGATTATAAAGTTGCAAATAATTTGTATGCTTGAATCTATTCCATATTCATCAATAACTAATCGAATATGTTATGTACATGATGTAGGGTGAAATTATGCTCAACAAGAAAATGTCATAATCAATAATGCCTTTAGCATGAATGCATTGGTGAACATGTAAATCCTATAAAGAGAGCTCCTCACTCCACAGATCATGTATCTCAAGGCACATACAGCTGCTTTTATGGTATCAGCTAGAAGTAGTAGAACAAATAATTGCATGGCTCTAATTAAAATCTGTTCCAAGGGGAAAGGGTAAATCAATAGCGAGCATTGATATAATGCAGTAAAGCTGTGTTTTGGTGGGTGGGTGAATTAGGGTGTAAGACCATTATCGTAAATGCTTTGTTAATGGAGAAGTACAATGCACAGCATATGTTTTTTTTTTGTTTTTTTTTTATCTGTTTGTGGCAATGTGGTAATGATCCATTTACAAGCAGCCAAAGCAATTAATTGACCAATTTTCAATGTATGACTATCATGTTACAATATGTGCAAAAGACCACAACAAGTGGCCAAAATTATGGTCATTGCATTACATTTATAAGTGAATATTTATTTGTGTGGCTGCTTAAATAATCAGTATCGAACACATATCACCTGTGTGAATGGGCATGGTTGACAATGATGAATCTAATGGGCCGCACAAATGATCCAATGTTCATTCATGTGGTCCATCTGTAAATGAGCGTCGATCAGCAAAATTGGTGCTCTTAAAAAAGTTGTACCGCCCGGAAAAATCTCTCCTTCGAATAAAGTTTCCCTTGAGTTGAACAGTTGATTGTTGCAGGTCTTTCTTCTCTCACCTCTGTTAATCCTTAAAGGGGTACTCTGCTCCAAAGGATAGGGTATAAGATGTCTGTTTGCATGGGGGCTCGCCACTGGGGACCCTCGTGATACCCCCTGCAGCAGCCCGGTACCTCAGCAGCCCGGAGCTAAGTTTTCTCCGAGGCTGATGAGCGGTGCAGGGGACGGGGCATGGTGAAGTCACGGCCCATCCCCTCGTGACATCATACCCCTTTGGATAGGGGATAAGATGTCTAACAGCAAAGTACCCCTTTAAGGAAAACAGTGTGCAGTCGTTTAGTTACCCAGTTTCTTATGCAGGAGAGATATAGTACTATACAATTTAATACTGCATTGTAGTGAGTCTGTAGGAGACACCCTATGGCAGCCACATACAATAATAGAACATATGGACAGAGATTGTCTCCTCTGATTAGTACACAATGGGAAGGTGCAGTCCATTAAAGCAAAAATTCTCCCTAGGACAATAACAATTTCTCTTCATTTTCTTTCATGTTATTCTATTTATTACAAAGCAGTTTTAAGGGGTGCTCTGCTGGTAGACATTTTATCCCCTATGTAAAAGATAGGGGATAAGATGTCTGGTCGCAGGGGTCCCGCCGCTGGGGCCCCCTACAAACTCCCGCAACACCCGATGTTCTAAACAAACGCCAGGTTCCGGCAATAATGGTCGTGGTGTCACGGCCACAACCCTCGTGATGTCACACCAAACCCCCTCCATTCATGTCTATGAGAGGGGGCGTGATGACAGACACACCCCCTTCCATAGACATAAATGGACGGGATGTGGCATTATGTAAGGAGGGGCGTGGCCTTGACGCCACAACCACTGTCACCCACTGGGGCACAGGAGTACCCCTTTAGGATGTGTTCACACGTACAGTATCCTGCGCAGATTTGATGTGCAGGATTTTCTGCTTCTAATCTGCAGTTACAAATCCTGCACATCAAATCTGCGCAGGATACTGTACATCTGAATAGACCCTAAAAGAGAACCTATCATTAACTAATCTGTCCCTAATCCCCCCTCCACCCCCCAAATCTGTCCCTGAAACTAATCCTGCATTTTTTTTTTTTAAACCCCGTCTTTGTACCTCATTTTATCCCTGTATGGCTGCTCAGTGTTCAGTCAATGTGTGAGGGAGGAAGGGGGCCTGGGCCAGCAGGCACGATGTCATCTGAAGCCTGCCTGCGCTCACTTCCACCCTTCTTCCTTTATGCTGTGCTCCTTCTCGGGAGTGTGCACTGAAGAGTCAGGACACAGCCCGGCTGGCAGCTGCTGAGTCTCCTCCTCTCTGTTTAGCACCGAAAGTGCCATACAGAGAGGAGGAACCGGCCAGCCATGTCAGGAGCGCCCTGTATTGTGGGCACAGCGCTCGCTCCCGCCTGTCTGATTGACAGGCAGGGAGCTATACTGTGCTTTTCAGTGTCCCAGCTGCACTATGAGAGTTTGGACTCATGCCAGGCCAGCATGAGTCCAAACTCTATGAGAGGCTTGCGGCCGGGACATGTAGGGAGACTCCTAGTGGTCATTTTTTAGAAATGGAAAAAAATGTAGAAATATAATTTTTTTTAATTAAATGCAATTAAAAAGTTGTTTAGAAAAGGTTAATAAACAACATATACAACGTTTTTTTGATGACAATATGTTACTCAATACCTAATCACATGCTTATAACTTTTCTGTGTCTAGGACCTATATATCTCTTACAAATACTCTTTTTCTGTTGCTCAAAATATATTTGTGATTGTCTTTTGTGGAGAGGGCGTGTCCCTTTCTTGCCCATACTCTGCTTTAGTCTCTAAGTCTCGGGAGCGAGCCTGGGCGGTGTTGCCTCCATCTGTTGCAAAACTACAACTCCCAGCATGCCTGGACCGCCAAAGATTGTGTGGGAGTTCTAGTTTGCACATGTGCACAGGAACATTTAAGGCTTATCTCTTGGCAGGAGACTCCTCCTGCCGAGCACTACATGCTACTGGGTGAAGCCTCTGTCCCCAGGAGAAGTCCGGGACATTATGACTAACCTGTATGAAAGGAGGGTGTCCCGGAGGCAGAGGAGAGACAACGGTATCAGTTCTAGAGGGCTGTGAGTGGAGGGCTCTCTTCTCTGCATGTCGGAAGCTCTGTCTTCACATGCGGGATGTCCTGCACTGACTGTGTGTGAACGCGCTCCCTGCTCTCGCTCGCAGGCAGGATATGCCTGCACAGACACAGCAGCCAGTATCACTGTAATGTCCTATACTGAATACCGGTGCCCTGCCAGGAAGGAACCTGCCGTCATCATGTGGCTACCCTGACAACCACTCCATTTTAAGGACTTTGGGTCTGAGTGAGTGGTCCTTATCGGACCTTATATCTAATTGTAGCTGTAGTGATTATTGACCAGCTGTATCATTTTTGGTTATTTCTTCCTACTTCCTGTATCCCCTGATGAACCCCGTATTGCTCCACTGTATCTGTTTTGGAGGGGAGGGGAACGGGTCGGGATTATTTACTTCTTCCTAGTGTTTAATTACACAGGTTGCATATTGTAGGATAATATTGTTGCGATAGGTGATGGTATTGGAGCCCCATTTATTTGTCTGAGCACTCCATCCGTCTGATCTAGACCTGATTTAATTTGTATTTGTTATTGGAGGACTACTTATCTTATCACTACTTATTATTTGAGGTTAAGTTTTAACTGAGCTTACTATTCTACTTCTGTGAACCGTTGTCCTAATAGCTCCAGTCACAATCAGCTATCTGTTGCAATTTCAGTGAATTTGTTTTCAGTATCCAGTATGTAGTCAAATACAGTGTTGTCTGTCTGCAGAATGATAGGCGACCCCTGGTGGCGACAATTTTGAAATTTAATTTTTAGGTAAAATTGACATTTTTTTTAACATAACAATATATTTAAGAAAGTAATTTTATCATTAGGTCTACAAAATATAAAAAGTTTTTTGTGATGACAGTGCCTCTATAAATACTAGACTATGCTTATAGATACTGCATACTCATTACTACATTTTCCTAGTACAGTGATCCCTCAGCTTAAAATGGTCTCAACATACAATAGTTTCAACATACAATGGTCTTTTCTGGTCCATTGTAACCTGAAACCAGACTCAACATACAATGCTACGGGCAGTCCAGATCTGTGAAAAGTGTCAATGGCTGAAAGAACTGATCAATCAGAATGGGCATTTTATTGGTAAAAACTCCTGTATTACTGCAGTGCATGCACTGACTGGCTGTCTGGTAGCTCCTCCCTACAGTACAGGGTGGTATTACATGTTCTGTACTACTCTTTACTTATGCCACGGTTAGCTGCTCCTTTGGGCACCAAGTAAGGGCAGCTCCATTTTACTTTTTTAGGACATTGCGTGTACTGTACAGGACCCTGAAGAAGCTCCTGTCCTCTACATAGACAGTGATTTACAGCTCCCAGCAGCTCTTTCTTACTTTTATATGTAAGGATTTGCTTTATCTACATTAGCTATCTACTTATTTTAGTTTAATCCTCACTTTTTCCTATTTTTGGATGACATTATGGTGGCTTAAGAACCAATTCCCAGGTTGGAACCAATTAATATTGTAACTTGAGGGACCACTGTAATGCAGGTAAACATTATACAGTGAACCCTCTTTGGGACAACCATTCAAAATTGGTCTTTTAGGGGGGGTGTCTTCTCAAAGGGATGGCCTTTTGGAAAGGTTTCGCTATACATAAAAAAAACTTAAGTAGTACCCACTGTGATGCATTTTATTGTATATTACACTATACATTTCAAGAGGCATGTCTCCTCACTGCCACCTTCTGAATGAATAGTATACTACAGTGTTTCTGTTTCATTAGATCTTTGGGACACTAAGCAGATGATGTGGCACCACAAGAGAAGTGCTATTCTAGAATCTTATAGATACCCTAATATAAAGATATCTCTCTTTAAGGAGGAAATTTCTGTTAATTGGGAAGGATAATATTAGTGCAATAGACAGACAGATTGTAATCACAGTCACTCAATTTCGATGTATCAATTTTAAAGAAACACTGATTCTCCTGCAAAAGAATCTTCAGGTAAGATAGACAGAAAAAAAGCTAAAACGAGACATGTATGTATAAAAAAATGTACTACTGTATCTGCCCTAAATTCTTTTCATCATGTTCTTTCTTAGTCAATCTGTTTCTGGGAATGCTGGGATACAAATCGTGGGCCTCATTTACTAAGCTGAAACCGACCAGTTTTTGTTGGTGTTACGCCGAGCGCTCTGGGTCCCTGCTCCTCCCCGGAGCGCTCGCGGCGTTCTCCTCTCTGCAGCGCCCCGGTCAGACCCGCTGACCGGGAGCGCTGCACTGACATTGACGACGGGGATGTGATTCGCATAGCGGGATGCGCCCGCTCGCGAATCGCATCCCAAGCCACTTACCTGTCCCAGTCCCCGGCTGTCACGTTCTGGCGTATGCGGCTCCGCTCTCTAGGGCGCGCGCACCAGCTCTCTAAGTGCCTGGCCCAATCAGTCTAATTAGCTTCCACCTGCTCCCTGCTCATATAACCTCACTTCCCCTTCCCAGCATTGCCGGATCTTGTTGCCTTGTGCCAGAGAAAGCGTTTTGTGTATGTCCCAAGCCTGTGTTCCAGACCTTCTGCTGTTGCCCCTGACTACGACCCTTGCTGCCTGCCCTGACCTTCTGCTACATCCGACCTTGCTCTTGCCTTGTACTTTTGTACCGTGCCTGTCTCAGCAGTCAGAGAGGTTGAGCCGTTACCGGTGGATACGACCTGGTTGCTACCGCCGCAGCAAGACCATCCCGCTTTGCGGCGGGCTCTGGTGAATACCAGTAGCAACTTAGAACCGGTCCACCGGTACGGTCCACGCCAATCCCTCTCTGACACAGAGGATCCACCTCCAGCCTGCCGAATCCTGACAGTTGGGTTATTTTGGTGCAGAGTGTCTGTGACATGTCTGCGCCAGTGTGTGCCAGGAAAATCTGACAAACCCGACACTGCACTGTGAAAAGCCTAAAAGGGGGCATGGTCTGCCGCAAAGGGGGTGTGGTCAGTCCAAAAAGGGGCGTGGTTTCACAACCATACCTATTTACTATTGAATTCACAGAAAATCCTGTGGATAAATGGCTGGAAATTTCCACCTAGGAAAAGTTGGTTAGAAAATGTTCCTGACTTGTATATCTGTGATCCCCATAGTAAATAAGGTGGAATCCTGCAAGTCTGAAACAATATTTCCCACTAGTAAAAACCTGACACTGGTTTCAGTGGTCATCACTTTGGGCTCCAATAGTTATGAGCCTAGTTGAGCCTAGTTATGAGGAAATACTCCTGTGTTGGATGTATCTCTGTATACAGTGGTCCCTCAACATACGATGGTAATCCATTCCAAATGGACCATAGTTTGTTGAAACCATTGTATGTTGAGGGATCCGTGCAATGTAAAGTATAGGACAGTGGTCTACAACCTGCGGACCTCCAGATGTTGCAAAACTACAACCCCCAGCATGCCTGGACAGCCAACGGCTGTCCTGGCATGCTGGGAGTTGTATTTTTGCAACATCTGGAGGTCCGCAGGTTGAAGATCACTGGTATTGGAGGTTATACTAACCTGTCCCCGCCGCTCCGGACTGTCACCGCTACCCTGGATGTCGCCCTCCATCGCTGTCGCCGCATCCCCGGGGTGTCCCCGACGCTCCGACAAGGCCTCTGCTTCCCCGGCATCCTCGCTCTCCGTCGCCGCCATCAAGTCATTACACATGCCGCTCCTATTGGATGATGGGACGGCATGCGCAGCGACGTGATGACAATGATGGAGAGCGCTGACAATGCAGGGGATCCCGAAGAGGACACGCCGGAGCCCCGAGGACAGGTAAGTGATCGTCAGCGGACCAAACAGGGCCCCGTAAATGGCTATCCGGTGGCAGCTGAAGCAGTCTGCGCTGCCAGATAACCATTTATGCGATGGCCCCGACATAGAAAAGCATCGTATGTTGAAATGATGGTATGTCGGGGCCATCGTAGGTCAGGGGGTCACTGTATAGTGCAACAGATTTGCCATTCAGTGGTCAGGAAAACTGAGTGGCAATCTATATGGAAGCATCTTTGTTGTCATCATCAATGTCTATTTAGTAACTTGATGAAAGACAATGCCTCTTTATGTACATTAGAATGCTTTTCCATTATTTAGATGGAAATGTAAGGAAAGCCTTGTAACCCAATTGCTGGTTTATCCTCAAAAATCATGTGATCTGTCTGTACAAGTATCCCACCACCTCAAGAGAAAACACGTAATTTGCTAAACTAGTGCAATTTCACTGGACTGTATCATGTCATTGGCTTCGGTTTGCTCAGCTAATTCAGTTTCATTGTAATAACTACTAGTAAAATTGGAGCATTGCCATAGCCAAATGCAACCGAAACCCAACAGTAGCAGACATAGAAGTATGCAAAGAACGAAACATCTGTGAACATAGAAACAAAACATGTTAAACATTTGTATCTCCTTGACCCTACCCTACAGTAAAAGTTGGTATTGTATCAAGTAGTGTGGAGAGTTGGAAAAATCGTATTTGTCTTTACACAATGTTGAGGCCAAATTCGAGTTTCATTCAAATATAATAAACATAATAGAAGCAGGTCTGCTCAGGAAAAGTCAGAATTTTCCTGTGAAGCATACAATATATCAGTATTTTCTCATTCTCTCAAGTAATTAAGGAATTTCATATAGTTACAAACATCTGACATTTTTTGTATACAGCTGTACTCAAAAGTATAACAATCTAAAATTTTCAATATAGTAGGGGATTGCAGGATCCAGAAATATCCGAGCGAAACATATAGTATGCCAAAAGGAGACTAATCTGCCATATTAAATCTGGCCTATTAAAGTCTATGGGCATGTTGGTGCATACATTAGGATGTTAGCGCACCATGATGTACTGCAGGTCCTTAAAGGGGTACTCCACTGGAAAACATTATTATTATTATTTTCTAAATCAACTGGTGCCAGAAAGTTAAACAGATTTGTAAATGACTTCTATTAAAAAATCTTAATCCTTCCAGTACTTATCAGCTGCTGTATACTACACAGGAAGTTCTTTTCTGTCTGACCACAGTGCTCTCTGCTGACACTCTTTTTTATTATAAAAGTACAAAACACAAAACAAGTTAATTTCACTGTAACAAAATTAACAAAACTGAACATAACAACAAACTATTCATCTCAAAATAACAACTTAAACCGGCCAGCCCAGATAAACCAAAAATAAATAAATAAATCATTACCTACTATAGTCCAACACACACACACACACACACACACATACCTAATGAACATAAATAAAGCTTTCCTCGCTGGGATCAAAAACTAAAAATATCCAAACTAGGAAACATAACCACACTGCCCCCCCCCCCCCCCCCCCTAATAACAAGACAAAAAAAAAAAAAAAAAAAATGGCTAGCTGCCGTAACAAAAATAATCCAACTTGGATAACAAAATATATATTATTTTTTTATACATCTATATTTCTTTTCCTTTTTTTTATATACTATATATATATATATATATATATATATATATATATATATACATACATACACATATCCACATACATACACATACACACATACATACATATATACATACACACATTTTTTCTTTTTTTTTTCTTTTTTGTTTTTTAACTTCCCCTACCCTCCAACCCCCCCCACCCCACCCCCCCACCCCCACCCAAACACACATACATATACCCACAAACTAAAACTAATCCACACTGGGACACAAACATAAACATAAACACAGACATAAATATAGTGTACTCTTAACACAATGCTATAATAACTGAAAACTGGTCCGACTGCCTTTCTCACAAAATAATTATGACATTATATAAAAAAAAAAAAAAAAAAAAAAATTAAAAATTATACAGAATATACATAACAAACAACTTAATAACACAGAAAAACAACCAACCTATACTAAACTATCCCATCACCCACCACTCCCTCTGGACATGAGTCAGAGTCCATAGGTCACAGTTTTTGTCCACAACTGACCCATACCGGACCCCCAAAATAGTACCCACTGCAACAGTCCAGTCCTGGGTACACACCACCACCACCCCCCAAAAACCCCCCACCCAACCTAAAATACACCCCTACCCACCTAATGTAAACAGACCAATATATACAAAACAATATATACATATTCTACAACAAAGCAATATTAACAATACAATACACAAAAACCACAAGGCCCAAGTTTGGCTGCCTGCAAGCCCTTTACAATCCATCCATAGAAAACAAAACAAAAGGCTAAGGTGACATGCATAGCCCCCCACCAGGAAGAAGGATGGCAATCCTGATAAAATTAAATTGAAATTCCTCTCCCTTTCAACCTCTAACCCTATCACTATCCCTTCATGAAACTGACCCTATACTCACCCTAAGATATATACACTATCCCTGGCCAAAATAAGGTACTTCACCTTAAGGGCCTAGTACCTAGGGCACATCAAAAGAAAAACCTCTCCATAGGAGAGAAGCCCTACTGGTACCAAGACTGCCATACTCCAAAGACCTAATCTTCCCAAGGTCACCGGTGATATTCCTACAGACCTCCACCTCGGAGAGGATTTTCTGTTGGGTTGACACTAAACACCGTGCGTTCCACGTGTAGTACCTAACCACTAAACTAACTAAGAATAAAGTGCCCCGGTCTCGGCCACCCAGGGACCTGAATGCCCCATAAGCCCACTCCGGATAGGTAAGGCCGGCAAGTTGACTCCAGCCGATGGAAGCGCCCACCCGGTTGTAAACCCCTATATTAAAGGGACAATGAAGCAGGAAGTGGTCCATGCTTTCCAGCGTATCCCCGCACTCTTCTCGGGGACATCCCCGGTCATCAGAGTTCCTACACTTCAGGTTGTCCCTTACATATAGCTTCCCCTGAAAGCAGCGCCAGGCCAAGTCCCAAAACTTCTGGGGGATCCTTTTCATGTTCAAAAGATACAACCCCACCCTCAGATCCCGACCTGGGCAGTCCCTGAGCGCCAGAGGCTTCTGGAAGTGGGTCAACAGAACCCGTTTGTCAAGGAACTGCCTTGACTGGGTCCTGATCTCCCACACTCCCAGACCCCACCGACGTATCGCCTTCAGAGTCGGGGTAGCGTAAGCCGGAAGATATCCATGGGGCGTACGGAGGTCCTTCACTCGCCCTCCTCTCTCCCATTCCTGGAAGAAAGGCCGAAACCATTCCCTGCAGGAGAGTACCCACGGAGAAGCCCTCTCTGACCAGAGGTTTGCGATGTTGGCTTTCAAGAAGGTGTTCGTAAAGAACACCACAGGGTTTACCATAGATAAACCCCCTAGTCTCCTCGTGCGGTAAGTAACCTCCCTCTTGACTAGGTTCATCCTGTTCCCCCATAACAGTTGGAAAAACAGGCTGTAGATCCTAGTGTAGTAAGCCTCTGGCAAGATACATACGCTGCCCAGATAGATAAACAAGGGGAGCAGGTACGATTTGATCAGGTGTACCCTTTCCCTGAGGGTCATAGACCAACCCTTCCACTGGTCCACCTTCTGAGCGGCATCCTGGAGCTTACCATCCCAGTTTTTGGTGGGATAATCATCCTGGCCGAATGTGATGCCTAAGACTTTTGCTGATTCTTGGGGCCCTGAGAGGGTGTCCGGGAGATCAAACGTGGGATCCCCCCCTCCCAGCCAGAGACTCTCACACTTATCCCGGTTGATCTTAGACCCGGATGCCTCCGAGTAGCAGTCCACCTCCGACATCACCACATCGACCTCCTCTCTCGAGGAGACGAAAATAGTGACATCGTCAGCGTACGCCACCACTCTCTGGGTGACAGCCGGCTCCGCCAGACTCATCCCGACTCCCGCCAACGGCCCACAACCTACCCTCCGGACGAAGGGATCGATTGCGAACACGTATAAAAGCGGGCTCAAAGGACAACCCTGACGGACTCCGGATCCCACTTCAAAAGAGCGGCCAGACCACCCGTTCACCAGCGGGAAACTCTCTGCCCCTGCATACAAGATCTTAAGCCAATTAACAAAAGTACTCGGTAAGCCATATCTCAGGAGGACGGACCAGAGGTACTCGTGGTTCACCCGATCAAATGCTTTGGACTGATCCAAGGACAGCAAGTACCCCTTCCAAAGACCTGCACTACTCCGCTCCACTGCCTCCCTGACACTAAGGACAGCACTTAAGGTGCTTCGGCCTGGAACAGAGCAGTGCTGGGCCCCCGAAAGGAGCCGGGGTGCAAACTTCACCAGCCGATTAAACACTATCTTAGCCAGAAGCTTCCTGTCCACATTGAGAAGAGCTATGGGCCTCCAATTCTCAATACGGCTAGGATCTTTACCCTTTGACAGAAGAATCAGGGCTGACCTCCTCATTGACTTTGGCAGAGTGCCCGAGGAGAAACACTCATTGAATACCTCAGTCAAGAGGGGAGCTAAAGACTCCTTAAAGGTCCTGTACCACTCGGATGTTAAGCCATCCGGACCTGGCGACTTCTTAGGGGCGAGCCCCTCGATCGCCAGTCTCACTTCCTCTTCCCTGATTTCTTCTGCCAAAACATCAAGAGAAGGGTCTACCCCTGGCTCAGGAATGGTTTCAGCCAGGAAAGCCGACATCCTGTCTCGATCTAGATCCTTCCTCCCCAAGAGGTGCGAGTAGAAGGATCTGACGACCTCCAAGATCCCTGATCTGGACCGATTCAGAGATCCTGTACTATCAATCAGTCCTGAAATGACTTTACTACTCACTGACATCTTACAGTTTCTGTAAGGGTCGGGCGAGCGGTACTTCCCGAAATCCCTCTCAAAAACCAAAGATGCGTGCCTATCGTACTGACACCTCATCAGCAAGGATTTCACTCTGGAGATATCCTCCCGGCTACCTCCAGTCGAGACAAGGAGCTCGAGTTTCCTCCTCAGACCCTGATACAAGCGGTACCTGTTCAGGGACCTGAGGCTCGAGAGCTGGCGGAAGAACCCCGCAACCCGCTTCTTGAATATCTCCCACCACTCTGACTTACTACTACAAAGGCCCAGTAAAGGTACCTGACTCTGAAGAAAATCCTCAAAGGACTGTCTTACCTCCGCTTCCTCCAGGAGGGACGAATTCAGCTTCCAATAACCTTTACCCATCCGGGGGGTCTCTGAAACATTCAAGGAAAACAAAATCATACAGTGATCGGAGAACTCCACCTCAACCACGGACACTGCGGAAGAAACGGCTTCCTCCTTTAAATAAAACCTATCTATCCTAGACCTGCGACTACCTTGATGATAGGTGAAACCCGCGTGGCCCGAGGGGCTCCGGATGTGGGCGTCCTCTAAGCGAGCTTCTCTAGTTATGCTAATCAGTGCCACACTATCACAAGTCAGCGGACTATTGGAGCCTCTCCTATCTTGGGACCTCGTGACATTATTGAAGTCCCCTCCAAAGATCACTTGCCGACTTGTAAAAAGAAAGGGCTTAATCCTCATAAAGAGATCTTTACGGCCCCGCTTAGTTTGCGGGGCGTAGATGTTAATGAGCCGAAGCTCTTGTCCCTTCATGAAGACATCTAAGATCAGGCACCTCCCCATTTCTAATTCAATAACCCGTCGGCATTCAACAGGAGCGGTAAAAAGGACCGCCACCCCACTATACGGCTCAGCCGCAAGAGACCAGTGGGAGGGACCGCGCCTCCACTCTCTTCTGGCTTTTACCAGAGAGGCTAGATCTGACAACCTGGTCTCTTGTAAAAAGAAAATATCGGCTTCAACACGGCCGAGAAAATCAAAGGCTGCGAATTTAGCCGTATCTGACTTTATGCTGGCACAGTTAATAGATGCCAGCGTCAATGGGGTGAGTGCCGCCATACAGGGTGATTAAATTAGACGGCCACACCCTTTACTTTTTCTTTCCCTTCTTTTTAGCCCCCTCATCCCCCGAAGAAGATGAGAGGGCCGGACCACTCTTAGTTCTTTTTTTTGATTCAGTTTGGTCCATTTGATCCCCGTCTACGTCTGGCCCTGGTCTAGCCCTGCCCTCCAAGGAAGGAGCCTTAATAGGACAGGGCCCAGTTCCCCCCAGAGGCTCCTTCTCCCTAGGCACCCCGCCCTCACCCTCCCCCTCCAAGGAGGGGGAGGAGATGGTATCGAGGACGAGGTACCGGTTTGACAGGTCAATCAGAGGGGGGGCAATCAGGCTTCCGTTTTGGACCTGGCCCGTAGTACAGGGAACAGAGGGCTCTGACCTCTTCTTTCTCCCTTTCCTTTTGCCCTTGTCTTTCTTTTTAGGCCTCTCTCCACTCTCCTCATCCACACTTTCATAGTGGGAGGAATCGGAAGTGCCGGCCATATTGCCCTCCTTTTTGCGCAGTCTCCTGACCTCCTCATCCAGCACATCCTCCTCCAGGGCTTCAGTGGTTACAGGGCCAGCTTCAGGAGCAGGGGCCGGAGCTACCCCCGCCACCTGGGCACTCTCCAGCTCCCTACTCCTCCTCCGATTTTCCTCCCGCCTTAGTTTGGCGGGGCCCTTTTTCCTCCTCACTAGCCCTGTTGCGCCCCCATCCCTGCCCGTGCCCTCCCCAGCTGAGGCAACTTCACAGCTCTCCTCAGCCGGAGCGGCCGCTGCACGGGCGAAGGCGCTAGGACAATGGCTGAAAGGGTGTCCGAGGACACCACACAGGTGGCACCGGATCTGCCTACAGGATGCGGCCAGATGACCCACCCCACCACACAAAGCGCAGACCTGCACAGTACAGGCTGCGCTAAAGTGGGTGGGGCTGCCACACCTGTGACAGACCTTAGGCTGCCCCTGGTAGAAGACCTGGATCCTATCACGTCCAAGGAAGGCGGCTGACGGAATGTGGGCAACTGTACTCCCTGAACGCTTGAGTTTGACGGAAAACGTCCAAGCCCCGGACCAGATCCCGTGCTCATCTAAGTTTTTCTTGGGCATGTCCGTCACATCCCCATACCGACCAAGCCAGGTCATGATGTCATAACAAGAAAGCGACTCGTTACGGGTCAAAACGGTCACTTTCTTGACAGAGTTCTGACGGGAAATCGCCTTTACGGCGAAATCCCGCCAGCCGGGCTCGTTCTTCGCCACTTCGTAGTTCGACCAGAAGAGTTCAAGACCCCCTGGCCGAACGAAACTGACGTCAAACTCAGACGAACCATAGGGGTGAATCAGGGCAAAGATGTCATTCGCCCTGAATTCCATCTGAAGGAGGAGCTCAACCACTTTTGCGCGAGGTGGGCACGCATCCTCGCCCCTCCAAATCAGACGGACCACATTCCTACGGTTATTGTCCTGCCCGGGTGTCGGGAGGGACCAGACCACCTCCCCATTTCTCTCTCGAAAAGCCCCCAAACCATGCCTCTCTATCCAGAAAGACAGGTCGACCTCACCCCTTCCCTCTACCTGGATCGACCTGTCACCCCTGCGTAGAGCCTCCAGGAGGCGCTGTTGCAAATGGCCCCCAGGGCCGGACGGAGACGGGGACCCCCCTGAACCCCCGGCAGCGACATTAGCATAGCTCCTGGGAGCAGTCACTGCCGGGGGGGCAGCCGGACCAGACCCAGAGCCAGAACCACTTACAACACCATTCACACCACAACTCTCAACCTCTTTATTTCCAGCCATACTATTACCACTCCCATCAACATTCACTCCACTGACACTCCCACATACACTCATCTCACCCACAACACTACTACACCCATCAATATCACATCCTACATTCTTGTCCTGACTAACAAATTCTGGGCTGGCTGGGACTTGTAGTATGGCTGGCTTTAGTAAAGCCCTTTGTGCTGGCTTAGCCGCTGCTGGGGTCGACGCCGATGGCTTCTCCTTCATGGCTGCTATCACATCCTGATTCTGGGACTGCCCCACCGGGCGCACCCCAGCTCCTCCCACAGCGCCAGCACCTGCTTCACCCGACTTCACAGGCTCTGTGGATAATCCCGGCGCCCGGACACTCCCCCCCCCTCACAGGGGAGTGCCTTGCAGTGCCGGTAATGCCCACAGTACTCGGGGAACCGCCCCCCGAGCACCCAGGGGCATAACTCGCGCTGCCCACCATGAGCCCATCCTGCCCCTCCCTACCGGCAGGATGGGTGGGCTTCACATCTATTGCGTCTGCAGCTTTTACTGACGCCATGCTGTATCCCCCATGCTGGCTCTGTTCCACCACAGAAACGGAGTCTGGCAGTTTAGAGGACCCAGCAGCCTGAATCAGCTTTGCAGCTGGCCCAGACTGCTGGAAAGGACGGAACACATAATGCACAGTTTCCTGGGTCTTCTGGTTTTTTGCCTTTCTTTTTACTAATGTGTCATCACACTGGTCATCACCAAATGTAAAATTCTGGAGGTGGGCTGGGGACTCCTGCATCACTATAGCCCTCAGCAATCCCCCAGCCTCACTCTCCACATCATCATCCTCACTATCGCTTAGCGGTAGTGCCACCTGAGCCGGCTCTATGTAGCTGTCCTGAGTCTTAGTGGTCTGGGTGTCACAGGGAGTAGGGTCAGGCAATACATCATCCTCCACAACCTGTACACTTTCCTCCAACTTCTTCTCCTCCACCTCCTCCTCCTCCTTTACACCAACACCACCATCCTCTCTTTCTTCACCGCCACTACTCTCCCCATCATCCACCTCCACCTTACCTGGGGATTTCATGGCGGCAAACCGATCCCGGTTCTCCATCTTCTCCCTGAAGAGACCGCTTCCCTCCAGGATCTCTGCTCTCCTCTCCTCCATCTTTGCAATGTCTTTCTTCAGGGCTGCAATCCTCTTTTTCAGTTCCAGTTTATTCTTTTTGGACCCAGAGCACGCCAGATTCTGGGCTCCACGCAGGTCCTCTCTCATCAACCTAAGCTCCCTACCGCAGCGGTCGTATTCCGCAAACCGTGCGGTCATGCGGGAGCAGTAGGTCTCGCTGGACTCTTCGGGCCCTCTCTCAGCCCACAACTCAATACTTTGCCTCCTCGCCTTCCTTCCACTGGATCTCTGGCTGGCACCCATTGCCGGAGGAGCCGAGCCTGCATTGCTGCAGACTCTGCCAGATCTTCTTCCTCCGGCCGGAAAAATGGCTGTCGCTGTTTTCTCTCCACCCCCCGCCAGCCTGGAAGAACGGGGAGTGGAGGCCAGGGGCTCCATGCAGGGAAAACTCTCCCAAGGAGCCTGCCACACCCCTGGGAAAGGTTGGTGAATCACCTGCTCTGCCTCTGGAACTCTGGAGAAACACAAAAAGGGACACACCCAAAGCTGCTTCACACACAACTGCTCCTGGCTACTGTGTTCCACAGGAAGCGCTCTCTGCTGACACCTCTGTCCATGTCAGGAACTGTCCAGGGCAGGAGAGGTTTGTTTTGGGCATTTTCTCCTACTCAGGACAGTTCCTAAAATGGACAGAGGTGTCAGCAGAGAGAGCACTGTGGTCAGACAGAAAGGAAATTCAAAAAGAAAAGAACTTCCTCTGTAGTATACAGCAGCTGATAAGTACTGGAAGGATTAAGAATTTTAAATAGAAGTACATTTCAAATCTGTTTAACTTTCTGGCACCAGTTGATTTAAAAAAAAAAATGTTAATCAGTGGAGTACCCCTTTAAAGAAATCAAGACACAGGAGCTGTGGCCTGCCAGTAATGGTGGACATCATGCTGATGCCCACCATTAACCCTTTATATTCCATGACCAATACTGATCACGGCATCTAAAGTAATGTCGGTGCTTTGTGAGACTCATAGGACCACTCGCAGCGTGATAGTAGGGGTCTGATGATTAAACTTGGCGGCCGGTGGTCTCGCCATTTGCGGGAATGTCCAAACTATTAAAACATAATGTTAAAGTGTACCTGTTGTTTCTTCTTAAAAACCTGGATGGTATTGTTAGGTTAACCCTTTAGAGGAGGTGACAATGTTATTTAAAGAAAAACTGACAGCTGTTTACCCTCACAAAACCCAATATATTGGATTATAGTGTGGGTGGTCAGCTTTTAAAAGAGGGGTCACTTACAGTACTATGGAAGGCTGCTTATCTTATGGGGGACCAAAACCCCATGTTTGCACAGTGTAAAAAAAAAGGGCCATAAATTGCCAAAGCACTGCCATGTTTTGCTTTATCTCCATAGGGGTCAAAATATGGAGATTTAAAGCAAATAAATAAAATATTTTTTTATGTTTTATGGTAAAATGAAGGATGTCCTTAAAAAAACTTCCCAGACAACAAGCCCTCATATGCTCTGTAGATGGTAAAATATACGGTAAGAGTGATCACTCTTAGAAGAAAAAAAAAAAGAAATTACTAACTAACTAGTGGACAGAGTTGCCAAAATGACAAATATTATTAATATTTATCCTCAATAAATCCTCCCCTGAGTCCAGTATAATGATACGTATCAGACATGAGCGTGGCTATTAAAAAGGCATGTGCATCCCTTATCAAAACTGCCACCCCTGCCATGCCTCATCGACAACCGGACGTGGCGGCATTACAGTTTGAGAAGTATTAGGCTATGTTAACATGGTGGAATTTTCATAATTCCACACAAATTCTGTTCAGCAAAGGAATTGCAGAATACAGCCAGAATTGCAGTAGAATTACGGCAGAATTGTGGCAGAATTTATGTGTTCTCAGAACACGGAATTCTGCTAAAATATAAGCCCCATTGACTTCAATGGGATTCCGCTGCTGAATTTGGCTAAATGTTGAAATCATAATTTCCGCTGTCTGAATGGGACTACAGAAATCACTAGGCAGTACATTTTAGCAGACTTTACGGTGGAATTCTTCCGCACCATTTCCACGTGGAAATCCTGCCGTGTGAAAATGTCTTTAGGCTAAACACGCTATCAGAGTGGAGTTGTCAATAGTTACAGTGGTCCCTCAAGTTACAATATTAATTGGTTCCAGGACGACCATTGTATGTTGAGACCAGAACTCTATGGAAACCTGGTAATTGGTTCTGAAGCCACCAATATGTCATCCAAAAATAGGAAAAAGTGAGAATGAAAGGAAAATAAGTAGTAAATACTACTAGTAGAAAATAACTAATAAAGATATAGCAAATCATTACATATAAAAGTAAGAAAGATCTGCTGGGAGCTGTAAATCACTGTCTATGTCAGTGTTTCCCAAGCAGGGAGCCTCCAGCTGTAGCAAAACTACAACTCCCAGCATGCCCGGACAGCCAAAGGCTGTCCGGGCATGCTGGAAGTTGTAGTTTTGCAACAGCTGGGGGCACCCTGCTTGGGAAGCACTGGTCTATGTAGAGGACAGGAGCTTCTTCAGGGTCCTGTACAGTACACGCAATGTCGTAAAAAAAAAGTTATGGAGTCGCCCTCACCTGGTGTCCAAAGGAGCAGCTAACCCTGGCCCAAAGAGTAGTACAGAACATGTAGTACCACCCTGTACTGTAGGGGGTGCTACCAGACACCAGTTAGTGCATACGCTTCAGTAATACAGGGGTTTTACAAGTGAATACCCATTCTGATTGGTTGGTTCATTGACACGTTTCACAGATCTAGACTGTCCATAACATTGTATGTTGAGTCTGGTTTCAAGTTACAATGGTCCAGAAAAAAACATTGTATGTTAAAACTATTGTATGTTGAGGCCATTGTAAGTTGAGGGATCACTGTACTCTCTCTAGGCTTATTTCTTAGGGACTAACTTAACCATATAGTATTTTTTTTTTTTTATCACGGTTTAAATAATGTTTAATATAACAGTCTCTAATACATTACAATAACTGAAATGCTTGGAAAATAAGCATTCTGACAACGATTCTGCGCTGTATGCTCTATGTGTCCTGCCATTGACAACAGTCACATTTTACAGCTGCCTGTAGCTGGAAACCAAATTCTCTACGTAGAAACTGCCATTACATAAAGCTTGGGTTTTAAACAAAAATTACCTGACTACTAATACAACAGTTATGTGCATGTTTTTACTCACTGAAGCACTGGTACTAGTGCCCAGTTTATGTTTTTTTTTGTACATAATTAAATTTAGTCAATATAATTTTATTTTATGTCTAAGGAAGGAAGATCTTATTGGAAGGACATAAAGGGGTATTCCCATTTTCCTTAAAGGGGTAGTCCAGTGGTGAAAAACGTATCCCCTATCCTAAGGATAGGGGATAAGTTTGAGATTGCGGGGGGTCCGACCGCTGGGGCCCCCTGCGATCTCTCTGTACGGGGGCCTGGCTCTCCGGCCAGATAGTGGGTGTCGACCCCCGCATGAAGCGGCGGCCGACACACCCCCTCAATACATCTCTATGGCAGAGCCGGAGATTGCCGAAGGCAGTGCTTCAGCTCTGCCATAGAGTTGTATTGAGGGGGCGTGTCGGCTGTCGCTTCGTGCGGAGGTCGACATGCCCCCTTCCCGCGGGCTGTCAGGGCTCCGTACAGGAGATCGCGGGGGGGCCCCAGCGGTCGGACCCCCTGCGATCTGCAACTTATCCCCTATCCTTAGGATAGGGGATAAGTTATTCACCACTGAGTCACCACTGGACTACTCCTTTAATGGCTTCCTGGCCCTCTTTGGTCAGAGTTGGTTTGCATAACTACTTGGATTACTCACATTGAAAATCGGTGTAGCCCCATGAGCTATGCTTTTTACATAACTCCTGGAGCTCCATAAATGGGAGTAAGGTAAACTGCATAACTCATCGGCTTCTGTTGTTTTTGACTTCCTAAACATCTCCTGCAGTCAAAAACAGTCCAGAGGGGGGCAGGAAGCCATAAGGGGAGATGGGAATGCCCCTTTAAGAAATGTAAGTTTGTTTCCTGGACATGTCTAACTAGCTCAGAATAACTACAGTATTTGGATCAGCTCTACTCATATGTGAAATTCCTTACAAAAAACTGGGCTAGTCAAATGGAATTCTCCATACTTTTGAAGAAAAATAAACTTGAACATGTTCACACTGGGTGGATATGCTACATGTTTATTTTCTCTATTGGTTTCAATGGGGGAGCCAAAATCAGTAAATATTTCTCAATAAAATGTATTGTTGCAGACAGATTATCTTTGCATCTGCAGTAAAATCTGCAAGTGTGAATTTAAATAGGTTTTGTCAAACAAATCTGAATGTTTTGGCACTGTGGATTTCCCTGCAGAAATGCTGTGGATTTTACATCCTCGAATGCAGAAGAAAATCTTCATATCCATCTTAAGGAACCCTTAGGTTCTATTTACACAACAGAATTTCCTCAAGCGGAATTCTACTTAAGAAATTCCTCCTCAAATGAAAGCCCAATATAGAATTTCCGCTTGGATTCCGCACCAATTCAGCACAAAATCCACACAAGGGGAAGTGGAATTGGGGTGGATGAGCGGACATTCTGCCATGTGAATAGACCCTTAGGCTATGTTCCCACAGCGGAAAATGTGTGGAATGTCCGCCCAGAAAACACAGAGTGACATTCTGCACATTTGCATGTTCCTTTGGCGCCAGAATTGCTCTGGAAATCTGCCGTCTCAACGGCAATGCATTTCTGAGTAGAATCCACAGAAATAATGAACCTGTTCATTGTTTCTGCGAATACCAAATTCACTGAATTCTACCGTCTGCACAGTGGAGCGGAATTCCATTGAAATTGCAGTGAAATTTCCAAGTTGTATCTTCCCAGGTGATACCGCTCACAAATTCCACCGTGTGAACAAAGCCTAAGACTCTAGGCCAGAGTGATGCACAACGTTGTGCCTAGTGCACAGCATCACATTTGTAGGCCCAGGGGTTTAACTATAAAAGGCTGGGCACCATAGTAAAGTTTTGAATGGCTCTGCCCACCAAGACAAGGACATTGCTAGAACAACTTTTTTTTAGCCATTTTTATTTTATTTCTTCTTCAGCCATTTATTATGGCTCAAAAAGCAGCAAAAACACTGTGGAAACATAGGCCTAGATTTATCAATCTGTTGGAGCTTTCATTTTACTAGAGCATTGAGATATGAAACCTGTGCTGTGATTGGATGCTATAGGCTTTCATATATATATATATATATATATATATATATATATATATATATATATATATATATATATATATTCAGTTTTGGTCTCCAGCAGATTGCTGAGTCTGGGCTATAGTCTTTTGATGCATTATTGATACACAAACACTAGAAGTCATGCCCCCCTGTGGGCAAGCCACCTGACAACCCAATGGATACAGCATAGTCTCCTTTCTATTTTCCATTGTAGGATGCATGGCACACTGTTCAAAATATCTACAGAGCAAACATTTCCATGAGATTTGAAGCATAATGTTCTTGTGAAATTTGCAGCAAAGCTGTTAATATTTTGAAAAGGAGGCCAGCAAATCCCAGAATGCTGCTAATAGAAGTAAGGAGCTGCTGTTGTTACATAGTGTCCTCAGCGTGAGATTGTATGTGACAGCTGTAATGCCGAAAATCTCCGCACTCAGCAGACAAGTTACTGTTCAGAGCTTGTAAACACACAAAGGAATCCACCAAATGACAAAATGCAACAGTGACTAAATATTTTACCAATGCTGTGCAGGTTATTTCATAATATGCCATGTTAGTGAGCACTAAGGGAACAGGGTCATGCATTCAGTTGGCATGTCTCATATGTTCTCCATGTGTTTACATGAACTAATGGATAGAACTACAACCCAAAAACATTCTTAACCCCTTAAGGACCCGGGCTTTTTCCGTTTTTTCATTTTCAATTTTTCCTCCTTAACTTTAAAAAATCATAACTCTTAAATATGTTCTACTTTGTAATGACATTAGTCATTTTACACAAAAATCTACGGTGAAACGGGAAAAAAAATCAATGTGCGACAAAATTGATGAAAAAACACTATTTTGTAAGTTTTGGGGGCTTCTGTTTTTACGCAGTACATTTTTGTCAAAAATGATACCTTATCTTTATTCTGTAGGTCCATACGGTTAAAATGATACCCTACTTGTATAGGTTTGAATTTGTATCACTTCCGAAAAAAATCATGAATACATGCAGGAAAATGTATACGTTTAAAATGGTCATCTTTTGACCCCTATAACTTTTTTATTTTTCTGTGTTCAGGGCGCTTTGAGGACTCATTTTTTGCGCCGTCATCTGAAGTTTTTAGCGGTACCATTTTTGTTCACTTTTTATTCACTTTTTTGTGATATAGAAAGTGATCAAAAATGCGCTATTTTGGACTTTGGAATTTTTTTGCGCGTACGCCATTGAACGAGCGGTTTAAAAAGTGGTATATTTTTATAATTCGGACATTTCCGCACGCGGCGATACCACATATGTTTATTTTTATTATTATTTACATAATGTTTTTTTTATTTTTGGAAATGCCGGGTGATTCAAACTTTTATTAGGGGAAGGGATAATTGAAAGGGTTAATGATTTTTTTACACTTTTCTTATGCAATATTATAGCTCCCATAAGGGGCTATAACATTGCATGTACTGATCTTTTACACTGATTGATCCATCTCCATAGGAATGGATCAATCAGTGTTTTCGGCGATTGAATGCTCAAGCCTGGATCTCAGGCTTGAAGCATTCATTCGGCGATCGGACAGCACAGGAGAAGGTAAGAAGACCTCCTCCTGTGCTACAGCTGTTCGGGATGGCGCGATTATACCGCGGCGATCCCGAACAGCTCCCTGAGCTAGCCGGCACTTTTACTTTCGTTTTTAGCCGCGCGGCTCAGCTTTGAGCACGCGGCTAAAGGGATAATAGCGCGCGGCACAGCGATCAGTGCCGCGCGCTATTAGAGGCGGGTCCCGACTTCACTATGACGGCGGGCCCACCGCGATATAATGCGGGATCACCGTGTGACCCCGCGTTATATCGCAGGACCGGGACTCATGACGTACGCATACGTCATGGGTCCTTAAGAGGTTAAAGGGGTATTCCGGGAAAAAACATTTTATCCTTTGGATAGGGGATAAGATGTCCGATCGCAGGGGGCCCGCTGCTGAAACCCCCCGCGATCTCCCTGCAGCATCCGCATTCTATGCGGACGTCATGCCACACCCCAAACGAAAAAGGACGGTCCAGCCCAAGGTTGCAGGTAAAAGCAGTACTTTCTTTATTGGGTAGTATTCAGACAGAACAGCCGACGCGTTTCGGACCTACACCCGGTCCTTAGTCATGGCATGGGCCGGGTGTAGGTCCGAAACACGTCGGCTGTTGTTCTGTCTGAATACTACCCAATAAAGAAAGTACTGCTTTTACCTGCAACCTTGAGCTGGACCGTCCTTTTTCGTTTGCTGCACACACGTGGTCAGGGACGATGCTGATCAGGCCCGTGCACAGGTGCAGGTGGCGGAGGTGAGCTGTCGGTTAGTCTACTCTGTCATGCCACGCCCCCTCCATTCATGCCTTTGGATAGGGGATAAAATGTTTTTGTCCGGAATACCCCTTTAAGACAGTTGGCTTTCCATTAAATTGGCTTAAGGTTTTGTGTTTTGGATAAGGAATTACTTAGCTTTAGGCTCTGTTCACACTATTTTTGCAGTGTCTGCTAGAGGTTCTCATACTTTTCTAGTGTATAACTCTAATGGATGCCATAATTGGCTTACAGTAGCATCTGTTGGTCATAGGCTTCCATATCAGAAAAATATATGCCTCCCAGTCCATTTTTACTGTGTGCCTCTATATAAAATAGAAGTCTACTGCACTAAGCATAAAGCAAAAAAAACAAAAACAGTCAGTATCCCCCATGTACAGCTGCCTTATGGTGGTCAAACAGATGCAGTTATAAGCATGTTTGTCAAATGGGGGAATAAGGCAACGAGACACTGCAAAATGAACTGTGGAAGTGTCTTCAGTTCCAAATAGAATTGAGGAAAATGCATTCTGCATACAGTGCTCAGGAATATTTGAGGACAAATATTCATCAACATACAGGTGAAACTCGAAAATTAGAATATTGTGCAAAAGTTCTTTTCTTCCAGTAATGCAACTTAAAAGGTGAAACCAATATATGAGAGCAAGATAGTTCAAGCCGTGATTTGTCATAATTGTGATGATTATGGTTACAGCTCATGAAAACCCCAAAGCCGCCCCCCCCCCCCCCAATTACTATGATTTGGGGAGCCATGTCATCTGCTGGTGTTGGTCCACTGTGCTTCATTAAGTCCAGGGTCAACGCATCCGTCTACCAGGAGATTTTGGAGCACTTCATGCTTTCTTCTGCAGACGAGTTACATTACTGAAATAAGTGAACTTTTGCACGATATTCTAATTTTTTGAGTTTCACCTGTATAAATAAGAAAAAGTCAATTCTTCTCCTTGTCCAAAGGCCTCGCAGCTAAAAAAAACAAAAAACTTTCAATTCTGTTGCCTTTCTATGGTTTTCTGACACAACTTGCACTTTGATCATTGAGAAGATCTGACCCATAATTGGTTGCACTTTATCTATTGTGCAAGGCTATATTTGGCCAAGCAGCACCAAATACTGCTTCTGGACAT
Source organism: Hyla sarda (assembly GCF_029499605.1). Taxonomy (NCBI): domain Eukaryota; kingdom Metazoa; phylum Chordata; class Amphibia; order Anura; family Hylidae; genus Hyla; species Hyla sarda. The sequence continues at coordinate 158,761,141 of NC_079196.1, read as the reverse complement.
AATGGCTACAACCAATAGGTGATCCAAGAAAGGGGAAACCTCCCATTATGGAAGGCTATTCAGACAACTCATGTAACTAAGCATCAGAATCATAATATATCAGAGGAGAAACTGTAGTCATTAAAGAGGTATTCTCACTTTAGGAAGGGTGGCATATAGCTAGGATCTCCATCACTTCATGATCAGTGAGGTTCCATTGTGTTACACAAATAAAACCACTAAGGGTATGTTCACACTACGGATTATGAACCGAATCTCCGCTTGCAGAATTCCGCGAGTGGAGATTCCATTCTGGCGGCCACCGCCACAATGCTTCGGCTGTAGGACCGCGCGGCACCGCGCCATCATCATTGACGGCTATGCAGTGTTCGCAGACTTCCGCACAAAGAATGAACATGTTCTTTCTTTGCGCTGAACAATTTCAGCAGTGGTAAGCATACCCTAAAGTGGTGATCAGGCTTAAGAAAATAATATACTGTTCAACTCTATTTGTTAAATGCTATCTTCTAAATCTGTCTTATCATCCCAGGGGCTTAACTATTAGGAAATGAACGCTATGCATAGGGGAAGGTGATTAAAAAAAACATATCTCAAGGTGCCTTGTACAATTTTTTGCCTTCGTATAGACTATTTTTTAGAGTCTATTCATGTACAGTATCCCCCATTAACCCCAAAAAGGCAAAAATATTGTCTTTTTGGCCTCCATCAGAAAGCTATGCATCAGGTATCCAGATTTTTGGTTGTTGACTGGAATAGCGCAGAAGACTGCTGTATTGCATACGAACACATCCAGTAAAAAAAATTATACTTCAAGGCATACATTTTTTTTTTAACAAGGGAGCCTTTAGGCAATGGATGGCACTGTATGTCTATAAAGTGGCACCCACATGAGATATACATTGCAAGCTTCTGCCAAACAGAACACTGCCAAACAGAACTTTTATCACTTTATAGTAAAACAATACAGCAGATGAATTCTTATTGCAAGGGAACATACAACGCATTTCAGGTGCATAACACACCCTTCCACATGGACGTTACCTTCTCTAATGCCAAGGAGTACAAAATATGTACACCCTAAACATTCCCGCAATAACGTGATCATGTGCATATTGTGTGGCGTTTGACACCATGCAGGTACTGTCTGAAGGGTATACAAGGACTGGTGAGCTGGAGATTTTTTCTTTTTTTTCAGACACTGCAAAACACAGTGTGGAAACAGCCTAGAAAGTCCTCCCACCACTTAGAAATTAGCTTCACAACAGGATATAATTCTCTGTTAGGGGTTTGTTCATGACTGGTAAAGTAAAGTGTTAATCTAATGGTTTCTCATTACCGTGTTTGATCCCATGTCTGGATGACTCACTGTGCTGCAAATACAGGAATCAGAAGAATTTACACAAAATAGGCTGATTAAATATGTAACATGAGCATAAATCCAGCTATAACACTTAACCGGCACAGTCCATTCAAAATCCTACTGAAGTCTTAACTGATCATCAAAATTACCCGCAATTATTATGACAGGTACAAGATAAACAACATGTGATACAAAAGCCATGATTGCACTGTTGCTCCAAATTTATCAATATGGCGCATACATTTTGCTCAATTATAGAAACCAGTGAGCTGCAGAACGAGGTTTAATGGCTCTGGCATCTGACACTTGTACATGTCCCATTAGGTGGTATAGGTTTGGTGAAAAAAAAAAAAAGGCAGGGACATTTAGAACATTGAAGTGGTGTAAAGCCAATGATAAATACCCCCCATGTGCTCACATTGATGTACTACTGTACATAAAAATTCTTAGCTGTTACTTTGTAGGAACCTTTAGCATATAGTCATTATGGGCAACTGCAGGTTGATGAAATTTATTTCGAAGGGAATTTTCATCACATGTTGTCATGAGGTGGGTTTTCTTCTTATAAAGCCTGTACCTGATTATTCAGAATATATATTGTTGGAAATGTTAATAGACTGATCAGATAACACTGTAGTTGCCCCGTGATGCATATGGGTTGTTCACAGGGGATTTCATATCTTATGCTATATCACTAGGATCTGTTACCGCTACCAAACCCTGGCACCCCCACTAATTATGAGAATCATGGGGACATAGCACTGATGTAACACTGCATTTCCTTTTGAGTTCTTCCCTACACTTGGCTATGCATGGCAAACCAGTGATGGGCACATGGCAATGGTGTTCTCACAATCAAAAGTAGTTCCAGAGGTTGGACCCACACTGATTATACAGTAATGTCATATTCTAGCCATATGCCATCATAGTTACATAGTTAGTATGGTTGAAAAAAGACACGTCTATAGAGTTTAACCAAGGAAGGGAGGAGTTTAAGCAAGGAGGGGAGGAGTTTAAGCAAGGAGGGGAGGAGTTTAACCAAGGAGTGGAGGACTTCAACCATGAAGATAGGAATGGAAATTAAATAAGTTGTCTGAAAACTTTTCTTTTTCAAATATACTATTAGAGCATTAAAATAAAAACAATAATATTATTATTATTATAATAATTATAAGGAGAGTCACACATTTGGGAAACATATAGGGAGAGATTTATCAAAACCTGTCCAGAGGAAAAGTTACTGAGTTGCCCATAGCAACCAATCTTCTTTCATTTTTCAGAGGCCTTTTCACAAATGAAAGAAGCAATCTGGTTGGTTGCAATGGGCGACTCAGCAACTTAACCTCTGGGCAGGTTTTCATAAATCTTCCCCATAGTGACTGAAACCCCTTACTCTGGGAGACCCAACTGTCCAATGCATAAAACAACTATTTATTACCAAGAGCATCATGTAATGCTTCCTTCCCCCTGTGGAGGTGCTGCAGGGGAATCAGACATCTGCAGCAAGGTTTCTTCTGCAGATCACAGCTGATCAGAAAGTTAACGCAATTATGTTTTTTCAGAATCCTTCTAACAAAAAGCAAAATTATACACCACTTTTAAGACCAATTCCTCCACATGTCTTTATTCTGTAATAAATTGCTCTCCACTTTGACAGATGTATTGTTCTGGACTGTCAGCCCCCTGCTGTTTGGACTGCTGTTAATGTCAATGAAGTTAACACTTGGCCATGTGTACAGTATCAATACTGCTGTGTAGGCTTTACAAGTCATCACACTGGGGAAAGTTGTCATTTTGACAGCAAGATTTTGTAACTGCAAAACTACCACAAGTCTAGAAAAGTATGTAAAAGTGGACCAATGTAATGTAATGCCATACACTGATCAAAAAAGTACAGGACGCAAGCCATTGCAATAAAGGGTAAGAGAGAGGCTGGGATCACATGCTACATTTTGCAAAGAAGAAAGTATCCAGCGCAGGATCAATGCAACAGGTTCTTTATTACGGATCACATGGAATACACAGATAACACCAATGCGTTTCGGGTCAAGCTGGACCCTTAGTCATGACTAAGGGTCCAGCTTGACCCGAAACGCGTTGGTGTTATCTGTGTATTCCATGTGATCCGTAATAAAGAACCTGTTGCATTGATCCTGCGCTGGATACTTTCTTCTTTGCACTATTGTGAGGACCGGGAACACTGCCGACTAATCCGGGCACAGGTGTGAGCGTTCAGCAGAGGAGAGCCGTCAGTTCTGCTTTATTTTACATGTTGCATTTTGGTCTGTATTTTTAGATAAAGCCAAGAGTGGACAATTAGAATACAAAGATCTGCATCTTCTGTCATCTGGATCCACTGCTAGTTTGTCTAAAAATACTACATTTTACCCAGCATAAAATGGAAAATTGACATAAATATGATCCCTAAAATACCAGGACAAGACCTTTGGCACAAAAACTTTTGATATGTATAACTTGTTGGAACCTAATAGTACATGTTGTTTAAGGTACATGTTGTTTAAAACCCCCGTACGAAGGTCAGCGGACCGAAACAGGTGTAGTGATGGCGACATCCTGGGACTTCTAGTACTTCCATTTGCACTGAGGTATGTATTCATTTATTGTTTACTGCTGTATGGTTCCCATTTAAGTTTCCCATTATTCTGCACTTGCACTTTTTTCCCTCTGCTCTTGGTCTTCTGGACAAAGCCTGAGCTTGTAGTAGTTCACCTCATTCAGCAGCTATAAACATCATCTCTTTCAGTGCTAGTATGTTTTGCACTTTATTTATGCCCTGATATATACATGTCCCAGGTAAGCCGCCTGTCTATGTCGATTCTCTCCTGTTTTAATCATGCATTTTTTTTACTTTATGTTTAATAAAGATTCATTATTTATTCACAATATTTTGAGTAGCTCCATTTCTTTCATCCATTTGTTTATTTAATTATTAATTTGGAGTCTATTTTTTTAGGCTTATTCTACTAGTAAAGGGGCATTGCATATAGTCACTACATGTAGCCACTATTATAGGGCACATTACTACAGTATGTACAGTATTACTACATCTTTTTTACATGTTTTGCATGTTTTTTTTAACTTGTTGGAACCTAATAGTACATGTTGTTTAAATGGGCACTGTCAGATACAAAAACTTTTGATATGTTGTAAAGCATGTATAACCAATAGGTTTTGCAATTGCTTTCATTAGAAAATTTTCAGTATTTCATACTGAAAAAAACAGTCAAACAACTGCCCCCTCTGCCTGCTTGGACACAAACTAGTCCTGCTGTGTCCATGCGTCATCACCTGTCTCATGGACACACTTCCTTGATTGACAGCTGTGAGCGCAGGACTCACAGCTGGAGGAAAATCCTCCCAATGTCAGCTTGTGTCCCGCTACTGTCAGTGAGGAAAGGCTGGGAGTTGTAGTTTTGTTAATGCCAGGGGAGATGTGAGCAGACCGCATACAGAGGGAGGGGGCGGAGACCTGCACAGTGAGGCCACACCCCTTCCCTTTGAGATGAATTCAGACTACTGAGCTAAATTAAAAGTGTAATATAAAAAATAAATAAAAGGTGCTAGACACATAAAAATTTGATGTACATGGTCAGGATTAGGTACTGAATGATACATTGAAAAAAAAAGTTTTTTTGTTGGATCTGACAGGTACACTTTAAGGCTCCTTTCACACTCATGCTGGCTTCTGATCCATTAAGTTTCTGTTGTTTATTGGCAGCATGGTTAGAATAATAATGGCAGGGTCCCCAGTACTGTGGCTTTCCAGCTATTGCAAAACTACAACTCCCATCTTGGCATGATAGGAGAGGTAGTTTCCTACAGCTCAAGAGCAAAAGCTTGGGAAACACTAGACCAGTGTTTCCCAACCAGGGTGCCTCCAGCTGTTGCAAAACTACAACTCCCAGCACGCCCGGACAGCCGAAGGCTGTCCGGGCATGCTGGGAGTTGTAGTTTTGCAACAGCTGGAGGCACCCTGATTGGGAAACACTGCACTACACTACGGTAACATTTTTGACATTAAAAGATGATGCCTAATAAAAACCTTATAATGAAATTGGACCCTCCATGACTAAAAGTATGTAAGATGATATCATTCAGATGTGCGGTACATTCCCTTTAGTCCAGTATCCAACAGTCCAGAAAATCTAATAATCTGACACCAAAATGAAATCTCTGATGTATCTCCTAACTAGGAGCACAGGGCAGAAATAAATTAACAAGAAAAAGAAAAAGTTTAGTCTCAAGGGGCGACACGCCTTCTTTACCATGAGAACTGTGAAATTATGGAACAGTCTACTGTCACGATGCCGGCTGGCAGGTAGTGGATCCTCTGTGCCAGAGAGGGATTGGCGTGGACCGTGCTAGTGGATCGGTTCTAAGCCACTACTGGTTTTCACCAGAGCCCGCCGCAAAGCGGGATGGTCTTGCTGCGGCGGTAGTGACCAGGTCGTATCCACTAGCAACGGCTCAACCTCTCTGGCTGCTGAAGATAGGCGCGGTACAAGGGAGTAGACAGAAGCAAGGTCGGACGTAGCAGAAGGTCGGGGCAGGCAGCAAGGATCGTAGTCAGGGGCAACGGCAGGAGGTCTGGAACACAGGCTAGGAACACACAAGGAACGCTTTCACTGGCACAATGGCAACAAGATCCGGCAAGGAAGTGCAGGGGAAGTGAGGTGATATAGGGAAGTGCACAGGTGAAGACACTAATTGGAATCACTGCGCCAATCAGCGGCGCAGTGGCCCTTTAAATCGCAAAGACCCGGCGCGCGCGCGCCCTAGGGAGCGGGGCCGCGCGCGCCGGGACAGGACCGAGGGAGAGCGAGTCAGGTACGGGAGCCGGGGTGCGCATCGCGAGCGGGCGCTACCCGCATCGCGAATCGCATCCCGGCTGGCAGCGGAATCGCAGCGCCCCGGGTCAGTGGATCTGACCGGAGCGCTGCAGCGGGGAGAGTGAAGCGAGCGCTCCGGGGAGCAGCGGGGACCCGGAGCGCTCGGCGTAACAGTACCCCCCCCCTTGGGTCTCCCCCTCTTCTTAGAGCCTGAGAACCTGAGGAGCAGACTTTTGTCTAGGATGTTGTCCTCAGGTTCCCAGGATCTCTCTTCAGGACCACAACCCTCCCAGTCCACTAAAAAAAAAGTTTTCCCTCTGACCTTTTTGGAAGCTAAGATCTCTTTGACAGAGAAGATGTCCGAGGAGCCGGAAACAGGAGTGGGAGGAACAGATTTGGGAGAAAAACGGTTGAGGATGAGTGGTTTGAGAAGAGAGACGTGAAAGGCATTAGGGATACGAAGAGAAGGAGGAAGAAGAAGTTTATAAGAGACAGGATTAATTTGACACAAAATTTTGAAAGGACCAAGATAGCGTGGTCCCAACTTGTAGCTAGGGACACGGAAGCGGACATATTTAGCGGAGAGCCATACCTTGTCTCCAGGGGAAAAAACGGGAGGAGCTCTTCTTTTCTTATCCGCGAACTTCTTCATGCGTGATGAAGCCTGTAAGAGAGAATTTTGGGTCTCTCTCCATATGATGGAAAGGTCACGAGAAATTTCATCCACAGCGGGCAGACCAGAGGGCAAGGGGGTAGGGAGGGGGGGAAGAGGGTGACGGCCGTACACCACGAAAAATGGGGATTTGGAGGAAGATTCAGAGACCTTGAAGTTATACGAGAATTCGGCCCATGGAAGGAGATCTGCCCAGTCATCCTGGCGGGAGGAAACAAAATGTCGCAAATAATCACCCAAGATCTGGTTAATTCTTTCTACTTGTCCATTGGACTGGGGATGATATGCAGAAGAAAAATTTAATTTAATCTTGAGTTGTTTACAGAGAGCCCTCCAGAATTTAGACACGAATTGGACGCCTCTATCCGAGACAATCTGCGTAGGCAACCCGTGAAGACGAAAAATGTGTACAAAAAATTGTTTAGCCAACTGAGGCGCAGAAGGAAGACCAGGAAGAGGGATGAAATGTGCCATTTTGGAGAATCGATCAACGACCACCCAAATAACAGTGTTGCCACGGGAAGGGGGTAAATCAGTAATAAAATCCATACCAATCAGAGACCAAGGCTGTTCGGGGACAGGCAGGGGATGAAGAAAACCAGCGGGCTTCTGGCGAGGAGTCTTATCCCGGGCACAGATAGTGCAGGCTCGCACAAAGTCCACAACATCCGTCTCCAGAGTCGGCCACCAATAGAAGCGGGAGATGAGTTGCACAGATTTCTTGATGCCCGCATGACCTGCGAGATGGGAGGAGTGACCCCATTTGAGGATTCCGAGGCGTCGGCGTGGAGAAACAAAGGTCTTTCCTGGAGGAGTTTGCCTGATGGAGGCAGGAGAAGTGGAGATCAGGCAGTCAGGTGGAATGATGTGTTGCGGAGAGAGTTCAACTTCTGAGGCATCCGAGGAACGAGAGAGAGCATCGGCCCTAATGTTCTTATCGGCAGGACGAAAGTGAATCTCAAAATTAAATCGGGCAAAGAACAGAGACCACCGGGCCTGGCGAGGATTCAGCCGTTGGGCAGACTGGAGGTAGGAGAGGTTCTTGTGGTCGGTGTAGATAATAACAGGAAAACTTGATCCCTCCAGCAGATGCCTCCATTCCTCAAGTGCTAATTTAATGGCTAGAAGCTCTCGATCCCCGATGGAGTAGTTCCTCTCCGCTGGAGAGAAGGTCCTAGAGAAAAAACCACAAGTGACAGCATGCCCGGAAGAATTTTTTTGTAGAAGAACAGCTCCAGCTCCCACTGAGGAGGCATCAACCTCCAATAGGAAGGGTTTGGAAGGGTCAGGTCTGGAGAGCACGGGAGCCGAAGAAAAGGCAGACTTGAGTCGTTTAAAGGCGTCTTCTGCTTGAGGAGGCCAAGACTTGGGATCAGCATTTTTTTTGGTTAAAGCCACGATAGGAGCCACAACGGTAGAAAAATGTGGAATAAATTGCCTGTAATAATTGGCGAACCCCAAAAAGCGTTGGATAGCACGGAGTCCGGAGGGGCGTGGCCAATCTAAGACGGCAGAGAGTTTGTCTGGATCCATCTGTAGTCCCTGGCCAGAGACCAAATATCCTAGAAAAGGAAGAGATTGGCATTCAAACAGACATTTCTCAATTTTGGCATAGAGTTGATTGTCACGAAGTCTCTGAAGAACCATACGGACATGCTGGCGGTGTTCTTCTAGATTGGCAGAAAAAATTAGGATATCGTCCAGATATACAACAACACAGGAGTATAACAGATCACGAAAAATTTCATTAACAAAGTCTTGGAAGACGGCAGGGGCGTTGCACAGGCCAAAGGGCATGACCAGATACTCAAAGTGTCCATCTCTGGTGTTAAATGCCGTTTTCCACTCATCCCCCTCTCTGATGCGGATGAGGTTATAGGCGCCTCTTAAGTCCAATTTAGTAAAGATGTGGGCACCTTGGAGGCGATCAAAGAGTTCAGAGATGAGGGGTAAGGGGTAGCGGTTCTTAACCGTGATTTTATTAAGACCGCGGTAGTCAATGCAAGGACGTAGGGAGCCATCTTTTTTGGACACAAAGAAAAATCCGGCTCCGGCAGGAGAGGAGGATTTACGGATAAAGCCCTTTTTTAGATTCTCCTGGACGTATTCAGACATGGCAAGAGTCTCTGGGGCAGAGAGAGGATAAATTCTGCCCCGGGGTGGAGTAGTGCCCGGGAGGAGGTCGATAGGACAATCATAAGGCCTGTGAGGAGGTAGAGTCTCAGCTTGTTTTTTGCAGAAAACATCCGCGAAGTCCATATAGGCCTTAGGGAGACCGGTTACTGGAGGAACCACAGAGTTACGGCAAGGGTTACTGGGAACCGGTTTTAGACAGTTCTTGGAACAAGAGGACCCCCAACTCTTGATCTCCCCAGTGGACCAATCCAGGGTTGGGGAATGAAGTTGAAGCCAGGGAAGTCCAAGGAGAATTTCCGAGGTGCAATTGGGGAGGACCAAAAGTTCAATCCTCTCGTGATGAGATCCGATGCTCATAAGAAGGGGCTCCGTGCGGAAACGTATGGTACAGTCCAATCTTTCATTGTTTACACAATTGATGTAAAGGGGTCTGGCGAGACTGGTCACTGGGATGTTGAACTTGTTGACGAGAGAGGCCAAAATAAAATTTCCTGCAGATCCAGAGTCCAAGAAGGCCACAGTAGAGAAGGAGAAGGCAGAGGCAGACATCCGCACAGGCACAGTAAGACGTGGAGAAGCAGAGTAGACATCAAGGACTGTCTCACCTTTGTGCGGAGTCAGCGTACGTCTTTCCAGGCGGGGAGGACGGATAGGACAATCCCTCAGGAAGTGTTCGGTACTAGCACAGTACAGGCAGAGGTTCTCCATACGGCGTCGTGTCCTCTCTTGAGGTGTCAGGCGAGACCGGTCGACCTGCATAGCCTCCACGGCGGGAGGCACAGGAACAGATTGCAGGGGACCAGAGGAGAGAGGAGCCGAGGAGAAGAAACGCCTCGTGCGAACAGAGTCCATATCTTGGCGGAGTTCCTGACGCCTTTCGGAAAAACGCATGTCAATGCGAGTGGCTAGGTGAATAAGTTCATGTAGATTAGCAGGAATTTCTCGTGCGGCCAGAACATCTTTAATGTTGCTGGATAGGCCTTTTTTAAAGGTCGCGCAGAGGGCCTCATTATTCCAGGATAATTCTGAAGCAAGAGTACGGAATTGTACGGCATACTCGCCAACGGAAGAATTACCCTGGACCAGGTTCAACAGGGCAGTCTCAGCAGAAGAGGCTCGGGCAGGTTCCTCAAAGACACTTCGGATTTCCGAGAAGAAGGAGTGTACAGAGGCAGTGACGGGGTCATTGCGGTCCCAGAGCGGTGTGGCCCAAGACAGGGCTTTTCCAGACAGAAGGCTGACTACGAAAGCCACCTTAGACCTTTCAGTGGGAAACAGGTCCGACATCATCTCCAGATGCAGGGAACATTGGGAAAGAAAGCCACGGCAAAACTTAGAGTCCCCATCAAATTTATCCGGCAAGGATAGGCGTAGACCAGGAGCGGCCACTCGCTGCGGAGGAGGTGCAGGAGCCGGTGGAGGAGATGACTGCTGAAGCTGTGGTAGTAACTGCTGTAGCATAACGGTCAGTTGAGACAGCTGTTGGCCTTGTTGCGCTATCTGTTGTGACTGCTGGGCGACCACCGTGGTAAGGTCAGCGACAACTGGCAGAGGAACTTCAGCGGGATCCATGGCCGGATCTACTGTCACGATGCCGGCTGGCAGGTAGTGGATCCTCTGTGCCAGAGAGGGATTGGCGTGGACCGTGCTAGTGGATCGGTTCTAAGCCACTACTGGTTTTCACCAGAGCCCGCCGCAAAGCGGGATGGTCTTGCTGCGGCGGTAGTGACCAGGTCGTATCCACTAGCAACGGCTCAACCTCTCTGGCTGCTGAAGATAGGCGCGGTACAAGGGAGTAGACAGAAGCAAGGTCGGACGTAGCAGAAGGTCGGGGCAGGCAGCAAGGATCGTAGTCAGGGGCAACGGCAGGAGGTCTGGAACACAGGCTAGGAACACACAAGGAACGCTTTCACTGGCACAATGGCAACAAGATCCGGCAAGGAAGTGCAGGGGAAGTGAGGTGATATAGGGAAGTGCACAGGTGAAGACACTAATTGGAATCACTGCGCCAATCAGCGGCGCAGTGGCCCTTTAAATCGCAAAGACCCGGCGCGCGCGCGCCCTAGGGAGCGGGGCCGCGCGCGCCGGGACAGGACCGAGGGAGAGCGAGTCAGGTACGGGAGCCGGGGTGCGCATCGCGAGCGGGCGCTACCCGCATCGCGAATCGCATCCCGGCTGGCAGCGGAATCGCAGCGCCCCGGGTCAGTGGATCTGACCGGAGCGCTGCAGCGGGGAGAGTGAAGCGAGCGCTCCGGGGAGGAGCGGGGACCCGGAGCGCTCGGCGTAACATCTACCTCAGGAACTGGTCACAACAGGAAAAATTAACAGCTTTAAAACAGGATTAGATACATTCCTGGAACAAAATAACATTAATGCTTATGAAGAAATATAAAATCCCATCCCTTCCCCAAAATCGCGCCACACCCCTACCCCTTAATTCCCTGGTTGAACTTGATGGACATATGTCTTTTTTCGACCGTACTAACTATGTAACAAAGTGAAGTTGGCAAACTATAGGGTCTAATTTTCTAATGCAGTTTCTAACTAGAGATTTGTTTCAGGTCAGACTCAGAGAATCAGACAGCCAGATTCATTTTGGATTTGGTTCCTGATTGAGATTCAGATGTGCCCTAAATGCCTTAGGCTAGGTTCACGCTACGGAATTTCCGCCTGCAATTCCGCTTTGAAATTGCTGGCAGAAATTCGGCTTGCTAAAATGTATAGTGTAGTGAATGGGTTTCCGTTCACAAATTCACACTTCGGAATTTGTGAAGCGGAATTTGTGAACGGAAAATCCGCTTGGAAATTTCCGCCTGAAGAATGGCGTTGCTCTTTCGTCAGGCGGAAATACTCGCGGAACACATTGCAGTCTATTGGAGACTGCAGTGTCCGCACGGTCCTAGCGCTGATTCAGGCCGCACTCGGAATCTCCGGACGGAAACTTTCTGCCAGGAGATTCCGTAGTCTGAACCTAGCCTTATGGTTGTCCATGCAAAGTATGTACAGGAACAGGGACTCCTCTAAAAAAACAGGAGTCCCTGCTCCTGTACAGTATACTGAACAGCTAGATCAGGTGCAGATTAGAGATGAGCGAACTTTCAGTAAATTCGATTCGTCCCGAACTTCTCGGCTCGGCAGTTGATGACTTTTTCTGCATAAATTAATTCAGCTTTCAGGTGCTCTGGTGGGCTGGAAAAGGTGGATACAGTCCTAGGAGACTCTTTCCTAGGACTGTATCCACCTTTTCCAGCCCACCGGAGCAACTGAAGGCTGAACTAATTTATGCAGGATAAGTCATCAACTGCCGAGCCGAGAAGTTTGTGACGAATCGAATTTACTGTAAGTTCGCTCATCTCTAGTGCAGATCACTCAGCCTGGCAAATATAGTAAGGGGAAACTATAATGCAAATAGCAGTGTACAGGAGCAGGGACGAAACAAGTCCAAAACAAAACACAAAAAGTTTGGATTCTAACAAACTCATTTATTTTTTTTTGTTAAATTCCAACTAAATCCAAGTCCTGCCATATCTATTAGTTAATCTCTACTTCACATTTTAATTCGCTTTACTAAATTAATTCAGTAATCCTAAATATTTGCATAACTCACTCAATAACATCACTTCTACTAGTCTAAAGTAGGAACAAAATACCCAGTAAAGATTCTATGTACAGAGTGTAACATCAGCAGTTATATAAACAGTCTCTGTAAATATTAGGGATATGACTGTATAGACACATATATATATAATCTAGCTGAATACACCACTAACACAATGCCCAGCATAATCCTCTGCATCACCTTGACAAGAGGCTTTTAGTATAACAGTGGAGAAATGTATATGGAAAACATTACTAACAGACCCCAGTATATGAAAGCACACACAAGCTATACACCTATAGCAGTGCTTCCCAACCAGGGGGCCTCCAGCTGTTGCAAAACTGCAAAACTGCATCTTGATAGCTTTTGCTAGTGAATATGTTTTCATACTGTGTATATATATATATATATATATATATATATATATATATATATCTCAAAACCTCTGCTTGCTGTCAACAAATTGGGTCATTTTTTTAAAATCTAGGCCAGTGTTTCCCAACCAGGGAGCCTCCAGCTGTTGCAAAGCTGCAAAACTGCATCTTGACAGCTTTTGCTAGTGAATATGTTTTCATACTGTGTATATATATATATATATATATATATATATATATATATAATCATATTCACAAGAAGAAGCTTTTTATATATATATATATATATATATATATATATATATATATCTCAAAACCTCTGCTTGCTGTCAACAAATTGGGTAATTTTTTTTTAAATCTAGGCCAGTGTTTCCCAACCAGGGAGCCTCCAGCTGTTGCATAGTGAATATGTTTTCATAATACATATATATATATATATATATATATATATATATATATCATATTCACAAGAAGAAGCTTCATATAAATAGATATATCAAAATCTCTGCTTGCTGTCAACAAATTGGGGCATTTTTTTTTTTTATCTACGCCAGTGTTTCCCAACCAGGGAGCCTCCAGCTGTTGCAAAGCTGCAAAACTGCATCTTGACAGCTTTTGCTAGTGAATATGTTTTCATACTGTGTATATATATATATATATATATATATATATATATAAAATCATATTCACAAGAAGAAGCTTTATATATAAATATATATATATATATATATATATATATATATCTCAAAACCTCTGCTTGCTGTCAACAAATTGGGTAATTTTTTTAAAATCTAGGCCAGTGTTTCCCAACCAGGGAGCCTCCAGCTGTTGCATAGTGAATATGTTTTCATAATATATATATATATATATATATATATATATATCATATTCTCAAGAAGAAGCTTCATATAAATATATATATATATATATATATATATATATATATATCAAAATCTCTGCTTGCTGTCAACAAATTGGGGCATTTTTTTTTTTATCTAGCCCAGTGTTTCCCAACCAGGGTGCCTCCAGCTGTTGCAAAACTACAACTCCCAGCATGCCCGGACAGCCTTCGGCTGTCCGGGCATGCTGGGAGTTGTAGTTTTGCATCAGCTGGAGGCACCCTGGTTGGGAAATACTGACCTATAGTATGCACTTCTGTACCTATAGTATGCACAGGGCTGAGAGCCGGGATACAGAGAGCTGGGGGTGAAGAGGCTCCTGGCATCTTTTGAACACCAGAGCAAAACAGATGGGCAGAGAATGGCACTCTCAGCGTGTGGGGGCACAGATCAGAGCTGCAGTTTTGCTGTATGTTCCATGCATACTGGATACACACAACAGGATATATATATATATATATATATATATATATATATATATATTTATATATATATATCACTGTATCAAGGTGTTACACTTATCTGCAAGCTTATCATTAGAAGAAGCTGTACTTACTTCTCCCCAGCCCCCCTGCTTTCCAGTCAGTCTCCTCCACTGCTCCATATCTCTTCATTGGCTTGTCTGTCTCTGAGGTGGCAGAAATGGATTTCTTTAACTCCATTGATGTCTGCATGGTTCCTGCTTCTCCTGTGTGCTGCTCACTGTAGAGATTCCTTGCCTGTCTAGATGGTGGGTAGGCTGAGAGGTGATGGGTAGGTGGGTGGGAGGGTGCAGGAGGAGGAGGACTATGCCTGCTCCCACTCACTCCATCCTCATGTTTCCCTCTTGCCTCCTCAGCTCAGCATTTGGGGAGGGAAGGGAGGAGGGGGGAGCTGGAGGGATGGGTTGTGACGTCACCGCATCCCTACGGGGCTCTGAAAAGCAGAAAGGATGCTGCACGCATGCGCAGTGTGGAGCTGGTCTTTCTGGGTACCGCAGAAGAGGACTCCGGGTTAACTCTTAGCCTGCTGGGGCGGTCCCAGAGAGTCGTTCACTACGTTCATTTCATATTGAAAGCTTTTCCATAAAACTGCAAAAAATTATCTTGACAGCCTTTGCCAGTGAATATGTTTTAATACTGTATTTTGTTATATATATATATATATATATATATATATATATATTAAAATATACATATATATATATATATATATATTATAAAATATACATATATATATATACATACATACATATATCATATTCACAAGAAGCTATATATATATATATATATATATATATATCAAAATCTCTTCTTCCTGTCAACAAATTGGGGCATTTTTGAAATCTAAGCCAGTGTTTCCCAACCAGGGTGCCTCCAGCTGTTGCAAAACTACAACTCCCAGCATGCCCGGACAGCCTTCGGCTGTCCGGGCATGCTGGGAGTTGTAGTTTTGCAACAGCTGGAGGCACCCGGGTCGAGAATCCTTGATCTAGACATTAGAAACCTTCTCTGATCATGTGTCACACCTGGCAGATTTGTTTTAGAAATTTCTGTAAATGTACATTTTAAAATGGGGTTTTGTATTGTGCGTAGATTCTTGCAAACACCATTCTGATATATGGGACAGTCCCATAATTTTTTTTTAACAACAAATCAGGCATGTGTGAACATACACTCAGGATAAGTCCAAATAAAGAGGATTTTGTCTTCCGACAAAATCAGCAGTGGTTTTCACGACAAATAGCTGGGAATGGCAAAATCCACATGTGCTGTATACAGATTGTGCTGCAGGGTCAAGATGATCTTCATCCCTGTGCCATTGAATGGGGTGAAATCCGTGGTGAAAATTCCCAACAGGCTGTAGATTTTATAATCCGCACGTGTCAATTTCCACATGGAAAAAGTCTGCAGCGCCTAGATGTGACCTGTAAAATCGTATCCATTAGTACTGTAATATGCTGAGGACGGTACCTGTGCAAATCTTTAGGCTATGTTCACACGATGACATTTTTGTGCTTCCACTCAGACTGCTTTCTGCCAAGCCGGCAGCGGATTTTTCCCAGTTGTGCAGATTCCGTTGTGGAATGTGTGTGGAATTTTTTGCTGAAATTATGCAGAATTTCTTGCACTCAACACACAGATTCCGAACAGATTTAAGAGCTCCATTGACTTCAATGGGATTCTACTGAGGAATTCTGAAAAAACTATTGACAAGTTCAATGTTTTTGCAGAATCCGGAATGTAGTGGAAATTCTGTAGCAGAAAATCTGCTGTGGGAATAGGACAGCAGAAATTCCATTCACCACAATGTTAATAATTGCAGAATTTCCAAGTAGAATTTTTTTCTCCCCGGATTCTGCATGGAAATTCTGCTATGTGAGTATGTAGCATTTCCACCCACTGTGAAATTACCCATGAGGTCCCCAACCACCTTAGTCAAAAGTCAGCCAAACCCACCAACTTTGGTGGGACCAGATGGCTCTCTAAAGGGTACGGTGGCCTTTCCCCAGACAGATGATATCAGGGAAGAGAACAGCAGGACATGTTGGATTTTAACTTTTGTTATTAATGTTCAGCCATGCTGATCGTTTTAATGTATGGGGAATTGGGTAAGATGGAAGGTGTATTAACCCCTTAAGGACCCAGCCCATTTTCACCTTAAAGCGAGACTCCAGTGAAAACCTTTTTTCTTTTAAATCAACTGGTGGCAGAAAGTTAAACATATTTGTAAATTACTTCTATTAAAAAATCTTAATCCTTCCTGTACTTATTAGTTGCTGAATACTACAGAGGAAATTCTTTTCTTTTTGGAATGCTCTCTGATGACATCACAAGCACAGTTCTCTCTGCTGAAGATATTATAATAATAATGACGCTTTATTTATTGTTGTCCTTAGTGGGATTTGAACCCAAGTCCCCAGCACTGCAAGGCAGCAGTGCTAACCACTGAGCCACCATGCTGCCCTTAGCATACATCTGCTATGCATCTGCTATGCATGGTTGCTAAAATAGACAGCAGATGTCAGCAGAGAGCACGGTGTTCGTGATGTCATCAGGGTTTCAAAAAGAAAGGAATTTCCTCTGTAGCATTCAGCAGCTAATAAGTACTGGAAGGATTAAGATTTTTTAATAGAAGTAATTTACAAATATGTTTAACTTTCTGCCACCAGTTGATTTAAAAGAAAAAAAGGTTTTCAACGGAGTACCCCTTTAAGGACCCGGGCATTTTTTGCAATTCTGACCACTGTCACTTTAAGCATTAAAAGACATGTCCGGTGCTCACTTTTCTTATTGTATCCGTTCCGGGCTGCAAAATAAAAGAAAACAAACTTTCTCTTACCTGCCTCTGCGCCCCAGGAGCTCCGGTACAGTCGTTCGGTCCCCGGGCTGTATTCTTTTTACTTCCTGTTAGCCCGGCACGTCACACGGAGCTTCAGCCTATCACCGGCCGCAGCGATGTCCTGCCTCGGCCAGTGATAGGCTGAAGCTCCGTGTGACGTGCCGGGCTAACAGGAAGTAAGAATACAGCCCGGGGACCGAACACCCGTAACTGAGCACCGGGGGAGCGTAGGCAGGTAAGAGAAAGTTTGTTTTCTTTTTTTTTTGCAGCCCGGAACGGATACAATAAGAAAAGTGAGCACCGGACATGTCCTTTAATAACTCTTTAATGTGATGCTTTTACTTTTCATTCTGATTCCGAGATGGTTTTTTCGTGACCTATTCTACTTTAACATAGTGGTAACATTTTCGCCGATACTTGCATCATTTCTTGGTAAAAAATTTGAAAATGTTGCATTTTTATAACTTTGAAGCTCCATGCTTGTAAGAAAAATAGGCATTCCAAATAAATTTTATACAATACAATATGTTTACTTTGTGTTTGCATCATAAAGTTGACATAATTTAAGGCAAAGCCAGCTCACCCCTGGTCCGGATATCGAGCACGGAGAAAGTGTGGACGTATACTCAATCACAATAGGAAAATAGAAAAGAATCCAGCTCCGATGCAGATCAAACAAGTGCAGCTTTATTTCACATCACGCCAAAAGCAACAGGTACAAGCCGGAAATGACGCGTTTGACCTTATGACTAAGGCCAGCACCTGGCCGAAATGCGTCATTTCCGACTTGTACCTGTTGCTTTTGGCGTGATGTGAAATAAAGCTGCACTTGTTCGATCTGCATCGGAGCTGGATTATTTTCGATTTTCATGAAGTTGACATGTTTTTACTTTTTGAAGACATCAGAGGGCTTCAAAGTTCAGCATCAATTTTCCAATTTTCCACAAAAGTTTCAAAATCAGAATTTTTCAGGGACCAGTTCAGTTTTGAAGTGGATTTGAAGGGCCTTCATATTAGAAATACCCCATAAATGACCCCATTATAAAAACTGCACCCCTCAAAGTATTCAAAATGGCATTCAGTAAGTGTGTTAAAGGGGTTATCCAGGAAAAAAACGACTTTTTTTTATATATCAACTGGCTCCAGAAAGTTAAACAGATTTCTAAATTACTTCTATTAAAAAATCTTAATCCCTTCAGTACTTATGAGCTTCTGAAGTTGAGTTGTTCTTTTCTGTCTAAGTGCTCTCTGATGACACGTGTTTCGGGAACCGCCCAGTTTAGAAGAAAATCCCCATAGCAAACCTCTTCTAAACTGGGCGGTCCCCAAGACACGTGTCATCAGAGAGCACTTAGACAGAAAAGAACAACTCAACTTCAGAAGCTCATAAGTACTGAAAGGATTAAAAAAATTATTAGAAGTAATTTACAAATCTGTATAACTTTCTGGAGCCAGTTGATATATAAAAAAAAGTTTTTTCCTGGATAACCCCTTTAAGCCTTTAGGTGTTTCACAGGAATAGCAGCAAAGTGAAAGAGAGAATTCAAAATCTTCATTTTTTTTACACTGGCATGTTCTTGTAGATCCAGTTTTTGAATTTTCACAAGGGGTAAAAGGAGAGAAACCCCCCCCCCCCCCAAATTTGTAACCCAATTTCTCTTGAGTAAGGAAATATCTCATATGTGTATGTCAAGTGCTCTGTGGGTGCACTAGAGGGCTCAGAAGGGAAGGAGCGACAATGGGATTTTGAAGAGTGAGTTTTTCTGAAATGGTTTTTGAGGGGGGGCATGTCACATTTAGGAAGCCCCGATGGTGCCAGAACAGCAACAAGAAAAACAAAACAAAAAACACATGGCATACTATTTTTGAAACTACACCCCTCAAGGAACGTAACAAGGGGTACAGTGAGGCTTTACACCCCACAGTTGTTTGGCAAATTTCCACTAAAGTTGGACAAGATAATGAAAAAAAAAAATGTTTTCACTGAAATGCTGGTGCTACCCCAAATTTTTCATTTTCACAAGGGGTAATCTTTGTAACAGTGGGCTGTGCAAATGAAAAATTTCATTTTTCATTTTCACAGACCACTGCTACAAAAATCTGTCAGACACCTGAGGGGTGTAAATGCTCACTGCACCCCTTATTACGTACCGTGAGGGGTGTAGTTTCCAAAATGGGGTCACATGTGGGGGGGCCGACTGTTCCGGCACCATGGGGGCTTTGTAAACGTACATGGCCTTCAATTCCAGACACATTCTCTCTCTCCAAAAGCCCAATGACGCTCCTTCTTCTGAGCATTGTAGTGCGCCAGCAGAGCACTTTACGTCCACATGGGGTATTTAAATATTTATTTATAAGAAATGGGATTACAAATTTTGGGGGACTTTTTTCCTAATACCCCTTGTGAAAATGAAATTTGGGATAACACCAGCATTTTAGGGAAAAAATAAAAAAAAATTCATTTTCATGTCCAACTTTAACGAAAATTCTTCAAACACCTGTGGGGTGTTAAGGCTCACAATATCCCATTTTCACTGCTCACTGCACCCCTTATTACGTTCCCTGAGGTGTAGTTTCCAAAATGGGGTCACATATGGGTGCTTTTGTTTTGTGTTTATGTCAGAACCGCTGTAACGATCAGCCACCCCTGTGCAAATTACCTCAAATGTACATGGTGCTCTCACTCCTTAGCCTTGTTGTGTGCCCCCAGAGCATTTTATGTCCACATATGGGGTATTTCCGTACTGCGTACCAAATTTTGGGGGTCTTTTTCTCCTTTTACCTCTTGTGAAAATTAAAAGTATGGGGCAACACCAGCATGTTAGTGTAAATTCTTTTTTTTTATTTTTTTACAATAACATGCTGGAGTAGACCTCAACTTTACCTTTTCATAAAGGGGTAAAAGGAGAATAAGCCCCCCCCCCCCCCCCCCAAAAAAAAAATAAAAATAAAAATTTGTTAGGCAACTTCTCCCGAGTACAGAGATACCCCATATGTGACCCTAAACTGTTGCCTTGAAATACGACAGGGCTCCAAAGTGAGAGAGCGCCATGCGCATTTGAGGCCTTAATTAGGGATTTGCATGGGACGGACCCGGATGCAAGAATTACACTTGCCTCCGATACCAAAATTACCCTACGGCAGTGTTTCCTAAAACAGGGTGCCTCCAATGTCTGTCTGGCATTACTGGAGGTTGTAGTTTGGCAACATCTGAAGGACCAGATGTTGCCGAACTACAACTCTCAGCATGCATGGACAGTCTGGGTATGCTTGGAGTTGTAGTTTTGCAACATCTGGAGGGGCACAGATTGGAGACCATTGCACAGTGGTGTCCAAACTGTGGCCCTCCAGATGTTTCAAAACTACAACTCCCAGCATGCCCAGACAGCCAAAGACTGTCATCTGCATGCTGGGAGTTGTAGTTTTGAAACCCCTAGAAGCAGCAGTGAAGATCACTTCACAGTGATCTTCGCTGTTGCCTCTGACGTCGCCGCTGCTGCATCCATTTCTCTGCGCCTCCTTTCTGCCTCCGGTCCCAGCGTGTCCTCCAGGAATCTGCTGCCGGTATTCCCCCCTCCCCCCCCCCCCCCGCATCAACGGCCTCCACAGCCGTCTCCGCCATCTTCCCCCACTCTGCCCGGACTTTTAGGGGTGGGCAGAGCGGGGGAAATGAACTTTCCCCCCCCTCGCACCTGCCCTGCGATTCGCCGGTCAGTCGCAGGGGACAGGAGGAGGTGGCCACCTCGCTCCTATCCTTTTACCAGAGAACAGATCAGCCCGGAATCGCCGCAAATTGTCAATCTGAATTGATCAGCGATTTGCGGCGATCGCCAACATGGTCTGGGATGCCTACTGACATTTGTATAAAAAAATCTTAATCCTTCCAGTACTTATAAGCTGCTGTATACTACAGCGTAAGTTGAGTTGTTCTTTTCTGTCTGACCACAGTGCTCTCTGCTAACACCCTTGTCCATGTCAGGAACTGTTCAGAGCAGGAGAGGTTTGCTTTGGGGAGGTTTGCTACGGTGCCACGCGCTATTAACCCTTTAGAGGCGGGCTTCAAAGTTGATCGCCGCGTCGCAATTGAAACTAAACTACCCCCGGCTAGCTCAGCAGGCTGTTTGAGATCCCAAACAGCTGTAGGACAGCAGGAGGGTTCCCTTACTTGCCTCCTGGTGCCCGATCGCCGAATGACTGCTCAGTGCCTGAGATACAGGCATGAGCAGTCAAGTGGCAGAATCATTGATCAATGGTTTCCTATGAGAAACCATTGATCAATCTAATAGATCAGTGTGTGAAGTGTTACAGCTCCCTATGGGAGCTATAACATTGCAAAAAAAAAAAAAAAAGTGAAAAAAAAAGTTAATAAAGATCATTTAACCCCTTCCCTAATAAAAGTTTGAATCACCCCCCTTTTCCCATAAAAAAAAAAAATGTGTAAATGAAAATAAAAATTTACATATGTGGTATTGCCACGTGTGGAAATGTCTATATAATGTCTATATAACATATAATTAAGTTTCACCCTGACACATTCATCTCAATCGGTCAGCTTCCTAGACGTTTTAGTGACAGTAGAAAATGGACATTTAACAACTGACTTATTTACCAAGGACACAGACAGGAATACCATACTCAGGTATGATAGTTGCCACCCAAGGGCTATGGTCAACTCCTTGCCTTACAGCCAAATGCTGCGGGCAAGGAGGATTACTGACACCCCTGATAAATTGCACAAAGCTCTTGACCGGATGACCTTTAATTTCAGACAAAGAGGATATCCACATGAACTTTTAGAGAGACAGAGACGGAGAGTGACAATTGGCAGAGACGGACAAGGACCTATAAGGACACAAAGCAGACGGATAGCATTTGTAAGTACATATAATGACCTGTCACCAATGATAGCAAAAGTTTTGCGCAAGCATTGGCATTTACTAAGTGGATATGAGAATGTCCCTGAATTTGTTCTTCCTCCTTTGATGTCATACAGGAGGACAACAAATCTCAGAGACAGACTCGTGGTGGCTGATATTTCAAAAAAAACTGGGGGAACACAAAAATACATCTCGGTGGACAGAAAGGGTTGCTTTCCGTGTAGAGTGTGTGTCAACTGTAAATATCTAGTGAAAGGTGAAAAATTCCAACACCCTATTACACACCTTGAGTATCCTATCAGGTACTATCTTAATTGTAACTCCTCATTAGTGTTGAGCGGCATAGGCCATATTCGAATTCGCGAATATTCGCGAATATATTCGCGAATATTCGCATATTCGTTATATTCCCGTTTTATTTTCGCATATGCGAACATTCGCGTATGCGAAAACTATCATATATGCATATTAGCATATACAAAATAAACATACGTGAAATTCGCATATGCGAAAATTAGCATATGCTAATTTTCGCATATGCGAGTTTTCGCACGCCAGTCTCACACAGTAGTATTACAGCCTTCTTTACACCACACAAGCTGGAAGCAGAGAGGGGTGATCACTGTGATGTGTACTGTGAAAAAAAACAAACAAAAAAAACAAATATTCGTAATTACGAATATATAGCGCTATATTCGCGAAATTCGCGAATTCGCGAATATGCGATATTCGCAAATAATATTCGAATTGCGAATATTCGTGAGCAACACTACTCCTCATATGTAGTTTATGTACTTTGGTGCCCATGTGGTCTTATCTATGTAGGTGAGACCACATGGGACATAAAAACTCGGATAAACCAACATCGGTACACTATTCGAAAAAAGAAAATGGATCTCCCGGTACCAAAACATTTTTTGGACTTGGGACATAGTGAAAGTGAACTGAAATTCATGATTGTGGATCATATCCCACCACTAAAGAGAGGAGGGGATAGACAGGCATTATTGAAGCGCCGTGAACTGAAATGGATCTTTGAACTGGATAGTTTGAAACCAAAGGGTCTAAATGTGGATTTTAAAATATCTTCTAGGATTGTGGGGAAATAGGTACCTTAGGATGTAGCCCATGTCCTCGTACATCAGTTTGAGTATACTCAGTATGATCTATAAATATGAATGTGTTAATATTCTGATTAACAATTTTTTTCTTGTTCCTTTTATAGTGTACTGATGTGGAGACCTCCTCGCTCACCGGATAGTACAGTGGAAGATATATATTTATGATGTAATATTGCTCATTAATAAAATTGTTGATACTTACATCATCGAGGTGTTGTCACATTCATGAGGATGAGCCTCAATCTGGGTGGTGCACATCTGTGTCATGGCAACTAGAAGGTTTTTTGTTTTATTTATTATTTATTTATTTTTTCATTTGGTCCATGCACAATTCTGCTCATATGCATAGGGGTTAATACTTTGTACTTGTAGTGACCGTGAGGGTCATTGGGTTGAGGTAGTGTAAACCTGACCTCTCCGGATATCCACTTGATTGATGGTGACCGTTGAGATGCCGGGTATATGTCTGGGCATCCGACACTTCATTGTGCCGGGTACCGAGCCAATACACTTACCTTACCTTCTCATGTTGCCTCTATACCCTGATTATGGCTAACAGCGGAGTAAGGGCAGATTTGCCAGTCTCTAATATGCCCGCCGTGCGCTCATGAACGCATGGTATTCATATATGGAACCTTTCCCTTAAGTTAAATGGCTGCCGCGCATATGCAGGCGATGTGCGCGTGCGCCAGATTAGTATACTACACTGCACGCAGGCGCAGTATGCAGTTGGTTTGTTGCCATGACGATGGATGATGCACTTCCGGCATTGGTGGCCCCGGCCGGATGTGACGTGACGCCGATGAGACGAATTTGTTAGATAGTGCGACAGACATGCGCATTTGTAATGTTTACAAGCCAGGAACACCTAATCATGTACCGGTGAGTGAGCGCTCCCATAGACACTGTATATTTTGTTTTTAATTGTTTTTAACCATCACCTGGGCGTTATGATTTATATAATAATGTCCAATCAAGTAATGTAGCACTATTGGTTGTGATCATGAATGACATCCATGTAATTTTTGCACGTTTTTTCTATATTTAATATTTATATACACAATGTATGCACGTTGTTATTTTTTATATGAGTAATTTTGTATAATTTTGCACTAATTGTATGATTATTGTTATTGATGGCATTTGATGAATGCCCCTATATAAGATGTGTGTGACACTAGATATACTGAGCTTGAAAAAGACCAGGAGAGCTGGTTGAAACGTTGTTCTGGACACTCTGTTTGATGGAATAAACCACTTTTGATTTTTTCACCATTGGATGTGTGCTGTGGATATTCTCTTTTTAACATATAATTAAGCCGCACGGTCAATGGCGTACGCGCAAAAAAATTCCAAAGTCCAAAATAGTGTATTTTTGGTCACTTTTTATATCATGAAAAAATGAATAAAAAGCGATCAAAAAAGTCCAATAAATACAAAAATGGTACAGCTAAAAACTTCAAATCATGGCGCAAAAAGTTAGCCCTCATACCACCCCATATGCTGATAAATAAAAAAGTTATAGGGGTCAGTAGATGACAATTTTAAACGTATTAATTTTCCTGCATGTAGTTAAGATTTTTTCCAGAAGTACGACAAAATCAAACCTATATAAGTAGGGTATCATTTTAATCGTATGGACCTACAGAATAAAGATAAGGTGTAATTCTTACCGAAAAATGTACTACGTAGAAACGGAAGCCCCCAAAAGTTATAAAATTTTGTTTTTCCTTCAATTTTGTCGCACAATGATATTTTTTTCCCTGTTTCGTTGTAAAATTTTGGGTAAAATGACTGATGTCACTGCAAAGTAGAATTAGCCATCATATGGATTTTTAGGTGTAAAATTGAAAGAGTTATGATTTTTTAAAGGTAAGGAGGAAAAAATTTAAGTGCAAAAAACAGAAAAACCCCTGGTCCTTAAGCGGTTAATGTACTGTGAATTGTCGCAGATTTCAATGGGAAATTTACAGTAAAAATCAGCCAAGATTTTGCAATCCGTTCTAATCTCAACCTGCGAAGAGGTAAGGAGTAATATGTATTTATCAGCACCTCAGTAGTGTTTTTAATATGCTTTGTTGTGTTTTAGTATGTTGAACCTATTAATACAGTTCAAATAAAACAGTCACGTAGATGGCACTCACATGCAAAGCAGCTTATCTTTTATTGTTTCATTGTTCGTCAGTCATGTCACGGATACAGGTAATGGCCAACCTGTTAATACAGTGCTTATGTTTATGCATTTTTGAGCTATGATTAAAAGCAACTTTAAAGGAGAACTACGGGATTGAAAATGTTATCCCCTATGCTAAGGATAGGGGATAAGTTTCAGATCGCGGGGGGTCCGACCGCTGGGGCCCACGATCTCCCGTACGGGGCCGCGGCTCTCTGCATAGAGAGCACGTGTCGACCACCCCACGAGGCGGCGGCTGACACGCGCCCTCCATTTACTTCTATGGGAGAGCTGCCTTTGGCAATTTCCGGCTCTCCCATAGCAGTGTATGGAGGGGGCGTGTCGACCGCTGCTTCGTGCGGTGGTCAACACACCCTCTCTAACCAGAGAGCCGGGGCCCCGTACGGGAGATCGCGGGGGGTACCAGCGGTCAGACCCCCCGCAATCTGAAACTTATCCCCTATCCTTAGGATAGGGGATACATTTTTCAATCCCGTAGTTCTCCTTTAAGCATCAATTATATATTATACTTCAATAGTTTTTTATTCATCTAGACTAGTGCTTCCCAACCAGTGTGCCTCCAGCTGTTGCAAATCTACACCTCCTCCCAGCATGCCCAGACAGCCAAAGAGACTCAAGTATCAAAACCCTCTTGAGCTGGGTTCACATATGTGCGGCGTCCAGCAAAGTTTCCCTCCGGCATGCTAAGGAAAATGATGCTAGAACTGATCCCATTCATTTGAATGGAACAGTTCACAATCATCCAGCATCTCAATTTTGACAACGGATGGTTGGACACGCCGGAGGGCACAGGATGGGTTCCTCTGTCCAGTGCCCAGAAACCAAAAGATGCCAGATGCCAAGTTGTCATCAGCTATGGCATCAGTTGTGTCAAGATTTAGGCCGGACATATGTGAACCCAGCCCCAGCAGTGACTTATACGGAAGCAAAGAATCAGGCATGTTAATATCCAACATACCCAATCCTTCTTTTCCCCTACATTCCTTTAAGGAAGAGTTGGGAAACCTAAATACATATTAGTTAACCAGCCCAGCTAAAACCAATGGGTTCTGTTCACTCTTATGTAATATTTGCTCTTTCATCCGTGAGTTTCACAGCTACATTTCTGTTCTGGTCAATAACATTTGCCGTATGGTTGTTCTACTAAGCTGCGAGGAGATGGGTTAATACAGTATTTGCGAAGATTTCATTTACATTAGCGAGCAAATATTTATCTATTCATTATCGCCCCCTGCTGATGAAAGCACATATAATCTCTAAAAACCCAATTCAAGAGCCAGATCCTCTCCACATTTATTACATTCATCATGTAGCACATGATTATGTAAATTGCAGCCTGTCGGCCAGGTGCGGCCCTCTGCGCGTACTTACTGCGACTGACAGCTCCACAGAGAGCTTCACAGATGATTGATAAAATAAAAAGCAACATTGTGACAGAATCAGAAATAATATTTTAAGCGCAATGATATATGTATGAAATTTGTTTTCTAACTTTGGTTTTATACAGAACTTTTTGTGCAGCCCGCAGCAGATTCTAGATGTATTTTACCACCGAGCACTTTAATTACCTTCTGCATAGTGTGTGGGAGTTAGCGCAGCATAGTATAATTACAGCTGGTGTTTCCCTGAATTGGACTTTTCTGCTTATAGGTATATCAATCTCACTAATGTGCAGTTGTGTGGGGACAAAGTATTGCCTCTGAGCGGAGAAGGAAACCCTAAAGCTATGTTCACATGGCGGAAAATGTGCAGAATGTCCGCCCGGTAAACATGGGTGGACATTCTGCACATTTGCATTTAATTTTCAGCCGGCACTAGGACCACTCAGAAATGCATAGATGGCAGTGTATTTCCAAGCAGAATCTGCTGAACCAATGAAAAATAAAATTTGCTGTGTGCGCGGTGCAGCAGAATCCCACTGAAATCAATGTGAACAAGGCCCAAGGATATAGCCACATGCTGCAGAAATGCTACAAATTCCACAGCATCAAAGCTGCACTAAATTGTGCAAGCTTTTTTTTTGTATTTGTTATTTAAACTTTAGGGATGAACAGGCTAATATGCTAAATTTAAAAAAGGGTTGGTTTAAGATTGGCGTTTCACACACCATTATTTAGTAATGCTCTAGCAGCCATAACATTTGACTAATTCATTAAGAATCTACAGCCTCTTAAAGAATCAGGTAGTGCTGCACCTGTCCCGCACAATGCATGCAATTTACCATTGTATGTAGACTATATATTTATTTTAAATTTGTTGCTGTTCCTTTTTTGCGACTTACTTTTTGTGACTTTTCAAGTAGACATTTTTCTCACAATTGTGTAGAAAAATAATAAATTCTGTAAAAATACAAAAAAGGAGCAAAAAAGATTACAACAGAGAGAATAATTGTCACAGAACGTAAAAAGAAACCAAAATATTATTCAACTACATAAATAATAAGAAACTTAAAATTGAAAGTGTTGTCCCACTTAAAAATAATCTGGGTGTAATAATGGAGGAGGATAAGGAAAATGCCAATCTACTGAATGCCTTCTTCTCTACTGTATTTACACAGGAAAGACGACATGAATAGGGAAAATGTAAATTCTCCAGCATATCTCATCTGCTTAACCCAACAAGCAGTGTTTACCCCAGGGGGCAGTACTGAGTCCACTCCTTTTCAATATGTTTATTAATGACCTTGTAGAGGGATTACAGAGTAGAAGCAACCAAGATAATTGTGGAAATATGTGGATTAGAGTACCAAAACAGGTTCTCAAGCTTTGGGTTATTTAGTTCTGAGAAAAGACGGTGATTTGATAACAATGTAAAAATATATGAATGGACAGTACTAAAATCTTTTAACCTCTTAAGGACTCAGGGCGTACCTGTACGCCCCGAGCCCGGTCCCGGTGTGAAAAACAGGGTCACGCCGTGACCCCGCATCATACCGGGTCTGTCCCCGCTGCTAACGATAGCCGGGACCCTGGGCTAACAGCGTGTGGCACTGATCGTTGTGATGCGCGCTGTTAACCCTTCAGACGCGGCGATCAAAGTTGATCGCCGCGTCTGAAAACAAAAGTAATTGCTTCCCGGCAGCTCAGTCGGGCTGATCGGGACATCGAGATAAAATCGCTATGTTCCGATCAGCTGGGATGCATGCGGAGGTCTCCTTACCTCTCTCTGCGGCGTCCGATCGGGGTTTGATTGCTCCAAGCCTGAGCTACAGGCTTGAGCAATCGAGCCCCTATCTCACTGATCCATGCAAAGCTATGGCTTTGCAGGGATCAGCATAAGAGATCAGTGTGTGCAGTGTTATAGGTCCCTATGGGAGCTATAGCACTGCAAAAAAAAAGTAAAAAAAAAAAAAGTTAACAAAGGTCATTTAACCCCTTCCCTAATAAAAGTTTGAATCACCCCCCTTTTCCCATAAAAAAACTGTGTAAATTAAAATTAAAATTAACATATGTGGTATCGCCGCATGCGTAAGTGTCCAAACTATAAAATTATATCATTAATTAAACCGCACGGTCAATGGCGTACGCGCCAAAAAAATTCCAAAGTCCAAAATAGCGTATTTTGCTCACTTTTTATATCATAAAAAAATTTATAAAAAGCGATCAAAAAGTCCGATCAACACAAAAAGGGTACCGATAAAAACTTCAGAACACGGTGCAAAAAATGAGCCCTCATGCCAGCCCATACACAGAAAAATAAAAAAGCTACAGGGGTCAGAAGATGAAAATTTTAAACGCATACATTTTCCTGCATGTAGTTATGATTTTTTTCAGAAGTGCGACAAAATCAAACCTAAATAAGTAGGGTATCATTTTAACCGTATGGACCTACAGAATAAAGATAAGGTATAATTTTGACCAAAAAATGCACTGCGTAGAAACGGAAGCCCCAAAAAGTTACAAAATGAAATTTTTTCTTCAATTTTGTCGCACAATGATTTTGTTTTCCCTTTCACCGTGGATTTTTGGGTAAAATGACTAATATCACTGCAAAGTAGAATTGGTGGCACAAAAAATAAGCCATGATATGGATTTTTAGGTGCAAAATTGAAAGCGTTATGATTTTTAGAAGGTGATGAGGAAAAAATGAAAATGCAAAAACGGAAAAACGCTGAGTCCTTAAGGGGTTAAGCGATATTTCTATACCTAGGCCAGTAACCATGACAAGGGGAATCCTCTACGTCTTCAAAGACAGGGATTTTTTACTGTAAGAGCAATGAGACTATGGAACTCTCTGCCTCATGATGTTGTGATGGCAGACTCAATAAACAAGTTCAAGGAGTCGAGCTGAAAGATTCAGTCTATCCCCTTGGTCGAAAATTTCCTTGGATTATGGCAAATGATAAGTTGACCAGCCTTCTTGCTTTTGATGCAACCTGGCAGCCATGGATAACATATATAGATATCTCTTCATAACATTCTATTATTATTTACTTTCTGATTATATGTAGGGTACTTCCTCCCATCTTCTTCAAAAAAGTTATTTATGGTTATAGGCAATTAGGCAATTGATATCTGCCTCATAACAGTTTTCTTTCCTCCAGATCAACACAGTAAGGCCATGTTCACACGGAGGTATTGGAATCCGGCACGGAGATTCCGCTACAGCAGAGTCCTGTTGAATTCAATGGGATTCTGCTACGCTGTGCACATGGTGGGATTTCCGTGACAGATGTTTCTGGCAAGGAAATTCCATTTTCCGTGTCCGCACATAGAATTGTAGTAGCCCTTGGGGGGTGTGTGGTAGGGATGATATGGTGTTGGTATATGAGGGGTTAATATTAACCCTGTCACTCGTGACGCCAGGGTGAGGGCAGGTATGCTGAATCTATGTTCTGGCCTATCTCTGCCCTTCCCAGAAGTGATAGGTGCAATGAAATGACTGAAGGTCCACAAGCAGATAGAACTTGAACTTGAATAACTTTACTGCAGTGCTTGCAATATCCAATGCGTAGTAACAGTCTCATATAACAGTTCTTAGATTGCTTAGCAACTGGCAGAAGTTGCGGACCTTGCATTAAACTTGTAGTCTCTGAATTTAGGGAGTGATGTGCACATCCGTCCGGATTTAGGGGAAATATTGGGTCCGGTGATACTGCAGAGTGCTTAGGGGATGACACACTCTATAATTTAGATCATTCAGCCGTTGCCGCAAGGCTCAGGCCTAACTCACTGTGATTACTGCGATATAAATCTTCTCTCATCAAGAGCCAGGAGAAAGAGAGCGAGAAGATGGCCGCCGCTCCCTTATATGGGCAGGGGGCGTGGCTATTCTGATTGGTCCGAACGTCTGCCATTCACCAGTACATGGTATGATGGGATTACTGACGTGAGAGGGCCTCCAAAGGTCCTTAAGCTAAAACCATAGAGTTCACCTTGTCACATGACCCGCAGGTCCTGCAACGCTAATAGAAACAGGTAATTAACCATTTATATACAGAAATAATACTATATACATTATTCTATGGACAAATTAGAAATCTATATACTATAATAGAGGCGACTAGGGGCGGACTGACTAACAGAGATTACTAAGTCCTAGGGACTCTGGCTACGGGGACCCATAGATAAATAAGTACCGTATGAAATGCGGTACTGGGACATTACAGAATGAACACATTCAATCTTTGTGCAGAGACTGCACAGAATGCATAGTTGACTATGAGATGGCACATTCCCACACGGTCCTAGTGCCGGCAGATTATGCCAGCATCCCAGAATGTCTATGTGGACATTTCAGCATGTGAACATAGCCTAAGGTTTTTGTCTTTGTTATCTTTTTTTCAACCTTATAAACTATGTATGTAACTATGCAAAAAGCCTCCACCTCCCCCCAACCCTAAATGTATTCCACTTCTGCGGATATGAATTTTGCAGAAGATGAACAGCATATCTACAGTGGAATATTCAATAGATACCTTAAAGATTTAGGCTTTTTTGTCAAAATCAATGCAACCTGCAATAAATCCACAGCAGGTTCAATAACTTCACAGCAGGTCCAACAAAAAAATTAAAGGGGTTATCCAAAAAAAAAGTACCACACCTGTCCTCTGGTAGTGTGTGGTATTGCAGCTCAGTTCCATTGAAGTCAACAGAGCCAAATAGTATTACAACACACAATCTGAGGACAGGTGTGGTGCTCCTGGATAACCCCTTTAACATGCTGTGGATATAAAAACTGTACCACAGGTCCGTTTCCACACAGATTTTTTCCAAAGCACGTGGTTGATAATTTTAAAGTCTTCTCCACTTTGTTGCTACTGTAAACATTGTAGATTTTTTACAGGGAATCTACTATGTTTAACCATATTCTTAAAAGGGTATTCCATCCTTTTTTTTTATTGCATAGACGAAGGGAAATAGATGGAAAAGAAACTGTACTCAGCACTCCACAGTCCCCCAGCAGAAGTACATCCCTGTACATTGAGTACATGAAAAAAATTCTTTACTCACCCCCAAAATTTGTTGGCAACAGTGTTGAAGCAGCAGGGAATTGATGGGTAAAGTTTTCTTTTTACCCTTGTTCCTGGCCATTGGAATTTTTCTTAAAATAGTGGAATGTTAATATGACACATTTTGACACAGATTTAGGCCTTACAATCCACTCCTATTCTGCAACAAATTTAGAGGAATTCAGCTCCTAAACCATGCACTCTTATGTTTAGTAGGAAGCCACATTGTGGTCTATATGCGCAGATTTGCAAATGCCATATAATTTATTGACATGTTTCCACAAATATTCTACACAGAAGCAACATTGGGAAGAGAGAATGCAGAATATAGTAGCTTCATTGCATGAGGCTAATCTGCATCCAAAGCCATGGCAAAATCCATCACATAGAAAGTGAAAATCATTATAGCAATGGATCAGTGCTGGTGCATGGGCCAGTAAAAATGTGCTTGCCAAGAAGGCTTCTTTAAAGGCACTTAAATGGGTACTGTCAGGTCCAAAAGCTTTTTATATGTTGTTACTGATGAAAATTTATGACCTTTTGTAATATGGTTGTTTTAAATATTTAACAAAGAAAACAGCTTCTTCAAATCCCACCACTAGGGGTCCCCATACCTACTGGGGCACTAACCACTCCTGCAGCAGCCTCAGGCTTGTCCATGAGTCATGGACAAGAGATGACTCATGGACAAGGCTGCATGAGCAGACACACCAATCACCTCCCACCACCACAAGGGAGGGACATGCCTCCTCCACCTGAGAAGGTTTCTAAGACTATGAACTAATAAAAAGAGGTATTTTTATAATAAATATTGGTGATAGGGGCATAAAAAATAGATGTACATGGTCAGGATTAGGTCCTGAGCAACATATATGTTTTTTTTTGTGGGATCTGACAGGTACGCTTTAACATTATAGTCTGATGATAATCCATAATATGAATATATATATATATATATATATATATATATATATATATTTATATACACACACACACACACACACTATCTGTTTCAGTGGTTGCAGAAAGATTAAATCAATAACTTGAGTTTGATGCATTATTTATTCCAGGCATTTCCATTCATAGAAACCAGAGGCATTTCTCCCTTTCATCTTTCCATTCACACTGTTGTTGAGCAAGTAATCATGGTCTTGCAGCTCTCTTGACATATCCAATTATAGCATTGAAAAAGCCCAAATTTATAGTTCAGGAAAGGTTTGGTGTATGAAGATTCCCTGAGCAAACATTCACATAACTATCTACTTTAATGCTGGCGGACCATGTTCCACTTCTCTCACAAGGGTTGTTCTGGGGAAAATGTCAAGATTTGCAGATTTACTATAAGATGTGAAAAGTGATTCATCCCCAGAATGCAATTTATACTGCTTTATCTGAACTATGAGTTCATTCACATTGTGCAGCATGAATGTTAGTCTCACGGCAATGTCTTAAAGTGGCTTTCAGTAAATAGGGTGCACATTGTATACTATTACTTGTAGGCTTAGCAGTTTATATTAAGTATAAGACTATGTCACACTGTGTATTTTTATGTATATTTTATAGAAAAAAAAATAAAATGTATCTGTAAAATCGTGGATAATTTTACGCCCTTATTTTCACAATGAATGTGCTCTATGTATATCTATGGAAAGTGGTTGCCTGTGCACACAGTATTTATAAAAGGCCATATTTTTTTCATCTGTGTAAATAAGTGACATACCTGAAAATACACTGTGTGAACATAGCCTTAGGTAACAGTGCTGTCATCCAATATTGACATACTATACCTTGGGCTCACCAGTGGAAAATGTATCAATACTCCATTTTTAAAGTATGGAAAGAAGCATCAGCAACACCAGGGCCCCCAAGTGTGACTGCTACCTCTGCTACCTCTATAGCTATGCCCCTGCCTGTACAGGATTCTGTATTCTGGTTTTGTGACTTCTGCTCTGTATTTAAATTTCCCTCTGATACTCTATTCTGTAAATTCACTGTCCTCTTGGCTCTCTGTTTCGACTCGCTGACAATCCTTTCTGTTTGTCGCCCTGGTTTTGTAGTATTGTTTTCTATTTAGTGCATGTTTTCCTATTGTGTTCTGACTGTTTTTCCCTGACCTGACTGTCTTGCTGTAGTTTGTTATTTTGATCTGGGACAACACTGCACTTATTAAAGGGGTACTACCGTGCTGACAACTTATCCCCTATCTAAAGGATAGGGGATAAGTTGCCTGATCGCGCGGGGTCCCGCCACTGGGGACCCCCGCGATCTTGCACGCAGCACCCCGCTCTCATCAGGCCCCGGAGCGAACATCCGCTCCGGGTCTGATGACGGGTCGGTGATCGTGACATCACAGCTCCGCCCCTGTGTGGCATCATGCTCCGCCCCCTCAATGTAAGTCTATGGCAGGGGCGAGACAGCTGTCTCGCCCCCTGCCATAGAACAACATTGAGGGGGTGGAGCGTGACGGCACATGGGGGGGCGGAGCCGTGACGTCACGATACTCCGCCCTGTGATTGGCAGACATCAGACCCGGAGTGATGTTCGCTCCGGGCCTGATGAGAGCGGGATGCTGCGTGCGAGATCACGGGGGTCCCCAGCGGCGGGACCCCGCACGATCAGGCAACGTATCCCCTATCCTTTAGATAGGGGATAAGTTGTCAGCACGGTAGTACCCCTTTAAGAGTAGGGTTTGTATTTAAGTTGTGGAGTCGCCATTTAGAGCGCCTTCACAATAGGCAGAGACAGGCATTCTGGGTAGACACAATACTCAGACTCACAATACTCACATGTATAACTTGGTTTTTAAACTTGGAAAGAGACTCCTCAGCCACACAACAACTGTATACTAAAGCAGCTAGAAGGTGGTACCAGGACATTGCATGTATATTACTTTGGCCTATCAATTACACAATGTCTAGTTATCAGCAGCAATGCTCTGAGCACAATGACATTAATAATTCACCACTGTGATCATGAATATGTGAGTAGTCAGTAGATAGAATTAATAACCATGTATTTAAACTTTATTTATTTAACTCATTTCAAAGTGATTGTATCATGATTATAATTTAATAAAGGATTCTGAAGTTCAGCACAGGACACAGAACCATGTTAACTGGACCAAAATTCTTACTGTCCCCCTATCTATTGCCATTCCTCCTTTAAAGGGGTACTCTGGTGAAAAACTTTTTTTTTTTTTTAAATCAACTGGTGCCAGAAAGTTAATCAGATTTGTAAATTACTTCGATTAAAAAATCTTAATCCTTCCTGTACTTATTAGCTGCTGAATACTACAGTGGAAATTCTTTTCCGTTTGAAACACAGAGCTGTCTGCTGAATCACAAGCACAGTGCTCTCTGTTGACATCTCTGTCCATTTTAGGAACTGCCCAGAGTAAAAGGAAATCCCCATAGCAAACATATGCTGTTCTGGACAGTTCCTAAAATGGACAGAGATGTCAGCAGAGAGCACTGTGCTCATGATGTCAGCAGACAGCTCTGTGTTTCAAAAAGAAAAGAATTTCCACTGTAGTATTCAGCAGCTAATAAGTACAGGAAGGATTAATATTTGTTAATAGAAGTCATTTACAAATCTGTTTAACTTTCTGGCACCAGTTGATTTAAAAAAAAAAAAGTTTTTCACCGGAGTACTCCTTTAACCCAACAACTAACCAGGAAATAACAAAAAAAAACATTGTAGAAACAGGGGGCAACATAATATATTTCTCAGAAAAGGTCAGATTGGGTAAAAGAAAAAAAAAAATAACATTATTCACATCACCAATCTCCTACTGCTACCATCCCATTTTTTTTTATAAACCAGTCTGACCCCTTTTAAGAAAAAAACTTTCCTGAAGACCAATTCACATCACCAATCTCCTACTGCTACCATCCCATTTTTTTTTTATAAACCAGTCTGACCCCTTTTAAGAAAAAAACTTTCCTGAAGACCAATCCCTTTAATAAAAATGTACAGATGTTGATTCTTTTTATTCTATAAAAAAAAAAAATTTCGTCTATGGTATACTTCTGGGTGCCTCTTAGTGTTGCTCGTGAATATTCGCGAATATAGAACTATATATTCGTAATTACGAATATTTGTATTTTTATATTTGTATCATCCCTCTCTGCTTCCAGCTTGTGTGATGTAAAGAAGGCTCTAATACTACTGTGTGAGACTGGCGTGCGAATTTTCGCTTATGCTAATTTTGGTATATGCAAATTTTCGCATATGCAAATTTTCGCATACACGAATTTACGCATATGCGAAAATAAAACGCGAATATTACGAATATGCAAATTTTGTGAATATATGACGAATATTTGTTCATATATTCGCAAAATATCGCGAATTCGAATATGGCCTATGCCGCTCAACACTAGTGCCTCTTTAAGCTTTATTGTATCCTTTTCATTCATCCAGCTACAAAATTTGTTTGTACAAGTCTGAGCCACTTAAAAAAATGTATTGGCTTCTCCGATAACCAGTATACAATTAAGTGGAAAAATAATGACTCTAGAGTATTAGTAGTATCAACCTTCTACTTGGTTTTAGACATAAGCTTTATTGGGAGCTGGGCCAGAGGGACACTACTGTAAACCTTTATTAAAGATGAGGTGAATGGCTTTAGGTATGTTCCACAGAACACTAATTCGCTAGTGCACCGAAAATAGATATACAGAGAACCAAAATAAAGATCTTAGCAGAAAGCCAGCAGGGAAATGTGAAAAAGTAAGAACATTGAGTAAAAATAAATGAATGAATCTCAGCTAAAATCAATGATCAAAAGAAAGTGAGAGGAGAGATAAAAATGATGAAATGAAAGGGACTACCGGTACTTTAGACAGAATTTTTTTTTTTTTTAATCAACTGGTACCAGAAAATTATATAGACTTGTAAATTCTGTCTATTTTAAAATATTAAGCCTTCCAGTACTTATCAGCTGCTGCATAGTTTAGAAGAAGTTGTGTAGTTATCTCTAATATGACCACAGTTCTTACTGCTGTGTGAGGAACTAGAGAGAGGGGGCAGCAGAGAGCATTGTGGTCAGACTGGAAAGAACTACACAACCCCCGCTTTGCAAGTCTATGGGAGGGGGTGTGACAGCCGTCACGCCCCCTCCCATAGACTTGCATAGTGGGGGCGGGGCGTGATGTCTCACGGGGGTGGAGTCGTGACGACACGATACTCCGGCCCCCTGGTCGTCACACGGCAGATTCCCCGAGGTGGGTGCTGAATGCAAGATTGTGGGGGTCCCCAGCAAAGGGACCCCCGCAATCACGCATCTTATCCCCTTTCCTTTGGATGTCTTAGGGCCGGAGTACCCCTTTAAGTTTTTTTAAATAGACGTAATATACAAACCTGTATAATTTTTTTGTATCAATTAATAAAACATTTTTTTTTCTCCCGAGTACCCCATTAAGCAAAAATTAAGAACATGTATGAGTGTATAAAATTTGGGTTTATGGGATTGTACTTTGTTATTCAAAAGGAAGATCGATCAGCTCAAATCTGTATTAGTCCATTCTTGCTTGAGCAACTTTTTCCAGAACTTCCCATTGGGTCATTCCTCTAGAAAATATACAGTATAAATTAATTAATTTAAAAGTAGGCATTACAATTCCCCTTGTCAATAGGGAGTTTCCCTACATAGTCTGACACTGTCACATACTGTAGAAATACACCAATTAGGCATGAGAAATTGTAATACTCACTTGTACATTGAGTCAGTTTTTAACATTTATTTAACATTTTTGCTGAATAAAAATAATTTTAAAAAGTGATATCACAGAGGTAACGAAGGACAATTATAATAAGAGGGCTCGAAGGATCAACATGCTGATTAGGAAAATGTTGGTAAAGTCAATTGGCCAATAGAGAAAAAATTGCCTTGCGTAAATCCCTGTGACAATTACATTCATTATACCCTAATGCAATTCCACACACAGTGGAGAGAATCAGCAGCAAATACCCCTAGTAGAAATGGTACATAACATTGATACTTAGGAAACGGCTGACACCTATTTATGACTGAACATCAATAACATAAAATAAAATATAGGCAATATAGTGACATTAGAGATGAGCGAAGTTAGGCTGGGTTCACACTACGTTTTTCAACTACGGTTCCCGCATACGTTTTCTATCAAAAACCGTATGGGAAAAAAAACGGATGGAACAGTATGGGAAAAAGTAAACCGTATGCGTTTTTTAAACAGTATACTATTTTTAAAAGTGCATACAGTTCCGTCCGTTTTTATAAAAAAAACATATGTTTTTGAAAATTCTTAGGTTTTAGGATGCAAATGCGCATGTGCAAAGAAAAAACGCATACGGTTTTGCTGTATGGAACTGTATACATGTGCGTTTCCCATTGACGTCTATGTTAAAAAAAAAGGTATGTGGTTGCAATACGGTTTTAAAACTGGAGTCAAAACCGTGGTCAAACACGGTTTGGAGTACTGTTTAAAAACGTATTGCAAGCAAACCGTACGCAACCGTATGCATCAGGGTGCATATGGTTTGCAATGCTTTGTCTATGTATACGGTTTTCAATACCGTTCCATACGTTTTCACTAATGAAAACGTATGCGGGAACCGTAGTTGAAAAACGTAGTGTGAACCCAGCCTTACAGTGATTCGATTCGTCACAAACTTCTCGACTCTGGAGTTGCTGACTTTAGCCTGCATAAATTCGTTCAGCTTTCAAGTGCTCCGTTGGGCAGGAAAAGGTGGATACAGTCATAGAAGACTCTCTCCTAGGACTGTATCCACCTTTTCCAGCCCACCGGAGCATGTGAAAGCTGAACTAATTTATGCAGGCTAAGGTCAGCAACCGCCGAGCCGAGAAGTTCGGGATGAATCGAATCACTGTAAGTTTGCTCATCTCTAATTGACATTCATAAAACAATAACCCATCGCTGGACAATGCATAAATGACTGCGCAGTACAAATGATTGTTGTTGTTGCATCTATCCATAAGATATGTTACTAATAAGAAGAACATATTGACTTCTGCTGATAATGGAAAAGGTATGATAAGGTTTGGCTCTGCAGAATTTTTATCAATGGAGATATCCGGCAGAATTTTTTTTCACCTCCATTGTGCCCTGGCTGCAAAAAAATAAAATAGCATACTGTAACTCACCCTCCTTTGGTTCCCCGATGTGCCGATATCGATCTTCTGGGCCCGGTCTTGTTTCACATCTTGGAGCCCGACATGTCACACTTATCACCAGTCACAGCGATGTCCTGCCTTAGCCGGTGATATGCTGAGCGCAGTGTCATGTAACGGGCCCGGGCAGCAGGGAGGAGGTCAGGTCCAGGCTCCTTACATAACACTGCGCTCAGGCTCCAAGATGAGGAAGAAGACCAGGCCCAGGACATTGGGAAGTGACGGAGGGTAAGTTACAGTTTTTTTTTTTTTGCAGCCTGGGCACAATGGATGCAAAAAAATTCCACCGGATATCTCCTTTAAGTCATCTGGAGAAGTCGCATATTTTAGGTCACTGCTGAGTTGCCGAAGATGCAATAGTTGTCATAAGATTAGCACATCTGGTATCATGCTGGCCCAAAGCGTGCCTCATTATCCATTTCATTATAGCTTTATGTTACTAGAATACTTTCCTGTAAATTCTAAGTTATACCACTGTGAATCCCGCAATTGGATTATAAATCATAGATTCCCTTACTTTTATTAGATAGACATGAACTTATGCAAAAAGCATGGATGTTTATGCTTCTTTTTTGCATTTAGGTAAAACATTTATAATACATATCTAAGGAATTGTTTGGTTTAAAAGAGATGACCTGAAGTATGTGGAATTAGAGGGGGGGGGGGGTATAAAAGTGATTATACTGTAATGTGTTTGTTTGTTTTCCATTTTTTGAAATATATTGGTCTTGTGGCTAAAGCACTGTTGGCCCACCTGACATACTAGTTTTGAGGTTTAACTTTTGCTCCTCTTACACTTCCGTGGCGGAATTGGATTCTGACAGAAGTTTGAATGGGTTCAATCTTCTGGCGGAATTCTCCATAGAAGTCCCTGCACAATACTGTATGGACAGAGCTTACTGTCCACGCTAGAGGAGGAGAGGAGCTGTGGGGAAACAGTGTGTAAGGTGAGTTTTTTTTATGGGGCACCATATGCATGCATAACTTCTATAGGTGGCACAAGACAAGAAAAGGCAATACTAGTGATTTCCCAGGTCCACATCCAGACAGGAAGCCTCTACAGAACTAGTATTTCTGACTTACACTAAGCATCCAGTATACAGTGCTCCTATAAAACTTCAACTTTACCTCTTAGCATATCCTGACGGGTGCAGACCTTCAGTGCATGCTGGGAATTAAAGTCTTGAACACAGAAAAATATTCTCGGAATATATGCGCCATCTTCATAGATGACAATGCTTTTCCGAGTGGAATCCACAGTTTCAATGTTTCTGCGGACAACAGAATCCGTATTTCCACCAGAGAAACATCTGCCGCAGAAATTTTGACATGTGCACAGTGCAGCAGAATCCCATTGATGGTGGTGAGCTGACTTACATGTTTTCGTTATTTTTTTTGTATATAGCACAGGGATGTACACGCTAAGCATGGTCCAGGGATGACACAGAATAGTAATAACAAAGATAGTAATGTTCCAGTTTATGTCTAAATATTACAATGACGTCATAGTACAGAAATGATTAAAACATGAATCTTGCACTTTTTTCAGTATTGCTCTTATTAGGTTTTACATTATACAAAATGAAGGCAGGATTTACATGTACAGGTCATGATGATAGAGAAAAGACAGTATATTACACCTCCGTCCATGTCAGGAACTGTCCAGAGTAGCAAACCTCTCCTGCTCTGGACAGTTCCTGACATGCACAGAGGTGTCAGCAGAGAGCATTGTGGTCAGACAGTAAAGAACAACACAACTTTCCTTGGAACATACAGCAGCTGGTAAATACTGGAAGGGTCAATATTTGTAAATAGAAATAATTTACAAATCTGTTTAACTTTCTGGCACCAGTTAATTTGAAGATTTTTTTATCCAATGGAGTACCTCTTTAAGTGCAATATAAACAGCTGTAGTGCAGATACAGGCTATAGATTATTGTCCTGCATTGACAGAATTCCCAGTCATAACCCAGGCATGTCTGTTTGCAGGAAATTACATAGATTTTTTTTTTTTTTTTTGTAACTAGACACAGAAACATATGTTTTCTTTTTAGATTTTTATGGTAGATTTTTTTTCAATTGTATTTTCTTTTTGTATTCTATTTTTGTAAATGTTTATAGGGGCAGCCATATTGCTAGAGCTGCTGCTCTGTCCTGTGAACAGCAGTTCATAGATATGCTTTACAGCAACCCCATGGACAGAAACCTGGTGTCTGGAGGTTAAATGGCTCCTATGGGACAGTGCTTAAAGGGGTACTCCGCCCCTGCCATCTTATCCCCTATCCAAAGGATAGGGGATAAGATGTTAGATCGCCGCGGTCCCGCTGCTGGGGACCCCGGAGATCGCCGCAGCGGCACCCCGCCATCATTACTGCACAGAGTGAGTTTGCTCTGTGCGTAATGACGGGCGATACAGGGGCCGGAGCAGCGAGACATCATGGCTCCTCCCCTGATGACATCACGTCCCGTCCCCTTAATGCAAGTCTATTGCAGGGGGCGTGACAACCACCCCGCCCCCTCCCATAGACTTGTATTGACGGGGGTGGGCCGTGACGTCACGAGGGGCGGAGCCGTGATGTAACGATACTCCGGCCCCTGTATTGCCCGTCATTACGTGCAGAGCGATCTCACTCTGCGCAGTAATGATAGCGGGGTGCTGCAGCAGCGATCCCCGGGG
The DNA here is from genome assembly GCF_029499605.1 of Hyla sarda. Classification (NCBI taxonomy): domain Eukaryota; kingdom Metazoa; phylum Chordata; class Amphibia; order Anura; family Hylidae; genus Hyla; species Hyla sarda. The sequence goes on along the minus strand of NC_079196.1, from coordinate 158,719,436 downwards.
TCCCCAGCAGCGGGACCCCGGCGATCTGACATCTTTTCCCCTATCCTTTGGATAGGGGATAAGATGTCTAGGGGCGGAGTACCCCTTTAATTCTACTCTGTGACCTGTGCAGAGATTACTCTGTAGGGAGCCGAGGGAGAGAGCTACCCCCATTATTTGGTCAGTGGTGAATCTTCTGGTATCTGTCTCCAATCACCTCTCGGCCTTTTGGCTAAGATCAAGTGTAGTATCTGTTCTTATCAGTTTCATGCTGGTGGCAGGAGACGCCAGTGTGGAGCTGGTAGGGATGGGTGCTGCATGGTAGGCAGCAGGTGTATTTGGGCGTTTCGGGGCTGGTTCTGAGTAATCAGCTCGACGGCTGCCCTGGTGTGACCTGTTTCCTCCAGGTCTCGCCATGAGGCTGAGAGGGTTGTGACAGTGTGGCAAGGAAAGGGTGCATTTCTCACACTGATCCTACAGAAATCTCCACCTGTGGACTAAACAATGAGGCAGCAGAAAGGGGAAGGGTCCTTAAAAGCAAGAGAAACAGAATAATCTGGGCTCTCCCCTAGACAGAAGTGGCTGTTAGAGGAGGGGGAGACACCGTGTCCAGTGCCAGGCGGGCGCAGCAAGGGCTGCTGAGGACACAAGCGTGGACTCCCGGAGTGAGAGACGCGGCTCCTGTAACATATAGCAGGTGGCTGTACGAATGGGACTTTATGTTCAAATGTGAACTGTGTCTTATAAGGCTGCAGGACTATTGTGTTTAAACTGGCAGGGAAAAGCCCATCAGTTATTAGTCAGGGCATGCTACATGTGTAGTGAGTGGCTAGACGGCCTAGGAGTTATTTTTATGTTTTGTTTATCCTGCACCCTGTTTAATAAACTTGGGGAGGAGCCAGAATTGCAGAAAGGACTCGCTGTTTGCCGGTTTATTGTGGAAAAACGGGTCCTTTGGCTACGGCAAAGGACGATCCCAGAGTTAAACTCTTTACAGGGTCTAGAGCCGAGATACTTCAGTGCCTCGGGGAGTAGTGACCCCGAGGTGCCGAAACTCACGGGGAGGATAGACTCACTGAGCTGAAGCACGGGCACCACGATCTCTGCACCTTTGTGGCACTCACCTCTTGATGGCCGGCCATCTGGCTAGGATCAGAGAAATTTTTATGGATCGTGCCGGATGTCCGGGCAGTATATCTGCACATATTCATTTATTTATTTATTTTTGTCTCACTGTCACTTTTTGCGTGTTGTGTGTCCACAGGATTTGTCAGGATGCGGTAGCCCTTCTGGGTGTCCCTCCTGGTGGTCTAGGGGAGGTGTGTGTGGGCATTAGGTTCCGCACCTCCCTGCAAACACCCCGGGTACTCCTGCTCTGGCAGGGTACCTACAGTTATCGGCTCTGCAGGCAGATACCTTGGCTAGCGCCAAGGGGGATGCCGGGAGCATTTGCGGTCCCTTAGTAGCTTCGGCGAAAAGGGACATCGAACCTGGAACCTCGGAGGTACTCTTTGGTCCGGAGGCGAAGGGTGAGGTTTGTTGGGGGGCCTCTCTCCTATTGGAGAAGGGCTTGCAATAGACCGCATCCTTTGTGCATGTTTTTTTAGTGTAACACGTTTGCACTTTTTCTTGCACTTTAGGTGATTCGAGAGCACGTTCCTCGGCTCTTGAAGGTATTACATTCCATTGTAATCCTGCCTGAGAATTGATCTCTATAGAACAGGATGTTTAAGTTGATTATGAGGTCACTGACCGGAGTGAAAACTGCAAGATTTTAGGCTTTTTTTTTTTTTTACATAGATAATGACATGGAAAATTTCTGAAAATCATTGTCAATATGTTTACCATAAATACTTGATCTAAACAACAGGTTTTCCAATAATACATTCCTTTTAAGGAGTCTGTCTCAAGATTGACCATTAAGATGCATTAGTCATGAAAATCTATTTAAGGGGTACTCTGTTTGGTAACATTTTTTTTGTATCCCATATGCTGTGTTGTGGTGGGGTTTTTTTCTGGCAGTTTTTGGAAAACTGCCACTGCAGTTTTTGTGCCAAAGCCAGAAGTGTATTCAAAAGGAATAGGACATATAAAGGAAGGACTTACACTTCCCTTCCCTTTATGGATCCACTTCTGACTTTGGCTCAGAAACTGTAGTGGCAGTTTTCCAAAAACTGCCAGAAAAGTGGAAACTTAGCCTTTCTGTGTCTATCCTTTTTTTTTTTTCTGCATTTTTTTTCTGCCTCTGTTGTCGCTTGTTGTCTTAGTGTCCTGCGTGTGTTTTTTTCTTTTTTCCTTCCGGTTCTGTTTTGGCTAAATACTACATTTCCCATTATGTCCTTGCAGCTTATTTGGGGGTTTGGTGTCTGCCTTTTTTTTTTTTTTTTTGCTTTTTCCCTTCATAATCCATTTAGGTATGCGCCCCGGCCTCGCCCTCCTTATTTTCCTATTCCGCCTACTGTTTGTCTAATCTTGTGTATTCTCACGCCCCTTTTCTCCATTGGTTCATTCCTATCTGCTGACTAGTCATGTGGGTTTTAATGTCATGTGATTGCATGACGTGATGCGCGTAGCTCACTTTTCTTTCTCCTTGTAGGGAGCGAGGGTCGGTTTGTCCCCTCAGGTTTGTGTTTCATGTTTTGTTTTTGAATAGTAGATTTTTTTTAAATTTTATTTACTCCTTCATGTGTATTTTGTGGCTTTCTCTGGAATGCTTGTTTGGGGTTTGGCTTCTGATCCTGATAAAAATGTTTCTTCGTGCTGTGTTTTTTATGTTTTAGTTTTTTTTTTTCTTTCTATATGCAACTTTTTAAATGGCAAGCTGTTCAGGGATTGTTTGTTCTGGCAGGGGTCTCAAACTGGTTGCCCTCCAGATGTTCGCTGCAGCAAATGGCTATCTGGGCATGTCCAGGCATGCTGGGAGTCGAATTTTTGCAACATCAGGAGGGCCGACAGTTTGAGACCCCTGGTTCTGGACACAATTTTGACTTTTTTTCTTGTCAGGTGTAGCTTTGTGTGCTCCTATGGGTAGGTTTTTCAGCATGTTGTTTGGTTTCTGATACTTATCTTTGTGCGTATTACTGCAATGCCTTTAGGGAGGATTTTTATCTGAGTTGCCCTAAGCAACCAATGTTTTTGCTTTCCCATTTTAGGGAAGGGCTTTTAACAAAAGAAATTGCACTGTTGTAAGAAGCCATCTTTGTTTTACTTTCTTGAAATTCAGTCACTAATCATCTGCACAGGTTTCCTCACTAAATAGTGGAGCTGAACCCACAGCAGTGTGGGAGGGAACAACATAGGACAGAGGCAATGGGAAGACAGGGACTGCTCCCGGGCCATGCCAACTGGGGTTGTGTCTGAGGAACCCCCTGGACTGGCCATAGGGCCCACCAGGCATTTTCCCGGTGGGCCGGGCCGTCTATGGGCTGGGCCGTCCCCCTACCTACTCTTAATACTAAGCAGCTGCAGTTTGCAGTCACAGCTATAAGATCTGTGCCCAGGGCCGTCATCAGGGGGATACAGGGACTGACCGGTCTGAGAGCCTGTGAAGTGGCCGCTGCTGTGGAGTTTGTACTTACAATTTCCCCTTCAGGCCCTTTTCAATCAGCGCAGGGGCCGCACTGACTCTCTGGGAAGGAAAGAACAGCTGAGAGCAACCCGCCTCCCCCCTCATGACCCCCTGTGTGCAGTCCGATTGGTGGAGCAGGATCATGCTGTATTTCCTGTTCCACAACAGACCCTAAAGCTGCCCACAGGAAAAGGAAGCCTTCCCCTGCCCACAGCTGGTGCCATGTATAGTAACTTTCTATATATCGCTCTACTTTCCATTTCACTCTTTTCCAACCAGGGTGCCTCCAGCTGTTGAAATAATACAACTCCCAGCATGTCTGACTGTGTGGGCAAGCTGGGAGTTGTTTTGCCACAGCTGGAGGCACCCAGGTTGGGAAACACTGATCTATCTGGTAATCTATCAATCTATCTATCCCTAAGTGTTTTCTAACAGGAGTTCCTCCAGCTGTTTCATAACTACAACTCCCAGCATGCCTTTGGCTGTGTGGGCACGCTGAAAGTTGTAGTTTTGCAACAGCTGGAGGCACACTGGTTGGGAAACACTGATCTATCTATCTCTCTATCTCATATCTATTTATTTGTCTATCTAATGTCTCTCTATCTCATGTCTGTCTCTCTATCTCATGTCTGTCTGTCTTTCTATTTATGTTATATTCAGGGACTTTCCTGACAGGGGGACCGCCATTTTTTTTTTTTTTTCATTTACCCAAAGCATACTTAAAGGGGTATTCCAGGCAAAACCTTTTTTATATATATCAACTGGCTCCGGAAAGTTAAACAGATTTGTAAATTACTTCTATTAAAAAATCTTAATTCTTCCAATAGTTATTAGCTTCTGAAGTTTTCTGTCTAACTGCTCAATGATGATGTCACGTCCCGGGAGCTGTGCATGATGGGAGAATATCCTCATAGGAACTGCACAGCTCACGGGACGTGAGTCATCAGAGAGCAGTTAGACAGAAAACAACAACTCAACTTCAGAAGCTAATAACTATTGGAAGGATTACGATTTTTTAATAGAAGTAATTTACAAATCTGTTTAACTTTCCGGAGCCAGTTGATATATAAAAAAAGTTTTAGCCTGGAATACCCCCTGTAAAGGAAAACTGTCAGTCAGCCACACTAACCAGTCGTACTGGCTGGTAGTGCGGGTGATGCTGATTAAAATGATGCTAACCTTGCCAGGATCCGTCACCTTGTTCCGCCGTTATATTCTGTTTTGTGATTATGGTAATGAGGACAAAGTGGCATGGGCGGGGTGAGAAGCTTGCCTTCGGGCACTGTGACATCGGCCGGGCTAATGAATATTCATTCCCCCCCTCCGCTTCTCCCTCTCCACTTCCCAAACATGTCTTCTGCACATGTGCTGCTTCTGGGTACCGCCGAAAGTGGCCTCAGCGCAGCTTCAGTACAGCCCAGGAAGCTGGGGGCATAACCTGCCTGGGGGCACTACTTTCTGGTAGCATTACCTACAACCTACCTACCTACCAGGGGCATTACCTGCCTGGGAGCAATACGAAGGGCATTCCCTACGTACTGGGTGCACTAACAACCTACTGGGGGCTTCTACCTTTATTGGGGAGATTCTCTACCTACCTTCTGGGGGCATTACCTAGGGCACTGAGAGTAGGGAACAGGTGGGGAATCTGCTTAAAAAGTGTGGAGCCTAATATGTTTGTTGCCTGGCAGATTCTGCGGTGACAACTCATGATTGGAAGAAGAGTTAACCCCTTAAGGACCCGGGGTTTTTCCGTTTTTGCATTTTCGTTTTTTCCTCCTTACCTTTAAAAAATCATAACTCTTTCAATTTTTCACGTAAAAATCCATATTATGGCGTATTTTTTGCGCCACTTATTCTACTTTGTAATGACGTCAGTCATTTTACCCAACAATCTACAGCGAAACGGGGAAAAAAAATTAATTGTGCGACAAAATTGAAGAGAAAATGCCATTTTGTAAATTTTGGGGGCTTCCGTTTCTACGCAGTGCATTTTTGGGTAAAAATGACACCTTATCATTATTCTGTAGGTCCATATTATTAAAATGTATAGGTTTGATTTTGTACTTGTATAGGTTTGATTTTGTGGTACTTCTGAAAAAAATCATAACTACATGCAGGAAAATTTATACGTAAAAAATTTGCATCTTCTGACCCCTATAACTTTTTAATTTTTCCACGTTCGGGCTGGCATCTGAAGTTTTTAGCGGGACCATTTTTGTATTGATCTGACTTTTTGATCACTTTTTATTCTTTTTTTCCATGATATAAAAAGTGACCAAAAATACCGTATATACTCGAGTATAAGCCGACCCGAGTATAAGCCGAGACCCCTAATTTCAACCCAAAATCCCAGGAAAAGTTATTGACTCGAGTATAAGCCTAGGGTGGGAAATACATCATCCCCCCCCTGTCATCATCCAGACCCCCGTCATTAACATCCTCATCATCATCACCGCCTGTCATCATCCAGACCCTCATCATCATCACCTGTCATCATCCCCTTGTCATCATCCCACACATCCCCCCTTCATAATTCCCCTTGTCATCATCCCCACCCCCCTTCATCATCCCCACCCCCTTTCATCATCCCCTTGTCATCATCCCCACCCCCCTTCATCATCCCCTTGTAATCATCCCACACACCCCCCTTCCGGCCCGGAATAGAGGCGTTGCCTTGACAATGACGCAGAAGTACGTTGGCAATGAACGTACCTCTGCGTCCTTGTCAAGGCAACGTGACTATTCTGGGGCCGGGCCCGAAGCGCTTAGAAGAGGCCTCCCCGGTGAAGATAGCAGCCCGGAACCACTATCCCACCGGACCACCTCCTCACCGGACAGTCCTGCAGCACCGGACCAGCGCCGAGCGGAGGTGAGTACTGTACAGAACTAAAGGGGGGTGAGAGGGGGCTGGATGATGTTGAAGGCCGCAGTGGTCTTCAACCTGCGGACCTCCGGAGGTTTCAAAACTACAACTCCCAGCAAGCCCGGACAGCCGATGGTTGCCCGGGCTTGCTGGGAGTTGTAGTTTTGAAACCTCTGGAGGTCCGCAGGTTGAAGACCACTGCGGGTGGAGAGTTCACTCGAGTATAAGCCGAGGGGGGTGTTTTCAGCACGAAAAATCGTGCTGAAAAACTCTGCTTATACTCGAGTATATACGGTACGCTATTTTGGACTTTGGAATTTTTTTTTGCACGTAAGCCATTGACCGTGCGATTTAATTAACAATATATTTTTATAATTCGGACATTTCCGCACGCGGCGATACCACATGTTTATTTTTAATTACACTTTTTTTTTTATGGGAAAAGGGGGGGGATTCAAAATTTTATTAGGGAAGGGGTTAAATGACCTTTATTAACTTTTTTTGTTCACTTTTTTTTTTTTTTGCCGTGTGATAGCTCCCATAGGGGGCTATAACACTGCACACACTGATCTTACACTGATCATTGTTATCCCATAGGGGGTTATAACACTGCACACACTGATCTTTTACCCTGATCCCTGCAAAGCCATAGCTTTGCATTGATCAGTGTTATAGGTGGTCGATTGCTCAAGCCTGTATCCCGATCAGCCCGACTGAGCTGCCGGAAAGCTTTCACTTTCATTTTAGACGCGGCGATCAACTTTGATCGCCGCATCTAAAGGGCTAATAGCACGTGGCACAACGATTGGTGCCGCACGCTATTAGCCCAGGGTCCCGGCTATCATTAGCTGCTGGGACCAACCCGGTATGACGCGGGGTCACAGGGTCGCCTGTATGCCCTGCGTCCTTAAGAGGTTAATATAAAAAATACATACATTTTGTATGTATATTTGTGCATGAACTGAAATATTATTCTTCTTCGATTTCTAATATAATGTATTTATGTACAATATTTGTGTGTGTATATAACAAAATATATAAGAAAAAAGTACACAATCTTTCTGCGATTTTGTGGATCAATTTTTTAAAATGAAATACGCTTAAAATATACTGTGTGGTCATAGCATGTATAGCGTGTGTGTGTGTGTGTGTGTATATGTGTGTGTGTATGTATATATATATATATATATATATATATATATATATATATATATGTGTATATATATAATATTATTTCGTTTTTTAAATTATTTGTTCATTTTTTCCCATTATGTATTCTATTATACCCAACTATGATTAACATCTGGCCCCTCCCATTTGTGGCCCTGCCTCCACATAGCCACACCCATGGCTAAAATAGGCTGCTTATTGTAAAATGCCCGGGCCTAATTCTGGTCCCATGCCGGCCCTGCCGCCGACTGTTGACTGGGGGTGTCAGATGTCACTTGTGATGAAGTGGATGACCGTGTTAACCAATCAATGATGACAGATGGGTTGCTGGTCGAGATACGATTGCTAGTTAATAACGGGAGCTCAGGCCTCTCGCTGCTGCCAATCGCCCCTAGTCTGCTACGACCTCTGCCTGAAGGATTTAGGCCTCTGCCACTCCTCTGTGCACGTCCTGGCCCTTCTCTGCCTGACATACTTAGTGCGTATATGGGGGAGGACAATACGCTCCACTATGCTTAAAACAGTATCTGTCTCCAACACCAGTAGATGTGTACTTTTGGCTGGCCTTTCACAGTAACTAGGCCCTTAGGACTTTTACAGGAACAAAATGGTACACCACTTAGATGTACGTATGTGGTATGCACTTATGAGGGGAGTACAATGCGCTCCACTAAGCTTAAAACAGTATTTGTCTACAACACCAGCAGGTGGGTACTTTTGGCTGGCCTTTCACAGTAACTCGACCCTTAAAACTATAACAGGAACAAAATGGTACACCACTTAGATGTGCATACTAGACTTGTGCACAAGAAAAAATTTTGTTTAGTTTTTTCATTTTGGATAAAATTTTCGGTTTGGATTTTTCGGATACATTCGGTATTTGGGTTTTTATTTTCTTTCGGATACATTTGGTATTCGGGTACATTCGGGTAAATCTTTTTATTCTTTTTAGCGATCCTAAAAAATTATGGATACCTTTTTTATAAAAATATCGTAGGGTACCATAAAAAAAAAAATACAAAAGATACAGTAGTGATGGAAAAAATTGTATCTAACGAAATGTATCTTTTTTATGAAATGTTTATAAATTTTTAAACAGGGATCAATTTATGTGAGCGTGTAAAGCACTAAAAATGTAGCCGACAATAATAAAAATGTAGTGTGTGCGTGTTTTCCCTCTTTTTTTAATTTATTTTATTTTATTTTTACATTTTTTAGGTAGTACTACTACTCCCAGCATGGAACACACTGTTCCATGATGGGAGTAGTAGTTACCTGTACTAATTGACAGATCGCCGGGGTCCCTTGCGATCCTCTTGTATAATGTATAGATGTGGCGGCCGCTCTTCTATGGTCCCCTGCACTGATGTGTGTATATATACACATATTCATATTTCCCGCAGAGCTGTGATTGGCCAGATGGTTCCAGCCAATCACAGCTCTCTGTGAGAAATAGGAATATGTGTATATGTACGGCAGTGCAGGGGACCGTAGGAGACCGGCTGCCGCATCCATACATTATACAGGAGCATCACAGCGGGTGTCAGGAGTGATACCCGCAGTGATCTTTCCTTAACTACAAATACTACTACTCCCAACATGGAATACACTCTGCTCCATGCTGGGAGCTGTAGTACCGGCATTAATAGACAGATCGCAGCGGGTGTCAGAAGTTACACTCACTGCGATATGTCTATTAATGCAAGTACTACAGCTCCCAGCATGGAGCAGAGTGTGCTCCATGTTGGGAGTATTACTACCTGCAGTAAGGGACAGATCCCAGCGGATGTCACTCCTCCTGACACCCGCTGCGATCCTCCTGATGTGAATGTCGGGATCAGCTGTTCTCAGGGCTACAGAGCCGGGAGAACAGCTGACGCTGAGCCGTAGGTATACTTCGTGTACCTACTGCCCAGCAAGAACTTACAGTGAGCCTGCAATGTGTATACAGTATATACACTGCTGGTTCACTTAACCCCTTGCTGAGCTGTGCGCTATGCGCAAGCCCAGCAAGGAAAGAGTTAACTTACACTGTTGGACAGTGTAGGTTAACCCTTTTGGGCTGTATACACTATATACAGCTATCTATAGATAGCTGTATACAGAAGACGAAGTCTGCTTACTTCCCTCGAGCAGGTCCGTGCAGCTCTGCCCCCTAGTGATGCCATCATTAGGGGGCGGAGCTACAGACGGGATTCAGGCTAGTCTGAAGCTCTGTTCACATTGTCCGTTTTGGATAATGGGAACAGACCCTTCTGCCAGTGTCTACCCAGACAGGGAGACTCCAGCTGTTGCTAAACTACAACTCCCAGCATGCCCAGACAGCCAAAGGCTGTCTGGGCATGCTGGGAGTTGTAGTTTTGCACCAATTGGTGGCTCCCTGTTTGGGTAGACATTGCATCATGGGTGATCTCCCCAGCTGACAGCGCCAAAAATGTCATAACCAATTTTTTGTTTTTTTTCTTCTCGTTTCCGATCCGTGTATGCAGCGGATTCGATGGATTACGGCGGAGTAATATTTTTTCTTTTAATAAAATGGTTAACGAGGGCTGTTGGGGAATTTTTTTTATAAATAAAATTTTTCCAATGTGTTGTGTTTTTTATTTTATTTTATTTTTTTATTGAATTTTCAGGCTTGGTAGTGGAAGCCGGTCTTATTGATGGAATCCATTACTAAGCCAGGGCCTACTGCTAGCCCCCAAAACAGCTAGCGCTAACCCCCAATTATTACCCCGGTACCCACCGCCACAGGGGTGCAGGGAAGAGCCTGTACCAACAGGCCCGGAGCATCAAAAAATTTAGCTCCTGGACCTAGGTGGTAACAGGCTGGCGTTATATAGGCTGGGGAGGGCCAGGAACAATGGTCCTCGCCCAGCCTGGTAACATCAGGCTGTTGCTGTTTGGTTGGTATTGTGCTTAGAATGAAAATACGAGTAACCCTATACGTTTTTTATTTATTTAAATAAATTAAAAAATGCATAGGGTTCCCCGTATTTTCATTCTCAGCACAATACCAACCAAACAGCAACAGCCTGACGGTACCAGGGTGGGCGGGGACCATTGTTACTGGCCCTCCCCAGTCTAAATAACGCCAGCCTGTTACCGCCTAGGCCCAGGAGCGCCATTTTTGACGCTCCGGGCCTGTTGGTACCGGCTCTTCCTGGCACCCCTATGGCGGTGGATACCGGGGTAATAATTGGGGTTTAGTGCTAGCTGTTTTTGGGGGCTAGCGCTAAGCCCTGGCTTAGCAATTGATTCCGTCAAGAAGACCAGCTTCCACTACTAAGCCTGAAAATTCAATTAAAAAAACGCATTGGAAAAATTTTATTTTAAAAAAAACTCCCCCCACAGCCCTCGTTAACCATTTTATTAAAAGAAAAAATATTAATCCGCCATAATCCTCTGCATACACGGATCTGAAACGAGAAGAAAAAAACACAAAAAATTGTTTATGACATTTTTGGCGCTGTCCGCTGGGGAGAGCACCCATGATGCAATGTCTACCCAAACAGGAGCCACCAATTGGTGCAAAACTACAACTCCCAGCATGCCCAGACAGCCTTTGGCTGTCTGGGCATGCTGGGAGTTGTAGTTTAGCAACCTCTGGAGTCTCCCTGTCTGGGTAGACACTGGCAGAAGGGTCTGTTCCCATTATCCAAAATGTGAAAAGAGCTTCAGACTAGCCTGAATCCCGTCTGTAGCTCCGCCCCTAATGACGTCATCACTAGGTGGCAGAGCTACAAGGACCTGCTCGAGGGAAGGAAGCGGACTTCGTCTTCTGTGTACACTATATACAGCTATCTATAGATAGCTGTATATAGTGCATACCACCCAAAGGGTTAACCTACACTGTCCAGCAGTGTAAGGTAACTCTTTCCTTGCTGGGCTTGCGCATAGCGCACAGCTCAGCAAGGGGTTAAGTTAGCCAGCAATGTGTATACTGTATACACATTGCAGGCTCACTGTAAGTTCTTGCTGGGCAGTAGCTATACGATGTATACCTACGGCTCAGCGTCAGCTGTTCTCCCGACTCTGTAGCCTTGAACAGCTGATCACGACACTCACATCCGGAGGATCGCAGCAGGTGTTCGGAGGAGCGACATCCGTTGTGATCTAAATTGAAAAAAAGAAGAAAAAGACTGGCAACCACAAAAAATGCACACCACCATATGTACAAATAAATATAAATATTACTTTTAGAAAAACCACAAAGGGAGAGACCATCTTAAAAACATTTAAAAACATGAAATATTGATATACAGAGAGAAGGGATGTAACCCTACCTCAACCCCCCTAGCTGACGCTAAATAGCGTATCGGTGGAAAACTGTCCACAAAATTAATGCAGATAAACCCTACCAAGTCCACAAAGAAATAAATGCAGCAATATGCATAGAAAATAAATATAATGTAAGCAATGCCCTCACACAGAAAAATACCAAAAATGTGACACAAGGGAAATATATGTATAAATAATATATAGATGATAATCCTAGACAATAATTAATACAGTGCCACTATATACTTAACAATACAACACCAAAGTGCAGAAGGCGCCAAAATATATATGTGTGTAACAAGCCTATACTCCTAACAAAAAAAAAAAATATGTGGTATTAAATGGGAAAAATAACTAAGGAAATATATACTCAGAAACTTGGACCCATAGGAAAATTATAAGGGTGCACAGACGTAGGACAGTTTCCACCACAAGATAGGGGGACAGCTTGCTCCACGCGTTCCGCCACCCACTACGGTGGCTTCCTCAGGAGTAATCACCTACTCCCCCTCAATGCTTTTTATATCCAATCTCAATTAAGTATCACCTGTAATTATACTCAAGTTAAATGTACATACCCCACATGGTGTGTGTTTGTTCCTCCCCACATCGTATACCGGTCTTCCGCCGGAAATGGGGCAGATCAAAGAGAGTGAGAGCTGCCGGAAGTGTGGCAGACCTCAGTCATAATCACGTCTGCGCAAAAAATAGCCTACTGCGCATGTGCAAGGAATAAAGCAGAGCGCATCAAACGTGGCCGCATCATGCCTAATGTCTGCGCCGGCGCAGTCAATAGACTGCACGGATGTAGACTGCAAGAGAGAAAAGCTATCTCATTCCCAGCACCGAGTGTGTGTGCCAGGTCTCAGCACCATGCCTCAATGCTAGGTGCCCAGCGGGTCACGAGTTCAAGTCAGATGAGTGACACACAGGAGGACAACAGTCAGAGCACAGAAAAATAGCCAAACAGTAGCCCGTATATTTTAGGGAGAGAACAAACCCCCCACTCCACAGCACAAACAAAATGTATTTACCAAATAATAATAATAATGCGAAAAGAGGATGCATCCCCCAGGTGCGTCAATAAGTCGCACCTATAACATGAACCATATTCAATGATATTACCCAATTATTTATGTTGATATATAGGGGTCCTTTATGAGAGTTTGCCCTCACGATCCAGGGGACTAGCATCCAACCCTAAACGGGTAGAATACAAGCCCCAAATATAAAGATGATCCATAGACCAGGTAAGTGTCAAAAGAATCCCATGGTCCAAATAGGTCCCAATGGCGTCCCCTGTTCCAGGTGGATGTCGATGGCTTGTCCCTCCAATCAAGGTCAAAGTCCCGCATATCTCATTGTCGATCTCTCCAATTCTCCTTATTATGTGGAGCGGCTTCTTAGTAGAGCCCGGTCGTCATACAGTTGCAAATTTTATTCAAACACTCCTCCCCAAATATCCAGGCAAACACTATTATCTCAGTATGAATTGAAGGTGGAGTTCTGATGGAGCAAAAAACAATAACATTATAAAATAAGATTATATATATATAAAAAAAAAAATAAAATATATATATATATATATATATATATATATATATATATATATATATATATAGTAAAAAATAAAATAAATAAACAATTATATGTGAAAATCAATAAATAATAAAAATTATAAATGTGAACTACAAACCAAACCACATACACCCAGAAAACGTGGGAGAAAAAAAAAAAAAAAAAAAAAAATAAAAAAGGGGAAGGGGGGGAAAATAATGTGACAGAATGATGTTTAGATGTATTGTGTATGAAAGCGGTGTGATGAAAACGTGCTGGAAGTGATAACATAGTGCCACTTTGTTATCACTTCCAGCACGTTTTCATCACACCGCTTTCATACACAATACATCTAAACATCATTCTGTCACATTCTTTCCCCCCCCCTTCCCCTTTTTTTTTTTTTTTTTTTCTCCCACGTTTTCTGGGTGTATGTGGTTTGGTTTGTAGTTCACATTTATAATTTGTATTATTTATTGATTTTCACATATAATTGTTTATTTATTTTATTTTTTGCTTTATATATATATATATATATATATATATATATATATATATATATATATATATAGAATTGTTTTTTTTTTTATATATATAATCTTATTTTATAATGTTATTGTTTTTTGCTCCATCAGAACTCCACCTTCAATTCATACTGAGATAATAGTGTTTGCCTGGATATTTGGGGAGGAGTGTTTGAATAAAATTAGCAACTGTATGACGACCGGGCTCTACTAAGAAGCCGCTCCACATAATAAGGAGAATTGGAGAGATCGACAATGAGATATGCGGGACTTTGACCTTGATTGGAGGGACAAGCCATCGACATCCACCTGGAACAGGGGACGCCATTGGGACCTATTTGGACCATGGGATTCTTTTGACACTTACCTGGTCTATGGATCATCTTTATATTTGGGGCTTGTATTCTACCCGTTTAGGGTTGGATGCTAGTCCCCTGGATCGTGAGGGCTAGCTCTCATAAAGGACCCCTATATATCAACATAAATAATTGGGTAATATCATTGAATATGGTTCATGTTATAGGTGCAACTTATTGACGCACCTGGGGGATGCATCCTCTTTTCGCATTATTATTATTATTTGGTAAATACATTTTGTTTGTGCTGTGGAGTGGGGGGTTTGTTCTCTCCCTAAAATATACGGGCTACTGTTTGGCTATTTTTCTGTGCTCTGACTGTTGTCCTCCTGTGTGTCACTCATCTGACTTGAACTCGTGACCCGCTGGGCACCTAGCATTGAGGCATGGTGCTGAGACCTGGCACACACACTCGGTGCTGGGAATGAGATAGCTTTTCTCTCTTGCAGTCTACGTCCGTGCAGTCTATTGACTGCGCCGGCGCAGACATTAGGCATGATGCGGCCACGTTTGATGCGCTCTGCTTTATTCCTTGCACATGCGCAGTAGGCTATTTTTTGCGCAGACGTGATTATGACTGAGGTCTGCCACACTTCCGGCAGCTCTCACTCTCTTTGATCTGCCCCATTTCCGGCGGAAGACCGGTATACGATGTGGGGAGGAACAAACACACACCATGTGGGGTATGTACATTTAACTTGAGTATAATTACAGGTGATACTTAATTGAGATTGGATATAAAAAGCATTGAGGGGGAGTAGGTGATTACTCCTGAGGAAGCCACCGTAGTGGGTGGCGGAACGCGTGGAGCAAGCTGTCCCCCTATCTCGTGGTGGAAACTGTCCTACGTCTGTGCACCCTTATAATTTTCCTATGGGTCCAAGTTTCTGAGTACCGTATATACTCGAGTATAAGCCGACCCGAGTATAAGCCGAGACCCCTAATTTCAACCCAAAATCCCAGGAAAAGTTATTGACTCGAGTATAAGCCTAGGGTGGGAAATACCTCATCCCCCCCCTGTCATCATCCAGACCCGTCATTAACATCCTCATCATCATCCCCTTGTCATCATCCCACACATCCCCCCTTCATCATCCCCTTATCATCCCACACATCCCCCCTTCATCATCCCCTTATCATCCCACACATCCCCCCTTCATCATCCCCTTGTCATCATCCCACACATCCCCCCTTCATCATCCCCTTGTCATCATCCCACACATCCCCCCTTCATCATCCCCTTATCATCCCACACATCCCCCCTTCATCATCCCCTTGTAATCATCCCACACCCCCCCTTCATCATCCCCACCCCCCTTCATCATCCCCACACCCCCCCTTCATCATCCTCTTCTCATCATTCGCCCTCAGTGGTCTTCAACCTGCGGACCTCCAGAGGTTTCAAAACTACAACTCCCAGCAAGCCCGGGCAGCCATCGGCTGTCCGGGCTTGCTGGGAGTTGTAGTTTTGAAACCTCCGGAGGTCCGCAGGTTGAAGACCACTGCGGCCTTCAACATCATCCAGCCCCCCTCTCACCCCCTTTAGTTCTGAGTACTCACCTCCGCTCGGCGCTGGTCCGGTCCTGCAGGGCTGTCCGGAGAGGAGGTGGTCCGGTGAGGAGGTGGTCCGGGCTGCTATCTTCACCGGGGGCGCCTCTTCTCCGCGCTTCCGGCCCGGAATAGAGGCGTTGCCTTGACAATGACGCAGAAGTACGTTGGCAATGAACGCACCTCTGCGTCGTTGTCACGGCAACGTGACTATTCTGAGGCCGGGCCCGAAGCGCTTAGAAGAGGCCTCCCCGGTGAAGATAGCAGCCCGGAACCAGTATCCCACCGGACCACCTCCTCACCGGACAGCCCTGCAGGACCGGACCAGCGCCGAGCGGAGGTGAGTACTGTACAGAAGTAAAGGGGGGTGAGAGGGGGCTGGATGATGTTGAAGGCCGCAGTGGTCTTCAACCTGCGGACCTCCGGAGGTTTCAAAACTACAACTCCCAGCAAGCCCGGACAGCCGATGGCTGCCCGGGCTTGCTGGAAGTTGTAGTTTTGAAACCTCTGGAGGTCCGCAGGTTGAAGACCACTGCGGGTGGGGGAGTTCACTCGAGTATAAGCCGAGGGGGGTGTTTTCAGCACGAAAAATCGTGCTGAAAAACTCGGCTTATACTCGAGTATATACGGTATATATTTCCTTAGTTATTTTTCCCATTTAATACCACGTATTTCTTTTTTTTGGTTAGGAGTATAGGCTTGTTACACACATATATATTTTGGCGCCTTCTGCACTTTGGTGTTGTATTGTTAAGTATATAGTGGCACTGTATTAATTATTGTCTAGGATTATCATCTATATATTATTTATACATATATTTCCCTTGTGTCACATTTTTGGTATTTTTCTGTGTGAGGGCATTGCTTACATTATATTTATTTTCTATGCATATTGCTGCATTTATTTCTTTGTGGACTTGGTAGGGTTTATCTGCATTAATTTTGTGGACAGTTTTCCACTGATACGCTATTTAGCGTCAGCTAGGGGGTTGAGGTAGGGTTACATCCCTTCTCTCTGTATATCAATATTTCATGTTTTTAAGTTGGTCTCTCCCTTTGTGGTTTTTCTAATAAAGTAATATTTATATTTATTTGTACATATGGTGGTGTGCATTTTTTGTGGTTGCCAGTCTTTTTCTTCTTTTTTCAATTGTGTTACGTTTGGGCAACCTCTTTGCACCCACGTTTATTATCTCAGCGGTGCCCATCGCTTTCTTTAGTGCAATCCGTTGTGATCTGTCCCTTACTGCAGGTACTTCTACTCCCAACATGGAGTACACTCTGCTCCATGCTGGGAGCTGTAGTACCTGCATTAATAGACATATTTTTATTTATTTTTTTACTAGAATGAATTCTTTACGTTCGTTTACGGATAACGAATGCATTCGTTAATTACCGCATTCGATAAATAACAAATGAATTTGTTATTGTGCTATTCGTATTATCGTGGCTATTCGGGAATGTTCAAAATATGTTTTTGTGCATTTGGATCGGTCCAAATGCCCGAAAACGGTAACATTTGGTAAATTACATTCGTGCCAAAATGAATTGCACATGTCTAGTGCATACTTGGTATGCATTTATGAGGGGAGTACAATACGCTTCAGTATGCTTAAAACAGTATTTGTCTACAACAGCAGTAGGTGTGTACTTATGGCTGGCCTTTCACAGTAACTAGGCCCTTAAGAAAATAACAGGAAGAAAATGGTACACCACTTAGATGTACATACTTTTTATGCACTTATGAGGGGAGTGCAATGCGCTCCAGTACGCTTAAAACAGTATGTCTACAACACCAGCAGGTATGTACTTTTGGCTGGCCTTTCACAGTAACTGGGACCATAAGACTTAAACGGGAACAAAATGGCACACCCCTTAGATGTACATACATGGTATGCACTTATGAGGCGAGTACAATGTGCTCCAGGATGTTTAAAACAGTATGTCTACAACACCAGCAGGTGTGTACTTTTGGCTGGCCTTTTATAGTAACTAGGCCCTTAGGACTCTAACATGAACAAAATGGTACACCACTTAGATGTACGTATGTTATATGCACTTGTGAGGGGAGTACGATGCGCTTGTCACGATGCCGGCTGGCAGGTAGTGGATCCTCTGTGCCAGAGAGGGATTGGCGTGGACCGTGCTAGTGGATCGGTTCTAAGTCACTACTGGTTTTCACCAGAGCCCGCCGCAAAGCGGGATGGTCTTGCTGCGGCGGTAGTGACCAGGTCGTATCCACTAGCAACGGCTCAACCTCTCTGACTGCTGAAGATAGGCACGGTACAAGGGAGTAGACAGAAGCAAGGTCGGACGTAGCAGAAGGTCGGGGCAGGCAGCAAGGATCGTAGTCGGGGGCAACGGCAGGAGGTCTGGAACACAGGCTAGGAACACACAAGGAAACGCTTTCACTGGCACAATGGCAACAAGATCCGGCGAGGGAGTGAAGGGGAAGTGAGGTATAAATAGGGAGTGCACAGGTGAACACACTAATTGGAACCACTGCGCCAATCAGCGGCGCAGTGGCCCTTTAAATCGCAGAGACCCGGCGCGCGCGCGCCCTAGGGAGCGGGGCCGTGCGCGCCGGGACAGGACAGACGGAGAGCGAGTCAGGTACGGGAGCCGGGATGCGCATCGCGAGCGGGCGCTACCCGCATCGCGAATCGCATCCCGGCTGGAGACGGTATCGCAGCGCACCGGGTCAGTGGAGCTGCCCGGAGCGCTGCGGTAGCGAGAGAGAAGCGAGCGCTCCGGGGAGGAGCGGGGACCCGGAGCGCTCGGCGTAACAGTACCCCCCCCTTGGGTCTCCCCCTCTTCTTAGAGCCTGAGAACCTGAGGAGCAGACTTTTGTCTAGGATGTTGTCCTCAGGTTCCCAGGATCTCTCTTCAGGTCCACAGCCCTCCCAATCCACCAAAAAGAACCTTTTTCCTCTGACCGTCTTGGAGGCCAGTATCTCTTTCACTGAGAAGACGTCAGAAGAACCGGAGACAGGAGTGGGAGAAACTAATTTGGGAGAGAAACGGTTGATGATGAGTGGTTTAAGAAGAGAGACATGAAAGGCATTAGGAATACGGAGAGAAGGAGGAAGAAGAAGTTTGTAAGAGACGGGATTAATTTGGCACAAGACTTTGAAAGGACCAAGATAGCGTGGACCCAGTTTGTAACTGGGGACACGAAAGCGGACATATTTAGCGGAGAGCCATACCTTGTCTCCGGGAGCAAAAATGGGGGGAGCTCTTCTTTTCTTATCGGCAAACTTTTTCATGCGAGATGAAGCCTGTAAAAGAGAATCTTGGGTCTCTTTCCATATGGTGGAAAGATCACGAGTCACTTCATCTACAGCGGGCAAACCAGAGGGCAAGGGAGTAGGGAGGGGGGGAAGAGGGTGACGGCCGTACACCACGAAAAATGGGGATTTGGAGGAAGATTCAGAGACTCTAAAGTTATACGAGAATTCGGCCCATGGTAGAAGATCTGCCCAATCATCCTGGCGGGAGGAAACAAAATGTCGTAAATAATCACCCAAGACCTGGTTAATTCTTTCTACTTGTCCATTGGATTGAGGATGATATGCAGAAGAAAAGTTTAATTTAATCTTGAGTTGTTTACAGAGAGCCCTCCAGAATTTTGACACGAATTGGACGCCTCTATCCGAGACTATCTGTGTGGGCAACCCGTGAAGACGAAAAATGTGTACAAAAAATTGTTTAGCCAACTGAGGCGCTGAAGGAAGACCAGGAAGAGGGATGAAATGTGCCATCTTGGAGAATCGATCAACGACCACCCAAACAACAGTGTTGCCACGGGATGGGGGTAGGTCTGTAATAAAATCCATACCAATCAGAGACCAAGGCTGTTCAGGGACAGGCAGAGGATGAAGAAAACCAGCGGGCTTCTGGCGAGGAGTCTTATCCCGGGCACAGACAGTGCAGGCTCGCACAAAGTCCACGACATCCGTCTCCAGAGTCGGCCACCAATAGAAGCGAGAGATGAGTTGCACAGATTTCTTGATGCCTGCATGACCTGCGAGATGGGAGGAGTGACCCCATTTGAGGATTCCGAGGCGTTGGCGTGGAGAGACGAAGGTCTTTCCTGGAGGAGTTTGCCTGATGGAGGCTGGAGAAGTGGAAATCAGGCAGTCAGGAGGAATGATGTGTTGCGGAGAGAGTTCAACTTCCGAGGCATCCGAGGAACGAGAGAGAGCATCGGCCCTAATGTTCTTATCGGCAGGCCGAAAGTGAATTTCAAAGTTAAATCGGGCAAAGAACAGAGACCACCTGGCCTGGCGAGGATTCAGCCGTTGGGCAGACTGGAGATAGGAGAGGTTCTTGTGATCGGTGTAAATAATAACTGGAAATCTTGATCCCTCCAGCAGATGCCTCCATTCCTCAAGTGCTAATTTAATGGCTAGAAGCTCTCGATCCCCGATGGAGTAGTTCCTCTCCGCCGGAGAGAAGGTCCTAGAAAAAAAACCACAAGTAACAGCATGCCCGGAAGAATTTTTTTGTAGAAGGACCGCTCCAGCTCCTACAGAAGAGGCATCAACCTCCAATAGGAAGGGTTTAGATGGGTCAGGTCTGGAGAGCACGGGAGCCGAAGAAAAGGCAGACTTGAGCCGTTTAAAGGCGTCTTCCGCTTGAGGAGGCCAAGACTTGGGATTGGCATTTTTTTTGGTTAAAGCCACGATAGGGGCCACAACGGTAGAAAAATGTGGAATAAATTGCCTGTAATAATTGGCGAACCCCAAAAAACGTTGGATAGCACGGAGTCCGGAGGGGCGTGGCCAATCTAAGACGGCAGAGAGTTTGTCTGGATCCATTTGTAGTCCCTGGCCAGAGACCAAGTATCCTAGGAAAGGAAGAGATTGGCATTCAAACAGACATTTCTCTATCTTGGCATAAAGTTGATTGTCACGAAGTCTCTGAAGAACCATACGGACATGCTGGCGGTGTTCTTCTAGATTGGCAGAAAAAATCAGGATATCGTCCAGATATACAACAACACAGGAGTATAATAGATCACGAAAAATTTCATTAACAAAGTCTTGGAAGACGGCAGGGGCGTTGCACAGGCCAAAGGGCATGACCAGATACTCAAAGTGTCCATCTCTAGTGTTAAATGCCGTTTTCCATTCATCCCCCTCTCTGATGCGGATGAGATTATAAGCACCTCTTAAGTCCAGTTTGGTAAAGATGTGGGCACCTTGGAGGCGATCAAAGAGTTCAGAGATGAGGGGTAGGGGGTAGCGGTTCTTTACCGTGATTTTATTAAGACCGCGGTAGTCAATGCAAGGACGTAGAGAGCCATCTTTTTTGGACACAAAGAAAAATCCGGCTCCGGCAGGAGAGGAGGATTTACGGATAAAGCCTTTTTTTAAATTTTCCTGGATGTACTCCGACATAGCAAGAGTCTCTGGGGCGGACAGAGGATAGATTCTGCCCCGGGGTGGAGTAGTGCCCGGGAGGAGGTCAATAGGACAATCATAAGGCCTGTGAGGAGGTAGAGTCTCAGCTTGTTTTTTGCAAAAAACATCCGCAAAGTCCATATAGGCCTTAGGGAGACCGGTTACAGGGGGAACCACAGAGTCACGGCAAGGGGTACTGGGAACCGGTTTTAGGCAGTCCTTGAAACAAGAGGGCCCCCAACTCTTGATCTCCCCAGAGGACCAATCCAGGGTTGGGGAATGGAGTTGAAGCCAGGGTAGTCCAAGGAGGATTTCGGAAGTGCAATTGGGGAGGACCAAAAATTCAATCTTCTCGTGATGAGGTCCGATGCACATTAGAAGGGGCTCCGTGCGGAAACGTATGGTACAGTCCAATCTTTCATTGTTTACACAATTGATGTAGAGGGGTCTGGCGAGACTGGTCACTGGGATGTTGAACCTGTTGACGAGAGAGGCCAAAATAAAATTTCCTGCAGATCCGGAATCCAAGAAGGCCATAGTAGAGAAGGAGAAGGCAGAGGCCGATATCCGCACAGGCACAGTAAGACGTGGAGAAGCAGAGTAGACATCAAGGACTGTCTCACCTTTGTGCGGAGTCAGCGTACGTCTTTCCAGGCGGGGAGGACGGATAGGACAATCCTTCAGGAAGTGTTCGGTACTGGCACAGTACAGGCAGAGATTCTCCATGCGGCGTCGTGTCCTCTCTTGAGGTGTCAGGCGAGACCGGTCGACCTGCATAGCCTCCACGGCGGGAGGCACAGGAACGGATTGCAGGGGACCAGAGGAGAGAGGAGCCGGGGAGAAAAAACGCCTTGTGCGAACAAAGTCCATATCCTGGCGGAGCTCCTGACGCCTTTCGGAAAAACGCATGTCAATGCGAGTGGCAAGATGGATGAGTTCATGTAGGTTAGCAGGGATTTCTCGTGCGGCCAGAACATCTTTAATGTTGCTGGATAGGCCTTTTTTAAAGGTCGCGCAGAGGGCCTCATTATTCCAGGATAATTCTGAAGCAAGAGTACGGAATTGTACGGCGTACTCGCCAACGGAAGAATTACCCTGGACCAGGTTCAACAGGGCAGTCTCAGCAGAAGAGGCTCGGGCAGGTTCCTCAAAGACACTTCGAATCTCCGAGAAGAAGGAGTGTATAGAGGCAGTGACGGGGTCATTGCGGTCCCAGAGCGGTGTGGCCCATGACAGAGCTTTTCCAGACAGAAGGCTGACTACGAAAGCCACCTTAGACCTTTCAGTAGGGAACTGGTCCGACATCATCTCCAAGTGCAGGGAACATTGGGAAAGAAAGCCACGGCAGAATTTAGAGTCCCCATCAAATTTATCCGGCAAGGATAGTCGTAGACCAGAAGCGGCCACTCGCTGCGGAGGAGGTGCAGGAGCTGGCGGAGGAGATGATTGCTGAAGCTGTGGTAGTAGCTGCTGTAGCATCACGGTCAGTTGAGACAGCTGTTGGCCTTGTTGCGCTATCTGTTGTGACTGCTGGGCGACCACAGTGGTGAGGTCGGTGACAACTGGCAGAGGAACTTCAGCGGGATCCATGGCCGGATCTACTGTCACGATGCCGGCTGGCAGGTAGTGGATCCTCTGTGCCAGAGAGGGATTGGCGTGGACCGTGCTAGTGGATCGGTTCTAAGTCACTACTGGTTTTCACCAGAGCCCGCCGCAAAGCGGGATGGTCTTACTGCGGCGGTAGTGACCAGGTCGTATCCACTAGCAACGGCTCAACCTCTCTGACTGCTGAAGATAGGCGCGGTACAAGGGAGTAGACAGAAGCAAGGTCGGACGTAGCAGAAGGTCGGGGCAGGCAGCAAGGATCGTAGTCGGGGGCAACGGCAGGAGGTCTGGAACACAGGCTAGGAACACACAAGGAAACGCTTTCACTGGCACAATGGCAACAAGATCCGGCGAGGGAGTGAAGGGGAAGTGAGGTATAAATAGGGAGTGCACAGGTGAACACACTAATTGGAACCACTGCGCCAATCAGCGGCGCAGTGGCCCTTTAAATCGCAGAGACCCGGCGCGCGCGCGCCCTAGGGAGCGGGGCCGCGCGCACCGGGACAGGACAGACGGAGAGCGAGTCAGGTACGGGAGCCGGGATGCGCATCGCGAGCGGGCGCTACCCGCATCGCGAATCGCATCCCGGCTGGAGACGGTATCGCAGCGCACCGGGTCAGTGGAGCTGCCCGGAGCGCTGCGGTAGCGAGAGAGAAGCGAGCGCTCCGGGGAGGAGCGGGGACCCGGAGCGCTCGGCGTAACAGCGCTCTAGTACGCTTAAAACAGTATTTGTCTAGAACAGCAGCAGGTGTGAATTTTTGGCTGGCCTTTCACAGTAACTAGACCAATAAGACTTTAACAGGAACAAAATAGTACCCCACCTATATATGCACAGGTTACACATAATAGAGGACAATACTCTCCGCTACTCAACAGGTATTAGGCACTAATAGCAGGTGATTGTGGCTTTTCATGCTCTGCTCATCCTAACTGGTTGGCTACTATTAGCATTTCAGTTGTTGTACACACCAGTGCTGCAGCACACACACTACTCACACATTTGCACTTTCTCTCTCATTCTCTCTCTCAGTGCTTCTAGGCTAAATTTAGGCTTGAGGTGAATTGCTGCTGCAAAAATGCTTTTCTGTGCCATACACTGCTCTCTGTCCCTCCCTCTCTCTGCAATGGAATGCTGTTGTGAGTGGCCGCAAGATAGCTGCCGATTATATAGGGCTGTGACATCACAGGGGTGGCTGGCTGCTGCATGTGATTCAGGGTCATCCTGCCTTCCCTTTTTCCCAGCCTTTCCAGCATTCCTTGCCCAATGTCCTGACATGTGGAACTGCCATCTTAGATGCCCTGGAGCATGGACCGCACTAAATGGAGCTTAATGAAGCAACTCATGCGATCGAATTGCATCAATATTCGCATTCGTTGCGAAGCAAATTTTTCCTGAAATTTGTAACAAATTCGGATTAGTCAGATTTGATTCGCTCATCCCTATTTATAACCTTTGACTATGGAAATGTCTCTGCTTAACCTTAGAATCTCCTGAAATTAGGAAAGAGGACATGGGCTTCCATTTGTAGCTCAAACATACTGTAGCAACTATGCTGCAAGACCCTCAGTAATGGTAGCTGGCAGGTCACATTATCAGAGTCCTTCTTCAATTATTTTGTTCCTTACATCTTCATTTATTTTATTCCTTGTCCCAGCCTCATGTTTTAAAAGATGTGATATTCAAGACACAATCTATCATACATGGTGGATGATTTTGGTTAAATATACAGCTAATGTTTTAGGAATCACTTTCCATAAACATTTAGCAGTGTGTCGTCTAGTAAGAGAAATTTACGGAACTGCCTAATGCCAAATTCTACACATCATTCTACAAATCATTACATATAGCTGCCAGAACCTACATTGCAGTCAAACAAAACACCAAGGAAAACGGAGTCATTTAGATAGAATTAAAACATGATCACTTTTATTAGTTACATTAAAAACATAAGATCAAGGGAAAGGCAGACTGACTGGGGGAGACTAGACAAAAAGGGGTGACACTACCTGCTCATGTGCATAGGAAATATAATTCAATAAAGGTGCATGGTGCATTTGATAAAGTGCATACATCTAAGGGTCAAGGAAGGACCTCTAGAAAGTGCACATAACTTAAAAATACAAACATGCATACTACTCGTAGAGAGCACAATAGATGATGCCAGCAACAGAGCGGGAGCGACGCCACCCCTACGATCGTTTTGGTGAACCTTCGTCCTGGGGGTCAAATAGCATTCAGTCAGTGGTACTAGTACATGTATAAGAATAAAAATGAAAGCTTTCAAATCAGACACCTTTGACATCTTAAAGAAATCTGGCAGCCTTGGCTTCATTCCACTCACAGGGCTAACATTATAATCTTACTTTGTAAAACATTATTACTTATGGCCAGTTATCTTATGGTCAAATATAAAGCAATACTTTGGACCTTTTGGATTACATTATCACAGCACATGCAATTACAGTACTTTATCAGCACTTATATCAATAATGTATTCTTGGCTCTAGCTTATAAGATGTGCATTATTATTTTACTTTTAGAAATTACCTGCATGGTAGCCCCCTACTTCCTTCTAATGTTGAAACAACACAAAAACAAAAGGGTGATGGGTGGGGGGGTAGTAAAAACTAGTAACTTTCCACTTCTAGGTGGAAAGTGCCCCTGTAGGAGGGAGGAGTAGGTGCGTAATACAGGGCATGACTGTCACGATTCGGCTGGGAGGTGGATCCTCTGTGCCAGAGAGGGATTGGCGTGGACCGTGTCGGTGGACCGGTTCTAAGTTGCTACTGGTATTCACCAGAGCCCGCCGCAAAGCGGGATGGTCTTGCAGCGGCGGTAGCAACCAGGTCGTATCCACCGGCAACGGCTCAACCTCTCTGACTGCTGAGATAAGCGCGGTACAAGAGCAAGGTCGGACGTAGCAAAAGGTCAGGGCAGGCAGCAAGGATCGTAGTCAGGGGCAACGGCAGGAGGTCTGGAACACAGGCTAGGAACACACAAGGAAACGCTTTCACTGGCACAATGGCAACAAGATCCGGCGAGGGAGTGCAGGGGAAGTGAGGTATAGGTAGGGAGTGCACAGGTGAGGATACTGATTAGGCCTGCTGCGCCAATCAGTGGCGCAGTGGTCCTTTAAATCGCAGAGACCCGGCGCGCGCGCCCTAAGGAGCGGGGCCGCGCGCGCCAGGACAACACAGACGGGGAACGGGTCAGGTACGGGAGCCGGGATGCGCATCGCGAGCGGGCGCGTCCCGCGTCGCGAATCTCATCCCGGCTGGGAGTAATATCGCAGCGCGCCCGGTCAGCAGGTCTGACCGGGGCGCTGTGAATGAGAGGACGCTGCGAGTGCTCCAGGGAGGAGCGGGGACCCGGAGCGCTCAGCGTAACAATGACTACTGACTATTGGTAAGCACTGTCACCTTGGGGGCACAGTTAATGTATTTATGGGGGGACTCTTGCTGTCATTAACTATGAAAGCATTTTGTGGTCTATCTATAACAAATTTATAACAAATCTTTATCGTAAGTTGTAAGCAGTGTGCACTACAGGCGGCATTTCCCACATCATATATACTTTGTGTGTGTGTATGTATGTATATATATATATATATATATATATATATATATATATATATATGTGTATATATATATCTTCTCTTAAGGACCAAGGACGTATGAGTACGTCCTTGGTCCCGCTCCCGTGATATAACGCGGGGTCCCACGGTGACCCCGCATCATATCATGGCGGGCCCAGCGTCCTAGTGAAGCCGGGACCCGCCTCTAATAGCGTGCATCACTGATCGCGGTGCCAAGCGCTATTAACCCTTTAGCCGCACGGTATAATCGCGGCATCCCGAACAGCTGTACTACAGGAGGAAGGTCTCTTACCTTCCTTCCTGCAGTCCGATCGCCGATTGAATGCTTCAAACCTGAGATCCAGGCTTGAGCAATCAATCGCCGAAAATCCTGATCAACGCATCCCTATGGAGATGCATTGAACACAGTTAAAGATCAGTAAATGCAATGTTATAGCCCCCTATGGGGGCTATAATATTGCAAAAGAAAAGTGTAAAAAAAATCATTAACCCTTTGAATTATCCCTTCCCCTAATAAAAGTTTGAATCACCCAGCATTTCCAATAATAAAAAAAAACTGTGTAAATAAAAACAAAAATAAACATATGTGGTATCACCACATGCGGAAATGTCCGATTTAAGAAAATATACCACTAATTAAACCGCACAGTCAATGGCGTACGCTCAAAAAAATTCCAAAGTACAAAATAGCGTATTTTTGGTCACTTTTTATATCATGAAAAGATAAATAAAAAGTGATCAAATAGTCAGATCAATGCAAAAATGGTACTGACAAAAACTTCAGATCACAACGCAAAAAATTAACCCTCATAGCGCCCTGAACACGGAAAAATTAAAAAGTTATAGGGGTCAGAAGATGACAATTTTAAACGTATACATTTTCCTGCATGTAGTTATAATTTTTTTTCTGAAGCAATACAAAATCAAACTTATACAAGTAGGGTATCATTTTAACCGTATGGACCAAGAGAATAAAGATAAGGTGTCATTTTTACCGAAATATTTACTACGTAGAAACGGAAGCCCCCAAAAGTTACAATATGGCTGTATTTTTTCAATTTTGTCGCACAATGATTTTTTTTCCTGTCTCGCCGTAGATTTTTGGGTAAAATTACTGATAGAAGGTAAGGAGGAAAAAACGAAAGAGCAAAAACCGAAAAACGCCCGTCCTTAAGGGGTTAAATATATATATATATATATATATATATATGTTGGCCAGCACTATTGATTCCAAACTATTTTATAGACCTGGAATACAGGTGCAGGCTGCTGGGCTAAATATACAGCAACAGGAGAATACAGCAGCACACTGCTAGAACAAAGATATAGATAAAACATGAATATATAGATGAAACATGAGTATATAGATAGAACATGAAAAGCTATACAGCTGTAATGCAATAAATGAAAATATGAAATTATGAGGTACTTAGCTTGCAAATTTGGCGGCCAAATAGCTTGGACCGTCCCACCACGGTAAGGTGACCTCATTCTGGGACGGACCCTACACTATGAACATGCCTCTGTGTGAACAGTACAGCAGGCATTGCAAGGTCTGAAACATCCAAGGCACCTTATATACACCTAATAGAGGTGGGTGGGTGCAAGAGCCAACATGGAGGTAGCCACTCCCCTGTATGTGTAATACAACCAAAGAATAAGCTGGCCAGCACTATTGATTCCAAACTATTGTATAGACCTGGCTGTACTTATTCTTTGGTTGTATTACACATACGGGGTAGTGGCTACCTCCATGTTGGCTCTTGCACCCCACCCACCTCTATTAGGTGTATATAAGGTGCCTTGGATGTTTCAGATCTTGCAATGCCTGCTGAGCTGTTCACACAGAGGCATATTTATAGTGTAGGGTCCGTCCCAGAAGGTCACCTTACCGTGGTGGGACGGTCCAAGCTATTTGGCTGCCAAATTTGCAAGCTAAGTACCTAATAATTTCATATTTTCATTTATTGCATTACAGCTATATAGCTTTTCATGTTCTATCTACATACTCATGTTTCATCTATATACTCATGTTTTATCTATATCTTTGTGCTAGCAGTGTGCTGCTGTATTCTCCTGTTGCTATATGTGTGTGTATATATATGTAACTCAATGTGTGTGTGTGTGTGTGTGTGTATGTATGTATGTTCCACAATCACGTCCAAACTGCTAAAGATATTAACATGAAACTTGGCACACATGTTACTTATATGTCAACAACAAACATAGGATGGGTGATTTAAAGGGGTACTCCGGTGCTTAAACATCTTATCCCCTATCCAAAGGATAGGGGATAAGATGCCTGATCGCGGGGGTCCCGCCGCTGGGGACCTCCGGGATCATGCTAGCAGCACCCCGTTTGTAATCAGTGCCCGGAGCATGTTCGCTCCAGGACTGATTACCGGCAACGTGTGACATCACGCTCCGCCCATCAATGCAAGCCTACGGGAGGGGGCGTGATAGCTATCATGCCCCCTCCCGTAGGCTTGCATTGAGGAGCGGAGTGTGACGTCACACCGGGGCAGAGGCGTGACGTCACACGCCGCCCGCCCTGCGGTCGACCATAGTCAGACCCGGAGCGAACACGCTCCGGGTCTGATTACAAACGTGCATGATCTCGGGGGTCCCCAGCTGCAGGACTCCCGCAATCAGGAATCTTATCCCCTATCCTTTGGATAGGGAATAAGATGTTTAAGCACCGGAGTACTCCTTTAACACTTACTCACCCCCATTTGCCAGGGTCTGGGTTTTTGTTTAAAGTCCCATACAAGTCTATGGGAAATATATGTTACTGAATAACTTCCAAACGGCTGGAAATATTTCGATAATACTTGGTCACATGTTACTTATATGTCCACTTAAAATATGGGATAGTTAATTTAACCCTTAACTACCCCCATTTGTGAGCATCAGGGTTTTTGCTTGAAGTCCCATGCAAATCAATGGGAAATGTATGTTCCCACATAACTTCTGTATGGCTGGAGATATTTCAATACGTGGTACACATATTACAGGTCGGGATGGGAGGTCGAGATATGGAAGGAAAAACCGGGCAATGCCGGGTACTCAGCTAGTGTGTGTGTGTGTGTGTGTGTGTATATGTGTATTTATACGGTAACTTTCGGCTGCCTTCTAGTGGTGTGTGCAATGACATCAGGCATCACATCTGGCGCCATCTCCATTTTGCTGTACAACTTTGAAGAAAGAAAGATCTTTGTGGGGTGGTGCACACTTCATCATCAGCTCAGCAGCCAGATTGGAATGTAGTCAGAAAAGGAACACAGGTTTGATAAATGTGTCACATTTGTCATATTGTGGGCATCTGGAGACCTGCAGATTGTACATCTGGACTGTGTAGTCGACTTCATCTCTGTGGACCAGGTCAAAACTAAACCAGTATTTTTCCAACCAGTGTGCCTCCAGCTGTGGCAAAACTACAACTCCCAGCATGCCCGCATGCTGAGAAGTTGTAGTTTGGCAACAGCTGAAGGCACAATAGTTGAGAAACACTAGTCTAAACATGTTAAAGATCAGCTATAATATACACCTACCTAGCCACTGGGCTACCTATCTAGCTAGCGAACTTTCAACCTAAATACCTAGCTAACCAGATATCTACCTATTTGGCTACCTACCTGGCTACATACCTTGCTACCTGGCTATGTACCTAGATAACAACCTACTTAGCTACCTACCTGGCCCCTGGATAGTGGTAAAGCTATTCTTTATTAAAGGACATCTGCAGTGCTGGGCAAAAAAACTTTTTTTTACCTCATTTAATAGGTCTTTGAAAGACCTTTCCAACGATGTCTCCCCCATCAAAATTGGCCCAGTCGTTGCTCTGTGTTTCCCCCATGATAACTTGAATCCTCCCTGTGATAAGTGAGGTCCTATGTAGGCAGAGCAGGGGAGGGGGGAGGAGCTGTGGACGTCCTCATTCTCCCCCTGCTTGAATCTTATAGATAGGGGCGTTTCTGAGGATGAGCCTATGGCTGCCTCACAAAGCACCCGCTCATGCATATGCATAAGCAGGGAGGAGCTGACAGAGGCTATGGGGAGCACAAACACTGCTGGGAGGAAGAGATCTCCGTCCCCAAGATGGCGGCTGCAATGTAATGAATAGGGGACGGACGCAGGACTACTGGGCTATGCTGGCAACTCTAATATCTCAGAAACGGCTGCATATAGGTAAATAGGACTAATTGACTGAATTGTATAACTTTTGTTTGGGGAACATTTGGGCAGGGATTTTTGACCACTACAGTTGTCCTTTAAATCCTAAACAGGCAACGATTTGTCAAGCAAGTCACCTTTTTCAAGCCTAACAAAAGTAAATAATGCATCACTATATCTATGCAGTGGCACATATGTATGGAGATTAAGTATTCAGTATATCGCATTTGAGGAGAGGGGTTTGGGGTAACATTTTATTCCTGGACCCAGGCAGCTCAATGCGTTGGGCAGGCCATGCATATAGTACCTTTCATATATCTGTCTCTGCTTCCATACAGTATAAAAATACCTTTTTCTCTGGTGCCAAAAATGTGTCCCAAACCCTTAATAATGTTGATTGCTAAAACACCTCCTTCCTCTGCTATGCCTGTGCCTGCTTGATTGACAGTTGTCGTGTCCCACTGTGTAGTCACCAATGGCTATTCTTTTTTTTTATTATTTATGTGGAAACCTCGAAGGGAGCCAACAATGAGGGCCGCCACCACCACATCGATGAAAACAACAATACAGCCCAGGAAGAGCAAGAAACACAAATAGGTAAATATGGCACAAGACATGGGAGAACAACTCCAGAGAGAAGTTGCAAAATAAATGAAAATGGAAGCTTAAATCAACGTCAATGTGAAGCGATGTAACACTACCTTCAAATGACACTGCTACAGAAAAGGAAGAAAAAACACAACAGGGTGCGCCACTAGTGAGGATCCCTGAGGTTCGCTGAAAAGGTGAACAAACTTGGGGTACTTACCCTTAGGTGTTGCACTGAGGGCACAACACCTACATTAGCATCTGGAGAGAGAGAGGTTGGGGCTAGCTGCCAAGGGGAACACCCGGGGATGACGTCAGCCAGTCCATTAGATGTACAGTGCAGAACAGTGTGAAATGGTTCCCCCAAATGAAGGCACTTCTCCCGGTGATTGGATAAGGTTCTTTTAATGTAATGCGTTTCGACCCTGAACTAGGATCTTCATCAGGCATCTGCTTGCATCAAAAGAACCTTATCCAATCACCTGGAGAAGCGCCTTTATTTGGGGGAACCATTTTTCGCTGTTCTGGACTTCAAATGACACTGGGAGGCACTAAACTCCCAGTGCTAACTCCCCCAAGGAGTTTTCCAATGATGTAAAAACAGAGAGGACACATAAGACACCAACAACGCAAGGGAAATAGGAGACGAAGAAAAGAAAGGGAAAAGAATACCTTTGGCTATTCTAAACACTGTTCAGGTGGCTGAATCTCAGGTTTATATCTTTAAATGTATTTCCATGTAAAAGTGTTTTTAGATATCTTTATATGTTTTTAGGATGCACTGAGCCTGATATATGTGTAAGCGGTTAAAGGAAAACTGTCAGCCTGTTCACCCACACTAAACCTAATGCACGGGGTTATAATGCTGGTGAACAGGAGTCCATACAGGGGTCACTTACTTAAATATGTCCAGTAGGTCCTGATATTTGTCCCCCAGAAAATCCTCTGTTAAATTCAGCGAATCGCGCACAGGGGTGTCTTCTGGGGGACATATCTCAGAACCTACTGGACATATTTAAGTAAGTGACCCCTCATTGGACTCTGTTCACCCACACTATAACCTAGTGTATTGGGTTTAGTGTGGGGGAACAGGCTGCCAGTTTTCCTTTAACTGTCTTTACCCAAAATCTTTATCTTCACTGTGAAAAGCTAGTAAGATGTCATATGTTCACCCTTCAGCCAATTAGGGGCTAATGTCCGTCCTGTCTCCATGTCAATCCTCAGGGGACGGAGAGGGACTAAAAGCAATGTTAGCCAGTCCTGACCTAGCCAGGAAAAGCACACATCCAAAAAGTTTTTATCCTGTGGCCTATTAGCCACCAACACAATGTACATTTTAATACAGCTAATATGGTTATTTACCATGTGACTGGTACTCATAACCACTTAAAGATAGAGTAGTCTATGTGAGCAGCTGAAGTCACTTTCTCTTTTTATTCCATCATAGTGACATCATAGAATTAAGTCTCTTTTGCACACATGACCTTTCTGTTAAGTGTCAGCAAGTCTGAGCACTGGCCACAAGGCACAGCGTAAGACTGGCTGGAGTGCTACTCTAACACTGACTGTATGGCCCCAGTTAGAAAATAGTTGGACACCACTGACTTTCTAGTAGTCAATTGTTAACGGTGTACTCCGTTGAAATTTTTATTTTTTTTAATTAGCTGGTGCCAGAACGTTTAACAGATTTGTAAATTACTTCTATATAGGAATATGAATCCTTCTAGTACTTATCAGCTGCTGCTTGCTCCACAGGAAGTTCTTTTCTTTTGAAAATTCTGTTCTGTCTGTCTGTCTCAGGAACTGTCCAGAGTAGGAGCAAATCCCCATAGCAAACCTTTCCTGCTCTTGGCAGATCCTGAGACAGACAGAGGTATCACTGTGAGAGCACTGTGGTCAGACAGGAAATAAATTTAAAAAGAAAAGAACTTCCTGTGGAGCATACAGCATCTGATAAGTACTGGAAGGATTACATTTTTTTTAATCATTTACAAATCTGTTTAACTTTCTGGCACCAGTTGATTTCAAAAAAAATGTTTTTCACTGGAGTACCCCTTTAAACAGCTGGTACTAGATTATATAGTTGTAATTTCCCTGCATTTGTAATTGATCTTGAAGGCCTTTGATGGGTTTATATGGCCATTTACAGTTCTAAGAGTAAAAGCCCTACAGCAAAGAAAGATATGAATCTGCAAATACATCTCTCAATGTAGCAGCATCCCAAGTGCCATTCTCCAGAATACTTCTTAATTTTTATATATTTCTAGTCGGCGCCAAACTCTAAGAGAGAGAATTTCATTAAACGCAGCACAATCTAGCCGCAGGAAAGATATGCAAATCATTTTCTGTTATCTTTACCTAATTCCTGCAGGGTGAGCAACAAAGGACTCCTTCTCCTATCTGTTATTGAGACTCACATCTTCTGTGGGAAGGAAATCATTATGCATTCAGTTACTCTCAAAACTGGATCATTTACATTTTGTGGGATGATTTATGAGTCCTGCATAAAGGTGACAGGTATCACAAAGTTCCACAGCTGTAAACCTCTCCGGATGTTTTGCAGACAAGTAGATTTTCTGCTGCACTTCCATATTAAACAAGAAGGCTGTAATTTGTATATACAATTACGTAGCTGACGGCAGTGTGGCAGGTGGTACTAGAAAATATTTCATTTTCTCATTGTTGAATTTCCTGTTTCTTTAGGGAACTTCTTTTTTGCATGAAATATCAATACATTTCAGTGGCCCTGAAGCAGCAATATGATGAATGTGCTTAGTACATGGCAATTCTGAATGAATAGTGTGATATTTAGAGAATATGTAAAATACCTCTCATGGTTACGCATTCATTAAAATATCCATTTACAGGGACCAATTCATTAAAGGTTTTGTAACAGAGCTGGAAAAGCCCTCTGGGATGGGTAACAATGAATTATCTCCAATTATAAGTGCTGAAAATCAGCAGCATGGAGGTGAATGTACAGAGAAAAGTGGAGTAGTTTATGTTATATGCATTTACAAAAGGTCCCATATTTACACAATCATTGCTATTTCCAGAGCTCATTTATGGTAAATAAGGATTGACCCATTGATCAAAGCTTAGTCTGTTGTGGATCATGGACATCCGTAAGTTTCCCAGTCTCTTAAAAGATGTCCTCCAGGCAATTTCAGGTGTGACACAGACTACTCACTTCCTCTTTTCTTTAATTTTTTTTATACTTGTACCCTGCATCACTTCCTTTTGATCTTCATTTGTTTTGGCGGCATTTTGTATAAATGGTTGCCAATGTCTTGAGACCTAGCAGTTAATTTCCCAGATTATTCACCTTATTAATTATCCTAAAGTAACCTATTGTGCATGGCAATTGACAGGTAGACTAGATATTATTGTTTACAATATTCTTGTCTCTGAATTCGTACCGTGTTACTGTATCTCCAAATGGGATATCTACCTGGACCATCACCTTGTGTTAAAAGGGTCGTGATAGGATAAATTGATCACAGGGTGTCCCATAGCTGGAAACCTCTAGTGATCAACTCTGTTAGGGAACCTAGCAGCAAGTGTGCAAGCACCAACACAGGGGAAATGAACACTTTAAAGAAAAACAGTCCAGCCACTGGATCTATATATAATTCACACTCACCGACCCTTGTCATTGTAATGTCTATTTATTTGTTTTTGTATTTTTCTGTTTAGGTGTGTATTCACACACTAGTATCTTCAGAGCAGTTTGCTATTCTCCCTGGATAGGGAAAAGTTAATGCTCTGAACGAATGAGAACTCAGGTGTCTATTTTTACCAGAGTTCTCCTGCATTCTGGTGCTGGTTATTTTGTGCAAAAAATGCTACTATGATGCCTGTTTGTGCAAAAATGCTACTATCATGTCTGTTTGAGCAATAATGCTACTATGATGTCTGCTTGAGCTTTTACCTTGTATTTATCTTGTGATTTTATCTGAGTTTTAGCCATGGTTAAATAGTCTTGTTTATTGTAGATTTTAGTTTGTTACATTTGTTGGTTTTAGGATTAGTATGTCCGTTCTGCTTAGTCTGTGTTCACACTGTGGTAGTCTAGGTTTACCTGTGCTCTGTTTGTAATTATTCCTGTTTGGTATCTTGGAGTCTTTTCAGACTCGTCAGGTTTTAGTCTTGGTTGCTTTAGTCTTGCAAGCTCTGTTTGTAATAATTCCTGTTTGGTATCTGAGTCTATTTAGACTCATCTGGTTCTGGTCTAGAGTTTCATGTATTATATTTCTGTTTCCTACTGGGTCTGTATCCAGATCACACGGTAGAGTGTGCCTGCTGGCCAGTAGTCCATTTGGCTTTATTATAATGGCTACTCCTTTTGTGGAGTGGGGTGTCCAGTTTGTTTGTACTGTGTCCAAGTGTAAACAGTATCCTATGTTCCTGATCAGTTTAGTGCTTTAGCTCTCAGTTCTTCTGTCCATTCCCTGTATCTCCTGGATTCTGGTGTATACCTGTTCCATACCTAGTCTTGTTCATTTTATCATGTCTGCTGTTTATCTGATGTCTGGTTTATGAACTGTTTGTTAATACACTATATTCTGCCCTGTTAGTATTTGTATTATGTCTGGTTTATCTGTTCTGGTTGTCTTGTAAATTTCCGTTTCTGTTTCTGGCCTGTCTATATATTACCGTCTATATATTATTTGTTTTTACGCCACTGCACTTAAGTGCAGGCAGGGACTGTCTCCAAGTTGTCGATTCACCGCACTATTGCCTACTTGTATGGGCAAGTAGGCAATAATGATTGTCATGACCAACCAGGGGGACAGGGAGAGTGAGTCCTAATCTGACCCTAAAAACACTCTCCCAGTCCCCCTAGTCAGTCATGACAGTCATTATTTGGTACACAGACCTCTCCAAAACCACTTGTACAGTCGTGGGTCACTGATAACAGATTAAAGTATTGTCTAGCATCTGACTATCCATTAAAAGGAGTACAAAACGAGAAAATATGCGCAAGGGAATCCATCAACACGTTACCAATCAGAATGGATTCTTTTGCATGGTTACAACAATCCCCAATAGAACCCAAATACATCAGAGGGACAGCCCACTAGAATCACTTACACCTAAAACAAAAATAAATAAGAGGCGAGACAACCATCATAGATGAATAATAGCAGCTGAGTTTATTAAGAGTTACACAATTCAACAAATTTATTAATAATATTAATAATAATAATGAATAATTACCCTTTTATAACACAAAGAACTGTACTAAGAACGGGAGGCAGGTTAGGGCTGAAGTCTTTTCTGCTAGAGGTCTGATAGCTTGAGCATGAAGGGTCAACCGGTTTCCCTAGAGAACGCTCCAAGACACCTTGGAGCCAACACAGTGTACTTTCAATAAGTCCCTCTATCAGAGGATCCACATTAAAAAAAGTAGAGAGTTCGGTGTCTTCTCCAAATCGTGTAAAACTCGAACCAGGCAGGTACAGTGTAGAAGAAAGGAAAAAATGGACCAGCGCTCAACGATGGAATATTGTTCAAAATGGAACTAAACCAATGTTATAAATAGATATTACTCACTTCACAGCGGGGGGGGGGGGGGGGGGGGGCTGTGGACTGTTAACAGCACCCCCCTCCATGTTGGTCCAACTACCGGTCAGTTCAAAATACAGACTGTAGGCACGACCAGCCAATAGAACCAAAGGCTCACGGACTATGCAATACTATTTATTCACCAAATATATTAAAATATTCACAAATGGACAAATGGCAATGCATTTCAGAGGTTAAATGTGCTACCTCCTTACTTAACTATAACTTACAAATACAATGAACGAAATAAATACTTGCATGTCCCCACCGGGGAGTCCCGCTATCCGTAAGAACTCCTGAACACTGAATGTATTACATCTGGTGTTCACATATGTAAAAGGAACATTACATCCTTCCCAAGGCAGGAAACTATACTAAACGCATCTCATCCGGCTCCAAGAAAAGCAAATTGCATTCTACAGTAGACATGTGCAATTCGTTTTGGCACGAATGCTAATTTATACGAATTTTACCGCTTTTGGGTGTTCGGATTAATCCGAACGCACAAAAACATATTTGGAACATTTCCGAATAACCACGATAATACGAACATCAGATTAACTAATACATTCTTAAAATAACGAATGCATTCGTAGGATAACGGATGCATACGTTAACCGTAAAACGAAAGTAAATCATTCGATTTTTTCAATTGGTCCTTGGGAGGTCACATGATCGGAGTTCATTGTTACATGATACCTTTTAGCCAATTAGCTTATTCCATTCGATCCCTACTGTATCACAGACAGTGAGGCTGTTTAATTGGTTGTGAGGTAGTCCTGTGAGAGTTTGTCTGGTGTAACTGGAGTGTGGAGTCACTGGATTTGCAGAAATGGACAGTTTACGTGAGGAAAACTTGGCTTCTGGCACAGAGACAACTGCAAAACAAGCTAAGGTAACACCTGCTATTTTTTACAAGAGAGGATCAGCAAGGCCTGCATTAGAAAAAAGCGTTAGAAATTAGCATTAAAACGAATAACAAAATCGTCCAAAAACTAAAGTTAAATGAATGATATATATATATAACGAATAGATCCGAAATAACGAATGCATCCGACAGCCGAACAGTATCCGAATAGAATCGACAAAAATATATACGAATGCGTCCAAAAAAACAGAATAAAACAAATTACTGTATCCCGAAGGTTTAACAGAACCGAAAAAAATTTTATCTGAAAAAAACTAAACGAAAATTTTGGTCGTGCACAAGTCTATTCTACAGTAACACGTGATTCCGGTCTGTCACATGATGCCCTGGAGGTTGCATCACCTACATGATGACACATAACTCCGGGCTACGCCATGACACCGAGCCACGTGATCCACCAACTTTTCATACAGCCTCCTAAAATGGGATTTCCATTCCTATGGCCAAGGGACTAGTACATATATTTACCCATGAGCAAAAGAATATTCCATATATAACGTTACAACCACACAGAGATACTAAAAATATTAAAATACAGTAGTCCCTCAAGTTACAATATTAATCGGTTCCAGGACTGCCATTGTACGTTGAAACCATTGTATTTTGTGACCATAACACTATGGAAACCTTGTAATTGGTTCTGAAGCGTCCAAAATTTTATCCAAAAATAGGAAAAAGTGAGGATTAAAGAAAAATAAGTAGATACCTAATACAGATAAAGCAAGACCTTACATATAAAAGTAAGAAAGAGCTACTTGGAGCCGTAAATTAAGGATCGACCGATATCAATTTTTTAGGGCCGATACCGATACTCTGTGGAGGTTAGGGCCGATAGCCGATAACTTATACCGATATTCCGTTATAAGTAAACGGCTATTTATCCCCCCCCCCCCCAGTACACCGCACCGCACCCCCCACGCACCGCCCCGGCCAGAGACCGCCGCCGCCGCTGCTGCCCTATTGCCTCCCCCATTCCCGGTTTTAGAATTACCTGTGCCCGGGGCCCGCGCTACTTCTGGCTCTGGCAGCGTCCTCCTGAGCTGTCACTGTGTGCACTGACCGTGACGTCGCATTGAGGACGTCACTCGTCATTGCACTGCGCAGCGCACAGCGTAACACAGGACACCGCAGGAGCCAGAAATAGCGCGGACCCGTAAAGAGTAGTACAGAACATGTAATACCACCCTGTACTGTAGGGGGCGCTACCAGACAGGCAGTTAGTGCATATACTTCAGTAATACAGGTGTTTTACCAGTGAAATACCCATTCTGATTGGTCAGATCTTCCGGCCATTGACAGGTATCACAGATCTGGTCTGTCCGTAGCTTGTCTGACCACAGCTCTCTGCTGACACCTCTGTCCATGTCAGGAACTGTCTAGAGCAGGAGAGGTTTGCTATGGGGATTTGCTTCTACTCTGGACAGTTCCTGACATGCACAGAGGTGTCAGCAAAGAGCATTGTGGTCAGACAGAAAGGAAATTCAAAAAGAACTTCCTATGGAGCATATAGAAGCTTATAAGTTCTGGAAAGATTAAGATTTTTTTAATAGAAGTAATTTACAAATCTGTTGAACTTTCTGTCATCAGTTGATTTAAAAAAAATATATTTTCCAGTGAAGTACCCCTTTAAGCCGATGTCGATACAAAGTATTCAAATGGTTGATCCAATACATCTCCCTGTGACATAACTGTTTAAAATCACCATTTTGATTGTGATCTAAAAGTCAGCTCTATTATGGCACTAAAACAAAGTGCCTAGAAATACTGTGAGACTCATATTTATATTTACAAATTTACAATTAATGATACGTCCAACACATCTGAGCCCACATGGGCACTCCAAAATGTGTATAATGTACTTCGAATCACAACTAAAATAATGTCCAATATTGTATGGTGACTCCTCCCCTACAAAATTAGTCATACAACTGTTGTCTACATTTGGCTATAGTCAAATAGTCTTATGAGCCAAATGTACAGAACATTTACAACGTTGAGAACCACCTTTTAAAAACAAAATTTTTCCCCAAATTCCTAGCCTCTCTCTTTTCTATTTATTTCCGTGGCATCAAGGGAGCTATCAAATTTTTTAAAGTTTAGGCTTTTCTAAAAACAATTTTTGGTTTCCAGCTTTCCTAGGATAGGGTCACAAGTTAACGTATCCCAATTTGTCTCCAAAATCCTATTAATTTGAGTGTGTGAGGCATTACACCTCGTAAGACAGGCCATATTCAGGGCCTCCCTATCTTAAGATGCCGGCTGTTCTGTTTTGAGTCTATCTAGATCATCATCTCATCATGTATTATAGCTTCCACTCTTTTCTGTGCACCCTTGATCAGTGAAGGTCGATATTCCTTCTCTCTGAATTGGTAAGATGGATAGTTGTCTTTTACATTTCTGCTCGGAACTGGAATTTTATCTGATCCGCTTCACCTGGCCAAACAGGAAATTCTGCCTCCATGACCTAAGGTGACAGCTCCAGGTAGCTGTTCGCATCCCCCTTTTTAAAATGGGTATTGGTGCAAACAGCTGCCTGATTACTATATATATTGTGACCCAGACCACCTCCCAGGAGACATGGGCAGTGAAACTTAAATCCCAATCATTGCAATTAAAGTTTTGAATTAAATCAAAGTGTATTTTCTGGCCCTTCCCAGACAATGATCATATCGTCTTTGATATATTCATGTTAAGCTGCTGAGGAAAGGACCTATGGGGGGTCCTGAAACACATTCAGCTTATTAATAATTAGTGACCACCACTAACCCTATTTTCACTATACAGCATAATCTTGGAGCACATCTGCACAGCACATTGGCATTACCCGATCTGTCAATCAATTCATGACACGTTACCGTAGCACGAGTATGCAGCCGGGATCTCTAGCCGCAAAGCACAGGAGAAGCACTGCAGTCCACTAAACCGGAGCCCACTACCATTCGTGCTGCGATCTGGAGAGGCGGTCGAGTCTCCCACAGCACTCTCTCTACTGCAATATTTTTTACATAAGAGTGATCACTGAACTTGAGGATTGAGGAAAGCTATAACGGAATATATTGTCTATTGCTTTATCTAGAACGGACTTACTATACAGTATAAGTGTGTGGTTACATTTTATCATATTTCATGCCATTTTATTGCTATTTTTATGCATTATAAGTTGTTACAGTGTCCCTGTCACAG
This sequence comes from Hyla sarda, assembly GCF_029499605.1. Classification (NCBI taxonomy): domain Eukaryota; kingdom Metazoa; phylum Chordata; class Amphibia; order Anura; family Hylidae; genus Hyla; species Hyla sarda. Next base: position 158,678,544 of record NC_079196.1, on the reverse strand, counting down.
GAAACAACGCGTATTATTAAATCATTTTATTAATTATAATAACATTTGATTCAATATTCATGACATTGAGCCCCAATTTCTTCTACTATATCGTCTATGAACCTACAATAAAATTTCACGCAGGGATCACAAATACTCCTCTCAAAAGCTCCCATATACAGGTTTGCATAGCTAGGGGCAAATTTAGTCCCCATCGCTGTACTGCAAACCTGCCTATAGAAGCCCTGGTAATTGTAATGCATAGCACTGAACAGTGAGGGCAATCGATAGATTCCTATCAATAGTCCCTTGTGGGAACTTTAAAAATGTTTTTTAGGAGCAGTACAATAACAGAAAAGCTGTGTAAACATGAGTATCATTTTAATCATATTGTCCCATAGAATAAAGAAAACATGTCATTTTTGCCATAAAGTGCGCTGCATGAAAACAAAACCCACAAAAAGTAGCAAAATTGCTGTTTTCTCTTCAATTTCCAGCCACAAGTAATATTATTTTGGTTGTTACATACATTTTATGGTAAAATGAAAGGTTTCGTTACAATTGAGTACAATTTGTCATGCAAAAACAAGCATTTATATGGGTCTGTGGATGAAAAAATTTAAGTTATGGCTCTTAAAAGGAAAAGTGTGAAACATTTTCATATGAATTAGTTGAAGTTAGCATTATGTCCAGAGTATTATGGGCATACCCCTTAAACAAAATATGAAAAATGAGAGCACTGAACAGTGAAAATAATTGCTTAGTATGTTATTCCAAGCATGGTGAACTTGCCCCCTTTCTCCTGTAGGTTTTGCTTGTCTCCAGAGTTAATGACAGATGCTGCGATCAGAGCTCAGTAAAGGCCATTACATCTCTAGCAGAACCACTTGTTCCTTTTTAGGTCATTAAAGAGAGCTTGTGGCCATTATTCTGCATTTTTTGTTCATTTGTATACACTTAAAATTCTTACATGTTACAGATTTATGATAGATTTTCTTATTTACAGGCTCATTTCAGAAATGTCTATATACACAGTTTCTGACAATTTGTCACTGCACAAAAACACCACTTTAGGCCACATGTGGCAGGAAAATCAACAGTATTTTCACAAAAGCAAATCCACAAAAAAGTGCAGATTTTGGTGCAGACTTGCAACTGCAAACAGGAGCAGGCACTCCCCTTTATCCCCAGACTCCCTGCTCCTGTATTGTAGTGACTCACGATGCATAAAGTACTGTGTGCATCACCTCTCACTATGTGTAAAGTACATTTGAAAGTGAACGGTGATGCATACAATATTGTATGTGTGGTGAGTCCAGGGACGTGCACACATAGGAGTGAAAGGGGGCTGGAGCCCCTGTCCTTTTCCTCACCTGCCCCTCTAGTGCCCTCACAAAAGGAGCTGCAGACTCAGGGTGACAGGTGAAGTAAAAAGGATCCGTTGCTGGGGAGATTTGCATGTGGTTTAATGGAGGGTGCTGTGCCCTCCCTGCAGCAAGGGGGCGCCACTTACCCTGTCATTATCTGCCAGTTCTCAGCTTCTCTCCACACGGAGGAGACAGAAGCAAAGCAGGCAGAGAGGAGCCCCGCCCACAGCATGTCCGGCCACAAACTTCAGTCTATGCAGCCCTTACTGTAAGTAACTGTAAATATATGTGAGTGATTGTATGTCAGTGTGTGTATGTATACATATGTGTGTGTGTGTGTGTGTGTGTATATCTCTGTGTATGTGCAGAGAGGGATGGCTGGGGCCTTAGTGTAAGTGACTGTGTATATATGTGAGTGATTGTATGTCAGTGTGGTTGTATGTATATATGTGTGTTTGTGTGTGTGTGTGTGTGTCTATCTCTATGTATATGCCTATATATGTGAGCAAGTGAATCCATGTATGTGTGTGTGTGTATGTATGTATGTGTGTATATATATATGTGTGTGTGTGTGTGTCTATCTCTATGTATATGCCTATATATGTGAGCAAGTGAATCTATGTATGTGTGTGTGTGTGTATATATATATATATATATCTATGAGCAAGTGAATCTATGTATATGTGTATATGAGCAAGTGAATCTATGTATGTGTTTATATGTGTGTGTGTGTGTGTGTATATATATGAGCAAGTGAATCTATCTATGTGTGTGTGTGTGTGTGAGTGTGTGTGTGTATGTATATATATATATATATATAATATGAGCAAGTGGATCTGTGTATATGTGTGTGTGTGTGTGTGTATATATGTATGAGCAAGTGAATCTATGTATATGTGTATATATATGAGCACGTGAATCTTTGTGTGTGTGTGTGTGTGTGTATATATATATATATATATATATATATATATATATATGAGCAAGTGAATCTATGTATATGTTTATATATATGAGCAAGTGAATCTATGTGTGTGTGTGTGTGTGTGTGTGTGTGTGTGTGTGTGTATATATATATATATATATATATATATATGAGCAAGTGAATCTATGTATGTGTATATATTTGTGAGTGATTGTATGTGTGTACCTGTATGTATGATGTGCTTATTGGCTATATCTTTTAGTATATATTCCATGTTATATGTGTGTCTGTGTGTTTATGTTTCTTAATGTATATTTGTACCTGTATGTATGTATGTATGTGTTTCTTTGTATATGTGTATATTACCTATGTACTGTATGTGTCTTTATGTTATGTGCTTGTATGTATTGTATGAAGCACATTATTAGGTAATTAATAGAGGAATGTAAGCACATTATATAGGGAATTTATGGGAGCACAGTATATATTTTATTTATATTGGAACATTATATTTTTATGTATGCTGACACTGTATAGATCCTTAGGGTGCGTTCACGTGCCTATTTTTGGCAATGGGAAGAGAAATCTGCTAAAGCAAATCTGCAGCAGAAAATACGCACGTGTGAACGCACCCTTAGTGGTGGCACAGTATAGTTAAATAATAGTGGCACAGTATATAGTTCATTAATGGTGGTACAGTATATAGGGAATTAATAGATGAATGGTGGCACAGTATATAGATCATTAAGGGGGGGTACGGTATATAATTAAAGGGAAACTGACAGGCTGTTTACTCGCACTAAACCCAATACACTAGGTTACAGTGCATGCATACAAAAATTGGTCTTTCTATTTTCTAGGTATTGCCCCACATTGCTAGTATGCGAAGTTAGTCTTGTGCGCAATGGAGGCGGAGCTTCCCTGCCTCCATCCTGTATGCTGTGCTATGCCTGGCCGTCTTTGTATATTTAGAGTTTTGCCAACTCTAGTATATTACAGCATGTAAGCATATATTAGTGTGGTGTCCATCTCTTCATTGTGAGAACCAGAGCTGTGTGGAGATTCCTGCTGGGTGATTGGTGCTGGGTTATTGGGGATTGGTGAGGGGTGATGGGTGATTGGTGTTGGGTGATTGGTGTTGGGTGATTGGTGATTGGTGTTGGGTGATTGGGGATGGGTGCTGGGTGATTGGGGATGGGTGCTGGGTGAGGCCGGGTACAGTGCACTTTCTGTCATATAGGGCTCAGGTGGGGGCATATAGGGGGAGATTTATGAAAACCTTTGCAGAGGAAAAGCCTTCTGCAAAACGATCTGATTGGTTGCTATGGGCGACTGCACCGCTCTTTCTCTGCACAAGTTTTGATGAATCTCCTCTATAATACAGTACATTATAGGGCAGCTGTCACATGTTTTCTGTAAATAAGACTGGTAGCACAGTCAAAGTGTATGGGGATAGGAATGTTGAGGAGGCCTGGCGGGAGTCCACTGTGTCCCTGGGCCACAGCACATCTGCCCATTAAGTCTGGCAGATATTTTTTAAATTATGAAAAGTGCCCTCTTTTTTTTTACTTGAGCCCCTGCCCTTCAAAATGTCTGTGCACGTCCCTGGTGGTGACGCCAAAGTTTTGGTGTGAAGGGTGTAGGTGGATGGGGCAGATGTTGTAGCCCAGGGGCAAGGAGTTATTAACCCCTAAATATTTATGATGCCAGGGCATGGTTTTCGCAGTAACCACCCAAACAGTAGTACCGCCATCCCAATGTTAGGCAGGGCAATAATAGTCCAAGACCAGGTAAGGGTTAACGGTAGATTTACTGAGGTTAGACATGTGATAGCCTGGGGGAGTAGGGTAGCTGTGCGGTGATTAAAGGGTGCTTGTTAACCCTTGCTATTCGTGACGCCAGGATGAGGGCTCCTCAGTAATGCTTGTCCTACCGCCACCCTTCCCAAGAGGAATAGGGAGGTAGATTATAATGGAATGTCCACAACCGGAGAGTTTTCTGAAACAATTGTAACTTTTATTGAAGATTTTCTGCAAACTTCCTAGACGGAACAGTCTCTATGCATACAACTGCTTTCTTTGGAGATTGACAAAGGTTGGGACTTTAGCAATTTAGAGTCTTTAAGGTATTATGCGCTGTTCCACTGGATTTAGGGGATTTAGTTGCGGTCCAGTAGTCACGCTAGCTTTAGCTGGGGTAGTTTAGAAATCACGGTTTTCGTTCAGCTGAGGCCGGTATGTTTTCAGGCCTAGCGTGTCTTTGCAAGTTGTGCAGATCCATCCTGCTAGTCTGGCATCCACAAGAACAGCAACCCAAGAGAGCGATAATTGGCTACAGCTCCCTTATATGGGCTGGACTAGTGCTAATTTGTCCATACTTGTGTCAATCACCATTACAAAGGATTATGGGCAACATGTGACCCAAGGACCTCCAAAGGTCCTCCAACATACCATAGAGGATATTAACATGGTCACATGACCGAAGGTCCTGCGACGCTAAACAAGGTAAGTACTATACATTATATTAAATATACATTATATATACATATTATTATACATTAGAGAATTAGAGTAGAGGAGAGGCGACTAGGGGCTGTCCCACCTGAGGGATCCTACCTGAGCGTAGTTACTCTGACTGTTGGGACGTCTACACTAGGTACGGTATGCACTACGGTACCGGGACACCACAGACAGTTGTTAAAGTCTTTACAGCTAGGCCAGAATTCCAGAGAGGTGGCCAGTAACACAGAAGGACCTCACAGCTTGCTGAGACTTGTAGTGATTTTGATCAACTTTAGTTTAGCCACGCAGACTATAATAGACTTGACTTTAGGCTTGACTTTAGACTGGACTTGGTTGTAGATAGTGACAGCAGACATAGACTTGACATACTGGAAGTGGCTGTAGGTGGCTTGAGGCCTCCAGATGTGCTCTGAGAGGTCTGGTCTTTACTGTGCCTCAAGATCTAAGAGTGAGGTAGAAAAGCAAAAGAGGCAGATTGTAATGGCTCCCCCTCTTATAAAGGGAGGCTGAGCCAGAAGCCCGTAGGTCAAGCTGCAGGTCAGGCGATCAACTGGTGCTTTGTGGGTAACATAACACATCAGGTGAACATAACAGATTATACCTCCAAAAGGTATTATACTTTATACTTTGTATACCTTTATACTTTATATACCTATACATAACATTATGCACTATATTTACACTATACATAACATGAGACTTACTACTATGGGGCTGACAGCCTTCATGCCCCCTCCCATAGACATGAATGGAGGGGGCGTGGTGTGACGTCACGGAAAACTGTCCCAGAATCCCGGAGGTTTCTGAAACTGGAGATGCAGCTCCCGCATAGAATGCGGGTGCTGCAGGGAGATCGTGGGGGGTCCCAGCGGCTGGCCCCCCGCGATCAGACATCTTATACCCTATCCTTTGCATAAGGGATAAAATATTTTTGCCCGGAATACCCCTTTAATCTAAGGAAGTTTTAGCAGAATGGTTTTACATTAGCGGAGTTCTAAGCTTCAGGATGTTTTTTTTTTTTTTTTGGGGGGGGGGGGGGGGGAACTGTCAGTTTTTCAGCCAAAGCCGGAAATAAGAAATATAAAGGAAGGACTTCACACTACTCCTTCCTGCTGGATCCACTTCTGGCTTTGGCTCAAAAACTGCCATACTGAAACCCAGGAAACAACTGAATCCATCCTGACCCTTAACCCATTCTGCCATAATGGCTACATAGTGTCTATCAATATCAAGACAGAGAGAACGTTACAGAATGGAACTCAAACAAGGCAATAAGCACTTTACAATGTATTTCCCATGTAGGGGTTAAAGATTACTAGCAGCCAAACCATAGTTTAGTGATGGATACCATTCATGTCCCCTCCATTCATGTCTATGGGAGGGGGCATGTCGGCCAAAACGCCCCGTCCAATAGACATGAATTGAAGTGGTGGGGTATAATATCATGAGGGGGCATGGTCGTGAAGTCACAGGCTCCAGCTCTGAGCATTCTGAGCAAAATGTTCAGAACACTGGAACACCGGAGTACCCCTTTAAAGGTACACCTACCTATAATAGGGTAATCGTGAAAGGCATACAATCCATCTTATGATATCCCATATGGCATTGTTTTTCTAGTAAGAAATGTAGGTGGCACTTTGCCCTGTGACACAAATTTTGTAATTTAGAGACTACTGGTCTAAAATCTGTTTGCTGTTTTAAACAGTTTTTGCATTCATAATTTTGCTGATAAAGTTTGATGTTTTTTAATAACAAGGTGATCAGTGAACTCTTTTCTCGGTATTAACTTGTTGTAACCCAGCCTAAATAGTGTCTTATCTACACTCCTCAATATTTGAATTGCAAAACCAAGAAAGATAAACTGTGAAGTTATACAAATTGAGGAAGACACAATTGTGGCTAAGATCTTAAGCATTATCGAATTGCAAGCACCTACCTCCAATCTGTGGTATGTGGGAGAGGCTTCAATGGTATAAAAACTAGATCAATTATGAAGAGTCTTCATGAGTGAAGGCTACACTAGTCCTACTCCTGGCATTATAGTGTGGGGTGGCATAATGTGCAAGACCACTCTAGTCTTCATTCCAGGTACATTAACAGCTCGGTGTTACATTGATTTGGCCATAGTACCATTGTGGTTGTGAGACTGTGAGCAGCTTGCATGGCCTAAATGTACTACCATGGCCTTCACCCTTTACAGACTTGTCTCCCATAAAGGGCATGTGGGGCATCATTGGTTGTCCATTGCAAAGGGAACTGCCAGCAGCAGATCCTGATGATTTGTGTGCCCAAGTGCATTTAATGGGGTAGAATATTCCAATAGACAACCATAGATAACCCCACTGCCAAGGCATGTAAGTGCATGTGTTTCTGAATGTGGCATTCATACTCGATATAGAATAAATCAAGTTGTTCTGAAGATTTTGTTTTCATTTTTTTATAATTTGCATACAATTAACTACGGATCCTGTGAATTCCATGACTGTCCCTTCTTGGTGATGCAATTTTAACCCCTTAAGGACGCAGGGTTTTTCAGTTTTTGCACTTTCGTTTTTTCCTCCTGACCTTTTAAAAATCATAACCCTTTCAATTTTCCACCTAAAAATCCATATTATGGCTTATTTTTTGCATCGCCAATTCTACTTTGCAGGGTCATTAGTCATTTTACCCAAAAATTCACGGCAAAATGGAAAAAAAAATAATTGTGCGACAAAATCGAAGAAAATACGCCATTTTGTAATTTTGGGGGCTTCCGTTTCTACGCAGTGCATATTTCGGTAAAAATGACACCTTATCATTATTCTGTAGGTCCATATGGTTAAAATGATACCCTACTTATATGCGTTTCATTTTGTCGTGCTTCTGGAAAAAATCATAACTACATACAGGAAAATGTATACGTTTAAAATTGTCATATTCTGACCCCTATAACTTTTTAATTTTTCCACGTACAGGGTGGTATGAGGAATAATTTTTTGCGCCGTGATCTGAAGTTTTTATCGGTACCATTTTTGTTTTGATTAGACTTTTTAATCACTTTTTATAAATGTTTTAATGGTATAAAAAGGGACCAAAATACGCTTTTTTGGACTTTGGAATTTTTTTTACGTGTACGCCATTGACCGTGCGGTTTAATTAATGATATATTTTTATAGTTCGGACATTTACGCATGCGGCGATACCACATATGTTTTATTTTTATTTACACTGATTTTTTTTTTTTTACGGAAAAGGGGGGTGATTCAAACTTTTATTAGGGAAGGGGTTAAATGACCTTTTATTAAAACTTTTTTTTTTGCAGTGTTATAGGTCCCATAGGGACCTATAACACTGCACAAACTGATCTCTCATGCTGATCACTGGCGTGTATTAACCAGCCTGTGATCAGTGTTATCGGCGCTTGACTGCTCCTGCCTGGATCTCAGGCACGGAGCAGTCATTCGTCGATCGGACACCGAGGAGGCAGGTAAGGGCCCTCCCGGTGCCCTGTAAGCTGTTCGGGATGCCACGATTTCACCGCGGCGGTCCCGAACAGCCCGACTGAGCAGCCGGGTCACTTTCACTTCAGGCGCGGCGGTCAGCTTTGATCGCAGCGTCTGAAGGGTTAATACAGGACATCACTGCGATCGGTGATGTCCTGTATTAGCCGCGGGTCCCGGCCATTGATAGCCGCCGGGACCGACCCGATATGCCGCAGAGACACCGCCAGGGGCGGACACAGAGAGCAGAGGGCCCCTGTGCAAAGAGTGTGCCTGGGCCCCCCCCCCCCCCCCCAGCACTGTGCCCCCTCATGTACCTAGACCCCACCGGAGGGCCTCCACTTACCCCGCGCGAGTAGTGTCGCCACTTGCCTATTCCACCACAGGTGGATGGAACAGATCCTGAGGTGGGCTCCGGGTGGCCCCTGTCCCTCTCAGTGTGCGGCCCAGTGAGTACTCCCCCGGGTCAGCCTGACCCGTATCTAGCTGGGAGGCAGAGGGCAGTGCTCCCCTTTACATTCGCACCCCTGGACGTAGCACGACACCCCTTGGCAACCCCATGTTCCTTGGCTTCTTATCCTTAATGATAGAAGTGACTTACAGGCAGGGCCAGACTGGGACCAAAAATAGGCCCAGGCATTTTAAAATAAACAGCCCATTGTTATGGTGGGGGTCTGACTCATGGGACCCCCACCAATCACCTTGGTTCAAGTGGCTCCCCAGATGTTGGAAAGCTGCAACGCCCATCATGTCTGAAGTGACTACAGCTGATGGGACAGTCAGGAGACTACACAATGATATCAGTGACTACAGCTCTGATGGGACAGTTAGGAAAATACACAATGATATCACTTACCTGAGTGACGTCTTCTCTGTTGTCTTTACTTTTCTTCTTCATCTGGTCCAGACACCAGGATTTTTTACATCTTCTCTGCAGAGTCTGACACCTGGACATCATTGGTTCCTTAATTTGTCAGTAGATCCTTATCCTCTGTATGATGACAATAATCATTATAACCTTGCCAAATACTGTACCCCCTGAATATAATACTGCCAACCACTGTACCCCCTGAATATAATACTGCCAACCACTGTACCCCTGAATATAATACTGCCAACCACTGTACCCCTGAATATAATACTGCCAACCACTATACCCCTGAATATAATACTACCTCACACTGTACCCCCTGAATATAATACTGCCAACCACTGTACTCTATTAATATAATACTGCCAAATACTGTACCCCCTGAATATAATACTGCCAACCACTGTACCCCCTGAATACTGCCAACCACTGTACCCCTGAATATAATCAGTCAACCACTGTACTCTATTAATATAATACTGCCAACCACTCTACCCCTGAATATAATACTGCCAACCACTGTACCCCTGAATAATATACAGCCAACCACTGTACCCCTGAATATAATACTGCCAACCACTGTACTCTATTAATATAATACTGCCAACCACTGTACTCTATTAATATAACACTGCCAACCACTATACACCACTGAATCACCCCATACACCCCACGCACTCCATCCTCAGTCTCCTCATCACCCCATACACCCCACGCAACCCATCCTCAGTCTCCTCATCACCCCATACACCCCACGCACTCCATCCTCAGTCTCATCACCCCACACAACCCATCCTTGGTCTTCTCATCACCCCATACACCCCACACTCCATCCTCGGTCTCCTCATCACCCCATGCACTCTATCCTCAGTCTCCTCATCACCCCCATATACCCCATCCTCAGTCTCCTCATCACCCCCATATACCCCATCCTCAGTCTCCTCATCACCCCACGCACCCCACCCTCAGTCTCATCACCCCCATACACCCCACGCACCCCATCTTCAGTCTCATCACCCCATACACCCCACACAACCCATCCTCGGTCTCCTCATCACCCCATACACCCCATCCTCAGTCTCCTCATCACCCCATACACCCCATGCACTGCATCCTCAGTCTCCTCATCACCCCATGCACTCCATCCTCAGTCTCCTCATCACCCCATGCACTCCATCCTCAGTCTCCTCATCACCCCATGCACTCCTCAGTCTCCTCATCACCCCATACAACCAGCGCACCCCATCCTCAGTCTCCTCATCAGCCCATACACCCCACGCACTCCATCCTCAGTCTCCTCATCACCCGATGCACTCCATCCTCAGTCTCCTCATCACCCCATACAACCCACGCACCCCATCCTCAGTCTCCTCATCACCCCATACACCCCATGCACTCCATCCTCAGTCTCCTCATCACCCCATACACCCCATGCACTCCATCCTCAGTCTCCTCATCACCCCATGCACTCCATCCTCAGTCTCCTCTACACCGCATACACCCCATGCACTCCATCCTCAGTCTCCTCATCACCCCATGCACTCCATCTTCAGTCTCCTCATCACCCCATGCACTCTACCCTCAGTCTCCTCATCACCCTATACACCCCATGCACTCCATCCTCAGTCTCCTCATCACCCCATGCACTCCACCCTCAGTCTCCTCATCACCCCATACACCCCATCCTCATCACCCCATACAACCCATGCACTCCATCCTCAGTCTCCTCATCACCCCATGCACTCCATCCTCAGTCTCCTCATCACCCCATACAACCCACGCACCCCATCCTCAGTCTCCTCATCACCCCATACACCCCATGCACTCCATCCTCATCACCCCATACAACCCATGCACTCCATCCTCAGTCTCCTCATCACCCCCATGTACTCCATCCTCGGTCTCCTCATCACCCCATACACCCCATCCTCATCACCGCATACACCCCATGCACTCCATCCTCAGTCTCCTCATCACCCCATGCACTCCATCCTCAGTCTCCTCATCACCCCATACAACCCACGCATCCCATCCTCAGTCTCCTCATCACCCCATGCACTCCATCCTCAGTCTCCTCATCACCCCCATACACCACATGCACTCCATCCTCAGTCTCCTCATCACCCCCATACACCACATGCACTCCATCCTCAGTCTCCTCATCACCCCCATACACCCCATGCACCCCATCCTCAGTCTCCTCATATACCTTAAGCACCTCATCAGTATTACACAGCTGACACCCCCCAGTCCTTCTCATCAACATTAAACCCCCTAATCACTACATCCCTGACCCCCCTTCTGGTCCTCCTTATCAACACTACGCTCTCCCAGACGCCCAGTCCTCCTTATCATTACACCACCAACCTCTTCAACACCCGTCCTGTCCTCTTCATCATCATTACAATCCCCTCCCCAACCCCCCCCCCCCCCCTTGCACCCAACCGTCGCTCTCCTCACCTTATCTGTTCAGTGATGCGGCTGTGAAGCGGGAGGGTTTGCTGCTCCAGTCGTTTCTGCCGGGGTCAGAGGCCATGACATGTGACGTTAGGGGCTTGGAACAGACGTGCGTGCCTGCGCGGGGCACGTCTGTTCCCATAATCCCCTGGCCTGTCCTCTCACCCGGCCGGTTTAAAGGCAAATTACTGCTGTCAGCGGCAGGTCCGGGACCTGTTGCTGCAGCATATAGTATGAAGTACTGGCAGGGGGCCCTGCAGGGGCCCAGACTGAGAGGCCCAGGCTGTGACCTGGGCCACTAGGGGGGCCCCCTAACACGCTGGGCCCCTGTGCAGCTGAACCAGCTGAACAAGTGATATGTCCGCCCCTGGACACCGCGTGACCCCGCGGCATATAGCGGGAGCTGGCGGAGGACGTAAATATACGTCCTTTGTCGTTAAGGGGTTAATGTTGAGGAGAAAATATACTGACATCACCTTTCACTGTATGCGATAATAAGGAGGACACCACTAGAAAGTGATCTGTACAGAACAGGAAGAGTCAGATTAGTTTAAACATAGTGGCCAGAATGAAAACTTTAAGATTTTAGGATTATTTTATAATGATGAATCTTTAAAAAAAAAAAAAAAAAACACTACCAAAAATATTTAAAAATACTTTAACACAAAAACACTGATACAGCCAGGCAGTATGAGTGCAGTGCCGATCACCCTGTATAATGCCATACAATAGGCAAATTTTATATTGAATGCAATCTAATTGTAGCATATTATAGTTTCCTATGGGGACCTAAAAAGAGTCAAATGAAAAAAATAATGGGGGAAATTTATCAAAACCTATGCAGCGGAAAAGTTGACCAGTTGCCCATAGCAACCAATTAGATTGCTTCTTTCATTTTTAAAGAGGCCTGTGAAAAATTAAAGAAGCAATCTAATTAGGCAACTGGTAAATTTTTCCTCTGCACAGGTTAAAATGATATAAAAGCCCCACCCTTAATAAAAATTAAAATCAACCATTTTTCCCATTTTACAAAACATAGTAAATAAATTGGAAATAATCATAGGTTTATAAGACTAATTGTAAAGTTGCTTCATTTTTTATTTTAGATGCACTTGAGTATAAGAAAATAGAAAATCATCGCAAAACGCATATGTAACTTAATGCTACAACAAAGATGGATTAAGCATTAAAACCTTATCTATGTACTTTGTATTGCTCATCCCTATCTGTACAGCTAGCAGACTGTAAGGCAGAGAAACTTGATATATGGACATTCTTTTTTGTGGTTAAGTAGGAAATCCCTGTCTGCATGCCAAAGAAGAGAAACAGAAATAACTAGTGGTCCATCGATCTTATACATATCCCTGAGCAAGCAGACAGTAATGAGAATAAATGTGTCCATTGGGGCCAGGCCATTTGTAAGTGTGACTGTTGGTTATCAGGATCTCTTTCGTTAATCAGTGCCATGTACCAAAGTTATATGATGAGACTAGACTTTAAGGACTAGATTCAGAGATATTTATATAACACACTGCCATTCCTAATATTGTATCAGGGGAGAAAGGGGGAAAAAAGAAATGCGCCCCTAGGGAAGTACTGTATGATAGTGTTGCTCGCGAATATTCGCAATTCGAATATTATTCGCGAATATCGCATATTCGCGAATTCGCGAATTTCGCGAATATAGCACTATATATTCGTAATTCCGAATATTCGTATTTTTATTTTTTTTTTCTTCTTCACAGTACACATCACAGTGATCATCCCTCTCTGCTTCCAGCTTGTGTGGTGTAAAGAAGGCTGTAATACTACTGTGTGAGACTGGCGTGCGAAAATTCGCATATGTGAAAATTAGCATATGTTAATTTTCGCATATGTTCATTTTGTATACGCTAATTTTCACATGTTAATTTTCGCATACGCGAATATGCGCATATGCGAAAATAAAACGCGAGTATAGCGAATATTCGCGAATATATGACGAATATTCGTCCATATATTCGCGAATTCGAATATGGCCTATGCCGCTCAACACTACTGTATGACAAAATCAATTGTTTGAAGAAGAAAATCCACTCACCCTCTGGTGTTGCGCTGAGAGAACAACACCTATGTAAGCCTGTAGAGTGGAGCGGTCCTGCAGCTCGAAATCCTTCCGATCACTAGTGTTGCTCACGAATATTCGCAATTCAAATATTATTCGCGAATATCGCATATTCGCGAATTCGCGAATTTCGCGAATATAGCGCTATATATTCGTAATTACGAATATTCGTTTAATTTTTTATTTTTTTTTTCACAGTACACATCACAGTGATCACCCCTCTCTGCTTCCAGCTTGTGTGGTGTAAAGAAGGCTGTAATACTACTGTGTGAGACTGGCGTGCGAAAATTCGCTTATGCGAATATTCGTGTATGCTAATTTTCGCATATGCGAAAATTCCCGTATGTCAATTTTGTGTATGCTAATATTCACATATGTTAATTTTCGCATATGCGAAGTTTCGCATATGCGAAAATAAAACGAGAATATAACGAGTATGCGAATATTCGCGAATATATGACGAATATTCGTCCATATATTCGCGAATATTCGCGAATTCGAATATGGCCTATGCCGCTCAACACTACCGATCACTGGTCTTAGTTGACCGGTAGTAGAATAAAGTGCAAAAAGACTGGTAAAAAAAAAAAGGATACCGTATTTATCGGGGTATACCACGCACCAGCCTATAACACGCACCCTCATTTTACCAAGGATATTTGGGTAAAAAAAGTTTTTTACCCAAATATCCTTGCTAAAATGAGGGTGCGTATGTATACCCCGATACACTGTTTCTTACCCCGCAGAAGCCCCCAGGAAAGGCAGGGGGGGGGAGAGGCCGTCGCTGCCCGCTTCTCTCCCCCTGCCTTTCCTGGGGTCTAGAGCCCTGCTGCCGCCCCTTCTCTCCCCCTGGCTATCGGCACCGCTGCTCCTTCTCTCCCCCTGTCTATCGGTGCCGCTACCCCTTCTCTCCCCCTGTCTATCGGTGCCTCTGCCCATTCTCTCCCCCTGTCTGTCGGCGCCGCTGCTCCATCGATAGGCAGGGGGATAGAAGGGGCAGCGGCACCGATAGACAGGGGGAGAGAAGGGGTAGCGGCACCGATAACAGGGGGAGAGAAGCGGCGGCAGCAGGGACCCCAGGACAGGCAGGGGCAGAGAAGCCGGCAGCGGTGGCGGTCTCTGCACCTGAAAAAGCCGCTGCAGTTCATTGATTTAAAGCGCCCACTTTAAATCATTGAACTGCAGCGGCTTATCAGCGTATAACATGCAGGTAGACGTGTGTTATACGCCGATAAATACGGTATTTTCTTGCAGCGCTGGACCATATAGATCAGCAGAGACTAACCTCTAATAAAAGTTAAATAAACATTTATTTATAGCACATACAACGCGTTTCCGGCCTGGAGAAGGCCCTTCGTTGGGACAGTGAATGTTACATAGTGAGCACAAACAGACTTTTAAAGGGATCCCATGAGTATACAGAAAGGTCAGATAAATTAGGCAATTCACAGAGGTCCTTACGGGGCAGCACATAAGAACACTGAGTAAATGCAGGCTTCTAAAAACACATTACACAAGTTCATAAAATAAGACAAGTTGCATATCAACTAGAGGTATTGTAAATTGTTAGTTGTTGGTCTGATAGTAATTGGAATATGCAACTTGACATTGACGGTATTAACCATATGTATACAGCTGTGCATCACTGTTTTTCACTAGAGGGGATAGTTAAGGTAAAGAGGAGAGTATGAATGGGTAAGCCGTAATGACTGTAGGCTGTGTGGGAGCGCTACAGTTGTGGCGGAGTTCAATATGGGCAGAGTTATGTCAGGTATCAGAACTGTAGGCTGTGTGAGACTTGGCGGAGTTATGTAAGGTATCGGGCGTAGTAACATGATATCATCGATCTTTACAGAGCGCTATAATATTAGTGGGGTTTAGATTAAATGGAGCTACCTCGGGTGTTAGAGAAGGGAAAAAATAAGATCACTGCAGTATGGGCATGAGGGCTATTTTAGTAGCAGAGTTTGAGATGAGCGGGACTACACCGCTTGGAGTGACAGATCAGTTAGTGGTGGTGTGCTGTAATAGTAGCAAAAAAAGAAACCAAAACAAGGTAAGATGTAGCAACTCTATATCGCAGTAGATACAAACAGTAATATAGTTTTAAGCGTGGTAATTTATGGTCTGCTAAAGCTATAGAATCGTTCTTTACAAAGCGCTATATCAGTGGTGGAGTTTGTAATGGGCGGAGCTACCTTGGGTTTCAGGAAAATAGACAGTGATCACTACAGTGTTGGTGAGAGCACTATATTAGTAGTGGAATTGAAGGTAGGCGGAGCTACATCACTGGGAGCAGTGGACCAGCTAGTGCTAGTGCGCTATATTAGTAGTGAAATTAAAAACTAAGCACAAGGTAAATATGGACTGTATAAAAAATTAGAACATATAACAAACTAATGTGCAAACATGGCAGTTATTGTGTTATCGAGGCTATACAGCAATAGGAACAATATGGCTTATGGTAAGTATAATATAGGGATCTTTAGATAAAAAGTGGTACAAACCCTAAGAAATAAAAATGTAAAAATGTTAAATATAATATTTATAAATATGGTTATAAGAAAAAACATATTAATATGACTCGTATGTATTACCAAAGTGTGTGTTTGGGGCTAATAGAAATACTTTCATGTTACCATTCTTATTAAATATATATTAGAGTACAGAATAATATGGGAAGGGCTAAATGTTAGTGGTACATGGAAATCAGACCAAAATGGTTTCTGATATTTCATTTAGCCCTAAAGGTACCAAAGAATTAATTTTATAGATCCAGAACAAAGTCTATTGGCAAAATGGAGTCACGATGGACTGCAGCACAGTGTCTAGATAGACAATGCATTTGAAAGTGTGTTCTGACATTGTGACTGTGTTTATTCACCCTATTCCTCAATTTTTGTGTGGTGTGACCCACATATTGTAGGTTACAGTAGCATTCAATGAGGTACATTACATATTCTGTATCACAGGTTAGATGGAATTTAGTTTGAAAGGTTTCTCCGGTAGTATTAGACTTAAAAGTAGAGCAGTTGTGCTCTATTTCCATGCAACATAAACATCTATTTTTTCTACACCGAAAACGTCCTGGTTTGCTTGAGTCGCATTTTCCTTTTTTTCATGTTGTTTCAGTTGACTCGGTGCTAGAATATTCTTCAGGGACAGAGCTCTGCAGAACGTAACCAGTGGGCATTCAGGGAGTAGGTCTTTTAACAAATTATCCATTTTTAAAATATGCCAATGCTTTTTAAGAATTTTTCTTAATTCAGGTGCAAAAGTATTAAAAGTAGTAATAAAATTTAGTTCTCGGTTATTGCATTTTTCTGTTTTTTTTTTTTTTAAGTTTGAGGCACTGTACTTGGGTTAGATGTTTAGTTTTCTGGTAGGCTTGGGAAATTAAACATTTCGGATATTTCCTGTCTTGGAAACGTTTTTTTCTAGTATTCTGGATTGGATAGGAAAATCTTCATCCCTGGAACAATTCCTCCTAATCCTCTTGTATTGGGAGAACGGTACCTTCTCAAGCTACTTTTTGAAGTACCCAGTACTGAATTCATTGTAACTATTCGTGTCTACACTTAAAAAAGTAGACATGAGAAAGTGTTTATCGTCATGGGTAATCATTAGGTCCAAAAATTCAATTGATTGCTGGCTGGAATGCATTGTAAATTGAATCCCCCATTGGTTGTTATTCAATTGATCTAACAGTATATGTACTGAAGATAGGGGACCGTTCCATAGGAATATATATCTGTATATCCACGGTAAAGGGCTAGATGTTTCATAAGGGGATCATTTCCCCAAATATGCAGTTTTTCAAAGGCCCCAATGAATAGGTTGGCATATGAGGGTACCACCTACGCCCCAATAGCCATTCCTTTTTCCTGATGGTAAACATCCCCATCATAAATGAAATAGTTATTGTATAAAATAAACTTGAGTCCACCTAGTAGAAAATTGCACCGAGTTTCTGCCATATACGGATCTTCCTTCAGGAAGGTCCCTACTGCTTTTAATCCCAAGATATGATCAATGTTGGTGTAAAGTGACATAACATCACAAGTGACCAGAGTGTATTTAGGGTCCCATATTATGGTGGAGAGTTGGATGAGAGTTGTGGAATAGCGTAAAAAACTGGGTAAGTGAACAACATATTTCTGCAAAAAAAGATCAATGCAGTGTGAAAGGTTGCTACTAGCTGAATTTGTACATGCAATAATAAGTCTCCCTGGAGGGGAAGGAAGAGATTTATGAATTTTTGGCAGAAAATAAAAGTATGGATTGTTAGTATTTGCCATGGTCAGAAATTTGTACTCAGTGTGGGCCTTCCAGAATAATTCAAATAAAAGTATTTTGGATGGAGGAAATGGATCATGTGTAATCTTGGCATAATAATCGGGATCTAAAAGAATTCTTAGGACCTCAATGTGATAGTTTCCATAATCCATAATGACCAGCCATCCTCTTTCTGGTCTGAAAACTATCTCCTTATTTTTCTATAGTTTTTTTGAGAGCTGATGTTTCGGAGCTAGTCATAGTCATGTTATGCTTCTTGAGAGGTAAATCTTGGAAATCTTTTAGCAGGAGTTCATGAAATGCGGAAATATATTGTCCATGAGTGTGAACTGGAGGGAACTTAGAGGGTGCTTTTACTTCTTTATGTATGAAGGTATCGGACATATTAGTGGATGATGATCCTTCTGGATCTGTATTGGTTTGGTCCTTCTTCATACTGAAGAATCTCTTGAGAGTGATGTTTCTAGTAAATTTATGGAGATCCAGAAACAACTGAAACGGATTGGCCTGGTAGGTGGGTCAGAAGGATAAACCTTTTTTCAAAAGGGACAGTTCATATGGATTATGAACTTATAATGACAAATTAAATATTTTGACTGTTTCTGAGGGATCTCCCGATCCAAGTGGTTTGGTTAGTTGGTTTTTCCTCTTTTTGCTCCCTCTGGTTCCTCGTGTTCTTTTTTGCCTCTGGCATAAGAAGATCTCCGCTATTGTTGAAGGGTGAAGGTCTGAGTCCATCCCTAAAAAATCGCTCGGACTCCTGGGGTTTGAGTCAGACGAAATATGGGACTCTACAACTATGTCCCTTTTTGCGGTTTTGAGAAAAGGGACAAGAGTAGAGCAGTTGTTAGCATTACTCACAATAAGATCATTGTAATTTGAACCCTCCGCATGCTGGATGCTGGTCTCCTGGGTCTCTGTGCTTTCATGTACCGAAGGGCATTTCCAGGCCGGAAACTCATTGTAAGTGCTATAAATAAATGTTTATTTTACTTTTATTAGAGCTTAGTCTCTGCTGATCCAAATGGCCCAGTGCCACAAGAAAATACCCTTTCTTACCAGTCTTTTTGCACTTTATTCCTTATGTTGTAGTTCCACTGGTACTTTTAATCCTTAAATGTGTTTGAGTTATCAACAAATCAGTACTGGTGTCCCCATGACAACACTAAGGCTGGGTTTACACAACCGGAATCTCTAGCCAGAATTGTGGCCGGTGATCCCAAGAAGTGACCAATGCCAATAGAAGTCGGTGCTAGGACCGCACAGGCTGCATTGCTGTCCTCATATAAGGCAATGCGTTTCTGAGCTGATCCGCAAAAGAATGTTTACTCTGCTGTTGACCACCCTCGGGATCTCCAGCCACAATCTCGGCTGGAGATCCCATTCGTGTGAAAACGTGGTTTTCACTCCAGAATTCCTGTGTAGCAGCCTCCCATTGTTTTCAATTGGATTCTGCTGCCCCACGCACACCATAGAATTTCAAGTGCAGACATTTCGCAGTGTAAATTCCAGATCTCAGACTCTATTGAGAGAATATCTCCAGGTCGAGATTCCATAGTGTCAATGTGCCATAGTAGTCAGTGTGTCTATGAAGATGTGAATGAATATGACCAAAGGAAATCCTAATCCATTAATCAGTAATGTGTTCCTGAAAATGTACTACGCTGACATACACACTTTTTTTTACATTCAATAGTCATTATTACCGTTTATTTTTGTTAATATTAATTATGAATAACACCTCAAGCAACTGAATCGCTTACAGAGAAGCAGGCTGCAAAGCATGCCAAATACCCTGTAGGTTTATTGAATCCTAATAAATAATTCCAGTCGAGCTGCCATCTCTTCTGGCCTGTATGTTTTAGTAAACACCCAATAAAAATAACTTAAGAGTAACTGTTGTCTGCAGTTTCTCTTTAATTCCTACAGAAAATGCATTTATAAATTGATAAGTGAGTTTTACCATTCCCCTTTATATCTGTGTGTGCCCACACATTCTGACACATCAAATCTGTACTTACAGCTTTAGATTGTTTAGGGGCAGACCCTATTGGCAAGGTAATGGTAATGCCCAGTTGTTTTATTCATACTTTTCAGGAAGAACAAGGGAGAAACAGCACAACCCACCATTATAAGAAAAGATGCTCTAGAATTGTTATTTAATAGGAAGTGAAGGTATTTACTATGAGTTGTTCTCACCTATCCACTGTGGTCATTTGGGTTAGCACAGAAAAAATCCTGTGTTCCACCCTTTGAAGTGCTGTTTCCCGATATCTGACTCAATCCTACACGATTCCCATTGTAATGTATGTTGTTACACAACCAACTTGGTAGGCAGAAACATTGTTGACCTGCCATATATCCTGGTGGTTTTACACTATGAATCACTTTTTCCTCCGACTCTATATTATTGAACTTTGACAGTTAAGTGCAATACATATGTAATCCCCTGGGATTATTGTTGATATTATCCTGCAATTACAGGAAGTATCCAATAGATGGCGAACTGCACAAGCAAATGTTTTGAGCAGTGACTAAACCTGGGGAATCAATATAGTTAGTTCCTCCCGCTCCTTAGGGAATTGTCAGCGCAGGTCAGAAGTAGAAACAGGAATGGTAACACTTCATGTTTGTTCGACCATGCAACATGTTTCACGATTGGACTGACTGCTTCCCATCAGGTATAAGAAATAAACCTGAATCACACAGGTAAAATACGTACCCTGCGGGTGTGGCACCTAAACTTATATACCACTGAAAGACCTTGAAATCCATTGCTGACATTTTGAGAGTTTGAGCCTAGTTCAAGGAAAACTGGAGCAGAACTTTGTATGGGCCCCATCTATTCAATGTGTGTCAACTAAAGGTACCCAGCAGCTGTTATAGTGGGTTGCAGGTGTGCTTGTGGGTTGGTGAGAGAGACCCATTTACACGTTGCATTTTTAAAATTTTAGTTTTATTCTATATTAAAATTTCCCAATCTTTTTTTTTTTTTTTTTGCTCGAATACTCTGTAGTTTTGCCCCCCCCCTCCCCGCCAAGTGAATGTAAAGGGTACATTCACACGGGTGGGTTTACAGTGAGTTTCATGCTTCAAGCTTGAGCTGCGGCAAATTTTCCGCCACAGCGCAAACCCCTAGCAAGAAACTCACCGTAAACTCCCGCCAGTGCGATGTACCCTAGAAACACTACACTAACACATAATAAAGGGTAAAGCACTACATGTACACCCCCTTACACTGTCCCCCCCCCCCCCCAATAAAAATGAAAGTGTATAGTACGGCAGTGTTTCCAAAACAGAGCCTCCAGCTGTTGCAAAACAACAACTCCCAGCATTTCCGGACAGCCACTGATTGTTCAGACATGCTGGGATTTTAGCAACATGTCCACCCCTATGCAATCCCCAATTTAGTCCTCAAATGCGCATGGTGCTCTCTCACTTCAGAGCCCTGTCGTGTTTCAAGGAAACAGTTTAGGGCCACATATGGGGTATTTCCATACTCGGGAGAAATTGCACTACAAATTTTGGGGGGCTTTTTCTCCTTTTACCACTTATGAAAAGGTCTACACAAGCCTGTTAGTGTAAAAAAATAAAAATGTATACACTATCATGCTGGTGTTGCCCCATACTTTATATTTTCACAAGAGGTAAAAGGGAAAAAAGACCCCCCAAAATTTGTAACGCAATTTCTCCTGAGTACGGAAATACCCCATATGTGGGCGTAAAATGCTCTGCGGACGCACAATAAGGCTCAGGAGTGAGAGTGCACTATGTACATTTGAGGCCTAAATTGGTGATTTGCACAGGGGTGGCTGATCTTACAGCGGTTCTGCCATAAACCCAAAAAAATACCCACGTGTGACCCCATTTTGGAAACTACACCCCTCACGGAACGTAACAAGGGGTATAGTGAGCCTTAACACCTCACAGCTGTTTGACTAATTTTCGTTAAAGTTGGATGGGAAAATGAAAAAAAAAAATTTTCACTAAAATGCTGGTGTTACCCTAAATTTTTCATTTTCACAAGGGAAAATAGGAAAAAAGCCACACAAAATTTGTAACCCCATTACTTCTGAGTAAGAACATACCCCATATGTGGACGTAAAGTGCTCTGTAGGTGAGCGCCATTGGGCTTTTGGAGATGAAATTTGTCCGGAATTGAAGGCCACGTGTGTTTACAAAGCCCCCATAGTGCCAGAACAATGGACCCCCCCCCCCCCACATATGACCCCATTTTGGAAACTACACCCCTCACGTAATGTAATAAGGGGTGCAGTGAGTATTTAAGCTACACAGGTGTCTGACAGATTTTTGGAACAGTGGTCTGTGAAAGTGAAAAAAAAATTTTTTCATTTGCACAGCCCACTCTTTCAAAGATCTGTCAGACACCTGTGGAGCTTAAATACTCACTGCACCCCTTATTACATTACGTGAGGGGTGTAGTTTCCAAAATGGGGTCACAAATGGGGGGGGTCCACTGTTTTGGCACCATGGGGGGCTTTGTAAACACACATGGCCCCTGACTTCCATTCCAAACAAATTCTATCTCCAAAAGCTCAATGGCGCTCCTCCTCTTCTGAGCATTGTAGTGCGCCAGCAGAGAACTTGACGTCCACACATGGAGTATTTCCATACTCAGAAGAAATGGGGTTACAAATTTTGGGGGGGAATTTTCTCCTATTACTCCTTGTTAAAATGTAAAATTTTGAGAAAAACATAATTTTAGTGAAATTTTTTTTTTCATTTACACATGCGATTTTAACAGTCATTAAACACCTGTGGGGTGTTAAGGCTCACTGTACCCCTTGTTACGTGCCTTGAGAACTTTAGTTTCCAAAATGATATGCCATGTGGGTGTTTTTTTTTTTTTTTTTTTTTGCTGTTCTGGCACAATAGGGGCTTCCTAAATGCAACATGCCCCCCAAAAACCATTTCAGAAAAATTCACACTCCAAAATCACATTGTCGTTCCTTCCCTTCTGAGCCCCCTATTGCACCACTAACATAAAGTAGAATATGTCCCGAAAAAAACAAATTATCGGAATCAGAATGTAAAGTAAAAGCATTCCAGAGTTATTAATGCTTAAAGTGACAGTGGTCAGATGTGTAAAAAACGCTCTGGTCCTTAAGGTGAAAATGGGCTTGGTCCTTAAGGGGTTAAAAGGCCTCTGAAAAATAAAAGAAGCAATCTAATTGGTTGCTGTGGGCAACTATGACTTGTAATAGTGCTGGGCGGTATACCGGTTCATACCGAATACCGAAAATTTTTTCCTGCACGATATAAATTTTTCCCTTTAACGCAATACCGGTTGGGCCCCTCCCTCAAATTCATGGATTATCAGCCGCAGTGGCTGTCCCCACATTGGGTAACTAATCATATGTAACCCGAAGGCGCTGTCCTGCTTCTCTAACCCCCCCCCCCCCCCTCCTGGTTTATCAGCCCAGCGCTACGCTGTCCCACACATCGGCGAACTAATCGTATGTCACCTCATCCTCCTGTGAGTTGCGGGCTGCCGGTGCTGGAAATCTGTACTGTACCACATATTCCTGTGCCCGGGCTGCAAAAATAAACAAAATAAACTTTAACTTACCTTCCTACGTTCCGCCGTTGCTCCGGCAACCGCTGGCTCCTTACATGACAGTGCACTCAGCCTATCACCGATCGAGGTGGGACATTGCTGCGGCCGGTGATAGGCTGACGGCTCTGTGATGTTCCCATCCCCAGCGTGAGAAATTGCAACACAAAGAAAGACGAGCCTTAACCTGTTAAGGACGAAGGGCGGACAGGTACGCCCATGCGCCCGGTCCAGGTGTTCATACCGGCCCGTATGCAGAAAAATAAAAAAGTTATAGGGGTTAGAAGAGGAGAATTTTTAACATATAAATTTTACTGCATGTAGTTATGATTTTTTTCCGAAGTACGACAATATCCAACCTATATAAGTAGGGTATCATTTTAACCCTATGGACCTACAGAATAAAGATAATGTGTTATTTTTACCGAAAAATTCACAGCGTAAAAATGGAAGCCTACAAAATTACATATTTTCTTCAATTTTGTCGCACAATGAATTTTTTTCCCGTTTCACCGTGGATTTTTGGGTACAATTACTAATGTCACTGCAAATTAGAATTGGTAGTGCAAAAAATAAGCCATCATATGGAATTTTATGTGCAAAAT
Source organism: Hyla sarda (assembly GCF_029499605.1). Lineage (NCBI taxonomy): Eukaryota > Metazoa > Chordata > Amphibia > Anura > Hylidae > Hyla > Hyla sarda. Next base: position 158,654,364 of record NC_079196.1, on the reverse strand, counting down.
TGAAAGCGTTATGATTTTTAGAAGGTGATGAGGAAAAAATGAATGTAACACTCACGTTTCTAAAGACAGGAACTCCGGTGTATGTGGATCCGCTGGACCTGTGTGGCAGATGACTCGGACCATGCCAGGGAATGGAGTCTAAGGTGCCGCTTGTCTTCACCAGAGCCCACCGCAAAGCAGGATGGGCTTGCTGCTGCAGGCGACACCCAGGTCGTAACCCCCCGCAACGGCTCAACCACACAGGCGGCTGAGGAGATGCGAAGCACAGAAGGGATGAGACAACTCGTAGTCAGGATAGCTGTAGGTCAGGGCAGGCAACACAGTAGCATAGTCAGGACGTAGCAGAAGTTCAGTAAGCAGGCGGCAGAGAAGCAAGGTCAAGGTCACAAGAGCAGGAGATCTGGTACACTGCAGGGCAATACAAAGGAACGCTTTCTCTAGGGCACATGGCAACAAAGATCCAGCAGAGGACTGAGGAGGGTGGAGGAATTTATCAAAAAGACACAAGTGGTTACACTAATGAGCGTACTGGCCCTTTAAATCTTAAAGCTCCAGCAGAGAGGTGGAAGCAGAGGCAGGGGAAACACCAGAGAGTGACGGACTGGGCTCGCATGCGGGTGCGTCCCGCAGTGCGAGTCCCAGCCCCGTCGACAGCAGAAGGTAAGGGGACCATGCGCTCACGGCCAGCATGTGAGGCCAGAGCGCATAGCGTAACAGTACCTCCCCCCCCCCCTTTGGTCTCCCCCTCCTTTTACGAGAGAGGAAACTCCTGAGAAAGTCACGGTCCAGGATATTCTCCTCAGGTTCCCAAGATCTCTCCTCAGGACCGTAACCCTCCCAGTCGACCCCAAAAAATTGTTTACCTCTCACAGTTTTTGCAGAAAGGATCTGCTTAACTTTGTAGACATCTGATGAGCCGGAGACAGGTGTTGGGGGAGGATTCTTCTGAGAAAACCGGTTTACAACAAGAGGCTTGAGGAGAGAGACGTGGAAGGAATTGGGAATACGTAACGTAGCAGGTAGACGGAGTTTGTAGGAAACAGGATTGATCTTTTGTAGATTCTGGAAGGGACCTAGGTAGCGGGGACCGAGCTTGTAACAGGGGATCTTGAAGCGGATGTATTTGGATGAAAGCCACACCATGTCACCAGGAGAGAAGTACGGAGGAGGTCTTCTACCTTTATCTGCTTGCGCCTTCATGCGTGAAGAAGCCTGGGACAATGACTGCTCATCAACAGCAGGCACACCGGAGGAGACTTGGAGAGTAAGAGGAGGACGGAGATGGAGTCCGTAGACAACAAAAAAGGGAGATGACCTCGTGGACTCGGAATCCTTAAGATTATATGAGAATTCAGCCCAGGGGAAAAGGTCGACCCAATCATCTTGGCAGCTGAGACAAAATGCTGAAGATAAGTCTCAAGGATTTGATTGACCCTTTCCACCTGACCATTGGACTGAGGGTGGTAGGCCGAGGAGAAGTCCAGATTGATGTCCAGACGGTTACAAAGGGCTCGCCAGAACTTAGAGACAAACTGCACACCTCGATCCGAAACGATATGTTGTGGAAGACCATGTAAATGGAAGACATGCGACAAGAAGTACTTTGCCAGCTGTGGAGCAGAAGGAAGACCTGGAAGAGGAATGAAGTGAGCCATCTTGGAAAACCGATCTACCATGACCCAGATAAGTGTTATTATGAGAAGGTGGCAGATCGGTGATGAAATCCATGGCGATATGGGACCAGGGAGTCTCTGGAATGGGTAAAGGCTGTAAGAGTCCTGCAGGTCTTTGCCGAGGAGTTTTGTCACGGGCACAAGTTACACAGGACCAAACAAAATCAGAAACTTCACGTTCAAGATGGGGCCACCAGTAGTGTCGGGAAATAAGAATTAGGGTCTTGCGTATTCCAGGATGTCCTGCTGTCATGGAAGAATGACCCCATTTCAAGACCTTGCGTCTCAATCTGGTGGGCACAAAGTATTTTCCCGGAGGAATTTGCTGAATCTCGACAGGAGCGGCAGGAATCAAATGGTCAGGAGGAATGATGTGCCTAGGCGTGGAGTCCAAACCAGTGACAGCAGAGGACCTGGAGAGGGCATCAGCCCTGATGTTCTTGTCTGCAGGATGGAAGTGAATGAAGAAGTTGAAATGGGAATAGAAAAGGGACTATCTTGCCTGGCGGGGGTTCAAATGCTGAGCAGATTGAGGGTATAGAAGATTCTTATGATCGGAGTAGATGCTGACCGGATGAGAAGAACCTTCCAGTAAATGTCGCCATTCCTTCAAAGCTAGCTTAAAGAGCACCTGTCATCAACAAAAACTTTTAATATGTTGTTCATAATCATTAATGAAGAGATATTGTAATATATCTTCATTAAAAAATATTAATATTTATACCAGTTTTTTCATTTTATACTTTTGGCCACTAGGGGTCACTCTTCTATGCCTGGTCTGCAAGCAGCATCCTATGCTTTTCATAGTAAGTGTACAGCTTTTAGGACTAATGCTGAAGGGCTCTGGTCCTTCCACCGGAAGTTCAGTACTCTCAGCTCAGGACTCACTCCCAGCCTGTGATCTATAAGCCTACACATGCCTCTCATATAACAGCCAGTCACCTCCCCATCCCCCCTGCTCTGTGTTCTCCCTGCCCCTCACCTCACGTTATCTTATACATTGTATTATCTCACTGCACTCCCTGCTCTGTGCCCCCCCCCCCCCCTGACATTCATCTTAATTACTTCCTCTGTAATTGCTCCCTCAGCCCCTGGTTATCAGCATTGACTTTTTAGTGCAGAGAGACACAGTAGAGAGAGAGAGACAGGCTGCCGTCCCTACCCTGTACATAGTCTGAATGCACACTGCAGAGCAGTGTTTCCCAACCAGGGTGCCTCCAGCTGTTGCAAAACTACAACTCCCAGCATGTCTGGACAGCTGTTGGCTGTCTGGGCATGCTGGGAGTGGTAGTTTTGCAACAGCTGGAGGTGCCCTGGTTGGGAAACACGGCTGCAGAGGGAGAGCAGCATACAGGAAGACTGGCAGAAGCAGAGTCCCAGCCAAGCTTCATGTGACATCATGCCTGCCGGGACCCGCCTCCTTCCACCCTTCAGAAAGACAGTGCTCCTAAGCTAATGAAGAGGGATAAAAAAAAGGTATTTCCACAGCGTTTTAAACCTCAATAAACACCGGGATAGGCATAGTTAGAGAAAGGGACATATGGGAAGGGGGATCAGGGAAAGTTTAGACAGGTACTCTTTAATAGTGAGGAGTTCACGATCTCCAATGGAGTAATTCCTCTCAGCAGGAGAGAAAGTCTTGGAGAAAAACCCACAAGTTACACTCTTGCCCTTGGCGTTTTTCATGAACTCCTCGCTTCAAATCTCTTATTAGGATTCCTAAAAGTACAAGGTAATTTTCTCAGCTAAATATCCATTCTTCATGGCATTGCCCATGTGGTTTCCAGACCAATCTCCGGATCTTATTGGGTCCAAAACAAAAACTGATGCTAAGAAGAGGTTAGATCTCCTGCTCCAATAGATGAGGCATCAACCTCCAACGCAAAGGGCCTCTCTGGATCAGGTCTTGTAAGCACGGGAGCAGAGGCAAATGCAGACTTTAAATGGGAGAAGGCCTCTTCAGCCTCTCGAGGCCAAGACTTAGGATTGGATGCTTTTTTAGTGAGAGCTACAATGTGGGATATGGGATAGTTAATGTGGGATAGTTAGCGAATCCCAGAAAGCGTTGAATAGCATGTAGGCCCGAGGGACGAGGCCAATCCAAAACTGCAGATAACTAATCTGGATCCATCTGCAGGCCCTGATGAGAGACAATGTAGCCAAGAAACGGAAGACTAGACTTTTCGAACAGGCATTTCTCCAATTTGGCGTAGAGATAATTCTTCCGTAGTCTCTGAAGAACCAGACTAACATGAGCACGATGCTCCACTAAGTTGGCAGAGAAGATCAGGATGTCATCAAGGTATACAACAACACAGGTGTAAAGAAGATCACGGAAGATATCATTAACAAATTCCTGGAAAACGGCTGGAGCATTGGAGAGACCAAATGGCATAACAAGATGCTCAAAATGTCCGTCACGAGTATTGAAGGCCGTTTTCCATTCATCTCCCTTGCGGATACAAATGAGATTATACGCACCGCGTAAGTCCAGCTTGAAGAAGACCTTGGCACCATGTAAACGGCCAAAAAGTTCTGAGATAAGAGGTAAAGGGTAACGGTTCTTGACCGTAATTTTGTTAAGTCCCCTGTAGTCAATGCATGGACAGAATGAGCCATCCTTCTTCCCTACAAAGAAGAAACCTGCAGGAGAAGAGGATTTACGGATAAATCCCTTTTTGGAGATTCTCCTGGAAATACTCAGCCATGGCTTTGGTCTCAGGAACTGAAAGAGGATATATCCTCCCACGAGGAGGAGTGGTACCAGGCAGAAGATCAATAGGGCAGTCGTAAAGACAATGTGGAGGCAGAGACTCAGCCTGTTTCTTGCAGAAGACATCCAAGAAATCTTGGTAAGGTGGCGGCAGGCCAGGTAAAGGTGGAGGATGAGAAACAACTTTACGCAGAGCAGATTGGAGGCAAAAATTTGACAGGATTGTCTCCAGCAAATTATTTCTCCAGTTCTCCAATCCAGTTGCGGGGAATGCCGTTGCAGCCTAGGGAGACCAAGAAGAATCTCAGAAGTACAGTGTGGCAGAACATAGAATTCAATCTTCTCTTTATGCGATACTCCCACTTGCATGACGAGAGATTCAGTACCGAAGTGAACCTTACAGTCCAGATTTTGTCCATTTACAGAGGAGATGAACAAGGGCTTGGCAAGCCGAGTAAGAGGAAGATGATACTTGTGGACTAAAGCCGCATCAATAAAGTCACCTGCAGATCCGGAGTCCAAAAATACTGTAGCGCTGAAGGAAGACTTGGCTGAAGCGAAGACTTGTACAGGAATAGTTATGCGTGGAGAGGTAGTATTCACACCCAGGGATGCCTCTCCCACATACCCTAGGTGTTGTCGAACAGTACAGTCCTTGAGAAAGTGCTCCGGGCTAGCACAGTACAAACACAAATTCTCGTTGCATCGTCGTGACCTCTCCTGCTGCGTAAGACGAGGACGATCTCCTTGTATAACCTCTTTGGCAAGAGGCGCAAGAGACAGAAGAGGAGAACGTTGGGACACAGGTGTCAGGCGGGCAGATTCCCTCTCAAAGCGCAATTCCTCCTGTCTTTTTTGGCAAAACGCACATCAATGCGTGTGGCCAAGTGGATAAGTTCAGACAAAGAAGATGGAGGATCTCGTGCTGCAAGGGCATCTTTAATCCTGCTTGACAGTCCTTTTTTAAATGTGGCCCACAAGGCCTCTTCATTCCAGGCAAGTTCAGAGGCTAGAATGCGGAACTGAACCGCGTAGTCACCAACGGTAGAATCTTCTTTACATAGATTCAGCAACGCCATCTCAGCTGAAGAGGCACGTGCGGGTTCCTCAAAGACACTGCGAAATTCGGACAAGAATGCTGACAAATTGAAGGATACTGGATCACCATGATCCCAAAGGGGTGTTGCCCAAGCCAGGGCTTTTCCAGAAAGTAGACTTATGAGAGAGGCCACCTTACTACATTCAGCCAGAAACAGTTCAGACATGAGCTCCAAATGCATGGAGCACTGTGTAACAAAGCCTCTGCCTGACTTGGAATCCCCATCATACTTGGAAGGCAAAGGCAGGTGCAGCTGGGAGCCAGGAGAGAGTGGGCCAGATTGTGGTACCTGCTGCTGTTGCAAGGCCAAAAGCTGTTGCATCATGGCTGCAAGTTGAGAAAATTGCTGCGCCTGTCGGGACAACTGCTGTGAGTGACTTATCACAATGGAGGAAAGATCCGCAACTTCAGGCAGGGGTTCCTCAGCGGGATCCATGGCCGGATCTTACTGTAACACTCACGTTTCTGAAGATAGGAACTCCGGTGTATGTGGATCCGCTGGACCTGTGTGGCAGATGACTCTGACCGTGCCAGGGAACGGAGTCTAAGGTGCCGCTGGTCTTCACCAGAGCCTGCCGCAAAGCAGGATGGGCTTGCTGCTGCAGGCGACACCCAGGTCGTAACCCCCGGCAACGGCTCGACCACACAGGTGGCTGAGGAGATGCGAAGCACAGAAGGGATGAGACAACTCATAGTCAGGATAGCTGTAGGTCAGGGCAGGCAGCACAGTAGCGTAGTCGGGACGTAGCAGAAGTTCAGTAGGCAGGCGGCGGAGAAGCAAGGTCAAGGTCACAAGAGCAGGAGATCTGGTAGACGGCAGGGCAATACAAAGGAACGCTTTCTCTAGGGCACAAGGCAACAAAGATCTAGCAAAGGACTGAGGAGGGTGGAGGAATTTATCAAAAAGACACAGGTGGTTACACTAATGAGCGTGCTGGTCCTTTAAATCTTAAAGCTCCGGCGCGTGCACGCCCTAAGGGACGGGGACACGTGCGCCGGAGCAGAGAGGTGGAAGCAGAGGCAGGGGAAATACCCGGAGAGTGAAGGACTGGGGCTCTCATGCGGGTGCGTCCCGCAGTGCGAGTCCCAGCCCCGTCAGCAGCAGAAGGTAAGGGGACCATGCGCTCACGGCCAGCATGTGAGGCCAGAGCGCATAGCGGAACAATGAAAATGCAAAAACTGAAAAACCCTGCGTCCTTATGGTGTTAGGGGCCAAGAACATACCTGTACGCCCTGGTCCCATTACCGGGGCTTAAAGCATGCTTACGATCTGAACACGCTTCATACTCGGTGGGTCGCGATTGCTATAGGCAGCCAGGACCCATGGTTAATGCCGGACATTGCTGATCCCGTCGTCTAAATTCAGGTTAGCTAGATGCCGGTTAGCTCAGCGGAGTTCCGATCAGCTGAGTGGACAGCGGGAGGGCCACTACTTGCCTCCTCGTCGTACGATCGATGCTCTGAGGCTCTGGCCAGGCTCTGCTGGCTAGAGCTGCAGAGTACTGATAACAATAGTCAACGCTGGGCCAAAGCTCAGCATTGAACAGTGTATGCAATGAAAATATTGCATGTTATAGCCCCCTATCGGGACAAAAAAAAAAAGTTAAAGTGTAAAAAAAAAAAAAAGAGTTAATAAAAGTGAATTAACCCCTTCCGTAATAAAAGTTTGAATCCCCCCCCCCTTTACCCATTTTTAAAAATAATATATAATGTAATAAAAAAATAAACATATTTATATGTAGTACAGCCATGTGCGTAAATGTCCAAACTATTAAAATATAAGTCACTGCGTGTTTTTAGTCACTTTATATACCATAAGAAAATTTATAAAAAGCAATCAAAAAGTCATATCAAAACAAAATATACAGATGATGGCGCCAAAATGAGCCCTCATATAGCCCTGTATGCAGAAAAATAAAAAAGTATAGGGGTCAGAAGAGGACAATTTGAAGCATACTAATTTTTGGTGCATGTAGTTATAATTTTTTGGAAGTAGTAAATTAAAATAAAACCTACATAAATTGGGTATCCTTGTAACCATATAGACCCACAGAATAAACATAAGGTGTCATTTTTACTGAAAAGTGCACTGCGTAGAAATGGAAGCCACCAAAATTTACAAAATGGTGTGCTTTTCATTTTATTTTAAAATTTCGCTTCAGATTTTGTTATGAAATGATTGATGTCAATGCACAGTACAATTGGTGATGCAAAAAACAAGCCCTTATATGGGTCTGTAGGTGCAAAATGAAAAGCGTTAAGAAGGAAAATACAAAAGTGCAAAAACGAACATTGGCCTGGTCCCTAAAGCCAAAATGGGCTTGGTCCTTAAGGGGTTAAGGATACACAAATCAAGGAAGTAGAAGGTGTCGCTAAACTCTGAAGATTATAACATTTTCTAGCACTTAGCTCCAATCTGTGGCATGTGGGAAGGACTTCAATGATATAAAAGTCTGATTCGGTAATGCTTCCTCTTTTTTGACATGCCAGTTATCACCACTTGTGGCAAACTGAGATGGCCAAAATCCTTAAATTGAGAGATCTTGGTTCATCATTCCGGCAAATCACTATACACATAGGCCAAGATGTCAGCATTGTTTAACATTGCGTTTTCCAGTGGTTGGGAGGCCAACAATGAACTAAAATGGCAGCAAGGTGCAAAGAGTATAAAGCTTGGGGCGTCGAACAGTGTCTACACAAACTATCAGAAGGCGCTTGCACGACATTGAGCTATGAGCAAGATGTCCAGCTACAGGTATATTATTGACCTCATGCCACCATAGACTATCATAGTGCAGAGCAAAATGGCAATGGAGGATGGAACGGAGATCTAACCCCTTCTTAGCATCAGTTTTTGTTTTGGACCCAATAAGATCCGGAGATTGGTCTGGAAACCAGATGGGCAATGCCATGAAGAATGGATATTTAGCTGAGAAAATTACCTTGTACTTTTAGGAATCCTAATAAGAGATTTGAAAGGTAGCATAAAGGTATAAAGATGAATAGACTTTATTCAGTAATGAATAATGAAGATATATATACAGTGGTCCCTCAACATATGATGGTAATTTGTTCTGGGAGGACCATCATATCTTGAAACCATCATATGTTGAGTACATATGTCTATGTAAAAATGGTAATTGGTTCCGGAGCCCCGAGACCATCATATGTTGAGTACATATCTCTATGGAAAACTGGTAATTGGTTCCTGAGTCCATGAAATTTCAACCAGGGGCCAGGCCCGAGGTGGGGTCTTTGAGCCAGGCCCGAGGTGGGGTCTTTGGGCCAGGCCCGAGGTGGGGGCTTTGGGCCAGGCCCGAGGTGGGGGCTTTGGGCCAGGCCCGAGGTGGGGGCTTTGGGCCAGGCCCGAGGTGGGGGCTTTGGGCCAGGCCCGAGGTGGGGGCTTTGGGCCAGGCCCGAGGTGGGGGCTTTGGGCCAGGCCTGGTGGGGGCTTTGGGCCAGGCCTGGTGGGGCTTTGGGCCAGGCCTGGTGGGGCTATGGGCCAGGCCTGGTGGGGCTATGGGCCAGGCCTGGGGATTTGTGCTGCGCTTAAGAGAGGTGGGTTAACACTGCCGCTGCCATGGGGTGAAGAGTTAAGTTAACCCCTCACCCCATGGCAGCGGTAGCGTTAACCCCTCAACCGACGGCAGTTTTATTGCTGCCATGGGGTGAAGGGTTAAGTTAACACTGCCGCTGCCATGGGGTGAGGGGTTAACGCCGCCGTTGCCATGCAAATGAGCACTCACCAGCTCCACGTCTTCCTCTCCCGGCGGCGCTCCTCGACTGAGGCGCAGGCCGACAACGTCACTGTCATGTGACAATACATTGTCACATGACAGTGAGGATCCGCGCGCCGCAAGGAGGCTGCACCGGCACCACGGGGATTAGCTGCATCGGCATGCCCCGGTATGTACTGTAAACCTGCTTAATAGACCAGCGGTAGTCCGGTAGCCGCTGCGGAAGCCAGCGCTACCGAAGGACCACAAATTTTAATGATGACCCCGACAAAAAGTATCGTAAGTCGATACTGCTTTCAACCTACGATGGCCTCTGAGAGGCCATCGTATGTTGAAAATAATGTATGTCGAGGCCATCGCATCTCGATGGATTACTGTATGTGTGTGTGTGTGTGTGTGTGTGTATATATATATATATATATATATATATATATATATATATGTGTGTGTGTGTATATATGTATATATATATATATATATATATATATATATATATATATATATATATATATATATAATATATATATATATATACTCAATATGTGTATGTTCCAGAATCACGTCCAAACGGCTAAAGATATTAAAATGAAACTTGGCACACATGTTACTTATATGTCAACAGCAAACATTGGATAGGTTGTTTAACCCTTACTCATCCCCCATTTGCCAGGGTCGGGGTTTTTGCTTAAAGTCCCATACAAGTCTATGGGAAATATATTTTACTGCATAACTTCCAAACGGCTGGAGATATTTCGATAATACTTGGTCACATGTTACTTATATGTCCACTTTAAATATAGGATAGTTAATTTAACTCTTAACTACCCCCATTTGTGAGGGTGGTGGTTTTTGTATAAAGTCCCATGCAAATCTATGGGAAATGTATGTTCCTACAAAACTTCCGTGCTGTAATGTCCGTTTATTTGTTTTTGTATTTCTTCTGTTTAGGTGTGCATTCACATACTAGGATGTACAGAGCAGTTTTCCATGCTCTGAATGAATGAGAAACTTGGGTGTGTCTATTTTAAGCCAGATTTCTCCTGCATTCATGGCCGGTTATTTACTGTATTTATCGGGGTATACCACGCACCGGCCTATAACACACACCCTCATTTTACCAAGGATATTTGGGTAAAAAAAGTTTTTTACCCAAATATCCTTGGTAAAATGAGGGTGCATGTTTATGCCACGATACACTGTTTCTGACCCCACAGAAGCCCCCAGGAAAGGCAGGGGGAGAGAGGCCATCGCTGCCCGCTTCTCTCTCCCTGCCTTTCCTGGGGTCTAGAGCCCTGCTGCCGCCACTTCTCTCCCCCTGGCTATCGGCGCCGCTGCCCCATTGCCGGCACCGCTGCCCCATGGCCTCCCCCCATCCCCGGTTGTATAATTACCTGTTGCCGGGTCGGGTCTGCGCTCCTTCTGGCTCGGTGCTGGTCTCCTGCATCGTTGCTATGCGCTGCGAGGCAAAGTGACGAGTGAAGTCTTCAATGCGACGTCACTCGTCATTACGCCGCGCAGCACATAGCAATGACGCAGGAGATCTGTTCCGGAGCCAGAAGCAGCGCGGACCCGACCCCGGCAAGAGGTAATTATACAACTGGGGATGGGGGAGGCAATGGGGCAGCAGCACCAGCAGTCTCTGGACCCCAGGATAGGCAGGGGCAGAGAAGTCGGCAGCGACGGCAGGTCTCTGGACCTGCAAAAGCCGCTGCAGTTCATTGATTTAAAGCGCCCGCTTTTAAATCATTGAACTGCAGCGGCTTATCGGCATATAACATGCAGGTAGTAGACTTTAGGCTAAAAATTTTAGCCTAAAAAATGCGTGTTATACGCCGATAAATACGCGAGGGGGGGGAGTGTCCGGGCGTCAGTGTCATCAGCAGAGCCTGAGCAGTCGGGCAAGCCTAGTGGTGGCATTGTGGGAGGAGCTGGGGTGCACCCGGAGGGGCAGCCCCAGACTCAGGTGGTAACATCACCTATGAAGGAGGAGCCATCAGCATTGACCCCCAGCGGCAGCTAAGCCAGCTAGAAAACCTGTATTTAAACCGGCGGTACTACAGGTCCCAGCCAGCCCAGGATATGTTAGGCAGGAAGTTAGTGCATGGTGTGAGAATGATGGGGGTGGTAGTGTTGTGAATGGGAGGAGTGTCAGTGGAGTGAATGATGGTGGGAGTAGTGGTGGTGTGAATGCAACATCTGGTATGGATGATGAGAGTTGTGGTGTAAATGGTGCTCCTGGGACTGGGTCTGGTCCGGCTGCCCCCCCCCCCCCCCCGGCAGTGACTGCTCCTAGGAGCTATGCCAGTGTTGCTGCCGGGGGTTCGGTGGGGTCCCCGTCTCCGTCCGGCCCCGGGGGTTACTTGCAACAGCGCCTCCTGGAGGCTCTGCGTAGGGGCGAGAGGTCGATCCAGGAGGGAAGGGAAGGGGTGAGGTCAACCTGTCTTTCTGGATAGAGAGGCACGGTTTGGGGGCTTTCCGAGAGCAATGGGGAGGTGGTCTGGTCCCTCCCGACACCCGGGCAGGACAATAACCGTAGGAATGTGGTCCGTCTGATTTTGGAGGTGCGAGGATGCGTGCCCGCCTCGCTCTAAAGTGGTTGAGCTCCTCCTCCAGATGGAATTCAGGGCGAGTGACATCTTTGCCCTGATCCACCCCTACGGTTCATCTGAGTTTGACGTCAGTTTCGTCCGGCCAGAGGGTCTCGAACTCTTCTGGTCAAACTACGAAGTGGCGAAGAACGAGCCCGGCTGGTGGGATTTTGCTGTAAAGGCGATTTCCCGTCAGAACTCAGTCAAGAAAGTGACAGTTTTCACCTGTAACGAGTCACTTTCTTGTTATGACATGATGACCTGGCTTGGTCGGTATAGGGATGTGACGGACATGCCCAAGAAAAATCTGGATGAGCACGGGATCTGGTCAGGGGCCTGGACATTTTCTGTCAAACTCAAGCGTTCAGGTAGTACAGTTGCCCACATTCCGTCAGCCGCCTTCCTTGGACGTGACAGGATCCAGGTCTTCTACCAGGGGCAGCCTATGGTCTGTCACAGGTGCGGTAGCCCCACCCATTTTAGCGCAGCCTGTACTGTACAGGTCTGTGCTTTGTGTGGTGGGGTGGGTCATCTGGCCGCATCCTGTAGGCAGATCCGGTGGCACCTGTGCGGTGTCCTCGGGCACCCTTTCAGCCGTTGTCCGAGCGCTTTCGCCCGTGCTGCGACCGCTCCGGCCGGGGAGAGCTGTGAAGTTGCCTCGGCTGGGGAGGGTATGAGCGGGGATGGGGGCGCAACAGGGATAGTGATGAGGAAAAAGGGCCCCGCCAAACTAAGGCGGGAGGAAAATCGCAGGAGGAGTAGGGAGCTGGAAAGTGCCCAGGTGACTGGGGTAGCTCCAGCCCCTGCTCCTGAAGCTGGCCCTGTAACCACTGAAGCCCTGGGGAGAACGTGCTGAATGAGGAGATCAGGAGGCTGTGCAGAGAGGAAGGCAATATGGCCGACCCTTCTGATTCCTCCCACTATAAAAGTGTGGATGAGAAGAGTGGGGAGAGGCCAAAAAAGAAAGACAAGGGCAAAAGGAAAGGGAGAAAGAAGAGGTCGGAGCCCTCTGTTAAGCCTTGTACTACGGGCCAGGTCCAAAATGGAAGCCTGACTGCCCCCCCCTCTGATTGACCTGTCAAACCGGTACCTCGTCCTCGATACCATCTCCTCTCCCTCCTTGGAGGGGGAAGGAGAGGGCGGGGTGCCAAGGGTGAGGGAGCCTCTGGGGGGAACTGGACCCTGTCCTGTGGGGGCACCTTCCTCAGAGGGCAGGGCTAGACTGGGGCCAGTCGGAGACGGGGAACACATGGGACAATCAGAATCTAAGAAAAGGTCCAAAAGTGGTCCTGCCCTTTCCTCTTCTTCAGGGGATGAGGGGGCAAAATAGAAGGGGAAGCAGAAGTAAAGGTGTGGCCGTCTAACTCAATCACCCATGATGGCGGCACTCACCCCACTGACGCTGGCATCTATTAATTGTGCCGGTATAAAGGCAGATACAGCTAGATTCGCAGCCTTCGATTTTCTCGGCCGTGTTGAAGCTGACATTTTCTTTTTACAGGAGACCAGGGTTGTCAGATCTAGCCTCTTTGGTGAAAGCCAGAAGAGAGTGGAGGCGCGAGCCCTCCCACTGGTCTCTTGCGGCTGAGCCGTATAGTGGGGTGGCGGTCCTTTTTACCGATCCGGTTGAATGCAGACGGGTTATTGAGTTAGAAATGGGGAGGTGCCTGATCTTAGATGTCCTCATGAAGGGACAAGAGCTCCGGCTCATAAACATCTATGCCCCACAAACAAAGCTGGGCCGTAAAAATCTCTTTATGAGGATTAAGCCCTTCCTTTTTACTAGCCAGCAGGTGATCTTTGGAGGGGACTTCAATGATGTCACAAGGTCCCAAGATAGGAGAGGCTCCAACGGTCCGCTGAATTGCAATAGTGTGGCCCTTAATAATATAGTTAAGGAAGCTCGCCTAGAGGATGCCCACATCTGGAGCCCCTGAGGCCACGCGGGTTTCACCTATCATCGAGGTAGCAGCAGCAGGTCTAGGATAGACAGGTTTTATTTGAAGGAGGAAGCCGTCTCTTTCACAGTGTCCGTGGTTGAGGTGGAGTTATCTGATCACTGTATGATTTTGTTTTCCTTGAATGTTTCAGAGACCCCCCGAATGGGTAAAGGTTATTGGAAGCTGAATTCGTCCCTCCTGGAGGAAGCGGAGATAAGACAGTCCTTTGAGGATTTTCTTCAGAGTCAGGTACCTTTACTGGGCCTTTGTAGTAGTAAGTCAGAGTGGTGGGAGATATTCAAGAAGCGGGTTGCGGGGTTCTTCCGCCAGCTCTCAAGCCTCAGGTCCCTGAATAGGTATCGCCTGTATCAGGGTCCGAGGAAGAAAGTCCAGCTTCTTGTCTGGACTGGAGGTAGTCGTAATTATATCTCCAGAGTGAAGTCCTTGCTGATGAGGTGTCAGTACGATAGGCATGCATCTTTGGTTTTTGAGAGGGATTACGGGAAGTACCGCTCGCCCGACCCTTACAAGAACTGCAAGATGTCAGTGATGTCACCAAAAAAATCCATATTATGGCTTATTTTTTGCGTCACCAATTCTACTTTCCAGTGACATTAGTCATTTTACCCAAAAATTCACGACGAAATGGAAAAAAAAATCATTGTGCGACAAAATCGAAGAAAAACGCCATTTTGTAACTTTTGGGGGCTTCCGTTTCTACGCAGTGCATATTTCGGTAAAAATTACACCTTATCATTATTCTGTAGGTCCATACGGTTAAAATGATACCCTACTTATATAGGTTTGATTTTGTCGTACTTCTGGAAAAAATCATAACTACATGCAGGAAAATTTATACGTTTAAAAATGTCCTCTTCTGACCCCTATAACTTTTTTATTTTTCCACGTACAGGGCGGTATGAGGGTATTTTTTGCACCGTGATCTGAAGTTTTTAACGGTACGATTTTTGTTTTGATCGGACTTTTTGATCACTTTTTATTCATTTTTAAATGGTATAAAAAGTGACCAAAATACGCTTTTTTGGACTTTGGAATTTTTTTGCGCGTACGCCATTGACCGCGCGGTTTACTTAATGATATATTTTTATAGTTTGGACATTTACACACGTGGCGATACCACATGTTTATTTTTATTTTTATTTACACTGTTTTTTTTTATGGGAAAAGGGGGGTGATTCAAACTTTTATTAGGGAAGGGGTTAAATGACCTTTATTAACAATTTTTTTAACTTTTTTTTGCAGTGTTATAGGTCCCATAGGGACCTATAACACTGCACACACTGATCTCGTATGCTGATCACTGGCATGTATTAACACGCCTGTGATCAGTGTTTTCGGTGCTTGACTGCTCCTGCCTGGATCTCAGGCACAGAGCAGTCATTCGTCCATCGGACACCGAGGAGGCAGGTAAGGGCCCTCCCGGTGTCCTGTAAGCTGTTCGGGACGCTGCGATTTCACCGCGGCGGTCCCGAACAGCCCGACTGACTAGCCGGGATACTTTCATTTTCACTTTAGAAGCGGTGGTCAGCTTTGACCGCCGCTTCTAAAGGGTCAATACCACACATTGCCGCAATGTGTGGTATTAGCCGCAGGTCCTGGCCGTTGATGAGCGCCGGGACCGACGCAATGTGATGCGGGGTCGCAGCGTGACCCCACTTCATATTGCGGGAGCCGGCGCAGGACGTAAATATACGTCCTGCGTCGTTAAGAGGTTAAAGCTGGGCTGGCCGATTAGGCAGGGTTTTGTTTTATTTTACATTTCTGTTTTAGCTGGTTAAAGGGGTACTCCGGTGAAAACCTTTTTTCTTTTAAATCAACTGGTGGCAGAAAGTTAAACATATTTGTAAATTACTTCTATTGAAAAATCTTAATCCTTCCTGTACTTATTAGCTGCTGAATACTACAGAGGAAATTCTTTTCTTTTTGGAATGCTCTCTGATGACATCACGAGCACAGTGCTCTCTACTGACGTTATTATAATAAGAATAACACTTTATTTATTGTTGTCCTTAGTGGGATTTGAACCCAAGTCCCCAGCACTGCAAGGCAGCAGTGCTAACCACTGAGCCACCATGCTGCCCTTAGCATACATCTGCTATGCATGGTTGCTAAAATGAACAGAGATGTCAGCAGAGAGCACTGTGCTCGTGATGTCATCAGGGTTCCAAAAAGAAAGGAATTTCCTCTGTAGCATTGTCACGATTCGGCTGGCTGGAGGTGGATCCTCTGTGCCAGAGAGGGATTGGCGTGGACCGTGCTGGTGGACCGGTTCTATTTTGCTACTGGTATTCACCAGAGCCCGCCGCAAAGCGGGATGGTCTTGCAGCGGCGGTAGCAACCAGGTCGTATCCACCAGCAACGGCTCAACCTCTCTGACTGCTGAAGATAGGCGCGGTACAAGGGAGTAGACAAGAGCAAGGTCGGACGTAGCAGAAGGTCAGGGCAGGTAGCAAGGATCGTAGTCAAGGGCAACGGCAGGAGGTCTGGAACACAGGCTAGGAACTCACAAGGAAACGCTTTCACTGGCACAATGGCAACAAGATCCGGCGAGGGAGTGCAGGGGAAGTGAGGTATAAGTAGGGAGTGCACAGGTGAACACACTAATTAAGCCTGCTGCGCCAATCAGTGGCGCAGTGGCCCTTTAAATTGCAGAGACCCGGCGCGCGCGCACCCTAAGGAGCGGGGCCGCGCGCGCCGGGACAAGACCGACGGGGAACGGTCAGGTACGGGAGCCGGCATGCGCATCGCGAGCGGGCGCCTCCCGCACCGCGAATCGCATCCCTGCTGAGAGAGATACTGCAGCGCACCCGGTCAGCAGGTCTGACCGGGGCGCTGCAATTGCGAGGATGTTGCGAGCGCTCCGGGGAGGAGCGGGGACCCGGAGCGCTCGGCGTAACAAGCATTCAGCAGCTAATAAGTACTGGAAGGATTAAGATTTTTAATAGAAGTAATTTACAAATATGTTTAACTTTCTGCCACCAGAAAAAAGGTTTTCACCGGAGTACCCCTTTAAGCTTGTTTTGTGTTTTTGTTTTTTGGAATTGTTTTGTATTTTTATAAGAAAAAGAGTGTCAGCAGAGAGCACTGTGGTCAGACAGAAAGGAAATTACCAAAAGAAAAGAACTTCCTGTGGAGCATACAGCAGCTGATAAGTACTGGAAGGGTTAAGATTTTTTAAAAGAAGTACCGTATTTTTCGCCCTATAGGACGCACCGTCGTATAAGACGCACCCAATTTATAGGTGCAAAATCTAAAAAAATTTAGATTTTGAACCCAATAGTGGTCTTCAACCTGCAAACCTCCAGATGTTGCAAAACTACAACTCCCATCATGCCCGGACAGCCGCAGATTGAAGACCACTGTCCGCAGATTGAAGACCACTGCATAGGAGGTTATACTCAAGTGTCCCCGCCGCTCCGGACCCGTCACCGCTGCCCTGGATGTCGCTCCATCGCTGTCGCCGTGTCCCCGTCTCCCCGGAACGTTTCTGCTGCCGGCCGGGTATCCTCACTCTCCGTCGCCGCCATCACATCGTTACGCACGCCGACGCACGTACGCGACGACGTGATGACGAGGAAGGAGAGCACCGGACGTAGAGGGGGTCCCTGAACGGAGAAGACACCGAGGAGGCAGGTAAGGTCCCTCCCGGTGTCCTGTAAGCGCTAACCCGGCTATTCAGTCAGGCTGTTCGGGACCGCTGCGGTGAAATTTCACCGCGGCGGTCCCGAACAGCCCGACTGAACAGCCAGGTTAGTGTCACTTTCCCTTCAGACGCGGCGGTCAGCTTTGATCGCCGCGTCTGAAGGGTAAATACAGGGCATCACCGTGATCGGTGATGTCCTGTACTAGCCGCGGTCCCGGCCGTTGATGGCCGCAGGGACCGCTGCGATAGGGGTGTATTTGCCGTATAAGACGCACCGACTTTTTCCCCCCAGTTTTGGGGAAAAAAAAGTGCGTCTTACACGACGAAAAATACGGTAATTTACAAATCTGTTTAACTTCTGCCATCAGTTGATTTACAAAAAAAATTTTTTTCAGTGGAGTACCCTTTAATTCAAATGATTTCACCATAATAACTTCCTCTTGCTGTGAGTTCCATTGACTAGCTCCACTTCTGTTCTAGTGTAGAAAAAATACCAAACCATAAAAAGAAAACAAACCCAATGGACCTACAAGGATAGTCCCCTGGAAAGAATAGAAAGGAACGTAAATCAGATCCTGCTTTATTGTCACAACAATAAATTGGGACCCTTGTTTTGTATTTATAATTCCATAAACATGATTGTTTCTCTTAACATTCTCTTATTTTGGCTTATAGGAGTTGTCTGGTATAGAAAACCCATGTTCGTATATCTTGTTGAAGAATTTTTTGTTAATAGAGTGGGGTCCATTGCGCACGATCCTCATCTATAGGCTAGAGTAGGGAGCAGCTACATAGAGCATCTTTCACTCAGAAGGACTTGTTCTGTCCTGCATTACACATACAGTCCATTTATTGAGACCGACATAGTGTAAGGCTTCTCATCCTCTGTGATGAGTGCTGCAGGGAAGCTAAATGCTTACTGCTCTGGACTCAAGCTGGTAGAAACTGTGAACATCTTACTGTCAATTCTAACAAGAAGAGAATATCCAAACGGGGAGAACCCGGTTAGAACATGTTATATTCCACACAAATAAACTATAAATATGTGTGATGCAAGATTATTAAGAAGTCTTTGTATTGTTTTAAGAACTAACATTCATATCCATTATATCCAGCAGAGGAACAACATGTGCTGTGGTGAGCATCAATGGTGTTAAATGTCAACCTTCACTTCAGCACCAATAATCCTAATGTACACTATCAGCGTCTTTTAGGCATTAGTAGATAATCCTAGCATGAAACTTATGCAGTGTTTTTTTCTTGCCTATTTACATTACTATTTTGGGCTGTTTTTCTATTGCTAGAGCACCACCATTAGAAAACTCTCTTTTGTGGACTCCATTAATCATTATTTGCACTTGGGTTCTGAAGTGTATCTTTGCACTATGTTGCTATATTAAAGGGGTTCGCCAGCAAAAAATGTTTTTAGAGAGATATGTGCCCATGCTGTGTAATAAGTAATAAAGACTCCGCTGTATCTTCAGGTACTTCTGTGCTGAGTCTGCTGACTCTTTTCTTAGAACTGCTGATTCTTAGTCACATCCCCGCTCTGCCAATCACTGGCCACAGTAATGTCTCACCTCAGTCAGTGATTGGTGGAGTATCGATGTGACATAGAGTCTGCAGCTCAGTGGAGGCCAAGCACCTTATACTGGAGTGTACAGGAGAGCGAGAGTTATGGTGGTTGTTACGCCTAGCGCTCCGGGTCCCCGCTCCTCCCCGGAGCGCTCACGGCGTCTTTCTCCCTGCAGCGCCCCGGTCAGTCCCGCTGACCGGGAGCGCTGCACTGTTTTGGCCGTTGGGGATGTGATTCGCACAGCGGGACGCGCCCGCTCGCGAATCGCATCCCAGGTCACTTACCCGTCCCGGTCCCCTGCTGTCATGTGCTGGCGCGCGCGGCTCCGCTCTCTAGGGCGCGCGCGCGCCAGCTCTCTGAGACTTAAAGGGCCAGTGCACCAATGATTGGTGCCTGGCCCAATTAGCTTAATTGGCTCCCACCTGCTCCCTGCCTTTATCTAGTCTCCTCCCTTGCACTCCCTTGCCGGATCTTGTTGCCTTGTGCCAGTGAAAGCGTTTAGTGTGTCCAAAGCCTGTGTACCTGAACTTCTGCTACCCATCCTGACTACGAACCTTGCCGCCTGCCCCCGACCTTCTGCTACGTCTGACCTTGCCTCTGCCTAGTCCTTCTGTCCCACGCCTTCTCAGCAGTCAGCGAGGTAGAGCCGTTGCTAGTGGATACGACCTGGTTGCTACTGCCGCAGCAAGACCATCCCGCTTTGCGGCGGGCTCTGGTGAAAACCAGTAGCCTCTTAGAACCGGTCCACTAGCACGGTCCACGCCAATCCCTCGCTGACACAGAGGATCCACTACCTGGAAGCCGAATCGTGACAGTAGATCCGGCCATGGATCCCGCTGAGGTGCCGCTGCCAAGTCTCGCTGATCTTCCCACGGTGGTCGCTCAGCAATCGCAGCAGATTGCCCAACAAGGACAGCAGCTGTCGCAGTTGACCGCCATGTTACAGCAACTTCTGCCTCTGCTACAGCAGCAACCATCTCCTCCGCCAGCTCCTGCACCTCCTCCGCAGCGAGTGGCCGCTCCTAACCTCCGCTTGTCCCTGCCGGACAAATTTGATGGGGACTCTAAACTCTGCCGTGGATTTTTGTCTCAGTGTTCCCTGCATATGGAGATGTTGTCGGACTTGTTTCCTTCAGAACGGTCTAAGGTGGCGTTCGTAGTAAGCCTTCTTTCAGGAAAGGCCTTGTCTTGGGCCACACCGCTCTGGGACCGCAATGATCCTGCCACAGCCACAGTCCAGGCCTTCTTCGCTGAACTCCGGAGTGTCTTCGAGGAGCCAGCCCGAGCTTCTTCTGCCGAGACTGCCCTGTTGAACCTGGTCCAGGGTAATTCTTCCGTTGGCGAGTACGCCATACAATTCCGTACTTTTGCTTCTGAACTATCCTGGAATAATGAGGCTCTCTGCGCGACCTTTAAAAAAGGCCTATCCAGTCGCATCAAGGATGTGCTGGCCGCACGAGAGATTCCTGCCAACCTCCAAGAACTCATCCATTTGGCTACCCGCATTGACATGCGTTTTTCTGAACGACACCAAGAGCTCCGCCAGGAAAAAGACTTAGATCTCTGGGCACCTCTCCCACAGCATCCTTTGCAGTCTTCGCCTGGGCCTCCCGCCGAGGAGGCTATGCAAGTGGATCGGTCTCGCCTGACCCAGGAAGAGAGGAATCGCCGTAGAGAAGAAAATCTCTGTCTGTACTGTGCCAGTACTGAACATTTCTTGGTGGATTGCCCTATCCGTCCTCCACGCCTGGGAAACGCACGCACGCACCCAGCTCACGTGGGTGTTGCATCTTTTGGTTCTAAGTCTTCTTCTCCACGTCTCACGGTGCCCGTGCGGATTTCTCCTACAACCAACTCCTCCCTCTCAGCCGTGGCCTGCTTGGACTCTGGTGCCTCCGGGAATTTTATGTTGGAGTCCTTTGTTAATAGATTCAGCATCCCGGTGACCCGTCTCGTCAAACCGCTCTACATTTCCGCGGTCAACGGAGCCAGATTGGACTGCACCGTGCGTTACCGCACAGAACCCCTCCTGATGTCTATCGGACCCCACCACGAAAGGATTGAGTTCTTCATTCTCCCCAACTGTACCTCTGAGGTCCTCCTCGGTCTGCCTTGGCTCCGGCTTCATTCCCCCACCATTGATTGGACCACCGGGGAGATCAGGAACTGGGACTCTGCCTGCCACAGGAAGTGCCTCTCCCCCCCTCCCAGTCCCATCAGGCAAGCCTCTGTGCCTCCCCATGGCCCCCGTCCTGGTGTCACACTGCCCCGTGCCAGGCCTCGCCCTCTGCCCTCCCTCCCCATTCCCACTCCTGCTGTACTGCCTGCCGTTGAGGAAACCCTCCATTCTTTCCCGGTGTCCTCATCCCAGGGGAGGCAGTTACCGGACAAAGAGAAGGGGAGACCTAAGGGGGGGGGTACTGTTACGCCTAGCGCTCCGGGTCCCCGCTCCTCCCCGGAGCGCTCACGGCGTCTTTCTCCCTGCAGCGCCCCGGTCAGTCCCGCTGACCGGGAGCGCTGCACTGTTTTGGCCGTTGGGGATGCGATTCGCACAGCGGGACGCGCCCGCTCGCGAATCGCATCCCAGGTCACTTACCCGTCCCGGTCCCCTGCTGTCATGTGCTGGCGCGCGCGGCTCCGCTCTCTAGGGCGCGCGCGCGCCAGCTCTCTGAGACTTAAAGGGCCAGTGCACCAATGATTGGTGCCTGGCCCAATTAGCTTAATTGGCTCCCACCTGCTCCCTGCCTTTATCTAGTCTCCTCCCTTGCACTCCCTTGCCGGATCTTGTTGCCTTGTGCCAGTGAAAGCGTTTAGTGTGTCCAAAGCCTGTGTACCTGAACTTCTGCTACCCATCCTGACTACGAACCTTGCCGCCTGCCCCCGACCTTCTGCTACGTCTGACCTTGCCTCTGCCTAGTCCTTCTGTCCCACGCCTTCTCAGCAGTCAGCGAGGTAGAGCCGTTGCTAGTGGATACGACCTGGTTGCTACTGCCGCAGCAAGACCATCCCGCTTTGCGGCGGGCTCTGGTGAAAACCAGTAGCCTCTTAGAACCGGTCCACTAGCACGGTCCACGCCAATCCCTCGCTGACACAGAGGATCCACTACCTGGAAGCCGAATCGTGACAGTGGTGCTCAGCATCCATCAAACACAATACATCAAACAGAAAGAAAACAGGGGCAGCTCACCAAAGTATCTTCAGGCTTCTTTATTAAAGGCGGGTGTACAGAACAGGTGCAAATTCACATGCAAGGAGCAACATCCGTTTCACACAGTAATGTGCTTCTTCTGGCTATACATACATAAACTGAGCTAATCCCGGTATATATACACAGGTAAACTGGCGTGACATGTGCTGAAGTAGAGGCGCTTATTGATGACTTAGTCATCCACCTGTCGCCCTGGCAACCTGAGGACGCCGGTGCCGACACAGGCCGTACCTACCCTGAGCTGGAGCCGGTGCCCCCAAGCCGCCCGCGAGAGGCAGGGCAACCTAGCTACTCTGTTAAGCTCCGCTTGGACATTTATGTGCAATACAAACTATGTTAATGTTTTTCCTTTTTTATTTTGTAAAATGAGAAAATTAAGGTAATTTTATTTTAAATTAGGGTTGGGAAGGGTTTTTATAGAATATTAGAGACTTTTTTTTCTTTTTTTACATTTTTTAAGACCACATAGGGGACTTTTATATGCAATCACTGTTTAATGCTATGCCTATAGCACAGGCTACTTTAGTAATCAGTGGCAGGTAAGGGAACCCTCCTCCACCATTTTAGCTCACAGATCCCCCGCGATCAAGTCATGAGGGTTCTGTGAGTTCCACTGAGTTACCGTAAAGTTTCATTTTCACTTTAGACGCTGTGATCGGCATTCATCACGGCATCTAAAGGGTTAAATGTGAGGCAGCGGCAGGATCGTCACTGTCCGGCATAAGCAGTGAGTATGTGGCTACTGGTAGTAGCTGACACTCAATGCTTTGAAGCGAGTGCAGCTCCTGCGCTCGCTTCAAAGCCACTTAAGGCATTGGGACGTACAGTTACGCCCTGTGTCCTTAAATGGGCACTGTCAGATACAAAAACTTTTTATATGTTTATATTAACTGAAGCACAGGCATAGACAAAGTCCAGTAAGAGAGGGTAGGCTAGCACACCTCTGTGTTCTCTCCTGTCTGATGGTACTCCTCTGTGTTCTCTCCTGTCTGATAGTACTCCTCTGATAATAATCCTCTGTGCTTTCTCCTGATCTATCAGACAGACAGGAGGGAGCACAGAGGAGTACTATCAGAGTGGAGAGACCACAGAGGAGTGCTATCAGACAGGAGAGAGCACAGAGGAGTACTATCAGATGGGAGAGAGCACAGAGGAATACTATCAGAGAGGAGAGAGAACAGACGAGAGCTATCAGACAGGAGGGAGCACAGAGGAGTGCTATCAGACAGGAGAGAGCACAGAGGAGTACTATCAGATGGGAGAGAGCACAGAGGAATACTATCAGACAGGAGAGAGAACAGACGAGAGCTATCACACAGGAGGGAGCACAGAGGAGTGCTATCAGACAAGAGAGATCACAGAGGAGTACTAGCCCACCCTCACTTACTGGACTTTGTCCATGTCTGTGCTTCAGCTTGAACAGCCATGATTTTATAAGCCATGATTTCTATAAAAAGGAAATGAAATTTTCTTATGAAATATATTAGAAAGGTTATTGTTTTGCCAAGATGTACAACATATAAAATGTTTTTGTATCTGATAGTGCCCATGTAAGTACCAGGGGATGAGGGCATACCTGTATGCCCTGCATCCTTAACCTGTTGGGGATGGAGGGCATACAGGTACACCCTCGCATCCTGGTACTTTAGGGCGAATGGCGTACCTATACGCCCTCCATATTTCTGATCACTGCCACTCACTGGGCATTGATTGGACAGGGATGACTGCTGATATCTATCAGCAGGCATCCCGTGACATTGCCTAGAGGGGTCCTAGGCGATCACAGTGATTAGCTGGTCGTGATCGCCGTGATTCGCTGGTCAGAATTGATGACGGTTTTTACAGGCTAATTGGGTCTCTGGTGAACCGATCGACCAGAATGTAAGGGTGATCGGTGCTGTCAGAGAAAGTGCCGATAACCTTGAAGGATAGAAGTGCCACCTTCTCCTATCCCCTGCCATTGGTCGGTCAGGACTGACTGACCAATTGCAGGAGGGGTTGGGGGGGGGGTTAAATTTAAGATCCCCCGCTCTGCCCACTCATAGAAATCTGGGTTGGAGAGTGGCATGGGGGTTCGGGGATGGAGCAGGGGGTACTTAGCCATGGAAGAGCAGTGCTGGTCGGAGGAGGATGCTGTGGGCAACAGTGAAGATCATCTTTGGTGAGTGATCTTCACTTTGGCCTGCTAGAAGTTACAAAACTACAACTCCTAGCATGCCCAGACAGCCTTTGGCTGTCTGGGCATGCTGGGAGTTGTAGTTTTGCAACATCTGGAGGGCCAGAGATTGGAGACCACTATGCAGTGGTCTTCAAACTGTAGACCTCTAGATGTTGCAAAACTACAATTCCCAGCATGCCCAGTTAGGCATACGGGGGGCATTGTAGTTCTGCAACATCTGTCCCTTCAAATGTTGACGAACTACAATTCCCAGCATGTCTGGACAGTCTGGGCATGCTTGGAGTTGTAGTTTTGCAACATCTGGAGGTCCACAATTTGGAGACCACTACACAGTGGTCTCCAAACTTTTCTCCTCCATTTGTTGCATAACTACAACTCCCAGCATGCCCTTCGGCTGTCAATGCATGCTGGGGTTGTAGTTTTGCAACAGCTGTAGACACACTGGTTGAGAAACACTGAGTTAAAATCTGTTTCCTAACTCAAAGTTTCCCAAACCGTGTGCCTCCAGCTGTTGCAAAACTACAACTCCCAGCATGCACTGACAGACTGTGCATGCTGGGAGTTATTTTGCCACAGCTGGATGCACACTGGTGGGAAGGCACACTGGTGGGAAGTCTGTTACCTAATTCGGTGTTTCCCCACCAGTGTGCCTACAGTTGTGCCAAAATTACAACTCCCAGCATGCACGGTCTGTCAGTGCATGCTGGGAGTTGTAGCTTTGCAACAGCTGGAGCTTTGCGCCCCCCAGGGTGCATTCACACGGGCGGAGGTTTACAGTGAGTTTCCAGGTGCAAGTTTGAATTGCAGTTCAAACTCGCAGCAGGAAACTCACTGTAAACCCACGCCCATGTGAATGTACCCTAAAAACACTACACCTATATGAAATAAAGGGTAAAACACTACATATATATATATATATATATATATATATATATATATATACGCACCCTAACACAGCCCCCCCCCCCCCCCATAAAAATTAAAAACACTTGGTACGCCACTGTTTCCTAAACGGAACCTCCAGCTGTTGCAAAAAAAACTCCCAGCATGAGAGACATTGACTGTCCAGGCATGTTGGGAGTTTTGCAACAGCTGGAGGCACCCTGTTTGGAAAACACTGCTGTAGGGTATTTTTGGTGCAGGAGGCAAGCATCGTGCTTGCATCTGGGGCCGCACCTATCCTATGCCAATCCCTAATTTAGGCCTCAAATGGGCATGACGCTCTTTCACTCCGGAGCCTTGTCTTAATGTAGGTAATGGTTTAGTGCCACATATGGGATATTTCCGTACTCTGGATAAATTAAGTTACAGATTTTTTTATTTTTTTTATTTTTTTATAATTTTCCCCTTATGAAAAGGAAAAGTTAGGGGCTACACCAGCATGTTAGTGTAAAAAATAAATTTTTGTACACTAACATGCTGGTGTTGCCCCCCATACTTTTCATTTTCACAAGAGGTAAAAGGAGAAAAAGACCCCCAAAATTTGTAACACAATTTTTCTTGAGTATGGAAGCACCCTATATGTGGACGTAAAGTGCTCTGTGGGCGCACAACAAGGCTCAGGAGCGCACCATGTACATTTGAGGCCTAAATTGGTGATTTGCACAGTGATGGCTATTAGTTAGAGAAGTTCTGACATAAACGCAAAAAGGAAAACACCCACATGTAACCCCATTTTGGAAACTACACCCCGGAAGGAACGTAACAAGGGGTATAATTGGCCTTATCACCCTACAGGTGTTTGACGAATTTTCATCAAATTAGGACATGAAATAGAAATTTATTTTTTTTTCACTGAAATGCTGGTGTTACCCCAAATTTTCCATTTTCACAAGGGGTAATAGATGAAAAAGTCCCCCAAAATTTGTAACCCCATTTCTTCTGAGTAAAGAAATACAGAACATGTGGATGGAAAGTGATCTCGGGCGCACTACAGGGCTCAGGAGAGAAGGAGCACCATTGGGCTTTTGGAGAGAGAATTTTGCTGGAATTGAAGGCCATGTGCACTTACAAAGCCCCCATGCTGCCAGTACAGTGGACCCCCCACACACACACACATGTGACCCCATTTAGGAAACTACACCCCTCACAGAATGTAACAAGGAGTGCAGTGAGCATTTACACCCCACAGGTATCCGACAGATTTTTTGAACAGTCGTCCGTAAAAATGACATTTTTTTTATTTTTCATTTGAAATGCCCATTTTTCCAAAGATCTGTCAAATGCCAGGGGGGTGTAAATGCTCACTGCACCCCTTATTACATTCTGTGAGAGGTGTAGTTTCTGAAATGGGCTCACATGTGGGGGGTCTACTGTTCTGGCACCATGGGGGCTTTGTGAACGCCTCGACTTCCATTCCAACCAAGTTCTCTCTCCAAAAGCCCATTGGCGCTCCTTCTCTTCTGAGACCTGTAGTGCGCCAGCAGATCACTTTACGACCGCATATGGGGTATTTCCATACTTGGGAGAAATTGAATAATTGAGAAATTGAAACTTTGTACATCTCCTCGGTTAACTTAGAAAATCTGGACTGTACTATCTTATTCCACACATTACCCCTGTCTATACAAATTGGAGTTCTGCATAAGGAAACATTGTCCTTCTATGTGCTTCCACATTGTACCTCCACTATTCTACTAGGCCTTCCCTGGTTACAACTACATGCCCCGCATCTTGACTGGAAGAATGGAGAAGTACTTCGCTGAGGAACGTACTGCTATAACAACTGTTCGTGTCCGGTCTGCCATCTTTTCTTCTGGAGTTTGCTGATGTCTTCAGCGAGAAACAGGCTGAAGTTTTACCTCCACATCATCCTTATGATTGACCAATCGACTTATTGGGAACACACCTCCTCGAGGCAGAATTTACCCTTTGCCTGTTCCAGAAACTCAGGCCATGTCTAATTATATACAAGAAAATCTAAAGAAAGGTTTTATTAGAAAGTAAATCGGCTACCGTGGCCTGAATAGAATTACTGTAAAAAACGCTACCCACTTCCATTGATCTCCGAGTTATCGTCTACATGGTGCAAGGATCTTCTCCAAACTTGACCTACGAGGGGCTTATAATTTGATTTGCATCCGTGAAGGAGATGAATGGAAGACTGCGTTCAATACTCGTGATGGACATTTCGAGTATCTTGTAATGCTCCAGCAGTCTTCCAGGAGTTTGTCAATTACATTTTTCGTGACCTTCTTTACTCCTGTGTCGCCTACTTGGACAACATACTCATCTATTCGCCCAATGTCCAGTCTCATCGCCTTCATCTCAGTCAAGTATTACAGCGTCTCTGAGAAAATCATCTTCATGCTAAACTTGAGAAGTGTACCTTTGAAAAAAAACAGCCTTCCATTCCTGGGTTATATTGTCACCAGTCAAGGTCTTCAAATGGACCCCAACAAGTTGTCCGCAGTGCTGGATTGGCCATGCCCCACTGGTTTGAAAGCTATTCAGCGCTTCCTAAGCTTTGCTCATTACTATCGACAGTTTATTCCTCACTACTCCCCCTTGGTTGCTCCCATCGTCTCGCTTACCAAGAAGAATGCTAATCCTAGGGTCTGGACTCTTTCAAACAGCTAAAGTCTGCTTTCACTTCTGCTCCTGTTTTATCTAGACCCGTTCCTAGCAAGCCATTTTTCCTAGTACTAGATGCCTCTTCAGTTCGAGCAGATGCAGTCTTAACGCAAAAATCTTCTAAAGTAAGAACTGTAACCTGTGGATTCTCCCCTGCAGAGAGAAATTATAATATCGGAGATCGGGAGCTTTTGGCCATAAAATTGGCCTTAGAAGAATGGCGTCACCTCTTGGAAGGCTCTGTACATCCGCTAACTATCTATTCAGACCATAAGAACTTGCTCTATCTCCAGTCGGCCCATCGTCTCAATCCCCGACAGGCTCATTTGGTCTCTGTTCTTTTCCACATTTGATTTCTTTATCCACTTTCGCCCTGCTGAGAAAAATCTTCGTACTGACGCTCTGTCCAGATCCTATGATGTACTAGACCAGGAGTCCCATCCTTAACATATTATTCCTCCTGATTGTCTCATCTCTGCAGCACCTGCATATATTCAGCACTTGCCTCCTGGGAACTTTTGTACCTCCTCGTTTAAGACTCCGAGTCCTGAAATGGTGTCATTCCTCTCTTCTAGCTGGTCATGCTGGAATAAGTAAATCCTTACAGCTAATCTCCCGACAGTAATGGTGGCCCACTTTAAAGCAGGATATTGTTGATTTTGTCCACTCTTGTTCAATCTGCGCCCGGGACAAAACCCCTCATGCCAATCCTGCTGGTCTACTACATCCTTTGCCAGTTCCTGAGCTGCCCTGGACTGACATAGCAATGGACTTTATTACTGACCTTCCTTCTTCTGGCGGCAATACGGTCATTGTGGATCGATTTTCTAAAATGGCTCATTTTGTGCCCCTGCCAGGTTTACCATCTGCACTGCAGCTTTCCAAGCTATTCCTTGGTCATATCTTCTTTCTCCATGGATTTACAACTCATATTGTCTCTGATCAGGGAGTCCAGTAAGTCTCCAAGTTCTGGAAGGCCCTCTGTTCTCATCTACATATTAAATTGGACTTCTCCTCGGCTTACCACACTCCAAATCCAATGGTCAGGTCGAAAGGGTGAATTAGGTCCTGGGGGTCTATCCCTGCCATTTTGTCTCTGCTCGCATATACAACTGGGCTGGTTTACTTCCCTGGGCTGAATTCTGTTACAACCATAGAGATTCTGAATCCACGGGGACTTCACCCTTCTTTGTGGTCTATGGGCTTTATCCTCGTCCTCCTCTTGCCATGTCTTCTTCTTCCTCTGGAGTACCTATGGCTGACGAACTGGTGCGGAATTTTGCCTCCATCTGGCAGAAGACTCGTCACTCCCTTCTTCGTGCCACGACCCGTATGAAGTCGTAAGCGGACAGGAAAAGTCGCCCTCCTTCCGAGTTCTCTCCTGGGGACAAAGTGTGGTTATCCTCCAAATACATCTGCTTTAAGGTACCCTTGGGTCCACACTTTTTGGGTCCCTATAAAGTGAAAAATCAACTTAACTTAATCCTGTGGCTTATTCCCTCCATCTGCCCTCCTCTCTCCGGATTCCAAATTCCTTCCATGTCTCCCTATTGAAGCCGGTCATCCACAACCGCTTTTCTCAAAAGAACATCTCGCCTTCCTCCATCTCTGTTACCTCTGATGTTTTTGCTGTTAAAGAAATCCTAGACTCCAAGCTGGTCAGAGGATAACGCTTCATTCTTGTGGATTGGGAAGGATTCGGTCCAAAGGAAAGGTCTTTGGAATCACAGAAAAATATATTGGACCAGGATCTGCTCAAAACATTTCTGAACCACAAGAAGAGGGGAGACCAAAGGGGGGGGGGGGTTACTGTTACACACTGTGCTCTGGCCTTGAGCGCAGTGTCCCTGGGTCCCCGTCTGCTGGCGGGGCTGGGATCCGTATCGCGGGACGCGCCTGCATGCGAATCCCAGACTGTCACTCAGCTCAGTTCCGGCATGCGTTAATGTAAAAAATTTTGATTTTGAGTTTTCTCCTCTGTTTTGTTGCTATTCCTGTGAAACACCTAAAGGTTTAAAAAAAACTTTCTGAATGTCATTTTGAATACTTCCAGGGGCGCAGTTTTCATAATGGGGTCCATTATGGGGGATTTCTTACAGAAAGGCCCCTCAAATCCACTTCAAACTGAACTGGGCCCTGACAAATTCAGATTTTGAATTTTTTATGAAAATTTGAAAAAATAGCTGCTTTACTTTGAAGCCCTCTAATGTCTCCAAAAAGTAAAAACATGTCAATTTATGATGCCAACATAAAGTAGAAATATTGTATATGTAAATCACTATATAATATTTGTCTGCCATTGTGCTGTACATGAAAGAAAATACCAAACGTTTGTCCATTTCCTTACTTGTCTCAGCTGTTTTCATCATAAGGCTATCTCTGGGATCTTACTGTCTTTCGCTAATATTTTTTAATTGTAGTGTTCAGATAACCCATCTCTAAGGGGAGACCGCAATTTACTCACCTGCTTTAATAAATCTTAATCTTCAAAATTGATCTTCCATAGCCTCAAGAATTGGCTATAAGGAATTGCTTTATTTACTTGGGGAGGATGGAAGCTATTGTGATGGAGATACAAAAAAAAATCATGTTTTTCAACCTCTAGAACCACTACTAGACCGAAGAAATCACTGGAAAAAAGGCGCACACCCCCAACAATATATAATCAAAAGTTCAAGAATTTTATTAAGACATAAATATCAAACATCATATACTAGGAGACATATCAAATCAATTAAAGGGGTATTCCAGGCAAAAACTTTTTTTTATATAGATCAACTGGCTCCAGAAAGTTAAACAGATTTGTAAATTACTTCTATTAAAAAATCTTAATCCTTCCAATAGTTATTAGCTTCTGAAGTTTTCTGTCTAACTGCTCAATGATGATGTCATGTCACGGGAGCTGTGCATGATGGGAGAATATCCCTTGCATGATGGGAGAATATCCCCATAGGAGCTGGACAGCTCCCGGGACGTGAGTCATCAGAAAGCAGTTAGACAGAAAACAGCAACTCAACTTCTGAAGCTAATAACTATTGGAAGGATTAAGGATTTTAATAGAAGTAATTTACAAATCTGTTTAACTTTCCGGAGCCAGTTGATATATAAAAAACTGTTTTTGCCTGGAATACCCCTTTAAAACAGCTCAAAAAGAGCATAGCACAACCCTGGGGAAGGGCTGTGAACCCCCTCCCACAGGTAAATGACCCTGTCCTATGATAAGCAAACTGTAAAGGAAATACCACACAGTATGTATAAGATCACAGTATGTCACAGACACCTATCCTGCCCCACAATAACAGATATTCTACAATGGAAGATAGTACTCAATGATACTTAGGCAAAGGATGGAGATGGACATCCAATAAGCAAGGATGGGGTCACGCCAGAGCCCCACGCATTCCGTCGCAGAGCGGCTTCCTCAGGGGTGTTGTCACTCATCACTTGATATTGAAGAAACAAAGTCAAAAACAACACATTACAGTCTGTGATCAGGGAGGGGCGAATCACAGGGCCAAACTACTAGGCAAATGTCTGGGGAGGTAGGGGAAGTAGAGGGGCATTAGTCCTCTTCTTTATCGATGTCCGGACTGTCCAAAATGGAATAGTCTCTAAGCAAGTTGTGATACAGCCTGCGGAGGTCCCGCAGGACATGTCCTCCCTGTTGCAGAGGAGGCGTTTCCTGAATTAAACAATAAAGACAGGCAAAACAATGTTTCTATGTCATACTTCCATATTGTTATTCTGCTATTGATAATAAAGTGTCTTTTTACCTTGTGGATGCTAAGTAGTTGTACCGTAAAACGAGAATTCCCATAGATTTGTTACAAACACTTTCACCAGAAAGGATGTTGCTCCGGAAAAGTTTGTGCAAAATGCTCTCGTGCTGGGAGATTTCCCCGGCCAGTGGCATCTACAGCCAGCGATTCCGTTTGGTGAATGCTAACAAAGACCTACGGCTGTGTGGGATGTCACTACCCCTAGCTGTAAGGGTCAAAAAGCACCTAACGCATTTCAGAAAAAGGCGTTTTCCTTCGTCAGAAATACATTTCCAAGGTAAGTCCCCGTTACTTATGTAACACCCATTTTCATATGCACATTTTACTAGAACCAATAGTGGTGTAAAATAAATTATATGTATACACACTGATGTTAGGTTGACCATTTGGTCCAGGATCACCCACAAGTGCTGCAAACCCTAGGGTGTGTCATTTCTTTAGGGTATTTCCTATTCTACATTCAGTTATTAATAGAGTTCCTAGTGTAACTGCCTCAGAGTTACATTAGCTTAGTGCATTATTGAGTATATTTAATTATTAAATATGCTTTATTATTTATTACACGCTCTATAACTGAATCTTCTGTTTTTAGATGTAAAGTCTACCTCTACCGCTTTATAGATAATACGGCCGCGCAAGAGATTACATCACTTAGCAACCACTGCTGACACCAAACGCACAACATGTATACTGACACCTGCTGTAGTAGAGGCAAATACCACTACAGCTAAGCTTATACAAGGGTCCCATTTTTGTTCTTAAATTATATGTTTTTATGGATATGGAATGGATATAGAGAGCACAATAGGTGACAACAATGTTTGCTAATGTTTTTTTTTTTAAACCAGTAGCTCAGAAAACATCAGATGTTCATACAATTATTTATCATCTGTATTTTCAGCTGGGTGATCAGTGATTTTTCATGAAAAACACCTTTTTTTAATGACTGAAATTTTCAATTAAAAAAGGTTGTTTCACATACAGTTCCTGGTTCCGTCCACAAAAAAGGGTCATCATTTTTTTTTTCTCAAAACTTAACTGTTAAATAATGCAATGGCCCAGATTTATCAATTTGCATGAAGCTATTTTCACATAGAATTTTTTTTACCAAAAGCAGGAATGGAACCAATACAGAGAAAAACTATATTGGAGAGATTTGAACCTTTTTCTGTGTTGGTTCCACCCCTGATTTTAGACAAAAAATACGGAGCAAAATTCTGAGTAAAAAAAAAAAGACCAACCAATCAAATTGGATCTTTTATTTTTCAGTGAACTTTTTAAAAATGAAAAAAGCTATTTGATTGGATGCTATGGGCAACTGGTCAGCTTTTCCTCTACACAAGTTTTTATACATTTCCCCATATGTGCTCATGGGGCTGCATTACAGGGGTCAGTTTAGGTGACAGATGACGATTAACTGAATTGTCTGACAAATAGAACAGAAGGGCATATCAAGAAACTGTAAACAGGTGTGTGATCAGTGAACCTTAACCCTTTAACGACAATTGACATAAATGTACGTCATGGTTGGCAGCGAGGGAGGCAGCCATTTTTGAATGCAGGGATAAGAATGGTAAACGTTTGGGCTATCTGTCTAGGGAAAGCCGCCCTGTGGCTTCTATACCCTGTGTACAAGCCCGGGATAGGTCTCTTAGTTCTGACCCGTCGGTCATTAACAAAGTATTCCATTCCTTCTATAGCTCCTTGTATTCCTCCTCCTCTGGGGCGACCCCCTGAAACTATACTGTCCTTCCTGAGAGAGCTCCCCCTTGTCCCGCTGACCTCGCTTCAGTCCTCTGGTCTGGACGACCCACTGATGGCTAAGGAGGTTTCCAGAGTTATTAAAGACTTGCCCTCGGGGAAGACTCCGGAACTTGATGGATTGGTGGAGGACTGGTACAGGCTGAATGATCCCCATCTTACTTAATCTGTATATGGTGGCCTTTGAGTCTGGGGCCTTGCCTGACTCTATGAGAAAGGCTCTGATTGTAATACTGCCTAAGCTTGGTAAAGATCCGACATTGCCGGACTCTTATCGCCCCATTTCCCTCCTCAATGTGGACATAAAAATTCTGGCAGGCTCAGGGGGGTCATTTCCTCTGTAGTTCACCCAAACCAGACTGGGTTCATGCCCGGGAGG
The DNA here is from genome assembly GCF_029499605.1 of Hyla sarda. Lineage (NCBI taxonomy): Eukaryota > Metazoa > Chordata > Amphibia > Anura > Hylidae > Hyla > Hyla sarda. The sequence continues at coordinate 158,620,495 of NC_079196.1, read as the reverse complement.
GTGACTGATATTAATGTTAAAAGACTCCAGCTTAACATTTCCGCAGCAGAGGAGGGTAGATCCCCTGGTTATGTGGTTAGCCTCGATGTATATAAGGCCTTTGATTCAGTCGAGTGACACTATATTTGGTGCTTGATGCGAATCCTCCGCTTTGGACCTGTTTTTCGGAAAACGGGTTCGGCTGCTGTATGACTCCCCTAGAGCCCGAGTATGCACTCATTTTGAAATCTCCGGGTTGTTCCCGTTGGGCAGGGGCACTAGGCAAGGGTTCCCCCTATCACCCTTTTTGTTTGCCTTAGCTGTAGAACACTTGGCAGCCGGTCGCTCCTCTGCCTCAGTTAAGGGGATCACTAGGGGTTCCCTGACCGAGAAGATATCTCTATATGCAGATGATACCTCTGTGTACCTGGCTGATGTTGGGGACTCCCTGGCTGCTCTATTCTGTTTGTTGGAGAGGTTTGGGGAGGTCTCTGGTCTGCGGGTTAACTGGGCTAAATCATCCATAATGTCCTTGTCCCGAGAAGGGGTTCTGCCCTCTGTACTGCCTAATGGGTTGCAGGCAGTGTCCCGCTTTAAATATTTAGGATTGGAGGTGTCCCCTAACAACTCTGAGTTCATGGCCCTTAATTTAGATCCTCTACTCAATAGTACCAACAAGCGTGGGACTCCTTGTCCTTGGCTGGTAGGGTTAACATTTTCAAAATGATCTTTCTCCCCAAGTTCCTCTACCTCTTTCACTTGTCCCCTATTATTCCCCCCAAGGTTTTTTTTATTAAACTTAACTGAGCTCTGAGATCCTTCTACTGGCACAATAAACCTCCGAGGTTGGGACAGGCTCTGCTCCAGGCACCTAAGCAGCGGGGGGGCACTAGCCGCCCCTAATATGCATAATTATTTTCTAGCCTCACAGCTGGTGTACACGGCCTGGTGGATTGACCTGGACCTTTCCAATGCCTTCACGGCTTTCCCGGGGGCTCTCCTGGGCTCTTATGAGACGCTGACTAATACATTATACAGGTATGTTCCCTCTCTATCTCTACCGGCCCCTATTGGCTGCGGTCTGGTCGGTTGTCACCGGATGCTTTCATCAGCCGTTTGTCTCTCCGAGAGCACCCCTGTGAGGTAATCCACATTAAAACACCTATGGGAGTTGGAGGCAGCCGGATTCTGGAGCTCCCAGGGAATCAAGTTTGCCATGCACATGTTTGGAGTTGACTGTGTCTTCCCTTCATTTGCTGAGGTCAGAGAACATTTTAATGTCCCACAGGATCCCCACTTCCGGTATCTTCAGTTGCGACATGCGGTCTCTGCACAGTTTGGTTCCCTGGCGGTTACCCCTGCCTTTAACGAATTGGAGCAACTCCTGGGGACCAATGACCTGGCGAAGCCTCTTACTCAGAATTATGCTTTGCTGCAATCAGTGGGTCTGGACCTGTTTGCTGTGGCGCAGGTGAAGTGGGTTGAGGATATTCCCAGCCTCTCAGAGGATATGTGGAAGGAGGTTGTTAAGATGTATTATTCTTCAGTAGTCAGTGCTCGGGATATGCTTATTCAATCCAGGTTTGTTCTCCGGTTGTATTATACTCCTGTTAGACTGCATCGGATGGAGGTCTCGGGGTCGGAGGTCTGTTTTAGGTGTGAGAGAGAGGGGCACCTTCTTACATGCAGAATGGACTTGCTCCTGTATTGTGCCCTTTTGGAGGGAGGTAATGACATTCTTGTCGGATCACTTAGAATTCCCCTTTGTTTTAATGCCGGATCTATGTTTACTGGGGGTTATTAATGGGTTGGTGACAGGCTCTTACATTTTGGTCCGCTTCTTTTTGTTTTGTGCACGCAAAGTTAGAGTGATGGCCAGGAAGGATGGGTCCTAGTTAATAAATATGTCCCATTGTACCATGCCCTTTATGTTAGTTAGAAATGTAAAAAAAAATGTGACAAGGTCTGGGTTCCATGGTTGTTGTTGGATGTCTCTAATGATCCTCCAGTTCAGGGAGCCTCTCAGCCATAGAAGGACTAATTGGAACTGAGGAGCTCCTAGGGTTTGTTTGGATGTGTGTGTGTGTGAATGGATTGTCTGTGTGGTCCTTGTGTACTGTTGTTCTGGGTGGGCCTCCTATCCCTTGCTTAATCATACTCATCACAGTTTCTGTATAGCTATTCCTTGGCATGATTGTGTTGGGAGCGAAGGGGGGGGGGGGGGGGTCTACGGAATTGTTATTTGTCTGTTGTTCAAATTGACTGAAAAGCAATAAAAATGTTTTTTTTTTTTAAATGTACGCCAAGGTGACGTAATGTCCGCCATTAACCCCTCAGATGCCGTTATCAATACAGATCACGGCATCTGTAGCAGTGTGGTACTTTATATTGATGAGCGGATCGCCGCTCCGATCATCCAGCATGGCAGCCGGAGGTCCCCTCACCTGCCTCCGGCCGTCTCCAGGGGTCTTCTGCTCTGGTCTGAGATCAAGCAGACCAGAACAGAGGATAGCTGATAACACTGATCAGTGCTGTGCCCTATGCAATCAAATCAAATGATTGCTAAAAATAGTCCCCTATGGGGATTATTAACACCTTAACTACCATGGACGTGTATACTCGTCCATGTGCCATTAAGGTGGTATGGCGCGGGCTCCTGACTCGAGCCCACATCATACCGGTCGGCCCCCAGTTGATTTCTGTAGCTGGGAGCCGGCATTAATAGCCGACATGCGGCGATCTCCGCGGGCGGCTATTAACCCTTTAGATTGCCGCTGTCAAAGCTGACAGCGGCGTCTAGAGGTGCCTTTATCCCATCCCTGGTGGTCCAGTGAGGTGGATCGCGCCTCCCCCCACCTGCAGCATGATCAACTGTGGAGGTAGCGATCCACTGTGGAGGTAGCCTGAGGGCTTACCTCTCCTCCTGTGCCGACTCCGGCACTCAGAATGATAAAGCCTGGCAGGACCAGGCTTTATCAATCGAGCGCAGAGCACACAGATCAATGTGGTTCTATGGAACCACATTGATCTGTATAAGGAATCAAATGATTCCTCCTAAAAGTCCCCTAAGGGGACTAAAAGTTTAAAAAAAAAAGTTTAAAAAAAAGTTTAAAAACACACACATTGACCCCTTCCGTATTAAACGTTTAAATCACCCCCTTTTCCCAAATTCCATATAAAAAATATATAAACATAATATCCACATCCATAATAGCCACGTGTGTAAATGTCCAAACTATAAAAATAAATCATTAATTGAACTGCACCATCAATGGCGTACGCGCAAAAAAATTCCAAGGTCCAAAATAGCGTATTTTTTGGTTACTTTTTATAGCATAAAAAAAGGAATGAAAAGCGATCAAAAAGTCTGATCAAACCAAAATTGGTACCAATTAAAACTTCAGATCACAAAAAAATTAGCCCTCATACCACCCCGTACTCGGAAAAATAAAAAAGTTATAGGGGGTCAGAAGAGGACAATTTTAAGTGTATTAATTTTCATGCATGTAGTTATGATTTTTCCAAAAGTACAACAAAATCAAATCTATATAAGTAGGGTATCATTTTAATCGTATGGACCTACAAAATAAAGATAAAGTGTCATGTTTACAAAAAAAATGTACTGCGTAGAAACGGAAGCCCATAAAATTTTAATAATTGTGTTTTTCTTCAATTTTGTCGCACAATGATTTTTTTTTCCCGTTTTGCTGTAGATTTTTGGGTAAAATGACTGATGTCATTACAAAGTAGAATTGGTGGTGCAAAAAATAAGCAATCGTATGGATTTTTAGGTGCAATATTGAAAGGGTTATGATTTTTAAAGGTAAGGAGGAAAAAATGAAAGTGCAAAAACAGAAACGCTTGGTCCTTAACCCCTTAAGGACACATGACGTTCTCATACGTCTCCATTTCCGAGTCCTTAAGGACACATGACGTATGAGAACGTCATGTGTTTTACCGGCCCCCCGCAACCATCTGGTGCGGAGCCGGTCCTCGATGCCTGCTGAAATCGTTCAGCAGGCATCGGGGCATATCGCCCAGGGGGGTCATTATGACCCCCCATGTCGGCGATGGCCGCAGATCGCTGGACAATTCAGTCCAGCGATCTGCGGCGGATTCCGGGTCAATCGGGTCTCCAGTGACCCGGTGACCCGGAATTATTGGCTGATCGGGGCCGTCAGAGACGGCCCCGATCAGCCAGAGCCAGCAGGGGTGAGGTGGCACTGGTGCCACCTCACGATCGCCCTGATTCGTCGGCCGGATTACCGGCCGACCAATCGGGGCGCCTGCTGCGGGTGTCACTCCCGCAACCCGCTCCGCCCCTCTTCCGGAGGACGTGAGCGGGACGTGCACCCCGGGTGCTGGGGACCCCGATCCCCGGCGCCCCTGTTGGGATCGGGGCCCCAGGAGCAGCGGCGGCGGCGGAGACGACGAGGGACTGACCTGATGCGGCTGGAACGTTGGAGGTGAGTGACAGCCTCCTGCTGTTGCTTAGCAACAGCTCCCAGCATGCAAAAAGGGCATGCTGGGAGCTGTAGTTATGCAACAGCAGGAGGCAGACCACCACAACTCCCAGCATGCCCTTATGGGCATGCTGGGACTTGTAGTTTTGCAACAGCTGGAGGCACATTCTTTCTATGGAAAAGTGCACCTTCAGCTGTTGTGTAACTACAACTCCCAGCTTGCACAATCAGCTAAAGTGCATGCTGGGAGTTGTAGTGGTGCATCTGGTGGTTGCATAACTACAACTCCCAGCATGCCCGTTGGCTGTCGGTGACTGCTGAGAGTTGTAGTTTTGCAACAGCTGAAGGCACACTGAGTTAAGTAGCAAACCAGTGTGTCTCCAGCTGTTGCATAACTACAATCCCCAGCCAAAGTAGTATGCCTCCAGCTGTTGCATAACTACAACACCCAGCATGCCCTTCCGCTGTCCGTACATGCTGGGGGTTGTAGCTTTTGCAACAGCTGAAGGCACACTGGTTGCAAAACACTGAGTTTGTTACCAAACTCGGTGTTTCACAACCAGTGTGCCTCCAGCTGTTGCAAAACTACAACTCCCAGCATGCACTGATAGACCGTACATGCTGGGAGTTGTAGTTTTGCAACAGCTGGATGTTCCCCCCCCCCCCCCCAATGTGAATGTACAGGGTACACTCACATGGGCGGAGGATTACAGTAAGTATCCGGCTGCAAGTTTGAGGTGCGGCAAAATTTCTGCCGCAGCTCAAACTGCCAGCGAGAAACTACTGTGAACCCCCCGCCCGTGTGACTGTACCCTAAAAACACTACACTACACTAACACACAATAAAATAAAAAGTAAAAAACACTACATATACACATACCCCTACACAGCCCCCCTCCCCAATAAAAATGAAAAACGTCTGGTACGCCACTGTTTCCAAAACGGAGCCTCCAGCGGTTGCAAAACTACAACTCCCAGCATGCACTGATAGACCGTACATGCTGGGAGTTGTAGTTTTGCAACAGCTGGATGTTCCCCCCCCCCCCCCAATGTGAACGTACAGGGTACACTCACATGGGCGGAGGATTACAGTAAGTATCCGGCTGCAAGTTTGAGCTGCGTCAAATTTTCTGCCGTAGCTCAAACTGCCAGCGAGAAACTACTGTGAACCCCCCGCCCGTGTGACTGTACCCTAAAAACACTACACTACACTACCACAAAATAAAATAAAAAGTAAAAAACACTACATATACACATACCCCTATACAACCCCCCTCCCCAATAAAAATGAAAAACGTCTGGTACGCCACTGTTTCCAAAACGGAGCCTCCAGCTGTTGCAAAACAACTACTCCCAGTATTGCCAGATAGCCGTTGACTGTCCAGGCATGCTGGGAGTTTTACAACAGCTGGAGGCACCCTGTTTGGGAATCACTGGCGTAGAATACCCCTATGTCCACCCCTATGCAAGTCCCTAATTTAGGCCTCAAATGCGCATGGCGCTCTCACTTTGGAGCCCTGTCGTATTTCAAGGCAACAGTTTAGGGCCACATATGGGGTATCGCCGTACTCGGGAGAAATTGGGCTTCAAATTTTGGGAGGTATTTTCTGCTATTACCCTTTTAAAAAATGTAAAATTTTTGGGAAAACAAGCATTTTAGGTAAAAAAAAAATATTTTTTTTACATATGCAAAAGTCGTGAAACACCTGTAGGGTATTAAGGTTCAAATTACCCCTTGTTACGTTCCCCGAGGGGTCTAGTTTCTAAAATGGTATGCCATGTGTTTTTTTTTTTGCTGTCCTGGCACCATAGGGGCTTCCTAAATGCGGCATGCCCCCAGAGCAAAATTCGCTTTCAAAAAGCCAAATGTGACTCCTTCTCTTCTGAGACATGTAGTGCGCCAGCAGAGCACTTTTCACACCCATATGGGGTGTTTTCTGAATCGGGAGAAATTGGGCTTCAAATTTTGGGGGGTATTTTCTGCTATTACCCTTTTTAAAATTGTAAAAATTTTGGGAAACCAAGCATTTTAGGTAAAAAAAATATATATTTTTTTACATATGCAAAAGTTGTGAAACACCTGTAGGGTATTAAGGTTCACATTACCCCTTGTTACGTTCCCCGAGGGGTCTAGTTTCCAAAATGGTACGCCATGTGTTTTTTTTTTTGCTGTCCTGGCACCATAGGGGCTTCCTAAATGCGGCATGCCCCCAGAGCAAAATTTGCTTTCAAAAAGCCAAATGTTACTCCTTCTCTTCTGAGACCTGTAGTGCGCCAGCAGAGCACTTTTCACCCCCATATGGGGTGTTTTCTGAATCGGGAGAAATTGGGCTTCAAATTTTGGGGGGTATTTTCCGCTATTACCCTTTTTAAAAATGTAAACATTTTGGGAAAACAAGCATTTTAGGTAAAAAAAATTTTTTTTTTTACATATGCAAAAGTTGTGAAACACCTGTAGGGCATTAAGGTTCATGTTACCCCTTGTTACGTTCCCCGAGGGGTCTAGTTTCCAAAATGGTATGCCATGTGTTTTTTTTTTGCTGTTCTGGCACCATAGGGGCTTCCTAAATGCGGCATGCCCCCAGAGCAAAATTTGCTTTCAAAAAGCCAAATGTGACTCCTTCTCTTCTGAGACCTGTAGTGCGCCAGCAGAGAACTTTTCACCCCCATGCAAGGTGTTTTCTGTATCGGGAGAAATTGGGCTTCAAATTTTGGGGGGTATTTTCTGCTATTACCCTTTTTAAAAATGTAAAATTTTTGGGAAACCAAGCATTTTAGGTAAAAAAAATATATATTTTTTTTACATATGCAAAAGTCGTGAATCACCTGTAGGGTATTAAGGTTCACTTTACCCCTTGTTACGTTCCCTGAGGGGTCTAGTTTCCAAAATGGTATGCCATGTGTTTTTTTTTGCTGTCCTGGCACCATAGGGGCTTCCTAAATGCGGCATGCCCCCCAAAAACCATTTGTCGCTCCTTCCCTTCTGAGCCCTCTACTGCGCCCGCCGAACAATTAACATAGACATATGAGGTATGTGCTTACTCGAGAGAAATTGGGTTTCAAATACAAGTAAAAATTTTCTCCTTTTTATCCCTTGCAAAAATTCAAAAATTGGGTCTACAAGAACATGCGAGTGTAAAAAATGAAGATTTTGAATTTTCTCCTTCACTTTGCTACTATTCCTGTGAAACACCTAAAGGGTTAATACACTTACTGAATGTTTTTTTGAATACTTTAGGGGGTGTAGTTTTTATAATGGTGTCATTTATGGGGTATTTCTAATATGAAGACCCTTCAAATCCACTTCAAAACTGAACTGGTCCCTGAAAAATAGTGAGTTTGAAAATTTTGTGAAAAATTTCAAAATTTCTGCTGAACTTTGAAGCCCTATGGTGTCTTCCAAAAGTAAAAACTCATGAATTTTATGATGCAAACATAAAGTAGACATATTGTATATGTGAACCCCAAAAAAATATATTTTGAATATCCATTTTCCTTACAAGCAGAGAGCTTCAAAGTTAGAAAAATGCAAAATTTTCATTTTTTTCATCAAATTTTGGGATTTTTCACCAAGAAAGGATGCAAGTTACCATAAAATTTTACCACTAAGTTAAAGTAGAATATGTCACGAAAAAACAATCTCGGAATCAGAATGATAACTAAAACCATCCCAGAGTTATTAATGTTTAAAGTGACAGTGGTCAGAATTGCAAAAAACGCTCCGGTCCTTAAGGTATAAAATGGCTCGGTCCTTAAGGGGTTAAAGGGTTAAGGTGTAAAAAAGATTTTTGTAAAGATGTTTTAAAATGGAAAAAAAAGTTAAAAAAAATGTGAAAAATCCCCTCCCCAATAAGAATGTAAATCAACCTTTTTTCCCATTTTACCGCCAAAAAAGCGTAAATTAATTCATAAACATATTTGGTATCGCCGCATGCGTAAAAGTCTGAACTATCAAAATATATTATCCTGTACGGTGAAAGGCTTAAACGTAAAAAAAAAAATTAAAGCTCAAAATTGCTACTTTTTTTTGTCACACCTCGTCTCTGGCGCTTCATCAGACCGCACCTGATGAAGCACCAGAGACGAGGCGTGATACGGCTGTTACTACTATGGCTCTAACCTAATCCTGCTCTGGCGTCCCGCAAATGAAATGATGGACTTTTCAAGCACCTGCAAATAAAGAATTCTGCACAGAAATATAAACAGTGAGTGCCTTCCACTTTATTTCATCTCGTGCATATCTCTAATACTATTTCATAATTTTTTTCCACAGTGGCCACTAGAGGTCCTCATAATATGTCCCCCACTTGTTGCTATGGTCTTTCTGACTGTGGCAACAGCAGCGTCTCAGTCTGAATACAGGAAGTGAAAGCGAGGGCCTTATAAGCCTGTGTACACTCCCTGTGTGAAGATCTCCGAACACACAGAGAGCAGAGGAGAGCAGGCAGTAATTGAGCTGCTGTTATTGGCTGAGAGGAGGCCACATCCCCTCTGCAGCCGAGTGAATGAAGGAGAATGATTCAGTGCAGAGCTCCATCCATAGCATAGAGGAAAAAGAGCAAGTGTGAAAGCATGACCTACTTCATACAGCAACATGTACCCCAGTATTAAGGAGATAGTAAGGGGTTTGTTACAGTGTGCCAGCTCAGTAGTAAGGAGATGGCAAGGGAGGGTGTTTGTTACAATGTGCACCTCAGTAGTAAAAAAATGTCATGAGAAGGAGGTTTGTTACAGTGTGTCAGCCAAGTAGTAAGGAGACGGCATGAGGAAGGGGGTGTTACTGTGTGTTATCAGTGTGTGATCCCAGTAGTAATGAGATTACATGAGGAGGAGGTATGTAATCTCATTACTCACTGCTAAACACATGGGGGGGGGGGGGGGGTTGTGCAGACTTCAGAGCATTGCACCCTAGGGACATCTATAGACCCTAGGCCTAGTGTGCAATGCTCTGCAGTCTGCACATACCCCACATGTGTATAGCAGTGTGTGTGTACATTTCTATATAGGTGGGGGTATGTGAAGAGCATGCCATCGGTCAGTGACCCAGGGAATCTGAGTCTGCAGTCACTGATATTCACATCTGTACATACACTAGAGCGCAATGCTCTGCAAATACCCTCCATGTATAGCAGTGTGTGAACTACACACACTACTATACATTGGGAGTATGTGCAGCGGGCACCTGTTAGCAGGTGGGATTGGACAAAAATCATCAAAAACCAGTCCCGCGCAGTGCTCTACTACATAGTGTATAAGGGGAACAGCAGGCAAACTCCAACAATCCTTCTTCCTCTCTGTGTAATATGTGCAGCATAAAACTAGAGAGGAAAGGGTTACAGAGCAGAGTGCAGTGATTGGCTGACAGCTCAGTGACACACAGCGAGGGAGGAAGTTTAGTCATGTACAGTGAGGGAAAAAGAGGGACACGCCCCCTCCTTCTCAGAAGATGAAAATTCAGTGTGATCTGATATAAGCTGATTTTAAAAGAAATACATAATCTGGAAACATAAAATTTATATGAACATGATCAGGATGAGGTACTGCGTAGAGATGAGCGAATTTTTGAAAAATTTGATTCTGCCAATTCGACAAATTTTCCCCAAAAATGTGTTTCGGTCCCAATTTATTTGCAGTGAATTGCTATTAAAAACGGCTATTTCTGGCCTACAGAGAGCCTCAATAGGGGTGTAGAACACTTTGCCTTGCTGTAACACGCATAGGATGTGTGCTGGGTTAGTAAAATAATACTATTATTCAGTATGACATGCAGATCAGAGGCGTAACTATTAGAAGAATGGCACAATGACAAAGTCTGGAGGTGGCATCAGTAGAAGGAGACCATATAGTGGCTGAATGACACAGCATGGAGGTGGCAGCAGCATTAGTAGAACATATAGTGGCTGAATGACACAGCCTGGAGGTGGCGGAAGCATGAGGAGAGTAAAAAGTAGCTTAATGACACAGCCTGGAGTTGGCGGCAGCATGAGGAGACCATATAGGGGCCGAATGACAAAGCGTGGAGGTGGCGGCAGCATGAGGAGACCATATAGTGGCTGAATGACAAAGCATGGAGGTGGAGGCAGCATGAGGAGAACATATAGTGGCTTAATGACACAGCCTGGAGTTGGCGGCAGCATGAGGAGACCACATAGTGGCTGAATGACACAGCCTGGAGTTGGCGGAAGCATATAGTGGCTGAATGACACAGCGTGGCGTTTGTGGCATCATGAAGAGAACATATAGTGGCTAAATGGCACAGCCTGGAAGTGGCGGCAGCACGAGGAGACCACATAGTGGCTGAATGACACAGCGTGGAGGTGGCGGCAGCATATAGTGGCTGAATGACACAGCCTGGAGTTCATGGCAGCATGAGGAGAACATATAGTGACTGAATGACAGCCTGGAGGTGGCAACAGCATGAGGAGAACATATGGTGGCAGTATGAGACAGCTTGGAGCTAGCATCAGCATGAGGAGACCATATAGTGACTGAATGACACAGCGTAGAGGTGGCAGCAGCATGAGGAGAGCATATAGTGGCTGAATAGCACAGCGTGGAGGTGGTGGCAGCATGAGGAGATCACATAGTGGCTGAATGACATAGCCTGGAGTTGGCAGCAGCATATAGTGGCTGAATGACACAGCCTGGAGTTTGCGACAGCATGAGGAGTCCAGATAGTGGCTGAATGACACAGCCTGAAGGTGGCGGAAGCATGAGGAGACCATATAGTGGCTGAATGACACAGCCTGGAGGTGGCGGAAGCATGAGGAGACCATATAGTGGCTGAATGACACAGTGTGGAGGTGGCGGCAGCATGAGGAGAACATATAGTGGTTTAATGACACAGCCTGGAGTTGGCGGCAGCATGGGAAGACCATATAGTGGCTGAATGACACAGCCTGGAGGTGGCGGAAGCATGAGGAGACCATATAGTGGCTGAATGACAAAGCGTGGAGGTGGCGGCAGCATGAGGAGACCATATAGTGGCTTAATGTCACAGTGTGGAGGTGGCGGCAGCATGGGGAGAACATATAGTGGCTTAATGACACAGCCTGGAGTTGGCGGCAGCATGAGAAGACCACATAGTGGCTGAATGACACAGCGTGGAGGTGGCGGAAGCATGAGGAGTACATATAGTGGCTGAATGACACAGCCTGGAGTTCACGGCAGCATGAGGAGAACATATAGTGACTGAATGACAGCCTGGAGGTGGCAACAGCATGAGGAGAACATATGGTGGCAGTATGAGACAGCTTGGAGCTAGAATCAGCATGAGGAGACCATATAGTGACTGAATGACACAGCGTAGAGGTGGCAGCAGCATGAGGAGAGCATATAGTGGCTGAATGACACAGCGTGGAGGTGGTGGCAGCATGAGGAGATCACATAGTGGCTGAATGACACAGCCTGGAGTTGGCAGCAGCATATAGTGGCTGAATGACACAGCCTGGAGTTTGCGACAGCATGAGGAGACCAGATAGTGGCTGAATGACACAGCGTGGGGGTGGCGGCAGGATGAGAAGACCATATAGTGGCTGAATAACACAGCGTGGAGGTGGTGGCAGTGTGAGGAGATCAGATAGTGGCTGAATGACACAGCCTGGAGTTGGCAGCAGCATATAGTGGCTGAATGACACAGCCTGGAGTTTGCGACAGCATGAGGAGACCAGATAGTGGCTTAATGACACAGCCTGGAGTTGGTGGCAGCATGAGGAGACCACATAGTGGCTGAATGACACAGCCTGGAGTTAGCATGTAGTGGCTGAATGACACAGCGTGGCATTTGTGGCAGCATGAGAACATATAGTGGCTGAATGATACAGCCTGGAGGTGGCGGCAGCATGAGTAGACCATATAGTGGCTGAATGACACAGCCTGGAGTTGGCGGCAGCATATAGTGGCTGAATAACACAGCCTGGAGTTTGCGGCAGCATGAGGAGAACATATAGTGGCTGAATGACACAGCGTGGAGGTGGCGGAAACATGAGGAGACCATATAATGGCTGAATCCCACAGCGTGGATGTGGCGGCAACATGAGGAGAACATATGGTGGTTTAATGACACAGCCTGGAGTTGGCGGCAGCATATAGTGGCTGAATGACACAGCCTGGAGGCGGTAGAAGCATGAGGAGACCATATAGTGACTGACACAGCCTGGAAGTGGAAGCAGCATAAGGAGACCACACAGTGGCTGAATGACACAGCGTGGAGGTGGCAGCAGCATCAGGAGACCATATAATGCCTGAATGACACAGCGTGAAGGTGGTGACAGTATAAGGAGACCATATAGTGGCTGAATGACACAGCATGGAGGTTGAGCCGGCATGAAGAGAACATATAGTGGCTGAATGACACAGCCTGGAGTTGGCGGCAGCATATAGTGGCTAAATGACACAGCAGGATCAAAATAGTAGCTGAGGCAGGTAGGCAGAAGAAAACAGTCTCTTTTGTAAAAGTTTTACTGTGCACAAGTATTGAGGATATGCATTATGTAAAACGTAACTTTTAATAATATGCTTATGATAAAATATATATTTTTTAAGTCAAACAAATGGAAAGGTGTGCAAAAAACACCATGTGCCACCTACACCAACAAGTATCGATTTTGATGCAAAGACCTCTAAAAGTTAGAAGGGATCAACGTATGGTCCATTGTAACCGGTGGGGGTAAAAGCTTCCCCTGTAAGGCCCTACTCTCGCATTATTAATTCCCTTCTCTTCCACCTTCTAGAGGAAAGTGTTACTCGTCTTAAAAAGGGTGGCCACACAAAGCAACCTCTCCCTATTTCCACCTACAAAAACTGCCATTTTCCAGCATTTTTAGGTGGAAATAGGGATTGGCTTCTGTGTGGGGCCGCCCTTTTTAAGATGAGTAACACTTTCCCCGAAAAGGTGGAAGAGAACAACGTATTGTCCATTGTAGCTGGTGGGGGTAAAAATATCCCCTGTAAGGCCCTACTCTCGCCCTATTAATTTCCTTCTTGGCAAGTGTTACTCACACTAAAAAGGGCGGCCCCACTATTTCCAACTAAAAACCCTGGGAAATTGCAGTGTTTGTAGGGGGAAATAGGGAGAGGTTCCTGTGTGGGGCCGCCCTTTTTAAGGCAAGTAACACTTGCTAAGAAGGGAATTAATAACGCGAGAGTAGGGCCTTACAGGAGAAGTTTTTACCCCCATTGGTTACAATGGACTATACTTTGTTCCCTTCCACCTTTTAGAGGTCCTTGCATCACATAAATACTTGGTGGTGTAGGTGGTACATGGTGTTTTTTGCACACCTTTACTTTTGTTTGATTTAAAAAAAAATTTGGGTACATATACTTTATCCTAAGAATATTAATAAAGTTAAAGGGGTACTCCAGTGGAAAACATTTTCTTTTAAATCAACTGGTGCCAGAAAGTTAAACAGATTTGTAAATTACTTCTATTAAAAAAAATCCCAATCCTTCCAGTACTTATCAGCTGCTGTATAATACACAGGAAGTTATTTTCTTTTTGAATTTCCTTTCTGCCTGACCCCAAGTGCTCTCTGCTGATACCTCTGTCCATGTCAGGAACTGTCCAGAGCAGGAGCAAATCCCCATAATAAACCTCTTTTGCTCAGGACAGGCATCGGCTAACCGACTACGTAGGATGTCTCTGTAGTTGGTCCTGAATGGTGACAATTCGGCGGTCACTATGCAAGCAAAGTGAACATGCATCGTGCCATTTGTGCAAGGGACTCCCTGCCTCCATCTCTACTGCATACTGCCACGGTGTGTCTGGGTCCTCTGTCTCGCCTTCCTCATAACCCTCTGGCTCCTCCTCCTCCTCCTCTCCTGTCAGATGACTAGAAAGACCGTCCATCTCGCGAAACCTAAACTGTGCTCCACTGTGACCCTTCCCCTACCCCTCCTCCTTCAGTTCAGCCCCCACAGGGCTCATGTGGCCGTGAGATGTAGGCACCATGGCCGACATTTATCATTGTCTTTAGACTGTTTTTTGTGTCTAGAAAAGGTGTAAAAAAGGCGCAAGCAGGGTTTACATATTTCTGGTTTACATATTTCTGCAGATTTTGAGCTGCAATCCACAGATTTTGGCAATACACATGATATGGAAGGGTTTTATTAACTGCGCCTTTTTGTGAAAATGTGCAAAAAAGGCACAAAGCCACTGAAAAGTCTCTAAGACTACACCAGCCCAGACTAGCTTTTTGGAGTAAATCAAGAGAGAAATTATAGAAAATGTGACCTGCACAAAATATATCAAATGCTCTGCGACCATTTAATAAATTTGGTGCTCCTACACATTACCAGCACACAAAAAAAAAGGTGTAGAAAAAAGCTTCACTTACACCTACAATGATAAACACTGGCCCATGTCTCCATTGCCCTGACCAGTCATTGTGTCCAATACGTGTTGTAGTACATGAAGCAGTGGAATGACATTGTTCATCCCGTAATCCTGGCGACTGACTAATAATGTGGCTTTCTCAAAGGGCCTGAGCAAACGGCAAGTGTCACGTATGAGCTGCCACTGGTTGACATTGAAGTTACACAGGGGAGTCCCCCTATCCGCTTGGATCATTAAGAAATCATTGATGGCTTTTCTCTGTTTGCATAGTCGGTCCAACATATGCCCTGAAGCAGGTGGTCTGGCTCCAGACTTTCCACTTCTGCCACCATGCTGACTGCCAACCATGCTACCACCTTGCTGGCTCAGCTGCTGCCTCACGGCAACCTGCAACCCTCTTCTCCTGATGATAATGAGTTCCCTTCTGCACTCGGCTCCCAAGTGCGATCGGCATCATCATCGATGATGCACGTCACTGATGTCCTCCTCAGGTGACTCAACAGTGTCTGCTTCAGGAGCCTGAACGCTCGCAACACCACCTTCCACGCCACTCTCCTCATCACTATTTGCCCACCTAGTGGCGGAAGCGGCGGATGTCTCCTCCACTTCTTGGCTGAGCAGTAGCTGCCGACTGTCCTCTAGTAGATCGTCTTTACTAAATAGTAGAGCTGAACCCACAGCATAAGATACTTCTGTAGGGGAGGGAACAGCATAGGACAAAGGCAATGGGAGGACAGGGACTGCTACTGGGCCATGTCAACTGAGGGTTGTGTCTGAGGAACCCACCAACTGTTGACTGGGCATGTCAGATGCCACTTGTGATGAAGTGGATGACAGTGTTAACCAATCGATGACGGCAGATGGGTTGCTGGTCGACACATGACCGCTAGCTGATACCGGGAGCTCAGGCCTCTCGCTGCGACTCCTGCTGCCTCTCGCCCCTAGTCTGCTGCGACCTCTGCCTGATAAATTTAGGCCTCTGCCACTCCTTTGTGCATGCCCTGGCACTTCTCTGCCTGCGTATATGAGGGGAGTACAATACGCTCCACTACTGTTAAAACAGTATTTGTCTACAAAACCAGCAAGTGTGTACTATTGATTGGCCTTTCACAGTATCTAGGCAATTAAGGCTTTAACAGGAACCAAATAGTACACCACTTAGATGTACGTATGTAGTATGCACTTATGAGGGGAGGACAATGTGCTCCACTATGCTTAAAACAGTATTTGTCTACAACACCAGCAGATGGTACTTTTGCCTGGCCCTTCACAGTATCTAGGCCCTGAAGATTTTAACAGGAACAAAATAGTAGACCACTTAGATGTATGTATGCACTTAGGAGGGGAGGACAATGCGCTCCACTACACTTAAAACTGTATTTGGCTACAACACTAGCAGGTGAGTAATTTTGCCTGGCCTTTCACAGTATCTAGGCCCTTAAGACTTTAACAAGAACAAAATGGTACACCACTTAGATGTACGTAACGTGGTATGCATTTATGAGTGGACGACAATATGCTCCAGTACGCTTAAATCAGTATTTGTCTACAACACCATTAGTACACACCAGTGCTGCAGCACACAGTCGCTGTGTACTACACCCAAAATTGCACTTTCTCTCTCAATCCCACTCCCTTCCCTATCAGTGCTTCTAGGCTGGATTTGGGCTTGAGGTCAATCGCTGCTGTAAAAAAGATTTTCTCTGCAACACACTGCTCGCTGTCCCTCTCTGCAATAGAACGCTGATGTGACTGGGAGGTGAATCGCTTCTGTATAAATGCTTTTCTGCACAACACACACTGCTGTCTGTCCCTCTCTCTCTCTGCAATAAAAGGCTGAAGTGACTGGCTGCAAGATGTCTGCTGATTATATAGGGCTGTGACATCACAGGGGTGGCTGGCTGCTGATAGGCTGCATGTGATTCAGGGTTATCCCGCCTACCCGCCTTCCCAGGATTCCTTGCCCCATGTCCTCACATGTGGATCTGCCATTTTAGATGCCCTGGAGCCTGGACCACACTAAATGAGTTTAATGAAATGAAAGGAATTTTTCCTGAAATTCGTAACGAATTCGGATTCGTCAGATTCGATTCGCTCATCCTTAGTATTGAGTAACAACGACCAGGACCCGTGGCTAATAGCGTGTGGCACTGATCGCAATGCCGCGCTATGAACCCTTTAGACGCGGTGTTCAAAGTTAATCGCAGCATCTAAAGTGAAAGTAAACTGCTCCCGGCTAGCTCAGCGGGCTGTTCGGGATCGCCGCAGCGAAATCGCGGCATCCCGAATAGCTGCCAGACACAAGAAGGGTGCTTACCTTTCTCCTCCGTTGCCGTTCGCCGAATGACTGCTTAGTGCCTGAGATCCCGGCATGAGCAGTCAAGCGTCAGAATCATCGATCAATGTTATCCTATGAGATAACAAAGATCGATGTAAAAGTAAAAATAAAAATAAAAATGGGGGGAAAAAAAGTTAATAAAGATCATTTAATCCCTTCCCTAATAAAAGTTGAATCACCCCCCTTTTCCCATTTAAAAAAAAAAACTGTGTAAATAAACAAATGTGGTATTGCCAGGTTCAGAAATCTCCGAATTATAAAAATATATAGTTAATTAAACCTCACGATCAATGGCGTACGTGCAAAGTCCAAAATAGCGTATTTTTGGTCACTTTTCAAATAATGAAAAAATTAATAAAAAGCAATCAAAAAGTCCGATCAATACAAAAATGGTACCGCTAAAAACTTCAGATCACGGCGCAAAAAATTAGCCCTCATACTGCCCCGTTGTCACGATTCGGCTAGCTGGATGTGGATCCTCTGTGTCAGCGAGGGATTGGCGTGGACCGTGTCGGTGGACCGGTTCTAAGATGCTACTGGTATTCACCAGAGCCCGCCGCAAAGCGGGATGGTCTTGCTGCGGCGGTAGCAACCAGGTCGTATCCACCGGCAACGGCTCAACCTCGCTGACTGCTGAGAAGGCGTGGGACAGAAGGACTAGGCAGAGGCAAGGTCAGACGTAGCAGAAGGTCGGGGCAGGCGGCAAGGTTCGTAGTCAATGTGGATAGCAGAAGATCTGGAAACACAAGCTTTGGACAACACTAAACGCTTTCACTGGCACAAGGCAACAAGATCCGGCAAGGGAGTGCAGGGGAAGTGAGGTATTATAGCCAGGGAGCAGGTGGAAGCTAATTAGGCTGATTGGGCCAGGCACCAATCATTGGTGCACTGGCCCTTTAAATCTTAGAGAGCTGGCGCGCGCGCGCCCTAGAGAGCGGAGCCGCGCGCGCCAGCACATGACAGCCGGGGACCGGGACGGGTAAGTGACTTGGGATGTGATTCGCGAGCGGGCGAGTCCCGCTATGCGAATCGCATCCCCGCCGGCAATGTCAGTGCAGCGCTCCCGGTCAGCGGGTCTGACCGGGGCGCTGCAGAGAGAGAGACGCCGTGAGCGTCACACTTGCGATTTGCGCCAATTCCGGGTCATACGGGTCTATGGTGACCCGGTGACCCGGAATAGAAGGGGGATCGCGGGTGTCCTAGACACCCACGATCCCCCTGTAACGATAGGAGTGAGGTGGCAGGGTTGCCACCCCTCCTATCTCTGCTATTGGTGGTCTAGACGCGACCACCAATAGCAGATCGGGGGCTAAGGGGTTTACTTTCGGTTTCCCCGTCCTGCCCACCCACAATAGGCGGGGCAGGACTGGGAAACCGACAGGGACCGGCGCCGAAGATCCACTTACCCATCGGCGGGCAACGATTAGCGGCGGCAGCGGGCGACGATCGGCGTAAGAAGAGGACCGCGACGCAGCTCCCTGGATCCAACGGAAGCCGGTGAGTTACTTAGCAACATCTGTAGGGCTACAGTCTGAGACCACTATAGTGGTCTCTAAACTGTAACCCTCCAGATGTTGCAAAACTACAACTCCCAGCATGCCCAGAGAGCTGTTTAGGCTTGCTGGGAGTTGCAGTTTTGCAACAGCAGGAGGTCTACAGTTTGAGACCACTGCAAAGTGATCTCTATACTGTGCACCTCCAGATCTTGCAAAACTACAACCCCCAGCATGCCCAGACAGCAGTTTGCTGTCTGGGCATGCTGGGAGTTGTAGTTTTGCAACATCTGGAGGTCCACAGTTTGGAGACCACTGTGCAGTGGTCTCTAAACTATAGCTCTCCAGATGTTGCAAAGCTGCAACTACCAGCATGCCTTAACAGCAAACAGCTGTCTCTGCATGCTGGGAGTTGTAGTTGCGATCCCTCCAGCTGTTGCATAACTACATCTCCCAGCATGCCTTTCGGCGATCAGTACATGCTGAGAGTTGAAGTTTTGCAACAGCTGGAGGCACACTGGTTGGAAAATACTGAGTTAGGTAACAGAACCTAACTGAAGGTTTTCCAACCAGTGTGCCTTGAGCTGTTGCAAAAGTACAACTCCCAGCATGCACGGTCTTTCAGTACATGCTGGGAGTTGTAGTTTTGAAACAGCTGGAGGTTTGCCCCCCCATGTGAACGTACAGGGTACATTCACACTGGCGGGTTTACAGTAAGTTTTCTGCTTCAAGTATGAGCTGTGGCAAATTTTTCACCGCAGCGCAAACTCCTAGCGGTAAATTCACTGTAAACCCGCCAGTGTGAATGTACCCTAAAAACACTACACTACACTTACACATAATAAAGAGTAAAACACTACATTTACACCCCCTTACACTGTCCCCCTAATAAAAAATAAAAAACGTATCGTACGGCAGTGTTTCCAAAACAGAGCCTCCAGCTGTTGCAAAACAACAACTCCCAGCATTTCCGGACAGCCACTAACTGTCCAGGCATGCTGGGATTTTAGCAACAGCTGGAGGCACCCTGTTTGGGAATCACTGGCGTAGAATACCCCTATGTCCACCCCTGTGCAATCCCTAATTTAGTCCTCAAATGCGCATGGCGCTCTCTCATTTCAGAGCCCTGTCGTATTTCAAGGAAACAGTTTAGTGCCACATATGGGGTATCTCCGTACTCGGGAGAAATTGCGTTACTAATTTTGGGGGCTTTTTTCCTTTTACCCCTTATGAAAAAGAAAAATTGGGGTCTACACCAGCATGTTTTTACACTAACATGCTGGTGTTGTCCTTTACTTTTTATTTTCATGGGAGGTAAAAGGAAAAAAAGACCCCCAAAATTTGTAACGCAATTTCTCCTGAGTACGGAGATACCCCATATGTGGTCGTAAAATGCTCTGCGGACGCACAACAAGGCTCAGGAGTGAGAGCGCACCATGTACATTTGAGGCCTAAATTGGTGATTTGCACAGGGGTGGCTTATTTTACAGCGGTTCTGACATAAACCCCAAAAAATAAATACCCACATGTGACCCCATTTTTGAAACGACACCCCTCACGGAACGTAACAAGGGGTATAGTGAGCCTGTACACCCCACAGGTGTTTGACAAATTTTCATTAAAGTTGGATGGGAAAATGAAAAAAAATATTTTTTCACTAAAATGCTGGTGTCACCCTAAATTTTTCATTTTCACAAGGGAAAATAAAAAAAAGCCCCCCCAAAATTTGTAACCCAATTTCTTCTGAGTAAGAGCATACCCCATATGTGGATGTAAAGTGCTCTATGGGTGCACTACAATGCTCAGAAGAGAGGGAGCGCCATTGGGATTTTGAAGCGAAAATTTGTCCGGAATTGAAGGCCTCTTGTATTTACAAAGCCCCCATGGTACCAGAACAATGGACCCCCCCCCCATATGTGACCCCATTTTGGAAACTACACCCCTCATGTAATGTAATAAGGGGTACAGTGAGCATTTACGCCCCACAGGTGTCTGACAGATTTTTGGAACAGTGATCCGTGAAAATGAAAAATTTAATTTTCCATTTGCACAGCCCACTGTTCCAAAGATCTGTCAAATGCCAGTGGGGTGTAAATGCTCACTGCACCACTTATTAAATTCTGTGAGAGGTGCAGTTTCCAAAATGGGGTCACATGTGGGGGGGGGGGGTCCACTGTTCTGGCACCACGGGGGGCTTTGTAAATGCACATGGCCCCTGACTACCATTCCAAACGAATTCTCTTTCCAAAAGCTCAATGGCGCTCCTCCTCTTCTGAGCATTGTAGTTCGCCCGTAGTGCACTTCAGGTCCACTTATGGGGTACCTCCATACTCAGAAGAGATGGGGTTACAAATTTTGGGGGGTATTTTCTGCTATTAACCCTTGCAAAAATGTGAAATTTGGAGGGAAACACACATTTTAGTGAAAAAAAAATAAATGTTTTTTTACATATGCAAAAGTCGTGAAACCTGTGTGGGGTACTAATGCTCACTTTATTCCTTGTTACGTTCCTCAAGGGGTCTAGTTTCCAAAATGGTATGCCATGTGTTTTTTTTTGCTGTTCTGGCACCATAGGGGCTTCCTAAATGCGACATGCCCCCCGAGCAAATTTTGCTCTCAAAAAGTCAAATATCACTCCTTCTCTTCGGAGCATTGTAGTTCGCCCGTAATGCACTTCATGCCAACTTATGGGGTGCCTCCATACTCAGAAGAGATGGGGTTACAAATTTTGGGGGGTATTTTCTGCTATTAACCCTTGCAAAAATGTGAAATTTGGGGGGAAACACACAATTTAGTGAAATTTTTATTTTTTTTTACATATGCAAAAGTCGTCAAACACCTGTGGGGTATTAAGGCTCACTTTATTCCTTGTTGCGTTCCCCAAGGGGTCTAGTTTCCAAAATGGTATGCCATGTGGGTTATTTTTGCTGTTCTGGCACCATAGGGGCTTCCTAAATGCAACATGCCCCCCAAAAACCATTTCTGAAAAACATACTCTCCAAAATCCCCTTGTCGCTCCTTCGCTTCTGAGCCCTCTACTGCGCCCGCCGAACACTTTACATAGACATATGAGGTATGTGCTTACTCGAGAGAAATTGGGCTACAAATATAAGTATACATTTTCTCCTTTTACCCCTTGTAAAAATTCAAAAATTGGGTTTACAAGAACATGCGAGTGTAAAAAATAGATTGTGAATTTTCTCCTTCACTTTGCTGCTATTCCTGTGAAACACCTAAAGGGTTAAAACACTTACTGATTGTCATTTTGAATACTTTGGGGGGTGTAGTTTTTATAATGGGGTCATTTGTGGGGTATTTCTAATGGGAAGACCCTTCAAATCCATTTCAAACCTGAACTGGTCTTTGAAAAAAAGCGAGGTTCAAAATTTTGTGAAAAATTGGAAAAGTGCTGCTGAACTTTGAAGCCCTCTGGTGTCTTCCAAAAGTAAAAACACGCCAATTTTATGATGCAAACATAAAGTAGACATATTGGAAATGTGAATAAAAAAAATTTATATTTTGAATATCCATTTTCCTTACAAACAGAAAGCTTCAAAGTTAGAAAAATGCAAAATTTTCAAATTTTTCATTAAATTTTGGGATTTTTCACCAAGAAAGGATGCAAGTTACCACAAAATTTTACCACTATGTTAAAGTAGAATATGTCACGAAAAGACAATCTCGGAATTAGATTGATAACTAAAAGCATTCCAGAGTTATTAATGTTTAAAGTGACAGTGGTCAGATGTGCATGTCACGATTCGGCTGGCTGGAGGTGGATCCTCTGTGCCAGAGAGGGATTGGCGTGGACCGTGTCGGTGGACCGGTTCTAAGTTGCTACTGGTATTCACCAGAGCCCGCCGCAAAGCGGGATGGTCTTGCAGCGGCGGTAGCAACCAGGTCGTAACCACCGGCAACGGCTCAACCTCTCTGACTGCTGAGATAAGCGCGGTACAAGGGAGTAGACAAGAGCAAGGTCGGACGTAGCAGAAGGTCAGGGCAGGAAGCAAGGATCGTAGTCAGGGGCAACGGCAGGAGGTCTGGAACACAAGCTAGGAACACACAAGGGAACGCTTTCACTGGCACAATGGCAACAAGATCCGGCGAGGGAGTGCAGGGGAAGTGAGGTATAAGTAGGGAGTGCACAGGTGATGACACTGATTAGGCCTGCTGCGCCAATCAGTGGCGCAGTGGCCCTTTAAATTGCAGAGACCCGGCGCGCGCGCCCTAAGGATCGGGGCCGCGTGCGCCGGGACAACACAGACGGGGAACGGGTCAGGTACGGGAGCCGGGATGCGCATCCCGCATCGCGAATCGCATCCCGGCTGGGAGTAATATCGCAGCGCACCCGGTCAGCAGGTCTGACCGGGGCTCTGCGAATGAGAGGACGCTGCGAGCGCTCCGGGGAGGAGCGGGGACCCGGAGCGCTCGGCGTAACAGTATCCCCCCCCTTGGGTCTCCCCCTCTTCTTGGAGCCTGAGAACCTGAGGATAAGACTTTTGTCTAGGATGTTGTCCTCAGGTTCCCAAGATCTCTCCTCTGGGCCACAATTCTCCCAGTCAACCAAGAAGAATCTTTTACCTCTGACTGTCTTGGATGCCAGAATCTCTTTCACCGAGAAGACGTCAGACGAACCGGAAACAGGAGTGGGAGAAACAACTTTGGGAGAGAAGCGGTTAAGGATGAGTGGTTTAAGGAGAGAGACATGGAAGGCATTGGGAATACGGAGAGAAGGAGGAAGAAGGAGTTTGTAAGAGACAGGGTTGATCTGGCACAAGATTTTTAAAGGACCAAGATAGCGTGGTCCCAGTTTATAACTGGGGACACGAAAGTGGACATACTTAGCGGAGAGCCATACCTTGTCTCCGGGAGCAAAAATGGGGGGAGTTCTTCTTTTTTTATCAGCAAATTTTTTCATCCGGGATGAAGCCTGTAAAAGAGAATTTTGAGTTTCTTTCCATATGGTGGAAAGATCTCGAGTCACTTCATCAACAGCGGGCAAACCAGAGGGCATGGGAGTGGGGAGGGGAGGAAGAGGGTGACGGCCGTACACCACGAAAAATGGGGATTTAGCAGAAGATTCGGAGACTCTGAAGTTGTATGAGAATTCGGCCCATGGTAGAAGATCTGCCCAGTCATCCTGGCGGGAGGAAACAAAATGTCGTAAATAGTCACCCAGGACCTGATTAATTCTTTCTACTTGCCCATTGGATTGGGGATGATAAGAAGAAGAGAAGTTTAATTTGATCTTGAGCTGCTTACAGAGGGCCCTCCAGAATTTAGACACAAATTGGACGCCTCTATCCGAGACGATATGCGTGGGCAAACCATGAAGGCGAAAAATGTGTATAAAAAATTGCTTTGCCAACTGAGGCGCTGAAGGAAGACCAGGAAGAGGGATAAAATGTGCCATCTTGGAAAATCGATCAACGACCACCCAAACAACTGTGTTGCCACGGGATAAGGGCAGGTCCGTAATAAAGTCCATACAAATCTGTGACCAAGGTTGTTCAGGAACAGGCAGAGGATGAAGGAGACCAGCAGGCTTCTGGTGAGGAGTCTTATCCCGTGCACAGACAGTACAAGCCCGCACGAAATCAACAATATCAGTCTCCAGAGTAGGCCACCAATAAAATCGAGAGATGAGTTGAAAGGATTTTTTGATGCCCGCATGGCCTGCAAGGTGGGATTTCGTGCGGGCTTGAGAATCCCGAGGCGCTGGCGTGGAGAAACAAAGGTCTTCCCTGGAGGAGTTTGTCTGATGGAAGCTGGAGAAGTGGAGATCAGACAGTCCGGAGGAATGATGTGTTGCGGAGAGGCTTCAGCTTCAGAGGCATCTGAAGAACGAGAGAGGGCATCGACCCTAATGTTCTTGTCAGCAGGGCGAAAATGGATTTCAAAGTTAAAACGGGCAAAGAACAACGACCACCTTGCCTGGCGAGGGTTCAGTCGTTGGGCAGACTGGAGATAAGAGAGATTCTTGTGATCAGTGTATATAATAACTGGATATTTGGATCCCTCCAGCAGGTGCCTCCATTCCTCAAGCGCCAATTTTATGGCCAGTAGTTCTCGATCACCAATGGAGTAGTTTTTCTCCGCCGGAGAGAAGGTCCTAGAAAAAAAACCACAAGTAACAGCATGCCCGGAAGAATTTTTTTGTAGAAGAACCGCTCCAGCTCCCACTGAGGAGGCGTCTACCTCCAATAAGAAGGGTTTAGATGGGTCAGGTCTGGAGAGTACGGGAGAAGAAGAAAAGGCAGACTTGAGATGTTTAAATGCGTCTTCCGCGTGAGGAGACCAGGACTTAGGATTGGCATTTTTCTTGGTTAGAGCCACGATAGGAGCCACAATAGTGGAAAAGTGTGGAATAAATTGTCTGTAATAATTGGCGAAATCCAAAAAACGTTGGATAGCACGGAGACCGGAGGGGCGTGGCCAATCTAATACGGCAGATAGTTTATCTGGGTCCATTTGTAGTCCCTGGCCAGAGACTAAGTATCCTAGGAAAGGAAGAGACTGACATTCAAAGAGACATTTTTCCATTTTGGCATAAAGTTGATTGTCCCGAAGTCTCTGAAGAACCATGCGGACATGCTGGCGGTGTTCTTCTAAGTTGGCAGAAAAGATCAGAATATCGTCCAGGTAGACCACAACACAGGTATATAGAAGATCACGAAAAATGTAATTAACAAAGTCTTGGAAGACGGCAGGGGCGTTGCACAGGCCAAAGGGCATGACCAGATACTCAGTGTCCATCTCTGGTGTTAAATGCAGTCTTCCATTCGTCCCCCTCCCTGATGCGGATGAGATTATAAGCACCACCCAAGCTTGGTAAAGATGTGGGCGCCTCGTAGGCGGTCAAAGAGTTCCGAGACAAGAGGTAAGGGGTAGCGGTTTTTTACCGTGATTTTATTAAGTCCGCGGTAATCAATGCAAGGGCATAGGGAGCCATCTTTTTTGGAGACAAAAAAAAATCCAGCTCCGGCAGGAGAGGAGGACTTGCGGATAAACCCCTTTTTTAAATTCTCCTGGATGTACTCCGACATGGCTTGGGTTTCCGGAGCAGACAGAGGATAGATTCTGCCCCGGGGTGGAGTAGTGCCCGGGAGGAGGTCAATAGGACAGTCATAAGGCCTGTGAGGAGGCAAAGTCTCAGCTTGTTTTTTGCAAAAAACATCAGCATAGTCAAGATAGGCCTTAGGAAGACCAGATACCGGGGGAACAACAGGGTCACGACTGTGAGTACTGGGAGCCGGTTTAAGACAGTCCTTGTGGCAAGAAGTACCCCAGATCTTGATTTCCCCTGTGGTCCAATCAAGGGTTGGGGAATGGCGTTGAAGCCACGGTAATCCAAGAAGAATTTCAGAAGTGCAGTTAGAGAGGACCAAAAATTCAATTTTTTCGTGATGGGGTCCGATGCACATTAGGAGAGGTTCCGTGCGGTAACGCACGGTACAGTCCAATCTTTCATTGTTAACAGAGTTGATGTAGAGGGGTCTAGCGAGACTGGTCACCGGGATGTTGAACCTGTTGATGAGAAAGGCCAAAATAAAATTTCCTGCAGATCCGGAATCCAAGAAGGCCATAGCAGAGAAGGAGAAGGTAGAAGAAGACATCCGCACAGGCACAGTAAGGCGTGGAGAAGCAGAGTTCACATCAAGAGCTGTCTCACCTTTGTGCGGAGTCAGCGAGCGTCTTTCCTGGCGAGGAGGACGGATAGGACAATCCTTCAAGAAGTGTTCGGTACCGGCACAGTACAGGCACAGATTCTCCATGCGGCGTCGTGTCCTCTCTTGAGGTGTCAAGCGAGACCGGTCAACTTGCATAGCCTCCACGGCGGGAGGCACAGGAACGGATTGCAGAGAACCAGAGGAGAGAGGAGCCGGGGCGAGAAACCACCTCGTGCGAACAAAGTCCATATCCTGGCGGAGCTCCTGACGCCTTTCGGAAAAACGCATGTCAATGCGGGTGGCAAGATGAATAAGTTCATGCAGGTTAGCAGGAATTTCTCGTGCGGCCAGCACATCTTTAATGTTACTGGATAGGCCTTTTTTAAAGGTCGCGCAGAGGGCCTCGTTATTCCAGGATAATTCGGAGGCAAGAGTACGGAATTGGATGGCGTACCCGCCAACAGAAGAATTACCCTGGACCAGGTTCAGCAGGGCAGTCTCGGCAGAAGAGGCTCGGGCAGGTTCCTCAAAGACACTTCGAATCTCCGTGAAGAAGGAGTGTACAGAGGCAGTGACAGGTCATTGCGGTCCCAGAGCGGTGTGGCCCATGACAGGGCTTTCCCAGACAGAAGGCTGACTACGAAAGCCTCCTTAGACTTTTCAGTTGGAAACTGGTCCGACATCATCTCCAAATGCAGGGAACATTGCGAAAGAAAACCACGGCAAAACTTAGAGTCCCCATCAAATTTATCCGGCAAGGATAATCGGAGGCTGGAAGCGGCCACTTGCTGCGGAGGAGGTGCAGGAGCTGGTGGAGGAGATGATTGCTGAAGCTGTGGTAGTAGCTGCTGTAGCATCACGGTCAGTTGAGACAGCTGGTGGCCTTGTTGCGCTATCTTTTGCGACTGCTGGGCGACCACCGTGGTGAGGTCGGCGACAACTGGCAGCGGGACCTCAGCGGGATCCATGGCCGGATCTACTGTCACGATTCGGCTGGCTGGAGGTGGATCCTCTGTGCCAGAGAGGGATTGGCGTGGACCGTGTCGGTGGACCGGTTCTAAGTTGCTACTGGTATTCACCAGAGCCCGCCGCAAAGCGGGATGGTCTTGCAGTGGCGGTAGCAACCAGGTCGTATCCACCGGCAACGGCTCAACCTCTCTGACTGTTGAGATAAGCGCGGTACAAGGGAGTAGACAAGAGCAAGGTCGGACATAGCAGAAGGTCAGGACAGGCAGCAAGGATCGTAGTCAGGGGCAATGGCAGGAGGTCTGGAACACAAGCTAGGAACACACAAGGGAACGCTTTCACTGGCACAATGGCAACAAGATCCGGCGAGGGAGTGCAGGGGAAGTGAGGTATAAGTAGGGAGTGCACAGGTGATGACACTGATTAGGCCTGCTGCGCCAATCAGTGGCGCAGTGGCCCTTTAAATTGCAGAGACCCGGCGCGCGCGCGCCCTAAGGAGCAGGGCCGTGCGCGCCGGGACAACACAGACGGGGAACGGGTCAGGTACGGGAGCCGGGATGCGCATCGCGAGCGGGCGCATCCCGCGTCGCGAATCGCATCCCGGCTGGGAGTAATATCGCAGCGCACTAAGTCAGCAGGTCTGACCGGGGCGCTGCGAATGAGAGGACGCTACGAGCGCTCCGGGGAGGAGCGGGGACCCAGAGCGCTGGGCGTAACAGTGCAAAAAACGCTCTGGTTCTAAGGTGTAAAACGGCCTGGTCCTTAAGGGGTTAAAGGGGTACTGCGGTGGACAACTTTTGTTTTTAAATCAACTGGTGCCATAAATTTAACCAGATTTGTAAATTACTTCTATTTAAAAAATCTTAATTCTTCCAGTACTTACTAGCTGCTGAATACTACAGAGGAAATTATTTTCTTTTTGGAACCTAGAGCTATCTGCTGACACTCTTTTTATTATAAATATATAAAACTTAACAAAACAGAAAAACAAGCTTAAAGGAGTAGTACAGTGGTGACCCAGTGGTGAACAACTTATCCCCTATCCTAAGGATAGGGGATAAGTTTGAGATTGCGGGGGGGTCCGACCGCTGGGGCCCCCTGCGATCTCCTGTACGGAGCCCTGACAGCCCGTGTGTGAAGGAGGCGTGTCGACCTCCGCACAAAGCGGCGGCCGACACGCCCCCTCAATACAACTCTATGGCAGAGCCGAAGCGCTGCCTTCGGCAATCTCTGGATCTGCCATAGAGATGTATTGAAGGGGCGTGTCGGCCGCCGCTTTGTGCGGGGGTCGACACCCGCTATATGGCCGGAGAACCTGGCCCCCGTACAGAGACATCGCAGGGGGCCCCAGCGGTCGGACCCCCCCGCGATCTCAAACTTATCCCCTATCCTTAGGATAGGGGATAAGTTTTTCACCACTGGACTACCCCTTTAACTAGCAATAACAAAACACAACACAACAAAACCTGCCTAACTGGCCAGCCCAACTTAACTAAACTAACAAAACACATAACATTATACCTACATATAAATTACCTACATATAAATTATCAATTGTTGCGCTATCTGTTGCGACTGCTGGGCGACCACCGTGGTGAGGTCGGCGACAACTGGCAGCGGGACCTCAGCGGGATCCATGGCCGGATCTACTGTCACGATTCGGCTGGCTGGAGGTGGATCCTCTGTGCCAGAGAGGGATTGGCGTGGACCGTGTCGGTGGACCGGTTCTAAGTTGCTACTGGTATTCACCAGAGCCCGCCGCAAAGCGGGATGGTCTTGCAGCGGCGGTAGCAACCAGGTCGTATCCACCGGCAACGGCTCAACCTCTCTGACTGTTGAGATAAGCGCGGTACAAGGGAGTAGACAAGAGCAAGGTCGGACATAGCAGAAGGTCAGGACAGGCAGCAAGGATCGTAGTCAGGGGCAACGGCAGGAGGTCTGGAACACAAGCTAGGAACACACAAGGGAACGCTTTCACTGGCACAATGGCAACAAGATCCGGCGAGGGAGTGCAGGGGAAGTGAGGTATAAGTAGGGAGTGCACAGGTGATGACACTGATTAGGCCTGCTGCGCCAATCAGTGGCGCAGTGGCCCTTTAAATTGCAGAGACCCGGCGCGCGCGCGCCCTAAGGAGCAGGGCCGCGCGCGCCGGGACAACACAGACGGGGAACGGGTCAGGTACGGGAGCCGGGATGCTAGTTAAACTAACAAAACACATAACATTATACCTACATATAAATTACCTACATATAAATTATCAAAAATACTATCACACACACACATACCCACGCATTCTTTACATAAACATAAAAATAGCTTTACTTAGCTTTAACTAAAAACAACCAGACTTGGTAAAAACTCAACCGCACATTACATTCACAACTAGACCCCACCCCACATTACATTCACAACTAGACCTCACCGACGTATCACCTTCAGAGTTGGGGTAGCGCAAGCCGGAAGATATCCGTGTGGTGTACGGAGGTCCTTCACTCGCCCTCCTGTCTCCATTTCCTGGAAGAAAGGCCGAAACCATTCCCTGCAGGAGATTACCCACGGAGGAGCCCTCTCTGACCAGAGGTTTGAGATGTTAGCTTTCAAGAAGGTGTTTGTTAAGAACACCACAGGGTTTACCATAGATAAACCCCCTAGTCTCCTCGTGCGGAACGTAACCTCCCTCTTGACTAGGTTCATCCTGTTCCCCCATAACAGTTGGAAAAACAGGCTGTAGATCCTAGTGTAGTAAGCCTCTGGCAAGATACATACGCTGCCCAGATAGATAAACAAGGGGAGCAGGTACGATTTGATCAGGTGTACCCTTTCCCTGAGGGTCATAGACCAACCCTTCCACTGGTCCACCCTCTGAGTGGCATCCCGGAGCTTACCATCCCAGTTTTTGGTGGAATAATCATCCTGGCCGAAAGTGATGCCCAAAACTTGTGCTGACTCTTGGGGCCCTGGAAGGGTGTCCAGGAGATCAAACGTGGGATCTCCCCCTCCCAGCCAGAGACTCTCACACTTATCCCGGTTGATCTTAGACCCGGATGCCTCCGAGTAGCAGTCCACTTCAGACATCACCACATCGACCTCCTCTCTCTCGAAAATGGTGACATCATCTGCGTACGCCACCACTCTCTGGGCGACATCCAGCTCCGCCAGACTCATCCCGACTCCTGCCAACGGCCCACAATCTACCCTCCGGACGAAGGGATCGATCGCAAACACATATAAAAGCGTGCTCAAACTACAACCCTGACGGACTCCGGACCCCACCTCAAAAGAGCGGCCAGACCACCCGTTCACCAGAGGGAAACTTTCTGCCCCTGCATACAGGATCTTAAGCCAATTAACAAAAGTACTTGGTAAGCCATATCTCAGGAGGACGGACCAGAGGTACTCGTGGTTCACCCGATCAAACGCTTTGGCCTGATCCAGGGACAGCAAGTACCCCTTCCAGAAACCTGCACTTCTCCGCTTCACTGCCTCCCTGACACTAAGGACAGCACTTAAGGTGCTTCGGCCTGGAACAGAGCAGTGCTGAGCCCCCGAAAGGAGCCAGGGTGCAAACTTCACCAGCCGATTAAACAGTATCTTGGTCAGAAGCTTCCTGTCCGTATTGAGAAGAGCTATGGGCTTCCAATTCTCAATACGGCTGGGATCTTTACCCTTTGACAGGAGAATCAGGGTGGACCTCCTCATTGACTTCGGCAGAGTGCCCGAGAAGAGACACTCATTGAATACCTCAGTCAAGAGGGGAGCTAAAGACTCCTTAAAGGTCCTGTACCACTCGGATGTTAAGCCATCCGGACCTGGCGACTTCTTAGGGGCAAGCCCCTCGATCGCCAGTCTCACTTCCTCTTCCCTGATTTCTTCTGCCAAAACATCAAGAGAGGGGTCTACCCCTGGCTAAGGAATGGTTTCAGCCAGGAAAGCCGACATCCTGTCTCGATCTAGATCCTTCCTCCCCAAGAGGTGCGAGTAGAAGGATCTGACGACCTCCAAGATCCCTGATCTGGACCGATTAAGAGATCCCGTACTATCAATCAGTCCTGAAATGACTTTACTACTCACTGACATCTTACAGTTTCTGTAAGGGTCGGGCGAGCGGTACTTCCTGAAATCCCTCTCAAAAACCAAAGATGCGTGCCTATCGTACTGACACCTCATCAGCAAGGATTTCACTCTGGAGATATCCTCTCGGCTACCTCCAGTCGAGACAAGAAGCTCGAGTTTCCTCCTCAGACCCTGATACAAGCGATACCTATTCAGGGACCTGAGGCTCGAGAGCTGGCGGAAGAACCCCGCAACCCGCTTCTTGAATATCTCCCACCACTCCAGCTTATTACTACAAAGATCCAGTAAAGGTACCTGACTCTGAAGAAAATTCTCAAAGGACTGTCTTACCTCTGCTTCCTCCAGGGGGGACGAATTCAGCTTCCAGTAACCTTTACCCATCTGGGGGGGTCTCTGAAACATTCAGGGAAAACAAAATCATACAGTGATCGGAGAACTCCACCTCAACCACGGACACTGCGGAAGAGACGGCTTCCTCCTTTAAATAAAACCTATCTATTCTAGACCTGCGGCTACCTTGATAGGTGAAACCTGTGTGGCCCGAGGGGCTCCGGATGTGGGCATCCTCTAGGCGAGCTTCTCTAGTTATGCTAATCAGTGCCACACTATCGCAAGTCAGTGGCCCATTGGAGCCTCTCCTGCCTTGGGACCTCGTGACATTATTGAAGTCCCCTCCAAAGATCACCTGCCGACTCGTAAAAAGAAAGGGCTTAATCCTCATAAAGAGATCTTTACGGCCCCGCTTAGTTTGCGGGGCGTAGATGTTAATGAGCCGGAGCTCTTGTCCCTTCATGAAGACATCAATGATCAGGCACCTCCCCATTTCTAGCTCAATAACCCGTCTGCATTCAACAGGAGCGGAAAAAAGGACTGCTTAGCCGCAAGAGACCAGTGGGAGGGACCGCGCCTCCATTCTCTCCTGGCTTTTACCAGAGAGGCAAGATCTGACAACCTGGTCTCTTGTAAAAAGAAAATGTCAGCTTCAACACGGCCGAGAAAATCAAAGGCTGCAAATCTAGCCATATCCGACCTTATGCTGGCACAGTTAATAAATGCCAGCATCAGCGGGGTGAGTGCCGCCATCCTGGGTGATTGAGTTAGATGGCCTCACCCCTTAAACCTTCTTCCTCTCCTTCCCTCCACTCCCATCTGAATCAGAGGAAGACCCTTTACTTCTTTTTAAACTCTGGGACATATCCATCCCAGGATCTTTACCTCCGGCACCTGGTATTACCTCTCCCCCTGAGGAAACTGCCCAGAGGAAGGAGGCCCGGCACCTCCTGGAGGCCACACCGCCTCCTGACCCTCGAGAGAAGGACGGGAGATAGTATCCCCGAGGGCCTCGTATCGATTACAAAGGACGATCAGAGGGTTGGAGACTGAGTTGTTCCTTCTATGGTCTGAGGCTACAACTGAAGAGGAGGACGGCACCGCCTTACTCTTACCCTTCTTCCTCCTCTTCTTTTTCTGGCCACCATTTACTGTCTGCCCCTCCTCCTCCTCATCCACAGTTTCGGATTCAGAGGAAGGAGCATTTTGACCTTCTTCCCTACGCAGTCTCCCTATCTCCTCGTCCAGTTTGGCCTCACCCAAAGCCTCAGAGTTATTCTGACCTCCTTCTGAGCCAGTGTCTGGAGTGGGACCCAGAGCTACCCCTTGCACCTGGGCATTCTCAAGGGCCCTCTCCAACCTGCGCTTCTCCTCTCGCCTCCGCATTATGTTTTTCCTTCACTGGCTTTGGTGCCCCTTCTCCTCCACTGGTCCCCTCCCCCGCCGGGGCAACCGTTAGGCTTTCCCCAGTCGGAGCCGTCAAAGCGCTAGAGAACGAGCGCGGACATCGGCTGAACTGGTGACCTAAGTCACCACACAAGTTACACCGAATCTGCCCACAGGCGGCCGTCAGGTGACCATCCCCACAGCAGATGACGCATATCTGCTGAGTGCAGTTGGCACTAAAGTGGTTTGGGCCACCACACCTGTGACACAGCTTCGGCTGCTCTCTGTCGGAATGCTCCCAGACCATGTCTCTCCACCCAGATATATAGGTCCATCTCCTTTCCCTCTG
Source organism: Hyla sarda (assembly GCF_029499605.1). NCBI lineage: Eukaryota > Metazoa > Chordata > Amphibia > Anura > Hylidae > Hyla > Hyla sarda. Next base: position 158,587,113 of record NC_079196.1, on the reverse strand, counting down.
CCTGGAGCGTCCTTTCTCCTCTCTTTAGTGCCTCCAGGACCGTCACCAGATACAGGAGGTAAAGATCCCACTGAACCCCCAGCCACCACGCTGGCATAACTCCTGGTGACCGAGGGGGCAACCGGACCAGACCCTGTCCCTACGGCCCCATCTAAACCACCTGCACTGCCACAAATGTCACTATTATCCACACCACTACTACTCCTCTCATTCACTCCACTATCACTCCTCCCATCTGCACCAATCCCACTCATTCCACTACCACCCCGCCCATTCACTCCACTACCACTCCTCCCATCTGCACCATCACCACTCATCCCATTCAATCCACCACCACTACTCCCACTCACTCCACTACCACTCCTCCCATCTGCACCACTGCCACCCCGCCCATTCACTCCACTACCACTCCTCCTATCTGCACCACTACCACTCCTCCCATTCACTCCATTACCACTCCTCCCACTCCCATTACCACTTACTCACTCCACCATCACTCCCACATACACCCCTTTCATCCACAGCACTACTACTCCCTTCATTCACACACCTTGTAATGACATTGCTTTTGGTTTTATTAGCAATGTTTTTGGGATCAGCCGCTGCTTCACCCACTACCTCTGGGCTGGCCAGGACATGCTTTAGCTGGACCTCTGTTGGCGATGCTGATTCCTCCTCCATACGGAATTTCACCACAGACATCACATCCCGAGGCACCCCTCCAAGCGCACCTCTGCCCCTCCACCTGCCACTGACTTGCAGGGACCCCCCTCCCTCACAGGGGAAATCCCTACAGCGTCCACGCCACACACTGCGCCTGACTGCACGGGCTCAGCAGCAGGTCCCGGTGCCTGGACACTCCCCCCCTCTCAGGGGAGTGCCCCACAGAGCTGATAATGCCAGGGACACCCACCATTAACCCATCCTGCTCTTCCCTACCAGCAAGATGCGTGACTGTAGCACCCGCGGCCATGTTGGATGCAGCACTGTACCCCCCGTGCTGGTCCTGTTCCACAGCAGAAACGGGATCTGGCAGGGTGGGGGACCCAGCAGTCTGAACCAACTTTTCAGGTGGCCCAGACTGATGCATAGGGGAGAAAACAAACATGACTTGCTCCTCAGCCTTTTTCTTCTTTCTGTTCTTTTTCTTCTTCTGGCTCTCCTCAGGGCCCAGGTCGTGGCCAAAGCTGAAATTCTCCAGACGGGTGGGTGACTCCTGCATCACTATGGCCCGCAGGAGCCCCCCTCCCTCGGCTCCACCCCAGGTATATTACTAAGTCCCCCCTCTCTATCTACACTATCTTCCCCCGCTACGTTGTAGGTTCCCTCCCCCCTAGTCCCTAGTTTAAACACTCCTCCACCCTTCTAGCCATCTTATCCCCAAGCACAGCTGCACCCTCCCCATTGAGGTGCAGCCCGTCCCTACGGTAGAGCCGGTAACCGACAGCAAAGTCAGCCCAGTTCTCCATGAACCCAAACCCCTCCTTCCTACACCAGCTTCTGAGCCACTTGTTTACCTCTCTAATCTCCCGCTGCCTCTCTGGTGTGGCTCGTGGTACTGGTAGTGTGGTGTCCCGGTACCATATCCTATCCGGTACCTGCGTGTGTGGGTCCCCTTAGCCAGAGTCCCTAGGATGTCGGGGTCCCCATTGTCTAGTTCACCCCTAGTCACCTCTCATCCAGATAGTTATTGCTCCAATAGCTTACTTAGGAAGCATGTAAATGTTATATAAATGCCCTATAAATAGTTAATTACCTGTCTATAGTATAATAACCAAAAAAGAAGGGCGCAAAATACTGACCTATGGTCCAACCTTGTCTCTGGCATACAGAGAAAACAAATAATACCCAAGAGAATTGCACAGAGACACAAAGTAGTGAAAAAGTATATATAATCTTTATTAGTGATGACTGGTTTAAAAACAGAATTAAAAGGAACGACAATGGACAGACTACTGAGGCGTCTGGATAAGGGGAAGAGACAAAACTGGGCTACAAAACATCAATAAAAAATGGGAGAGAATAAATGGACCCCCATCCGGGTGTATATACATGTAAAGGGTATAGGCTGTACAAAAATATACTAGCAATGACATACCAACATATTTAAACATATACACTCAGAATGGCTGTATAGATGTAAATCCAGTATTGCACAATGCCCAGAAAAAAAAGTTTTTATGACCGCACCATGGAGTAAGACAATGAGTAAAGTATACAATTATGAGAGTGATAAGCGGGTAAAAGGATAGAGAGTCCCAGGAACCGGGATAAGACATGCACAAATGTTCAACAATCGCCGGAATCCTGGAAAATCTGACTCAAGTATAAATCACCCATCTCACATCACAAGAGCATACAGCGGACATCTTACCCTAAGCCAGAACGCCACCCCTACAACGTTGTTTCGCAACAAGCTTCCTCAGGGAGGAAGCTTGTTGCGAAACAACGTTGTAGGGGTGGCGTTCTGGCTTAGGGTAAGATGTCCGCTGGATGCTCTTGTGATGTGAGATGGGTGATTTATACTTGAGTCAGATTTTCCAGGATTCCGGCGATTGTTGAACATTTGTGCATGTCTTATCCCGGTTCCTGGGACTCTCTATCCTTTTACCCGCTTATCACTCTCATAATTGTATACTTTACTCATTGTCTTACTCCATGGTGCGGTCATAAAAACTTTTTTTTCTGGGCATTGTGCAATACTGGATTTACATCTATACAGCCATTCTGAGTGTATATGTTTAAATATGTTGGTATGTCATTGCTAGTATATTTTTGTACAGCCTATACCCTTTACATGTATATACACCCGGATGGGGGTCCATTTATTCTCTCCCATTTTTTATTGATGTTTTGTAGCCCAGTTTTGTCTCTTCCCCTTATCCAGACGCCTCAGTAGTCTGTCCATTGTCGTTCCTTTTAATTCTGTTTTTAAACCAGTCATCACTAATAAAGATTATATATACTTTTTCACTACTTTGTGTCTCTGTGCAATTCTCTTGGGTATTACCTGTCTATAGTGTAGCAGGACCTGCGGGTCACGTGGTTGAGTGAACTCTATGGTATTTCTGCTTCAGGACCTTTGGAGGTCCTTGTGACGTAGTCAATCCCATCACACTGTGTAACAGTGAGTGACAGATGTTCGGACCAATCAGATTAGCCCCGCCCCCTGCCCATATAAGGGAGCGGCGGCCATGTTCTCGCTCTCTTGTTCCTGGGCTGTCAAACTAGCAGGATCTGCGTCGCAGTGAGTTAGGCCTGAGCCTTGCGGCAACGGCTGATATATTTGGGATCGTGAGTGTATCAATCCCTAAGCACTCTGCAAGATCACCGGACCTTATCTATCCCCTAAATCCGGACGGATCTGCAATATTTACCCTAAATTCAGAGACTTTAATTTATTTCAAGGTCCGCAACAATTGTCAGTCATTGAGCTATATAAAGACTGTATTCCTGAGACTGTCATTGTTCATTGGATGTACCGCAAGCACTTAAGTAAAGTTACCCAAGTTCAAGTTCAAGTACATTGTGGACTTTCAGTCATTTCATTACATGCACCTGTCGTTTCTGGGAAGGGCGGTGATAGGTCGGAGGATTACCTCAGCATTCTAGCCCTCAGCCTGGCGTCACGAACAAACAAGTTAGCGTGGGACGTCCCGGCGCACTTGATCCAGAGACCCCGCCCACCGAAGCTCTCGGTGCCACGGCGGCCATTTTGTTGGAGGCTAGTGCCAGAAACCAACAAAGAGAGACAGCTCAGCGTGGGAAAAGGCGAAGAGTGCGACAACGGGCTGGAAGCTGTGGGGAACCGGACCAGTACGGGACTCTGAGACATCAGATTGCTGAATTGAAGTCCCGCATAGAGTCACTTCAGCTGCCGATCAACGCACTCAAATTTCAATTAAAGGCTGTTGAGTTTCAGGTCACCGCTCTCAAATTTGAAATCTACGCTCTCAAGTTCCAGATTAGAGAACAACTGCGTATTTCTTTGGGACCCAGGAATTCAAGACCTGTTTTAAGGGCCAGCATACCAAATTCAGAGATGTCAGAACCTGCAGTCCCACAGTCCCCACCTGCACAGCAAGGGGGCGATGCTCCAGTGGCCCCACCAATGGGGTCTCCACCCCAAGCCAGAAGAGTGTTGCCGCCTTCAACAACACTTTCGACCTCACAAGGACGTGCTCTGCCTGTGATTCCAGCGAGACATCCAGCACAGGCGGAACAGGACCCAATAAGTCCATCTTCAGTCTCTCCCTATGTGTTGGGAGCCCCAGTTGCCGCACCTGTCTTCTTGGTGAATCCTGTGCTTCCCACTTACAATGGTGACCCTTTTACGTTAAGACACTTTTAAAGATAAATTCTACAGCCTCTTTGTATTTTATGCACTTCCCCCTCATCAACAGGTACAGCTGCTTCTGGGACAATTCCAGGGACCCGCCTTGGAAGAACTTCGCACCTGGCCAGTGGCTGATAAAGCCACAGTGGGACAGATTTTTGAAGGACTTTCTCAAGTGTTTGAATCTCATTCTCCCTCGGAGGTACGCCTCTGACTCTATGAACAGCGCCAGAAGCCATATGCAGTGGCAGTGCAGTGGCTTTGCAGAGCACATTAGAGGCGGTACAGAAGTTGGACGGCATCACGCCCGATCAGGGCAATCGAGTACTGATGGACCGTTTTATAGAAGGGGCGCTAAACAAATGGGACAAGGCCCAACTTAGGATGCTGGCCGGGCAAAATCCTGACATGGCTTTCCCAGCTTTTAAGAGACTCGCGGTTAAAGTAATAAAGTCGGGACCTCAGACAGAAGAGATTAGTGCCCCCGCTACTGAATCTCCAGGGCCCGCGCCCCAGCCGCCTGTCCCTTCTAAATCTGCCCCGCCAACACCTTCTTCTAGTCCTTGGACAGCTGACTTACAAGACATTAAACAGGACATTGAACAGTTAGCCAAGGCCTTTAAAGAAATGGCTGTACGGCCAAATCCTTCTAGATCTGCAACACCACCGCCTAAGAAGGCTGACCCTCGCCCTGTTGCTCCATCTGGTATCCCTCCTGTGAGACCACCTGGAAGTCAGAGATCCGTCTGTAGCTATTGTAACAAGAATGGACACTGGAAGAACCAATGCTGGGCTTTAAACGGGCATCCCCTGGGGTCGAGGACCGCACCCCAGGAGTAGAGGTTGAAGGTCCAGAATCAACCAGCGACAAGAAGGGACTGTCTATGTATGTAGCTTCTTGTCCTTATGCACAGGTGATGATTGAAGGTATCCGGTTACAAGCTCTGATAGATACGGGGTCTCAGGTATCCACTATTCCACAGGGGGTTTTCTATAAGTACTGGGGCCCAGAAAGGTTGTGTGACCCTCAGGAAGCGGAGTTCAGGGTAATTGCAGGGAACGGGAAACCAGTACCCAGGCATGGTTACTGGGAGCCCACGGTGCAGGTGGGAAAACATGTGTTAGGAAGACAGGGTGTGATTGTCACAAATGTTAGGGATGAGGGGACAGCTGATTTCATTTTAGGCATGAATATTATGAGGCACTGTTTTGATGATATTGTCTGTGCACTGCATGCATCTCTCCCTCACCTGTCACCCCCAGGCCGGCGAGCTGCACAACACCACTCAAAATCCTCCAAGCAGAACAGAAGTTTGTGAATCATCAAGGAGAAATCTGTCGAGTAAGGATTCAAGATATCCGAGCCGTTAGTCTACAGCCACAGACGGAGACAGTTATTTGGTGCCGTGCCCGACCCCGGGTGAAAAATCAAGATTACCAAGCGCTCCTGGAACCCCTTCTACTGGAAGATTGTCTCTTGGTGCGAGCTGCTAGAAGACTGGTAACCGTATGGAATGGGAAGGTCCCAGTGAGACTTAGTAATCTCTCTCAAGTTGCGGTCCAACTACCCAAGTATACCCCAGTGGCTACTCTACACCATCTGGACGTCCGAGATTTAGTCTCAAAGTCACAGGTGATCCAACGAGGACCTGACCAGAATCCTGCGGAACCTTGGTGGAGCCAACTACAGATAGGAGGCGAAGATACCCCCAAGGAACAGGTGGAAGGAGTCATCCAGGTGGCTAAGAAACATAAAAGAAGCTTTGAGCAAGTTCCCCACAGACTTTGGCAGGACCACCATGATCAAACATAGGATTCTCACCAGAGACAATCCCCCCATTAAAGAGAGACATCGTCCTGTGGCTCCTAGGATGTATCAGACCATAAAGAAATGCTCGTGGAGATGAAAGAGGCCGATGTCATCCAGGAAAGCCAAAGTCCGTGGGCTGCACCTTTGGTCCTGGTGAAGAAAAAAAGATGGAACTATCCGCTTTTGCGTGGATTACCGGAAATTGAACAACATAACTCATAAGGATGCCTATCCTCTCCCACGCATCGAAGAATCCTTGACTGCGTTGGGGTCTGCCGCCTACTTTTCCACACTGGATCTGATGAGCGGCTACTGGCAGGTGCCAATGGCAGAAGATGACAGAGAGAAGACCGCATTTGTGACCACTATGGGTCTCTTCGAGTTCAAGAGTATGCCCTTTGGACTGTGCAATGCACCAGCTACTTTCCAACGCCTAATGGAGCGATGCTTGGGGCATCTTAACTTCCAGAGTGTTCTGTTGTATTTAGATGACGTCATTGTCTACTCTCGAACATATCAGGAACACCTGGATCACCTGAAAGAAGTTTTCCAAGTCCTTATCCGACATGGACTCAAGGTTAAACCTTCCAAATGTCACTTGCTAAAGCCACAAGTGCACTACCTAGGACATGTCGTCAGTGCTCAAGGAGTCCAGCCTGATCCAGACAAAGTGAGTGCTGTGAAAGAGTGGCCTACACCCAGGACGGTGTGAGACTTCCGAAGTTTCCTGGGGTTTGCTGGATATTACCGGCGTTTCATCTCCCATTTTGCTCAAATTGCTGGACCCTTGACCGAATTACTGAGGGGGACTGCCCGGGATAATTATAATGGGAGGCTTCCCATCCGAAGAACAAGAAGATGCCTTTCGAGCCCTGAAGTATCTTCTCATGGAACCCCCCATATTAGCGTATCCTGACTACAGCCTGCCGTTCCGTTTATACACAGACGCTAGCTTTGAAGGTCTGGGGGCGGTCTTATCTCAAGTGCAAGATGGCAAGGAGAGGGTGATTGCCTATGCCAGCCGGCATCTACGAGGTGCTGAAAAGAATTATGCTAACTATAGCTCCTTCAAGCTGGAGCTCCTGGCCCTGGTTTGGGCTATTACTGAGAAGTTTAAGGACTATCTGCCTGCTACTCCCTTCACGGTCTACACTGAGAACAACCCCTTGGCCCATTTGAACACTGCTAAGTTGGGAGCTCTTGAACAGCGTTGGGCCTCTCGGTTGGCCAACTATGATTTCAACATTAAGTACCGCAGTGGAAAAACCAATGTTAACGCGGATCTACTTTCTCGCATGGCCCCGGGAGAAGCACCTCCTACTGAAGATGTGTGGGAAGATGTAGAAATGCCTCCCTTCTACCGAAGGTTCGTGAGCCAGATTGCTCTAACTGCCCAGGCAGGTGACGGACCTGAATCTCCCAAAGTCTCTAAAGATCTGTCCACCTGGAAGACACTTCAGGATGAAAGCAGGGTTATCGGGGACCTCCTTGACTATTGCCTGGACCCGGTCTCAGGAGACCGCATACACCAGATTGTGGTTCCCAGAAGGGATGCAGCCCTGATTCTGAATGCCTATCATGATCAATCCAGACACTTTGGTGTCCATAAGACAGAGATCACCTTCAGAAGGAGATTTTACTGGATTGGTATGCGGGGAGACATCGAGAAATGGTGTGCCGAGTGCTCCGTGATAAAGAACCCCCGGAGGGACGCTAGAGCCCATTTGCATCCCATCTGTACAGAAAGGCCGAATCAAATTGTTGCCTTGGACCATCTGAAGTTGGCCACCACTCGATCTGGCTATTGTCATGCTCTAACGATGGTGGATCATTATTCCAAGTGGGTGGTCGTGGTCCCCGTCAAGGACCTTACCACCAAGACTGCTGCTCAACTCTTCTATCGACATTGGATCCAACCTCTGGGGTGTCCCGAATCGGTCCTCGGGGAACCGCCTTTGAAGCCCAGTTGTTTCAGGAACTTTGCCAGACAACGGCTTACCATCCCCAAGGGAATGGGCTCTGCGAGAGGATCAATCAAGTGTTCATACAGATGCTCAGAGCAGCCTCTGTCTCGAAGCAGGAAGAGTGGCCTCAACTGTTGCCTGAACTCCTGAAAATTTACAACAACACTGTTCACTGCTCTACGGAGTATACGCCCTTTTTCCTGATGATGGGCCGACACGGCCACAGGTGGTTCACCGGAATAGGATAAAAGTGTGCTTGAAAGAAGATATGCTCGGCCCATTTCCTCCTAGTCCTTCTGGTCCTCCTGCTACTTCTACTCCACCTCCACCAAGGCCAATGAGAGAATATGTGCCGGGAGGAGGAAATTATCCCACTATGGACGTTCCTTTGTTCCCATCTCAGCAGCCTACCATGTATTGGGGCATACCGTTCCCAGCTCCCTCCAGTAAGCCGCCACTGGTTGCACCACCCAGTCAGTTGCCAGTAGCTGTTTCCCCCTGTCAACCACCATTGGTTGCTACACCCAACATCAGTCCTGCTCCAGTGACTGCTCCAGATATTGATGCCACTACTCCACCTGTCTAAAGAGAACCCCTCAGTTCAACCGAAGATGTTGCTTCCGTTTCCAGCCCTCCAGCTGGTCCCTAGGGGACTGAAGTTCCTGATGACTCGGAGGTGGTGTTGCGGCAGTCTCAAAGGACTACACAGGGCAAACTACCCATAAGGTACCAGGACTCACATTTGGTACCTGCACACATTTGATAACCCACTTCAATGCTCTGCCAATCACTTTTGAGTACCCTAGATTGCTAACTTAAATGTATTACCTCAAGTTTCTCTAGTATATACATCCAAATAAATATCTCACTTAAGAAAACACTTAGCAATTGTAGCATATTGATACCCAATTCCTGCCACTGTTAGGTACACTTCTTCTTCTCTTTCGTTGCGTGTGTGAGATGCTCTGCCTGGCCAGTAGGTGCTCTTGCTAATACAGAATTAAACACATAATTCTAAGAATAACCTAGATAGGTTGTTTTGAAAGTGCTCTAGGGGTAAGTAGTGTGTAGCCGATAGACCCTAGCAGCCACCCTTACTGTGACCTAGCTTCCGGCTAGCCAGTATAACCTTATGTGTACTTACAGATAACTTATTGTTGGCAAAGAAATAACATGTGTGAGATAATAATAAAATTGTCTAGCCAGCTTGACGCTAAAGGTATATTGAGCTGAACTAATGTATCGATAGTCTCATGTATAGAGAGTTATATTAATGTTCAGTTTAGCCTCAAAGAATGTGTAGAGAGCTAATAAAAATGTCTTAAGAGCTAGAAACTACATGTCAGATAGCTGCCTAATTGTTTAGTAAGCTTAGAATGTATAGTAAGCTTTAAAGTGTATAATAGGTTTAATAAAATGTCTATGAAGCTAGAAACTAAAGGATAGATAGCTTTGTGAATGTCTAGATAGCATTTATGTCTAAATAGCACTAATGTCTAGATAGATTTCTATTGTCTAGTCCAGATACTAGTAAGAGTATCAGAGAATGTAAATGTGTTCAATGTTTACTTAGGATGTATAGCAAAAGTATAGATCATCCTGTTCTAGTCCCTCTGTCTTAGGGGACAGACGTCGAGGTCGACTTATCTTAAGTAAGGGGGTTTGTGGTGTCCTGGTACCGTATCCTATCCGGTACCTGCATGTGTGGGTCCCCTTAGCCAGAGTCCCTAGGACGTCATGGTCCCCATTGTCTAGTTCACCCCTAGTCACCTCTCATCCAGAAAGTTATTGCTCCAATAGCTTACTTAGGAAGCATGTAAATGTTTTATATAAATGCCCTATAAATAGTTAATTACCTGTCTATAGCGCAGCAGGACCTGCGGGTCACGTGGTTGAGTGAACTCTATGGTATTTCTGCTTCAGGACCTTTGGAGGTCCTTGTGACGTAGTCAATCCCATCACACTGTGTAACAGTGAGTGACAGATGTTCGGACCAATCAGATTAGCCCCGCCCCCTGCCCATATAAGGGAGCGGCGGCCATGTTCTCGCTCTCTTGTTCCTGGGCTGTCAAATGAGCAGGATCTGCGCAGCTGTCTATCGCAGTGAGTTAGGCCTGAGCCTTGCGGCAACGGCTGATATATTTGGGATCGTGAGTGTATCAATCCCTAAGCACTCTGCAAGATCATCGGACCTTATCTATCCCCTAAATCCGGACGGATCTGCAATAATTACCCTAAATTCAGAGACTTTTATTTATTTCAAGGTCCGCAACAATTGTCAGTCATTGAGCTATATAAAGACTGTATTCCTGAGACTGTCATTGTTCATTGGATGTACCACAAGCACTTAAGTAAAGTTACCCAAGTTCAAGTTCAAGTACATTGTGGACCTTCAGTCATTTCATTACATGCACCTGTCGTTTCTGGGAAGGGAGGCGATAGGTCGGAGGATTACCTCAGCATTCTAGCCCTCAGCCTGGCGTCACGAACTATAGGGTTAACATTAACCCCTCATCTACCGAAACAATACTACCAATACCCCCCAAGGGCTACTACAGCAGTATTTCAGAAAATACTACCTTGGGGGTCCTTGCCTTAAGCTTGCCTAAGTCCGTGAAATCATTTTTAAGGACACTCCACCTACCTCTTACTTTGTCATTGGTGCCAATATGTACCATGACTGCTGGGTCCTATCCAGCCCCGCCCAGCAACCTGTCAACCCAATCCGCTATGTGTCGAACTCGAGCGCCAGGCAGACAACACACTGTTCGGTGATCCCGGTCTTTGTGACAGATCGCCCTGTCTGTCCACCTAATAATTGAGTCCATCACCACTAGTACCTGTCTGGCCTGCCCTGCACTTCTCCCTCCCTCCTTACTGCAGCAGACACCCCCCTGGTGGTCAGAGGCAGTAACCTGCTGCAGTTCTGCTAGTTCTGTAATGGCATAGATATAAGACAGAGAAAATAGATACATAAATAGATATTAGATCAAAATTAAATAGATAGAAGATAGATATAAAGGGGGAAATTAAATGAGTACTCCGGAAAAAATTTACTTATCCTCTATTCACAGGATAGGGGATAAGTAACTGGATGGGACCCCGGTGCTCTCTAAAAATGTCGCAAGTCAAAGCCAGGTCTTACCTGATTTACAAAACTGCCTTTTATGAGCACTTTTTTAAAATGTCGCAAAAAGAGTCTAAAAAAAGTCTTAAGGTTAGGATTCCACTGAAGCTTCTGCACTGCATTTTTATTTTTTTAGGCTAAAAAAAAGCCAGAAAAATTGCCACTTTTTTCCTGTGTTTTTGCGTTTTTTCTGGCGTTTTTACCTTTGTGTGGAATTTGCCTTTTTTGGCCCCTTTGGTGTTTTTTTTTTTTCCCCAAATTTGTTGTGTAAAAAAAAAAAGGACACGGTAGGGATGAAATTTTTTTTTGTTAATGACATTTTTAGTTTATATAATGACATTTTAATTAATTTTTAATAAAGTGTGTGGGTGTGTTTCACTTTTTTTCCTCTATTTTTTACAGACTGTTCCATGATGGGAGTAGTAGTACCTGTACTAATGGACAGATCAACCCGGGTGTTACTCCTGACACCCGATGCAATCGTCTATAATATGGCAGAGATGCGGAGCGGCTCTATACAGCGCTCGCATCTTTGAATTATCCTCCAGGCCGGCCAGTGATATGAATAGAAATTCACCTCACTCATTCATATTTCCCCCCCGCCCCCAGAGTGGTGATTGGCCGGATGGTTGCAGCCAATCACAGCTTCTATTCACATCACTGGCCGGAGTATAGAGCAGAGATGCGGTGCGCAGGAGAAAGCCACTCTATCTCTGCAATAGATAGGACGATCACAGCGGATGTCAGGAGTGATACCGGCTGTGATCTGTCCTTAACTGCGGGTAGTACTACTCCCATCACGGAGCACACTCTGCTCCATGCTGGGAGTTGTAGTACCTGCATTAGTAGACAGATAGCAGCGAGTGTCACTTCTGAAACCCCCTGTGATCTTCCTGTATAATGTATAGATGCGGGCGGCCGCTCTTCTATATACTGTTGCATATATTCACCTATTCATATTCCCCACAGAGAGTTGTGATTGGCTGGAACCATCTGGCCAATCACAGCTCCCTGCGGGAAATATGAATAGGTGTATATATGCTGCAGTGCAGGGGACCATAGAAGAGCGGCCAGCCGCATCTATAAATTATACAGAAGGATCACAATGGACCCCGGGCGATCAGTCAATTAGTACAGGTACTACTACTCCCATCATGGAACAGTGTGTTCCATGCTATGAGTAGTAGCACCACCTAATAAATTAAAAAATAAGTGAAAAACACACACACTACATTTTTTTTATTGTCGGCAAAATTTTTATTGCCCTGCCCACCCACATAAATTGATCACTGTTTAAAAATTAATAAAAATGTCGCTATAAAAAAGATACATTTCATTAAATACAATTTTTTCCATCACTACTGTATCTTTTTTCATCATTTTTTTAATGGTACCCTACGAAATTTTAATAAAAAAGGTATCTCCATCACTTTTTTGGATCGATAAAGTCCAAAAAAAGAATACAAACCACTGGCAAAAGCGCCAAAGTTAAAACCTACATGGCATTTTTCTTGGCGTTTTTGCTCTCCCATAGACTTCTATGGGAGGAAAACGCCACAATTTCTGTGCAAAAAACGCCAAACAAGGTTTTGTAGGGCATTTTGGAAAACCAGTCTCTGAGCCCAAAATAGTTGAAAAACGCCAAAAGGATAAAACTGAAAAACACCAAGTGGATCTGGCATTTTGCTATTTACTATTGACGTGCAGCTAACATCTAGACACGGCATTCTTTTAACCCCTTAAGGACTAGGGATCGACCAATATCGTTTTTTTAGGGCCGATACCGATAATTGGTGGAGGTTAGGGCCGATAGCCGATAACTTATACTGATATTCCGGTATAACTTATCGGCTATTTATCCCCCCTCGACACCGCTGCAGAGCATTGATTTAAAGCGGGTGCTTTAAATCAGTGCACTGCAGTGGCTTTTGCGGGGCCATAGGCCACCGCCGCCACCACCCGCTTCTCTCCCCTACCTGTCAGGGTGGTCCGGGCCATCCATCCTCCCTTCCTGTAGTGTCCGGCGGCATTCCGGGTGGAGGGTGAACCGGTCCGGGCTGTTCTTCTCCGGCGGTCATCTTCTCCACTCCGGGTGGGCTCCGGCCTAGTACGCTGCATAGACGCCGCTGCGCAGTGACGCCCGTGCGCAGCGACGCACCTGAAGTCACGGCGTAGCGGCGACTATGCAGCCTACTAGGCCGGAGCCTGCCCGGAGTGGAGAAGAAGACCGTGGGAGAAGGACAGCCCGGACCGGTTCACCCTCCACCCGGAATGCCGCCGGACACTACAGGATGGATGGTCCGGACCACCCCCATTACGGGTAAGTTAAATTTTTTTTTATTGACTCGGAGGGTGGGGGAAGGGCCCGACCGATATAGCGGTATGGCCAAAAATCCATACCGGTATACCGCCCAGCACTACGGTAGGGGGTGCGACAAGGTGGGTCGGGGGGGGCGGTCACGGTGCGGTGGGTAGGGGGGGGGGCGGTCGCGGTGGGGGCGGTGCGGGGGGCGGGGCATTATCGGCTTATCGGTAAGGTAATTGCCGATACCGATAATCCCCAAAATCGTGATTATCGGCCGATAATATCGGCCATTCCGATAATCGGTCGATCCCATTAAGGACCACGGGTTTTTCCGATTTTGCACTTTCGTTTTTTCCTTCTCACCTTTTAAAAATCATAACCCTTTCAATTTTGCACCTAAAAATCCCTATGATGGCTTATTTTTTGCGCCACCAATTCTACTTTGCAGTGACATCCGTCATTTTAGCCAAAAATCTACAGCGAAATTGACAAAATTGAAGAAAAAAACGCCATTTTGCAACTTTTGGGGGCTTCCGTTTCTACGCAGTACATTTTTTTGTAAAAATGACATCTTTATTCTGTAGGTCCATATGATTATAATGATACCCTACTTATATTGGTTTGATTTTGTCGTACTTCTGTAAAAAAGCATAACTACATGCAGAAAAATGTATACGTTTAAAATTGTCATCTTCTGACCCCTATAACTTTTTTATTTTTCCGCATATGGGGCGCTATAAGGGCTAATTTTTTGCACCGTGATCTGAAGTTTTTAGAGGTACCATTTTTGTATTGATCGGACTTCTTGATCGCTTTTTATTCATTTTTTCATGATATAAAAAGCGACCAAAAATATGTTATTTTGGACTTTGGAATTTTTTTGCGCGTACGTCATTGACCGTGCGGTTTAATTAATTATATATTTTTATAGTTCGGACATTTACGCACGCGGAGATACCACATATGTTTATATTTATTTTTATTTACATGGTGGTTTTTTTTATGGGAAAAGGGGGGTGATTTGAACTTTTATTAAGGAAAGGGTTAAATCACATTTATTAACTTTTTTTTTGCAGTGTTATAGCTCCCATAGGGACCTATAACACTGCACACACTGATTGCCAGCACTGTTCACTGCAAAGCCATAGCTTTGCAATGATCAGCGTTATCGGCGGTCGATTGCGTGACCCCGATTTGGGGAAAAAGCACACACAAGTTAAAACATTTTTATTAGGAAAAACACTCCCCCACAGCCCTCATTAACCATTTTTTTTAAATAAAAGAAAAAAATGCAGGTCATCGTTGTAGTCCACCGATTCCGATGTAGTCCTCCGCATTCACGTATCTGAAACGAGAAGACAAACACACAAAAAAAATGGGTTAGTACCTGGAGAGTCTAACTTACCACCCCCGTTCGAGCTCCGTCATCTTCCTGCATTGCTAATAGTCCAGTGACGGAGCAGGAACGGAGGTGTGTAAGTGGCCTTGTGATCACCGTATCCAGCCATCTATACATGTGACTGTATACTACATTAATTTAGCAGAGCGCAACTGCCTCTGCTACTTTTGCAAAACTACAACTTCCATCCTGCCTGGACAGCCTTTGGCTGTCTGGGCATGCTGGGAGTTGTAGCCCCTTCCCTTTATGACTAAGCTAAGCTACACCCCACGCTAAACTCTCTACACTACACATCTGCCTGTAAAACTAAGTTAGCTACACTACACCCGTGTACAACTACGCCAACTATGCTAGAACTGGACTAACACTACACTACGCTAACTACTCTAAGACTACGCTAACAATACGCTATGCTAAATACGCTAAAACTGTGCTAATGCTACACTACACTAAATACATAAAAACTGCGTTAAAACTAAGCTCCGCTAAATACGCTAAAACTGCGTTTACACTAAGCTAAATACATGAAAACTGCGCTAACACTATGCTAAATACACTAAAACTGCGCTAACACTATGCTATGCTAAATACGCTACAACTGCGCTAACACTATGCTACGCTAAATACACTAAAACTGCGCTAACACTAAGCTACGCTACAACTGCGCCAACACTACGCTATGCTAAATACGCTACAACTGCGCTAACACTATGCTACGCTAAAAACTGTAAAACCGCGCTAACACTAAACTAAAGCTACGCTAAAATTGAGCTAACGCTACGCTAACTACGCTAAAATCGCGATAACACTACGCTAACTACTTTATACCTGTGTAAAACTACAACTCCCAGCATGCCTGGGCAGCCTTTAGCTGTCTGGGCATGCTGGGAGTTGTGGTCCCTTCACTGCACTACAACTCTCAGCATACCCGGGTAGCCTTCAGCTGTCTGGGCATGCTGGGAGTTGTGGTCCCATTAGCTAAATTACAACTCCCAGCATGCCTGGGCTGCCTTTAGCTGTCTGGGCATGCTGGGAGTTGTAGTCCCTTCGCTGTCTAATCTAAACTACAACTCCTAGCATGCCTGGGCAGCCTTTAGCTGTCTGGGCATGCTGGGTGTTGTAGTCCTAAACTACAACTCCCAGCATGCCTGGACAGCCTTTAGCTGTCTGGACATGCTGGGAGTTGTAGTCCTAAACTACAACTCCCAGCATGCCTGGGCAGCCTTTTGCTGTCTGGGCATGCTGGGAGTTGTAGTCCTAAACTACAACTTCCAGCATGCCTGGGCAGCCTTTTGCTGTCTGGGCATGCTGGGAGTTGTAGTCCTAAACTACAACTCCCAGCATGCCTAGGCAGCTTTTAGCTGTCTGGGCATGCTGGGTGTTGTAGTCCTAAACTACAACTCCCAGCATGCCTGGGCAGCCTTTAGCTGTCTGGGGATGCTGGGTGTTGTAGTCCTAAACTACAACTCCCAGCATGCCTGGACAGCCTTTAGCTGTCTGGGCATGCTGGGTGTTGTAGTCCTAAACTACAACTCCCAGCATGCCTGGGCAGCCTTTTGCTGTCTGGGCATGCTGGGAGTTGTAGTCCTAAACTACAACTCCCAGCATGCCTGGGCAGCCTTTAGCTGTCTGGGCATGCTGGGTGTTGTAGTCCTAAACTACAACTCCCAGAATGCCTGGGCAGCCTTTTGCTGTCTGGGCATGCTGGGAGTTGTAGTCCTAAACTACAACTTCCAGCATGCCTGGGCAGACTTTAGCTGTCTGGGCATGCTGGGAGTTGTAGTCCTAAACTACAACTCCCATGCTGGGAGTTGTGGTGCCTAACCGCCTTTCAATTTTAATACTAAACTATGCTAAACTACACTAACTATAGCCCTACACTATTTGCGTAGTGCTGCGCATGCGCAGTACAAATTTAGCTGCGCTCGAACCTACGCATGGCTACGCATGTTTCCTGTTCCCTGAGCTAACAGGGAGCGGGGAACAGAGCCGCGGGCGGGCGGGGTGGATGTCTCGCGCAGGCGGAGGACACACGTAACACTGCTAGCGGGCACAGGGGTCCCGTTAGCAGTGAACATTGCTCGCGCTGGCGGGTGACACTGACTGTCAGCTTGTGCGAGGGGCACACAAGCTGACAGGCGCAGCGGGGACACATAACACTGCTAGCGGGCACAGGGGTCCCGTTAGCAGTGAACATTGAGGCGCAGCGGGGACACATAACACTGCTAGCGGGCACACGGGTCCCGTTAGCGGTGAATAGTGATTGTGCTGGCGGGTGACACTGACTGTCAGCTTTTGCGAGGGGCACACAAACTGACAGGCGCAGCGGGGAGGACACAGTAAATGGATTGGTTTCTGTGGCTCCATTCGGCTCTCGGAATCGGGCCACAGACGCCATAAGAGCTCCGTGCAGCTTCGGGCTATCACAGGGAGAGATCCTCTCCCTGTGATAGCCCAAGTGAGACTGCCGTGAGCTGCGATGCCTGATGGTTATATATGTCACGTGACACTCGCACACCCCCCCCCCCCCCAGCCCCCGCAGTAACCAATGGTTGGGGGGTGGTGTGCGAGTGTTAGCCTATAGAATGTGATGGAGGCGGAGCGCTCGAGCAGGGAAAACTGCTGAGTCACTCCATCACAATCTATGGAAAATTACAATCCACGGCACTGCACCGGCATGTATCATTGTAGTTGTAAGGGTGCATTCACACCACGTTTTTGCAATACAGTTCCCATATACGTTTTCAATGTGAAAACTGTATTGAAAACGTATACATTGACTCTCCATTGAAAACCATATGCCAAAAGATGCATCAGGTTGTCTCCGTTTTGCATCCTAGGTTTTGTCAGCCTACCACGGTTTTTGGTCCGGGTGAAAAACTGTATTAAACCGTATACGTTTTTTTTTAAACATGGGAGTCAATGGGAACCGTACAGAAACGTATGTGCGTACGGTTCCATCCGGTTTTCACCATACGGTTTTTGACTTTGCAGTTTTTTTCTTGGAATTTCAATCAAACAAATGAAACTTTATTTATAATGGAGTGAAAAGTTAAAAACGTATAGGTTTTTTTTCTTAAAAAAACAGATGCAACCGGACATCATTTTTTAAACCGTATACGGGTACAAATTTGTACACACGTTTTAATACAGTTTAGTCAGGTTTTGAGGAATCAGTTTTTCATCAAAAACCTGATTGGGGAACTCTATTGTAAAAACGTGGTGTGAATGCACCCTAAGTGAAGCATTTTTCTACACCTTTTTTTTGTGTGCTGTAATGTGTAGGAGCACCAAATTTATTAAATGATCACAGAGCATTTGATACATTTTGTGCAAGTCACATTTTCTGAAATTTCTCTCTTCACATACACCAAAAAGCTACGCCAGGTCTGGGCTGGTGGAGTTTTAGAGACTTTTCAGTGACTTTAAACACTTTCATATCATGCGTTTTGCCAAAATCAGTGGATTGCAACTCAAAATCAGCAGAAATGTGTAAACCAAAAGGCGCAAAAAAGGCGCAAATAAACCCTGCTTGCGCCTTTTGTAGACACAAAAAAACGATGATAAATGTCGGCCAAAAACCAGTCAAAAGACAATGATAAATGTCGGCCTTTGTGTCCACTACATAAAATGCTCTGCGGTGCTCTGAACAGTACACTTGGTTAGAAAATGCTCCACCAAAAAGAATGCACAAAAATATGCGTCCACACCAACTGCGCAACATTTTCTCCATTGGGGAGCATTTATCATCGGTTTTACCCTGGTCTTGTGTACTGACAGCTTTTTGACTGCGGACAGCATTACTGAAAAGTCCCACATGTTGTCTCAGGAGGGCACTATACAAAGTGGGGTACTGCAGTAAGAAATGTGATCTGCACCATATTTATCACCATGTAGTAAATGTGGCGCAGGTTCAGTTTCCACCACACAAATTAATGGGGTAAAATGACGTTCACCTACACCCCTCTTGATGAATTCCCTCCCATAGATATTAGTTTTATTAGCACTTTTCTCGCCACCAGCAATTGACGCTACTACTAGACGTTTAAACAGTTAAGTGACGTCATCCACTCCATTCCAACTGTTCCGGCTTCTAAATGACAGTTTCAGTACGGCGGCCCACACAGGCCATTTTACTTGCATTAGTCTAGTCTGCAATCTGCGCGTTCCTGTGCTCCCAGCTGTAGGCGCTGTGGACGCGCAGACGCGCTGCTTGGTAACGTCAGCGCTGCCAGCGTGGAGACACAGGGCTGACCGGAGCAGGGAAAGGAAGGCGGAAGTGCTGACAGGGAAAATACGGCTCTGAGGAGGACTACAAGCACAGGAATCGGCGGTGAAGAGAAGACAACATGCAGAGCCAGAGAGCCTTCCCCCAGGTCGGTGTGCTATGGTACCTGCTGCCTTATGTATAGCATTGTGGGATAGGGGCTGGAATAGCTCATGTGTGGGGGCTGGGGGGGGGGGGGGTGTGTACATAATAAATAGGCAGTGTGTACATACATGTCTGTTAGTGATGGTAGGATAGTCCACCCCATAGCATATCACACAGGGGACTCTATCACATGTGTTATAACATTTACATGGAATATTATTCACAGTAGTGATGCTGTGTAGTCATGACATGTCTATATGATGAGTCAGGATGATATACCTTATACATGATAGGGGCCATGGACCTAAGTATATGAGCCCAGGCCAGGCTGGCACTGGAGTCATGTACAGGAGCCAGGAGTCCTGTGTGCCCATCTAAGTGTTGGGCTATGTGAAGTTATTGTGGCTAAAGTGGCATGGCATTATCCTATACCAGTGGTCTGCAACCTGCGGACCTCCAGATGTTGCAAAACTACAACTCCCAGCATGCCCGGACAGCCAACGGCTGTCCGGGCATGCTGGGAGTTGTAGTTTTGCAACATCTGGAGGTCCGCAGGTTGAAGACCACTGTCCTATACCAGGGCATCTGACACACATACCCCTGTATTTCACTGACCAGAACTTCCTGAGGCCCCGCTGACCCCACAAGGCATCCTGCATCGGGCTATATGTGGTGTGTGTATATAGCTGTAAATGACTGTAGGGCCACCATAGAGGTGTGTAATCCCTCTCTGGATCAGTTAAAGGAGAACTCCGGAATAGGAAAATTATCATCCATACTGCCGGCAGTAAAAAAAATAAAAATAAACCGGTACATACCTTCCTTTGCTCCCCCGGTAACCGGCTCCGGCCTCCGCCGCGATCCTCTTCCTGGTTGCCGGTGGTCAGCGAGTCATATTGCACTCAGCCAATCACCGGCTGTAGCGAAGTCCTGACTGAGGCTGGGTTCCCATTACGTTTTCCTCCCATACGGGAGCGCATACGGCAGGGGAGAGCTAAAAACTTGGGCTCCCGTATGCCTTTCTATGCGCTCCCGTATGCAATTCATTTTAATGAGCCGACTGCAGTGAAAGGTTCGGTCGGCTCATTTTTGCCCTGCATGTGCTTTTTCCCTGCACCTAAAACCGTGGTCGACCACGGTTTTAGGTCCGGTTGTAAAAGCGCATACGGGGCAAAAATGAGCCGACCGGACCGAACGTTTCACTGCGGTCGGTTCATTGAAATGAATCTCATACGGGAGCGCATAGAAAGGCATATGGGAGCGCAAGTTTTTAGCTCCCCCCTGACGTATGCGCTCCCGTATGGGGGGAAAACGTAATGGGAACCCAGCCGGCGATGGGCTGAGTGGCAGTGTGAGAATGCTTCAAGGCACACAATTCTTCACTACACCGGCACCGAAAATGTCACACTGCCGGCAGTATGGACGATAATTTTCCTATTCCGGAGTTCTCCTTTAAGACCATGTTCTATCAAATCTCATGCCGCTCTGTCAATAGGAAGTGTCATGCGCCATTGGGGGGTCTCCTTATGCAGCTATACTTCCCTAGAAAAGTGGCTGGTTATGAAGAATATTTCATATGGAGTCCAATAGATCATGTGGGGCGTCTGCAGAATCTTTATTTACAGATCATATACAGCTCTGAGGGTAGGGTGTTTGCTTTCGTGGGTCAGTGTTCATTGCATTAAAATATCTCTTTATTGTAATTGATCACAGTATAAGGGTACATTTACACAGACTAGATATGCTGCAGGTTTTCATCAACAGTTTTCTGCTAGTAAGTTAATGAGGAAATCTGCAGCAGAAATATACACACATATATATATATATATATATATATATATATATATATATATATATATATATATACACACACATACAGCAACCAAGTAGACGCAGCAGCACTCCAGCGTAGTGAAAATAGTGACTTTTATTTATCACCAAAATGCAATAGCGACGTTTCAACCACCTCACATGGCCGTCCTCAAGGCTTGAGGACGGCCACGTGAGGTGGTTGAAACGTCGCTATTGCATTTTGGTGATAAATAAAAGTCACTATTTTCACTACGCTGGAGTGCTGCTGCGTCTACTTGGTTGCTGTATCTAATTGGGACTCGAGGACCAGGGCCCATCCACAGCTTGCACCCATTGCATTTGTTCCCATTCGTGAGTGCTGCTCCATTTGCTTTTCTATATATATATATATATATATATATATATATATATATATATATATATATATATATATATATATATATTCTCCTTAAAGATATAATAAACCCATCAGTATAGATAGGTAGTGTCTTGGCTGCTGGATTGTATATAAATATTATACTCATACAACATATAAATGGGAATATGGGTGGCATTGGATACAAATATAGTGACGTACTAGAACGCATAGGAGTAAATAATACCCTATATGCAGAAAGTACTTAAAGGGGTGTTCCGGCTTTATACATCTTATCCCCTATCCAAAGAATAGAGGGGATAAGATATATATGATTGCAGGAGTCCCGTCGCTGGGACCCCCGGGCTCTGCCTCAGAGACATGACTTCATGGCCAAGCCCCTGGTGACGTCGCACCACGCCCCTCTGTTCATGTCTATGGGAGGGGGGTGCGGCCTCAGTGATCCTTTGGAATGAAGGGGCTACAGCAATGACTTCTCTGTCTGGACATACTGCAAACTCTGCACAGAATGCATTGCTGTCTATTAAACGGTGCATTCCCTTGTGGAGTCCGCAGAAAGAATGGACATGCCTATTCTTCATTACAGACACCAGAATCTAAATTGTGCCGTGTGCACAGTACAACAAAATCCCATTAAAATCAATGGGACTCTACTACTGCAGAATCTCTGTGCGGATCTCCAATGCGGAATTCTGCATGTAAATTCTGACATGTGAACATAGCCTTAGCATTGCCCTTTTCTTACTGTTCCCTGTACAGTGAGGGTCCAGGTGTGACCGTGTCTGGGGGGGGGGGGGGGCGGTTTAGGCCAATTTACTACAAACCTTTTTACCTGCAATTCGCTCCTGACCAGTTGAACTAGTATGGCTGCCTATTACACATGTTTGGTGACACCCAGGCTATTGATAGTAATCTTTAGGAATGTCAGACACCTACCTACTCTTCTCCACCGCTGATTTTCAGATATGCTGCCTTCTTCTAACACATTTAGGATCCTGAACTGTATGATTAAATTGTAGTCTTATAGGTCTGCCCTATATCCTTCTAGGTCCCATGCCATGCTCCTCCTGCTGCTTCCCTAATCTTATAAATGGAGTACAGTGGTCCCTCAAGTTACAATATTAATTGGTTCTGGGACGACCAGTGTATGTTGAAACCATTGTATGTTGAGACCATAACTCTATGGAAACCAGGTGATTGGTTCTGAAGCCCCAAAATGTCATCCACAAATAGGAAAAAGTGAGGATTAAAGAAAAATAAGTAGATAACTAATATAAATAAAGCAAGTCCTTATATATAAAAGTAATAAAGATCTGCTGGGAGCTGTAAATCACTGTCTATGTCAGTGTTTCCCAAGCAGGGAGCCTCCAGCTGTTGCAAAACTACAACTCCAAGCATGCCCGGACAGCCAAAGGCTGTCCGGGCATGCCGGGAGTTGTAGTTTTGCAACAGCTGGGGGCACCCTGCTTGGGAAACACTGGTCTATGTAGAGGACAGGAGCTTCTTCGGGGGTCCTGTACAGTACAGGCAATGTCCTAAAAAAGTAAAATGGAGTTGCCCTCACCTGGTACAGGTAAAGTGTACAGAACATGTAATACCTCCCCGTACTGTAGGGGGCGCTACCAGACACCAGTCAGTGCATACACTTCAGTAATACAGGGGTTTTACCAGTGAATGCCCATTCTGATTGGTCGGTTCTTCCAGCCATTGACGGGTTTCACAGATCTGGACTGCCCGTATCATTGTATGTTGAGTCTGGTTTCAAGTTACAATGGCCCAGAAAAGACCATTGTATGTTGAAACTATTGTATGTTGAGGCCATTGTAAGTTGAGGGATCACTGTACTCCCTTGTTACAGTGGGTGGGACACTTCATGACACCTTTAGTAGTAGCTTTCATGTAAACCACTTATCACCTTACCTTTCATCACCGGATGGTTGTATTTTATGAACGGTGACACAGACATAGGCTGGAGCTTAGTGTACAGGGGTTTGGCCAGTTGGTACAAAAAATGTTTGTGCATAAAAGTGTCGCAGCCAGGCAGAGATTAAATTCTCCAGTATTTTATGTATGGCTTTCGCCCCCCCCTCAACAATACTATATATATCAATCTGCTCAGCTCCTTCTGTTCTATAACATGATGGCTGCCAATCGGACTGCTTCTTCAACAAGGTGTTCCTTTAGAGTATGTTCACACTGAGGAATTTACTCAAATAATTCCGCTCACTTATTCCACACATATTCTGCCTTCAATGAAAGCTCCCTTGACTTTATTGATCTTTCAGCTACTGTTTCCTTGAGCGGAATTCAGACTCTGATTTCTATTCCGTCAGAAGATTGAACGTGTTTATACTTCTGGAGGAATAAAGGCCCACTGAAGTCAATGGGACTTTATTTTTCCTGACAAAATGAGTTTATAGAATTGAGGACCAGCCCATTGGTGGTTGTAGTACTGACTGATCCTCCTCCTGATTTGAAGAAATTATTTCTTGTCAATTCCTCACCATTTCCTCAGTGTGAACATGCCTTTAAAAGAGTACTCCGCCCCTAGACATCTTATCCCCTATTTAATGGATGGGGGATAAGATGTCTGATCATGGGGTCCCGCCATCTCTTTGCAACACCCAGCTCCAGCGTTCATTTAGAACGCTGGGTGCGGGCGGCAGGGGGGTGTGGGGTTGGTTAGGGGGTCGTGACGTCACGGCCATGCCCCCTCGTAATGTCACACCACACCTCCTGATTGCAAGTCTATGGGAGGGGGCATGGCGGCTGTCACGCCTCCTCCCATAGACTGGCATTGAGGGGGTGGGGTGTGACATCACGAGGGGGCGTGGTCGTGATGTCACGACCCGCCGCCCACCCGCTCCAAGCGTTTGGAACAAAATGTTCCAAACGCTGGGGCAGCGGACTACCCCTTTAAGCTGGGGAAAGGCTAACTGCAGTGTTTTTAACCCCTTAAGGACGCAGGACGTAAATGTACGTCCTGGTGAGGTGGTACTTAACGCACCAGGACGTACATTTACGTCCTGTGCATAACCGCGGGCATCGGAGCGATGCCCGTGTCATGCGCGGCTGATCCCGGCTGCTGATCGCAGCCAGGGACCCGCCGGCAATATGTATGGGGTCAATACAGATCCCGGCATCTGCGCTGCTGCGGGGATCCGATCATTCATAACGCCGCACGGAGGTCCCCTCTCCTTCCTCCGTCCGGCTCCCGGCGTCTCCTGCTCTGGTCTGTGATCGAGCAGACCAGAGCAGAAAATGACCGAAAACACTGATCTGTTCTATGTCCTATACATAGAACAGATCAGTATTTACACTTGAATAGACCTATGGGGTCTATTCAAGTGTAAAAAAAAAAATGTAAAAGTAAAAAAAAGTGAAAAATCCCCTCCCCCAATAAAAAAGTAAAACGTCCGTTTTTTCCTATTTTACCCCCAAAAAGCGTAAAATGTTTTTTTTATAGACATATTTGGTATCGCCGTGTGCGTAAATGTCCGAACTATTAAAATAAAATGTTAATGATCCCGTACGGTGAACGGCGTGAACGAAAAAAAAAAAGTTCAAAATTCCTACTTTTTTAATACATTTTTATAAAAAAAAATTATAAAAAATTTATTAAAAGTTTTTTATATGCAAATGTGGTATCAAAAAAAGTACAGATCATGGCGCAAAAAATGAGCCCCCATACCGCCGCTTATACGGAAAAATAAAAAAGTTAGAGGTCATCAAAATAAAGGGATTATAAACGTACTAATTTGGTTAAAAAGTTTGTTAAGCGCAACAATAATATAAAAGTATGTAATAATGGGTATCATTTTAATCGTATTGACCCTCAGAATAAAGAACACATGTCATTTTTACCATAAATTGTACGGCGTGAAAACGAAACCTTCCAAAATTAGCAAAATTGCGTTTTCGTTTTAATTTCCCCACAAAAATAGTGTTTTTTGGTTGCGCCATACATTTTATGATATAATGAGTGATGTCATTACAAAGGACAACTGGTCGCGCAAAAAACAAGCCCTCATACTAGTCTGTGGATGAAAATATAAAAGAGTTATGATTTTTAGAAGGCGAGGAGGAAAAAATGAAAACGTAAAAATTAAATTGTCTGAGTCCTTAAGGCCAAAATGGGATGAGTCCTTAAGGGGTTAAATAAGCTCACTAACTGGAAATGTAGAAAAATGTCTGCACCTGTGGTCATTGCTTTATTGTACGTATCTTTGTATTACAGAACCTTTTGTAGCACTCGCATGTATATGTGTGATTGATCTATATAAGCTGCTGAATTTAGATTTAGTAATTCTTTTGGGCACACAGCATGCCCGTGTATTTTTCCTCATTGGCATCCTGTGTGGTACCACATTAATCATGTGTTAGTGATGCATTTGTTGATCTAGCACTGCTAAATATGAATGGGGCTTTGCACAAAATCATGTGGTTTTTGGTGCCATGTAGCAGATTTGCAGCAAACATTTCTGTGGCTGTCCCCTTTATCTGAATAGGGCTTTTATAGCTCCATGTACTGTGCTGACCACCAAAGCAACCCAATTCATATGTATGGAAGTCAAGAAATCCGCACGGAGGCCAAGGGAACATTGTCTGCAGGTGATTTGTTAGGGGAGTATTATGTTGGGGATTTTGCAGTGGATTACCTTTGCAACAAGAAGATTTGCCTTTTTTTTTTTTTTTTTTTCTTTGTTGAATTAATTTGGGCAAAATCCACATCATGTTACAGGTTAAAAAAAAAATTGCACCACGTAAATTTTTCAGCTGATTTGTTGAAATCTCATCCTTGTGTATTGTACTGTAAGGTGCAGATTTATCAAGACCTGTCCAGAGGAAAAGTTGCTCAGTTGCCCGTAGCAACCAATCAGATCGCTTCTTTCATTTTCCGAGGCCTTTGAAAAATGAAAGAAGTGATCTGATTGGTTGCTATGAGCAACTGCACCACTCTTTCTCTACACTGGTTTGATAAATCTCCCCCTTAGTCACTTCTTATTCTCTACACAAATCTGCAGCAATTCTGCTATTGATGAGCATACCCTAAAGTGAGAATACCACTAGAGACATTTACTATGCTGAACTCTGAGAATTTTAGATTCACTGAACTACCATGAACCCTGGCTGTCCTTCCAGTCAGAAAGCAATGGTAACCTTACACAGATGGATTACATGTCATCTTCAGCTGTCTGACGATCCACTTGAGCTCCAGAAGTCTGCCCTCTCCTGTAGGTAACATTCAGCTGCCATTTGGTTTTATGCATGCCAATTGGCACGGCTGTTTTGCATACATTATCTGCTAATCCATGATCAATAAACCTGCCAGTGCTTCCATCTTCCCTTCTGCATGGCCAAGCCTTAGATGCAAGTAAATGCTGGAAAGGTACAGCCGTTCCTGGTCATCCATTACATGCCAGTGATGCCCGTCACTGCTGTGCAGTACTTTATGAACATTGTTTCCTTCCCAGCTAATGCCAACATCAGTACCATACCTAGCGCATACACCCTGGCAATAAGACTGTTTTTCACAGTTGACTTGGACAAGTTCCAGCCTCACATAAATGGCATAGTGTATCTAACCAGACCCACAGTAGAGTCCATTAAAACTTATTTCTTCAACACCCTTTTCATCTGTGAAGATTTGTCCTTCCCAGACCAGTTTTACTCCATGCTTCATGGTTTGGATAATCTGCCTTTACCTGAATTATTCATGTTTTCCCTCATCTCTATGTAGGTCACTGTATTTCCTGCTATATAAAATACCTATGCAGCGAAGTTGTAAGGGTAAGCTTACAGATGTAGCAGAGCTGAGTGTGTTCTGTGCATCCTATTGGTAAAGGTGATCAACATGCACATGCTATAGAGCTTTAAAGAACGAGATGGCAGGTACAGCTTGGTTACATCAGACCCTGGTAGAGGGGTTGTCCAGGATTAGAAAAAAAAACTGCAAAACACCTGCCCTAAAGTTGTGTGTTGTATTGCAGCTCAATTCACTTGAAGTGTATGGGGTAAAATTATAATACACCTGACACACAGAGGTAAGATGAGGGCACAATAATAACTGACATGGAGGAGATGAGGGGACAGTAATAACTGACACAATAGGGGAAGATGAAGGGACAGGAATGACTGTGACACAGGGAGAGATGAGGGGACACTAATACTGTGACACTAGGGATAAGGGGACAGTAATGACTGTGACATTGGAGGATGAAGGTATACTAATGTGGTGGCCTGGTACAGGAGTTGTACCCCTGTACCCTAGCTGCCCTGTCAGGCAGCCTCCCTGCAGTGTCCCCAGGGCCCCCTGTACTTGTTCCCCTTGTATAGATATCTTTATGCTGTATATTGTATATAAAAGAGTTACGTCTTTCAGAACCATTGACATGTGATTGTCCAGTGTCATGTGATTGTAATTCAGTGAGGTACCAGTCACCTTAGGGTGACCTATGAGACCCCCTCCTAGTCTCCCCCATATAAGCCCTGGGAGGAGCTAGCTCTCTCTTGATTTTCAGTTAAAGGGGTACTCCGGTCTTAATACATCTTATCCCTTATCCAAAGGATAGGGGATAAGATGTATGATCACGGGGGTTGCTGGAGGCTCCGAGTGTGTAGTGTGAAAACCGAGGGGCCGGAGTATCGTGACATCATGGCCCCAATGCAAGTCTATGGGAGGGGGCATGACGGCCCAGAGGAATCCACAAGAGGCCTCAAGTCAACTACGCAGCCTCAAGTCCACAACTCTCAGGTCCCAGTCAGAGCCTGGTAAGCAACAAACTGGGTATAGTCAGTCTCAGTCAAGTCAAAGTCAATCTGTCTTCAGTCAGCGTGGCCTGCATCAAAATTTACAAAATTGAAAAGCCCTAAGGTCTCTGAAGTCACTGGTCACCTCTGTGGGCCTGGCCAAGCTGTATAGACTCTTCCACCTGTCTAACTCGGTAAAGCTTCTGTCGTTCCGTAACTTGGCGTCGGAGTCATTATTGCCCCCCCGTGCCTAGTCCAGGTGGTGTAGAGGATA
Organism: Hyla sarda; assembly: GCF_029499605.1. Classification (NCBI taxonomy): domain Eukaryota; kingdom Metazoa; phylum Chordata; class Amphibia; order Anura; family Hylidae; genus Hyla; species Hyla sarda. The sequence continues at coordinate 158,558,588 of NC_079196.1, read as the reverse complement.
AAACACGCCCTGGCGTCACAAACCCAAGGGGTTAATGCCATCTGCCCCTAGGGCCATTCCATCTGCTCATATAATGTTACATGCGGCTCCTAACTTTTCTTTTTTTTTTGCTGGCTCCTATGTTCATAAAAGGGATCTGCCGATACCGATAATCTGTGGATTTTAAGGCCGATCAGCGGGGGAGGGGCGGGGGGCGGGGCATTATTGGATTATCAGCAAGGTAATTGCCCATACCGATAACGTCCAAAATCGTGAATATCGGCCGACAATATCGGCCAAACCGATAATCGGTCGATCCCTAGTTCATAACATATTTGTCAAGCTCTGGATTAGATATCTCTTTATGCCCCTCAGCACCCCCATTACTACACATTTTTCCTAATGTATTCCAAATGTTAGATTTTTTTTTTTTTTTAAACTCTGCATCTTCCAATAGTTATAATAAATAAAAGCCTGAATGCTGGCCTCACCCAGGGTTCGTCTGTGTTCTTTCGTGTTTTTTTCACTACATGTAAAAGTACGCATTTACAGAAAACGGCATGGGGCATGAATGTCTTTGCTCTTACTGTATATGATGGATTTCTCCAAAGATGGAACCAGAATGGAACCAGAATGGAACCAGAATGGAACCAGAATGGAACCAGAATGGAACCAGAGTGTTCTATAGACCAGTTCGACTTGTACTCACCGAGGCTTCGTTCACACGTTCAGGTTATGTTGAGGGGTTAGGCTAATCTATTTCTGTGCACAAAAACTCCTCAGCATGTCGATATTTTTTTAGCCCTTTTCAAACCACATAGCGTTTTTGGGGTGTGTGTGTGCTCATCTTTAGGTTGCGTTCACACCTAATGCTTTTGTCAGTTAAACCATAGAGGGAGGAATGTTTCTGTTGAAGACCAAAATTAAGGTCTTTTTTTTTTTTTTTTTAATCCCCTAAACAACCACAATGATGAGTGGTCCATGAGATGAGTTTTAAGCACAAACTCCTGAAAATGTTTCTGCTCGCTATGATGGAAATGTGCCTGAAGTACTGAAGTACCCTTGCTGACCAAAAACCCCTACAATGGGCGTATGAATTGCCATCATCCTGTTTTTTGCTTTCTGACATATTTATATTCTAGTCTGCAGTAACTTTTGATGTGGTTTGTACTGCAGTAGTATACAAAAAGAAGGTTGCAGCAACACTCTTGGTTGCTGAAGCGTCAGACTATCATACAAGTTGTCTCCAGCGTCTATAAATGCAAGACATAGGTGGGTTATCATACTGTGGCTGTTCCGGAACCACAACCACATATCATGCCCACTATCTAGATGGGAGGAACTTTGGCTATGCCGGAGCATGACTCTTAGTTTTGAGGCAGGTGTATGAATTTAAGTATGCCACTGATTACCTATTTATACCTGTGACTGTAATGACTCCACTCCCAGAGGAAGGTTAATAAAATGCGCGAAGGTGATTACGTATGGGTATATTTTGTTTCTTGTGTGGTGCTGGCATTTTTATTTCATTTACAAGTTGTCCATGCACTAGCAATTTATTAGGCTCCTTTCACACTAAAAGTTGCTCCATTTTAAAGACCCGTTATAATGTCCCGTTAAAACAAAAATGGCCGTTACAAAATCCCATAAAAGTCTATGGGATTTTTTGATTATCTGTTATCACCCATTATAGCACGTTATGAATAAAGGACGTTATTTGTGACGGGAGAAAAAAACTTTACATTCACAAATTTCTCTCCCATCAAAAATAATGTCCGTTATTCATAACGGGTGATAACTGATTATCAAAAAATCCTATAGACTTTAATGGGATTTTGTAACGGACGTTTTTATAGTGTGAAAAGAGCCTTAGCTCTAACAGGTTAGGGTGGTCATGGCGACTTCATTGCATAACCCTATATTCATTAGTGTTTACTAGGGATGTAAGAAAAAATCGATTCCCGCGATTATCGCGATTTTTCACTTTCCGATACTGAATCGATTCAAAATATTTTTGAATTGATTCTTTTAGTGATGTGGAATTTGTATCTCCTGATCCCCGGAACAGCATGCGGCGGCGCTCTGGGTGTATGGAGCGGCCTCCGACTCGTGCCTGCTCCATACTCTGTGGCCCCCGGCTGTTTTCAGTAGCCGGGGGCCGCGGCTAATAGCCAGCATGCGGCGATCGCCGCGGCTGGCTATTAACCCTTTAGATCGCCGCTGTCAAAGCTGACAGCGGCGTCTAAAGGGACATGTGTATGCTCCCTGGTGGGCTAGATCGCCCCCCCCCCCCCCCCCCCCGGCAGCGCGATCTCTTACCTCTGCTTCCCTGCTCTCCGTGGCTCTGTCATTGATAGAGCCTGGCTTGACCAGGCTCTATCAATGGATCGCAGATAAATGGAGTTCAATAGAACTCTATTCATCTGTCTGAGGAATCTAATGATTCCTAAAAGACTAATAAAGTGTATAAAAGTGTATAAAAAAAATAAAATAAAAATAAAGTTTTAATAAAAGTGTAAAATACATTGTTTTTTAGACAGAATCGGGATATATCGCGATGTATCGTCACTTAGACGGTATCGCGATATATCGGGATATATCGAATCGCCACACTGATATCGCTATTCAAATCGAATCGCCAAATTCTTGGCAATTCACACCCCTAGTGTTTACTGGCACTATTTTTGTAACACTTAAAGGGGTACTCTTTCTGTTCCGAACGCTGGAGCCGGCGCCGGGAGCTTGTGACTTTGTCCGTCATTTAAGTGGTTAAATACCATGATTTATACATATCACTGCATTTAAACACTAAATGTCGCTATTCCCTGGTGTCTAGTGGTCCCATAGCCCTATGGGTTGCTAGGGAAGCCCGAGGTCTTACCTGCTCCTCGGCATCTTCTCTGGCTCTGTGATTGCTTAGGGCTCATTTGGCAGTACTTAGCAATCGAGCACATATTTAATAGAGCATTGTAATGCAATAGCATTACATTGATCTATGTAAGCTTTCTGGTGTTGGCTTAGGATAGGCCCCTAGGGGGGGGGGGCAAAAAAATGTGTATTAAAAAAAAAAGTTAATTTTTTTTTTCTAAATATAAAAAAATCCCTCCCCTAATTCAAATCAACCCCCTTTTGCCATTTTTTAAATAAAACTCTGTACATTACAAAAAAACACATATTTGGTATCGCCGCATGCGTAATTGTCCAAACTATTAAATTATGTTTCTGATCCTGCACGGTGAACAGCATAAATGCAAATAAATTCCAAATGCCCAAATTACTGATTTTTGGTTACATTATATCCCCAAAACAATTTAATAAAAAGTGATCAAAAAAAAAAAACAGAACTACACAAACCGTTAAAAACTAGGGATCGACCAATATCTTTTTTTTTTTTTTTTTTTTAGGGCTGATACCGATAATCGATGCAGGTTAGGGCCGATAGCCGATAACTTATACCGGAATATCGGTATAAGTTATCGGCTATTTAACCCCCTGCGACACCGCTGTAGATAATTGATTTAAAGCGGGCGCTTTAAATCAATGATCTGCAGTGGCTTTTGCGGGGCCATTGGCCGCCGCCGCCACCTGCTTCTCTCCCCCTACCTGTCAGGGTGGTCCGGGCCATCCATCCTTCCTTCCTTTAGTGTCCGGGGGCGTTCCGGGTGAAGAGTGAACCGGTCCGGCGGTCATCTTCTCCACTCCGGGCAGGCTTCGGCCTAGTACGCTGCATAGACGCCGCTACGCCGTGACGTCAGGTGCGTCGCTGCGCACGGGCGTCACTGCGCAGCGGCGTCTATGCAGCGTACTAGGCCGGAGCCTGCCTGGAGGGGAGAAGATGACCGCCGGAGAAGGACAGCCCGGACCGGTTCACTCTTCACCCGGAACGCCCCCGGACACTACAGGAAGGAAGGATGGATGGCCCGGACCACCCCCATTACGGGTAAGTTTAATTTTTTTATTGACTCAGAGGGTGGGGGAGGGGCCCGACCGGTATAGCGGTATGGGCAAAAATCCATACCGATATACCGCCCAGCATCACGGTGGGGGGTGCGACGCGGTGCGGTGGGTCAGGGGTGCGGCGGGTCGGGAGGGGGGGGGGGGCGGCGTTGCATTATCGGCTTATCGGCAAGGTAATTGCCGATACCGAGAATGCCCAAAATCGTGATTATCGGCCATACCGATAATCGGTCGATCCCTATTAAAAACTACAGCTCATGGAGCAAAAAGCAAACTCTAAAACAGCTCTGTAGGTGGGAAAATAAAAAAGTTATAGGGGTGAGAACGTGGTAATGATTTTTTATATTTCGAGGTTTTTTTTTAAATAGTTTTTTTTAGTTTTTTTTTTTAACAATACAAAAATCATTCAAGTTTAGTATAATTGGAATCGTAACGACCCATAGAATAAATATGGAATGTCAGATTTACTGTATTTTGAACACTGAAAAAAATATTGCCCTACAAACTTGTGCTATTCCATATTTTTTTTCAATTTTGTACTGCACATATATTTTTTTCTGGCTTTGTAATACATTGTATGATATACAAAAAAAAATAATCATTGGAAAGTCCAACTCGTCACGCAGAAAATAAGCCCTAATACAACAACTTTGTCAGTCGAAAAACAAAAAAGTTATGGGTCTTAGAATGTAAAGAGGAAAAAACATGAGCCAGAAATCAAAATTTGCTGGGTCATGAAGGGGTTAAAGAAATAATACAATACAGCTAAGTAGGTAATTGGGGGAATACATTGACACACAACAAGATATGCATCAAAAATGATATTTGCTGTGAGAATCCCTATCCAGTCTTTATAAATAGCATTAGTCACGCTTCATTCACGTGCTTCTGACAGCGCTGTGCGGATGGTGGAAGTGTCGGCTTATTATGTCAGCACCTTAACATCTTCTGGTCATGCTGTTTGTCAGCATTCTGCATATTGTGTACAGTATGCCTGTTTGCTACAAGGAGAGCTTTTACAACTTGGGCAGAAAAAGTGTAGCTGCATCTGTCATTATATAAACTTAAAACCACTCTCTGTATCGGCCATCTGAATCCTTTTCTCATTCAAGGCTTATTAGGCTGGTGCGGTGTTTATTTCCCATGCTTTACACTGCAGCTCTGATTGCTGCGTATAAACACAAGCCTGCCACAAGTTCACGTCTAAGTGCCTGGAAAGCTGGTGTCTGTTTTACAGACAGACGGTAAACTAGACGGTCTGGGAAACCTGTTTAGCAACAGAAATGATTTTTTATTTCAATGATAAACCAGTGATTCCTGTTCTGGGTGTGAAGAGGGCAGAGTACACTGAAATAACTAAAGATGGTGCCCCTTTCCTTAGCTCCGCCACCTCAGATGCTTATACTTATCTGCACATATGCCATGTCAGGAGGCTGCTAGAATATAATACTGTAGATGTATACTTCAATATACATATTCTCAGCATATGCTGCAATATTCTGGGTGCACATTGTAGGCCATGTCAGGCAAATACTGACTACATCCTAGATCCTCTGTTTACTGAGTGGGTGTGAGACTATTATGTGGCTTCAGAAGGATGTTACTTCCTTGTCCGGTGCCATGTGACTGACTGAGTACAGTACATTGTCACAGGAAAGGACAAATCTGCAAACTCTTATCTGTGAATGCATAAAAGAATAGCAATAAAGAACAGCAAACCGACAAGAAGACATTGTATTAAGAAACTTTTTACTGCTGTCATTTGCGTCACGTTGTTTGCTGGTGTTTGTTACTATAAAAATCTCAGAGGGGACCTTTGGTCTACATCGGTAATAGGATTAGAGGAGGGGGGATAATGGCACAAGGGGGTTAAGTTGGAGGGGGGGGGGGGGTAATCATTACCCCTCTACATCTCAATCCCCCTTTGCCATTATTCCAACCCCTCCCTCTGATCCCCTTTTGCCATTACACCACCCTCCTCCATCTTAATGCCATTGTGCCATTATTTCTCTTCTTTGACGAGTGACGTCCTCCTGCGCTGTGCGGCACCTCCACGCAACGTCGGGGAATGTCACACGTCTGTCTGGTAACCACGCAGATCCCGTAAAGTAGTTGAGGCCAGAGCTGCGTCTGTGATACTTCACAGAGAGCTGACGTGGCCTTTCCTCGCTCTGTACTGACAAATACTGGCCAATGCATGGCCGGTATTTGTCAGCGCATTGGCGTACCCCCACACAACCCATTTGCTGTTGCTTCAAGGTAGCCTTTAACAAGCTACTGACTATTTATTTTTTTCTCATTATGTTAGTATGTGTTTACTATTGTGAACCAGTTTTGGGTTTTATTGTCTTGAGTATTTTTCTTTTAAAATAATATTGAGGATCGATCTTCAGATTTGGCCATTAATGTCAGATTGGGGGGGGGGGGGGGGGCGGCAACTGGCAGCAGTTCTCTCTGAAGAAGCCATTCACACTTGGGCCCTTTTGTGGTTTACATGGGTCTGTACATCTGTACACTTGGTATTTACTGTGCACCGAATTGCTATTTTATCCTATTCAAATAAATGGGAAAAAGGCTGCAATATTGTGCACAGCTGCTACCCGTGTTAACCATGAATGGGCTCTTCAAAGAGCTGATTGGCAGGGGGCCAACTTTTGGCCCCCACCAGTTAAATTTTGGGGCCTGGTATGAAGATAGACCCCTTCACAGAATAACACTAAAAATGTACCTTTTATTGATCAACTAAAATCGCAAAAAAATAGCCACCAATTGGTGAATCTCATGTCGCCACAATAACAAGACACAAGTGTCCACTAACACTGACCTGGTGAATAAACACCCTAGTCACTGGTACTGGTTTAAAACGTGTATGTGTGTATATATCCGCTCCCACAATCAGGAGATTTACAGGATAACTGGTCCAGGTAAGTATCAGTACTAAAGGGAAAGGATGGAGGGTATAGAGAGGAGGACAGGGAGGAAAGGCCTAGGGGAGGTGTGAGGCCTAGGATGGATGGCCACTAACTATTAGACCCCGTTACTGTAATCCCTGTCCTACTCCTATTCCTAGGCAGAGTTGTACGTCCTTTATAAGGATGCCCTGCTCCGGAACCTACTCCTGTCACTCCCCTCAAAGCCTTAGGGAGTCTCCCTATTGTCTATACCTTATCTCGCTCAACAGTCCCTGTCTGACTGGATTGGGATAGGAGAATGGTAAAATGGCCTATTGCCACTAGAGAGGACTGATATGGGTATAGACCCTAATTTAGAGTCATCAACACAGAAGATGCATAGGAAGGTGAATAATGGGCTAGTATCACAAAACTCAATAAAAATTCCCAATATTATTATTAATTTGGTATTAATTTTGTCTGGTCTGACATTTAGATGAATGTCGGATGTTCCGCAGCAATTCATGGCTGTGGAACATCTGCCATTCATCTGAACTTCAGACCAGCCATCACTCTCATGATGATCGCCATGAGACCACCAATGCCCCCCCCATTGTCTCCTGATAAATGGGGCAAGAAACGCGTCAGAACTTTGTCACGTTTATATCATTTGGTCCAGATAAGTGAATAACCTTATCAGTCACTTGTTTATATTTTGGAATCCAATGCTGGGTCTGTATTATGCAATCTGTTCAACACAATGATATACTTGTGCATAGAAGATAGATTCAAAGATGAAATATCCGCACTCACCGTTAGGTTAGCGACAGCCAGCTCCTAGGAATCAATGATGGTTAGACCGACGGAACGGGGACCATGCTATAACGGGCGCTCAGGTGTGAGGCGATACATGTAATTAAATCAGTGATGGTGTAAGTATTGCCTCCCAAATTGATCATATTGTTATTTACATTGTGGGCAACTGCCAAATTTTTTGTTGCCTTTTGGAGCAAGATTAGTCAGCCACTGATATACTTCAGTACTTTTTGTATTTTGGTGACAATCAGAAAATATCTTGTCTATCTATATACAACTGTAGTCAAATCATGATAATTGGAATTTTTTTCCATTATGTATAGAGGATAAGTACTGTACTTACCAGCTGTTTCACATGACCTGCTTCATACCAAATTAATATTGGGCATTATTATTGAGTTTTGTGATAGCCCATTGATTCACCTTCTTATGAATCTTCTGTGTTGATGACTCTAAATTAGGGCCTATGGGGGAGATCTATCAGAAGAAAAGTTACCTAGTTTCCCATAGCAACCAATCAGATCCCTTATATTTTTGGCAAGGCCTCAGCAAAATTAAAGAAGCGATCTGATTGGTTGCTATGGGCAACAAGGTAACTGTTCCTTTGCACAGGTTTTGATAAATCTCCCTATATACCCATATCAGTCCTCTCTAGTGGCAATAGGCCATTTTACTCTTCTCCTATCCCAATCCAGTCAGACAAGGACTGTTGAGTGAGATAGGGTGTCTCTCTTTTGTCTATACCAGTGTTTTCCCAACCTTTTTCGGCTCGGGGCACCCCGCGAAAAACCAAACAAAATCGCAGGGCACCCCTACCGATGTTGACGAGCAAAAAAAAAAGGGGGAAAGGAAAAAAGCCGCAATGCGCAATATCCAATATCAATTTATCATTTGGTACATAGTTTAAAGTGCTGCTTTATACAGCAACTCACATGTGACGTCTTCTCTGATCAGCGTCGTTCCCTAATCTTCCAGGCCATTTCTTCCAGCCGCAACTCTTCACCGTTAAACCTGCAAAACAAATTTTATTAGGCTCTGCACTTAAAGGGGTACTCCGGTGAAAACCTTTTTTCTTTTACATCAACTGGTGGCAGAAAGTTAAACATATTTGTAAATTACTTCTATTAAAAAATCTTAATCCTTCCTGTACTTATTAGCTGCTGAATACTACAGAGGAAATTCTTTTCTTTTTGGAATGCTCTCTGATGACATCACGAGCACAGTTCTCTCTGCTGACGTTATTATAATAATAATAACGCTTTATTTATTGTTGTCCTTAGTGGGATTTGAACCCAAGTCCCCAGCACTTCAAGGCAGCAGTGCTAACCACTGAGCCACCATGGTGCCCTTAGCATACATCTGCTCTGCATGGTTGCTAAAATGGACAGAGATGTCAGCAGAGAGCACTGTGCTCGTGATGTCATCAGTGTTCCAAAAAGAAAGGAATTTCATCTGTAGCATTCAGCAGCTAATAAGTACTGGAAGGATTAAGATTTTTTTTTTATAGAAGTAATTTACAAATATGTTTAACTTTCTGCCACCAGTTGATTTTAAAAGAAAAAAGGTTTTCACCGGAGTACCCCTTTAACCAGCATCAGACTCCAGATTCCCCTTTTACAAGTAAAGAGGAATACAGGGGCGTATAGGTGTAAAGGGGTAACAGAACGGTGTGCATGGGAGACAGATGTGTAGAGGAGTATACGGGGGTGACAGAGGGCTGTACATTGGTGACAGAGGGGTGTAGGGGGTGATAGATGGGTTTACAGTGGTGGCGGAGGGGCGTAGAGGAGTGTACATGGGTGGCAGAGGGGCGTAGAGGAGTGTACATGGGTGGCAGAGGGGCGTAGAGGAGTGTACATGGGTGGCAGAGGGGCATAGAGGAGTGTACATGGGTGGGAGAGTGGACATGGTACAGTACCTTTTTTAAGCTAGCCATTTTTCTTCCCCTCTCCGGCAGGGCACTCATTCACTGCGCTGCAGGGGGCGCTGGGGCACGGGTCACTACACCGGCCCGGCGTAGCTTCAGCATACTTCCCCTCTCTGGCAGGGCACGAACTGGGCGCAGTAGGGAGGGGGACGCACGCACAGCGCGCACAAACACAAAGGGAAATAAAAAAATGTTAACAGCAAAATCTTGCGGCACCCCGGCAGTGCCGAATTTGGGGTAACTAAGCTAAGCCGAAAAGGAAAGCTGCACCCTTTAACATGGTCCTGGGTAAAAGGACTTTGTGTTTTCTCTGGGTACTCTGGATTCCTCCCACACTCCAAAACATATTGGTAGATGAGTTTGGAATTTAGGGGATAGGGTCAGATCTGAGTGATAACGAGCTCTGTACAGTGCTGCGGAATATGTTGGTGCTATATAATTTAAAATTTATTATAAATAAAGGCTAAATTTGCCCCTGTTCCTTTTGGGGTAGGGGGGTTTCTTGTCTTATGGTTGGGTCACATGTTCTGTATTTTGCTGCTTATTTCAGGAAAATATGCAGCAGCAAATAGACAGCAAAATACGGCACCTGTGACCCTACCCTTATTGAAGAGATTCAGCTGTGTAGGGAGTCTTACTGGCAATGGTTGGTGGGAAAAATATGCAAACTAACTCTGCACCAGAGAGAAAGAGGAACACTGGCCGCCATTTATCATTGAAGTGTAAGTGAAGCATTTTTCTACACCTTTTTTGTGTGCTGATAATGTGTAGGAGCATCAAATTTATTTAATGGTCACAGAGCATTTGATACATTTTATGCAGGTCACATTTTCTGAAATTTCTCTCTTCACATACACCAAAATCTAAGCTAAGTCTGGGCTGGTGTAGTTTTAGAGACTTTTCAGTAGCCTGGCGCCTTTTTTGCGCTTTTTCACAAAAAGGCGCAGTTGATTGAACCCTTCCATATCATGTGTATTGCCAAAATCAGTGGATTGCAACTCAAAATCTGCAGAAATATGTAAACCAAAAGGCACAAATAAACCCTGCTTGCGCCTTTTTTTTGAGCCTTTTCTAGACACAAAAAACTGTCTAAAGACAATGCTAAATGTTGGACACTGTATCTCAAGTGCCATCTTTGCACAATTTGTTCTGCTAGATGCCATTGTAACCCGCTGCTGTGTGGCATATACCTGAAGCCCAACCACAAGAGACAACCCAGCTGTAGATCATAGACCCCCAAAGACAGTTGGTTATATAGTATTGATGGTTTGTCTCACCATTGTGCCAAGTTGTGGATAAAATATAAAGGTGTGGCTAGCTTTCAGTACTGTAGCTTGTTGGAACAGTCAATGGAAAATGAGATATTAAACATAAAAGTAGATTATGGTCTTTGGAAAATGCAGTTACTCGATAGGAAACCCGAGAAGTACATTGGAGCTAGTGAGAAAACGGGCCAGGTGTGATGGTGTTTGTGTAGTTTAAGTTTTTTTTTTTTTTTCCCTTTGTCTTCTTCCAGCCAATTTATCCTGTTATTTAATAAAATGAATATTTTTAGATTGGCTTGAAAGTCAAGTCTGAGTCATTGTTCCTGTTAAAGAAAATGATCCTGTTGCAGTCTTTGACCAGGAACATAAGTAGCGGGTCACACCCATCGCAAGTGTCAGACGCCAGTGTCGCTTCACTCCTACAAGGATAGAAAGGCCACCCCCTGCACTACACATTGGGGGAGATTTGTCAAAATCTGTGCATAGGAAAACTGCTCATAGCAACCAATCAGATAGGAACATTTAAGAAGCAGTCTGGTTGCTATGGGCAACTGCATCATTTTCTTCTGCACAGGTTTTAATAAATCGGTCCCATTGTCTTGTGCTACAAAGGAATCCCTTGAAGCTGGGTTTTTATCCCCCCCCCCCCCCCTCCTTTCTTTTGACTGGATTTAGTGCTGTTGATTTTTGCCTCCACAATAGGAAATTGGATTGTAATGGTTGAAATCCACTGCAAACTCCGAAGTAAAATCTGCACGTTCGGCGAGGTATGAACTACGCATCTGCCCCTGTTAATTATATCCGTCGGCATCACGCCAAAAAAACATAATGCTGACGTATACTATTAATGGGAATAGCAGACCCCATTCACTTCTATGGCTGAACGAGTCACCTAGTGACTTCATTTGGTACGTATGTGCTATATTGAAAGCGCAACAGCCCTCGCTTTTGCATCCGCTTAAAATAGCAGATGCACCCCGAACTGAGTCACTAGTTGCAGATAGATACGATTAACAGGGGAAGAAACAGGATTGAATGCACACAGAAGATCCCAGTGCATGGACACAGTATAAGGTACTTGGTCTCCTATATTAATGGAGATATTCCCCCCCCTAAAGTAATGTTCCTAGAGGAGGGTATGTCTATACATACAGAGAGCAACAGAGCATGCCACTACAAATATCTGTCGGATTCATATGAATTTAACAGAAGAAATGAAAACCTACAGATATACAGTAGAGAATTTCATGGAACTACTTGGCAGCCGTACAGCCAAATACAGGAGCCCTAATAGTGCAGGACGTTGTGTTTGTGAACTCAATGGGAGAGATTCATCAAAACTTGCAGAGGAAAAGTTGCCCATAGCCACCAATCAGATTGCTTCTTTCATTTTTTTACAAGCCCTCTGAAAAATGAAAGAAGCAATCTGATTGGTTGCTATGGGCAACTGATCAACTTTTCCTCTGCACAAGTTTTGATGAATCTCCTTCAATGTCCTCACTACAAATGGGGGGGGGGAATTGTTACATAACCATTATACAGTGATATGACCCAGATGCCAATACTCACTGTCATGAGTACAGGACAGCCTGGAAGAAGATAAGTCATTATTATATTACATAAGCTATTATAATGTGTCATTCTGGTAATGATATGTGTAGACAAGAAAAGTCACATTTTTATTTACTTTTTTATGTTTATTGTGAATTCTGTTCCACATGTTGAGTCTATTATTATGGAAACACCATTTTAGTTTATCATGTATGTTGGATGTTCTGGGTTTTGTTTTTATGGACCTTTTTAGCACTTGTTCTTATGTTTAACTGTATTATACTATATGTATATAGCCATGGATCTAGTAGTTTATGGGGACCTTATATAATCCAGGTGCAGAAATCATTACAGCTGTCACGCCCCCTCCCATAGGCTTGCATTGAGGGGGCGGAGCGTGATGTCACATGATCTACAGTAATCAGACCCGGAGCGAACATGCTCCAGGGTCTGATTTTAGCGAGGTGCTGCGTGCAAGATCACGGGGGTTCCCCCTTTAATGCTTAGACAGCTAGAACATGCCTATGCTGAGCAAACTGGGGTGCTATGACTGAAATGCTAAATAAAATCATGCCAAAACATTGCATATAAAAGCCTACAAAATGAAAGGGCAAAAGAAATCATGTACAATGTAAAGAACCCAATAAAGGTATTTTCCTGATGGTTTTTATTCTCTTACTATACAATATGTTCTGCTTTATTTTTGCAGATGATGGATCCAACCTTGGCAGAAATGGGAAAGAATCTTAATGAAGCAATGAAGATGCTAGAAGATGGGCAAAAGTATGTATAAATACATGACGTTATAAGGGTACAGGCTTACCCCAAGACACAGCTCAACATTACACCCCCCCCCCCTCCCCATGACTATAGACATGCTGTTACACAATTACTAATGGTAAAACTGATATTTACTTGCAAAATAATGCGTCCATTAATGAATAAACTCTATGGCAACACTATTTTTGCAGGTAAATAGCTTGCAGAGCATAGCAAAACAGCACAGCATTGGGAATAAATTACTGTAGTTCATTGTGCAAACAGCCTGTGTTTTTTTTTTTTTTTTTTGGCCTTACAGCACCCACTGTGTGAGACAATACCAAAATTTTTGCAAGCCTGGTTTAATTGTCAGTGATGCAGTTTATTCATGCCATTAGAACTGCCAATGGTACTGGCTTGTGGGTGTTATAGGGGTGCAGATATTACACCTGTTACAACATAAGAACAGTTTTATATAAATGTATTAGCCTTATGCCCTCAATATAGATAGGGAAAGCAACGTATTAAAATTGCATTTAGATAATCCACTCGTGAGAGTGCCTGAATCCAGTGGGACTGAGCTAGAGCATCTAAAATGATATTCTTGTACATAAGAGGAAAACGACTTGTATGACATATGACCAGTGTGTTTTTTTTTGTTTTTGTTTTGTTTTTAACGCATGTTGAGTGCTCAGAGCTGTGTACTTAAAGGGGTATAACATGAAAAAGCATTTTTTTTTTCAACTGGCTCCAGAAAGTTAAACAGATTTGTAAATTACTTCCATTAAAAAATCTTAATCCTTCCAGTTGGATTAAGTTGAGTTGTTCTTTTCTGTCTGACAACAGTGCTCTCTGCTGACACCTCTGTCTCAGGAACTGTCCAGAGCAGGAGAGGTTTGCTATGGGGACTTGCTGATACTCCGGACAGTTCCTTAGACAGAGTTGTCAGCAGAGAGCACTGTTCTCAGACAGAAAATAACTCAACTTCAGCAGCTGATAAATCCTGTAACGATTAAGATTTTTTAATAGAAGTAATTTACAAATCTGTTTAACTTTCTGGAGCCAGTTGATATGAAAACATTTTTTTTTTCACTGGAATGGGGCATTCCAGTGAAAAAAAAATGTTTTCATATCAACTGGCTCCAGAAAGTTAAACAGATTTGTAAATTACTTCTATTAAAAAATCTTAATCGTTACAGGATTTATCAGCTGCTGAAGTGGAGTTCTTTTCTGTCTGAGAACAGTGCTCTCGGCTGACAACTCTGTCTGTCTAAGGGACTGTCCAGACTATCAGCAAATCCCCATAGCAAACCTCTCCTGCTCTGGACAGTTCCTGAGACAGACAGAGGTGAGACAGACAGAGGTGAGCATCTACAGGCTGTATGTAGCCACCAGAAGTATATTATTTAGGAAATCTAGAATTTTTGGGTGAGATGGAAGGGTTATAAGGAAAGGGTCTACTATGCACAAAATACCCAGTTTCAGATTTTCTTCAGAGATATATAATGCAATATATAATGATTTGAATAGGTCGGCAGAAGAAGAGAGGGACACTAAGAAATACACAAGAAAAGATATACCTGGACCACTTCAAGGAAGGTGGGTAGTAATGTGCAATCATAAAAAAATCTTTATTGGCATGGGTTTTCTCTCCGTGTATCAATGACTGTCCAAGTTATTATTATACTGTCCATGTCTTTCTGGCCACATTGCAGAGCTTTTTCTTTTGTTTTCTACCAACATTGTTCCCAATAATACTGGTGTCTCTTTCAGATTTGCTTACAAAGGAAAGATTTCTTGATAGAACGTTACCCTTTAAACATTGCAGGACTCTATAAAGCTGGTTTCACACAATACTGTGCCACTTTATTTCAAGAATCCAAAGAAAAAGCAATGTATTTCATTGTTATTGGGTTTGTGATGTTAATGTTGGATTCTTTAATCCCTTTGCAATTGTACTTGAAGGGGTATTCCAGCCTTATACATCTTATCCCCTATCCAAAGTACAGGGGATAAGATGTCTGATTGCAGGGGTCCCGCTGCTGGGACCCCCGGGAACTCAGAGCAGCCCCCGGTATTCTGTGCCGGCACTTCCTCAGTGACGTCACGGCCACGTCCCCTCGTGCCATCATGTCATGCCCCCCCCCCCCCCCCCTTGCCATCAAGTCATGCCCCCTCTATTCATGTCTATAAGAAGAGGTGTGACTGCCGTCATGCCCCCTCCCTTAGACATGAATGGAGGGGGTGTGATGAAGGCATCTTTTTACATGTCATCCACATGGTGTGATTGGATTTGTAATAAATGACGCCCACCACTATGGCCCAGATTTATCAAACCAATCACAGCTCAGGTAACGAGCTCTGGTAAAGTGAAACCTGAGCTGTTATTGGTTGCTGTGGGAAAATCACTCCACTTTTTCTCTCACACAGTTTGATATATCTGGGCACATATCTTTGAACATTACACAGAATTTTTATAAAGGCAATGTAGTAGATTTCTACAGAGTATACATATCCCTCAACCAAGCTGTGGGTTCCTAAATATTGTGCCCTACTAAAATATCTAATCATCAGGTTCAGATAAGATGTTGCTGCAAGCTGCTGTGTAACAGTAATCTCCTGTGACCGTTCAGACCCAGAGGACATGTGTACCAAATGCTAAACCTGCAGCCAAATGTTTACTTACAGAAAGCACTGGAAAGATAAACTTAAAAGGCAGCTTTAAGCCACACCACATATTCTCTTTTGTCTTTGTGGTATAATTTGTGGTGATGAAATAATCATCTTAGCTGGTGATTGGCTGTGAGGCCGGTCACTGCGTTTCAGCACCAGCGGATCTCTGAGAGGGGGGGGGGGGGGGGGGAGTCTGAGTGCTGTGGGAAGAAGCAGAGCCTCGCCCCATTCAGGAGTCGCTCATAGACAGTGATCATGTTAGACTCCTGCTGGGAGGGGGAGGAGCATTGAGAGAACCCAAGAAAGAGCCCACCCACTCAGCACAGTTATTGGGAGAAATTGAACATGTACAGAAAAGAGGAAACGAAAATGCTCCAAATATGCAGGTTATATACTACATTTTATAAACATAAACATCTTCTCTGTATGTATACATACATGTATACTCCTATACAGAGAACTGTTAATGATGGAAAGGGGATGTTTCAGCTGCCCCACACAGGGACTGTTCTAAAATGTATATGATGTTTTGTGGAACAAATATTACTCCTCTTTTAATTGTAAAAAATTACCATGAAGAACATTTTCTAAACAGACGAAAGTACTTTTATTTATTTGATCAGTTCTTGCTATATAAATCATACCAATTTTCATATTTCTTTCTTGCTGTGTTGCATACATTTTATCCCCTTCATGACCCAGCTAAATTTTTTTCTCTATTGGCTCCATTGGGGGACACAGACCGTGGGTGTATGCTGCTGTCTCTAGGAGGTATGACACTATGGTAACAAAAAAGTCTTCTCCTCCCAGCAGAATATATGAGCTAATCAGTTTAAGCTTAGTGTCTGAAGGAGGTGCTCCTCGGGTCTTTACCAAGATCCTTGCGTCAGTGATAGCCCTGTTGCGGTCGAGAGGAGTCTGTGATCCCTTACCTAGACGACTTTTTCATCAAGGCTTCCACCAGAGTCCAGACCCTGGAGAATGTGGATCTCATTCTCCAGACCCTGGATTGCTTTGGGTGGATGGTCAACAGGGACAAGTCTGTCCTTTCTCCCACCCAGTCTCTGATCTTCCTGTGACTTAAATTCAACACTGCCTCTGCCCGAATTTGCCTTCCGCCGGACAAACATCTGACTCTCCTGTCAGGAGTCCGCTCCCTTCGGGCCCAGGTCCCAGTTTCCATCCGCATTTGCTTGGAAGTCTTGGGTCGGATGGTAGTGGCCATGGAGGCCGTACCCTTTGCCCAGTTTCATTACCATCCCCTTCAACTGGCGATTCTCTCTCGATGGGACAGATCTCCTCTGTCTCTCGATTGCTCTCCCTCGTTGGATCCGTCAGTCTCTGCTCTGGTGGCTCCGCTCCCCCTTTCTTCTTCAGGGGCGATCTTTTCTTCCCCTCCACTGGCAGGTGGTTACAACGGATGCCAGTCTGTCGGGCTGGGGCGGTGTGTTCAGGGACTGCACGATTCAAGGCCTCTGGTCTCCCCGGGAAGCCCTGCTTCCGATAAACATCTTGGAACTGAGGGCGATTCTTGTTTGCCTTCTTCATTGGGAGTCCCTCGCCCTGTCCGCGTCCAGTCAGACAACGCCACGGCCGTGGCGTACATAAATCGGCAAGGCGGCACTCGCAGCTCGGCAGCCATGGCCGAGGTGACAAAGATTCTCCTCTGGGAGTAAAACAAGGTTCCGGCCATTTCGGCAATTCACATTCCGGGTGTGCTCAACTGGGAAGCGGACTTTCTCAGCCGGTCCTCAGCCGACCCCGACGAGTGGTCCCTGCATCCAGAGGTCTTCACGCAGATCTGCAACCTCTGGGGCATTCCAGAGGTGGACCTCTTCGCGTCTCGGCACAATCGGAAGATCCTTCCATTTGTGGCGAAGTCCAGGGACCCCCTGGCGCTAGCTGTGGATGCCCTAGGGATTCCTTGGACGGGGTTTGCTCTGTCCTATCGGTTTCCTCCCCTTCCACTCCTTCCCAGGGTTCTGAGGAAGCTCAAAGCGGAGGAAGTTCCTGCCATTCTGATAGCTCCAGATTGGCCCCGAAGGTCGTGGTACGCAGACGTGGTCAGGCTCCTGGACGACACTCCACTACGCCTTCCACTTCGTTCGGACCTACTGTCTCAGGGTCCTCTTTGCCAGCCCAATTTTCAGTCGCTGCATTTGACGGCGTGGCGGTTGAGACCGCGGTTTTGAGAGCTCGCGGTTTCTCTTCCCCAGTCATTCGCACCATGCTCAGGGCTCGTAAGCCCTCCTCGGCAAAAATTTACCACCGTACTTGACGGTCTTATTTTCGTTTTATCGTATTTTCGGTTTTGTCTCCTGTTACTTTTTTCTGTTCCCCCATCTTCTTTCTTTCTTGCAGTCGGGTTTGGAACTGGGTTTGTCTCTCAGTTCCCTTAAGGGTCGGCTCTTTCTGTTCTTTTCCAGCGTCCTCTGGCTTCTAATTCTCATGTCCGGACCTTTCTTCAAGGAGTGGTGCATGCTGCCCCTCCTTATCGGTCACCTTCTCCCCCTTGGGACTTGAATCTGCTCCTGGGGGTCCTCCAAGGTGAACCTTTTGAACCCCTTAGGGAGGTGTCCCTGCGCCTTTCTTGGAAAGTGGCGTTTCTTGTTGCTATCACCTCCATCCGGAGAGTGTCTGAATTGGCAGCTCTCTCTCCTGCCGTTCTCCGTTTCTGGTGCTTCATCAGGACAAGGTTGTCTTCTGGCCAGATCCTTCCTTTTTGCCTAAGGTTGTTTCGGCCTTTCATCTCAATGAGGACATTGTTCTTCCGTCCTTTTGTCCCGCTCCTTCTCTTCCTAAGGTGCATTTACTCCACAAACTGGATGTTGTTCGGGCTGTTAGGTCTTACCTCTCTCACTTCATTTAGTCAGTGTGATTCCTTTTTCGTCCTTACGGAAGGTCGTCGCAAGGGACAACCTGCTTCCAAGGTCACCATTTCTCGGTGGATACGGTCTGCCATTTCTGAAGCCCATCACTGTAGGGGGAAGGTTCCTCCCTTCAGGGTTGTGGCTCATTGTACCCATTCTGTTGGGGCATCCTGGGCTCTCCAGAACAAGGCATCGGCCTCGCAGATTTGCAAGGCGGCTACTTGGTCGTCTTTGCACACTTTCTCGAGGTTTTTCCGGGTTCATACCTTTGCATCGGCTGATGCTAGTCTGGGCCGTAAAGTGCTGCAGACGGCAGTGGAACAGCCGTCTGCCTAACTGATTATCTGCCCACCCAAGGAATGGCTTTGGTACGTCCCACGGTCTGTGTCCCCCAATGGAGCCGACAGAGAAAAGGAGATAATTTTTTAACACTTACCGTAAAATCTCTTTCTCGAAGGATCCATTGGGGGACACAGCTCCTGCCCTTTTGGGTTGCTTTTTGTTTTTCTGTCCGAGGGTGTGTTTAGTTATATTTTTTCTTCTGGTTCTCGGACAGTTCAGGTTTTTTCATTGACCTGTCTGTCCTCTCCTATTGCTCTGGTACTAAAACTGATTAGCTCAGGGCCTGGAGGCGGGTATATCCTGCTGGGAGGAGCCAACTTTTTTGTTACCATAGTGTCATACCTCCTAGAAACAGCAGCATACACCCTCGGTCTGTGTCCCCCAATGGATCCTTCGAGAAAGTGATTTTACGGTAAGTGTTAACAAAATCTCCTTTTCTTCGGAGTTCAAAATACGGTAAATCTGACATACCATCTGTATTCTATGAGTCAATACAATGCCAATGATACCAAACTTCAATAATTTTTGTTTCCTTTTATGGTTAAAAAAAATAAAAATGTAAAACCTTAAAGTAGTAGTACAGTGGTGAAAAACTTATCCCCGATCAGCGGCAATCTCTGGCTCTGTCATAGAGTTGTATTGAGGGGGCGTGTTGGCCGCCGCTTAGCGCGTGTTGACCACCTCACGATCTGGCCAGTGAGCCGGGGCCCCGTACAGGGAGATTGCGGGGGGCCCCAGAGGTTGAACCCCCTGTGATCTGAAACTTATTCCTAGGATAGGGGATACGTTTTTCACCACTGGACTATCTCTTTAAACAAATGTATTAGTTATTTTATTTTCCATTACCATGTTCTCACCCCTGAAACTTTTTTTTTTTCCACCTATGGAGCTGTTTTAGGATTTTTTTTTTTTTTTTTGCACCATGAGCTGTAGTTTTTAATGGTACCCCTTCTGACTTCTTGATCAATTTTTATTAAATTTTTTGGGGATGTAATGTAACCAAAAATCAGCAGCTATTTTTGGAGTTTCGGATTTTTTGGCGTTTATGCTGTTCACCGTGCAAGATCAGAAACATAATAATTTAATAGTGTGGACAGTTACGCACACCACGATACCAAATATGTGTTTTTTTTATTTTTCTGTTTGTACTGTGTTTTTTATTTAAAAAATGGGAAAGGGGGGCGATTTGAATTTTTATTAGGGGAGGGATTTTTTTTTAAATTATTATTATTATTATTATAATAATTTTTTTTTTTTTTTTACTTTTTTTTTTTTTAACACACACTTTTGGCTCGAAACAATCACAGGGCCAGGGGATTACATTGTGGGGGAGCATTGGGACCACTAGACGCCAGGGAATAGCAGCATTTATGTGTATAGATCACGATATTTAAACAGTTAAATGATGGACATCACAGCGGTCTCAGATGTCAGTCATTACCGGCAGATGTCAGCTGTTGATAGCAGCGGACCCGACTCACGTCATGTCCGCTCACCCGACCCATGACGTACATGTAAGTCATGGGTCGGGAAGGGGTTAAACACACATTCTGCTTATCTTTACATAAGATGACGACACTGGGATTTAGATGTGAAAGAAATGTGCTAATGCGAATGCTGCCATCCTATTGTGTTCCTGACATTAAAGCCCTCATGCCAACAAAAGCCAGGTCATTTCAAATGGATCAATGGTTTCCTATTGTTTGAGCAATAAGCCAAGATCAGAATTTTTTTTTCTTTTCTTTTCCTATGGGCAAGTTTTTGTGTCTGCAGAAAATGCGGACTGGTCATCTAATTGGACTTCTTTTATATTGTGTAAAAGCTCTGAAGTGAACAACACATGATCCAGTTGATATTGGACATTTGTATAATTTATTATACATGATCAAATACCGTATAGGGAAGGTGAGGCGAACACTTGCCTCTTACAGTAATTTATTTGTAAGACACGTCACCCAGTCTTTCTGAATTCACACAATCTGCAGATGTTATCTTTCGTGGGATGTGATACTGTTGCGGGGTTTATTTTCATTCAGTTTCTTACACTTAGCCCACGGCCAAGCACTCTGCAATATTTGGAAGCTCCATATAGAACCGAGCGATGGCTGCACATGCATTTTGTATGTGCTCCAATTATTCAGGGAACATTCTGTTCTCGTGATCAATGGGGGGGGGGGGGGGGGGGTCCCAGAATTCTGGGCCCTTCAACATAATCCACTATCCAGTAAATAGGGGATAACTTTGTGAGCTGGGAATACCCATTTAAAATGAATGGGTCTAAAAATTTTGAATTTCTTAATATACTGGATACTTATAGTGACTGGAGCTCTATTGATCTGATACAGACATTAATTTGCATGTCCAAAGGGACGGGTTCCATTTATCGGCAGACTGTTAGAGCAGGAAGAGTTGAGTTGGTTGACGTTTATAGGGGAGATTTATCAGACCTCAGTTTTGTGGGAAAAGATTCAGCATAACTTGTAATTATTGATCTGCTAGCACTGGGTAAACATGCCCATCGGACAGGGAGAATGTACCGCCTAGTGTTCAGTTTATTCAAACATTTCTAGGAGAAATTAGAGTATGGAATGGCTAAATGCAGAGTTGTGTTCAGTATCACTTTTCTGGATATGTATTTACTAAAACAGACATGTCTAGGGGCGGTGAAATGTTCTTGCACTATTTAAAGGGATACTTCTGAGAAAAAAACAAACGTTAACTCAACTAGTGCCAAAAAGTTTTACAGGTGTGTAAATTACTAAGTTCTAATTAAATTATTTGTAAATTTTGTAGATCTAAAAAACTGAAGCCTTCCAGCACTTATCAGCTACTGTATGTTCCATAGGAAGTTGTGTAGTTTTTTCCAGTTTGACCACAGTGCTTTAGACAGTTCCTGACACGGAGGCAGCAGAGAGAGGTTCGCTATGGGAATTTCACCTCTGCCCTGGACAGTTTCTGACATGGACACAGGGAGCAGAGAGCAGTGTGGTCAGACTGTAAAGAACTACACAACTTCTTCTGTAATATGCAGCAGCTAGTATGTACTGGAAGGATTAAGATTTAAAAAAAAAATTATTTGCCAGAGTTGGCTTTTAAAATCACGATAGTGGGGACTAATGACAACTAGAGTTTAATTTAATTTTTGCCTGTAGGGCAATTGGCTGCTATGAATAGCTATAAAGAGATTGACAGAGAATATTAGGCCTAAAAATAACTTCATGTTACAAGGTCCTCATGTAAATAACATTTCTTTATTTTCAATCCATTTCAAGTGGACAAAACATGGTTAGCATTCTCCAGCTGGTACAGACCCTTATGAATGAAGATGACGAAGAGGAGTCACAATCTTTTCGGTAAGTATCATTATATATTAAATGATGATTATTTGGTCAAAAGCATTGGTTATGTAGTCATCTTGGCTTTATTTCTGTTATGTAGTAATAGCCCTATTTTAGGAGAATTGCTGAATATTGACAGCAATCATTTGGGTGCTGGTAAAATCTCTTTGACCATTTTTCTTTTATTTTAAGAAAATCTATTTGATTTCTGTAATATCAAGCCTACTTCTCGTCTTATTGTAAAATAGTGCAGAACATGTTGCTCTTATAATAATCGTGATTATAACATAATTGTCATGACTGACTGTGAGAGAAGGAGCTGCTTATAGTTGGCGGCGTTTGCTGTTGAGGAACTTAGTTTGACACCCTAATACAGTAGAATATCCCAATAGCAGACACGGGGAATAAAAAACTGTCCGCTATTGGGAGGTGTCCGCTAAGGGATATTTTACTGTACTATACAGGGAAAAGTTATCCTGATGACGTATCCCCTTATTAAGAGAGTCATTACCTATTTCTTTTTCAGACTAAGCTGAATGTTTTTTCGCTTACCCTACTGTTTTAGCAACAGCTTTAGAACTTTTGAGGAACCTTAAACCAGTAAAAAAAAAAAATTCTAGATCTGTTATTGGTTGCATTGAGGTAAAAATGATTGCCAATTTGCAAGTTTCTATGCTGCAATCTTCATTTATTTTCAGACGTGGACATTTCAGACATGTGTAAGCGTTCCGTCCAGTAATGCATGCAGGATTTGAGGTCTAAGGCCAGTTTCACAATTCCGAGTGAAATCAGTTAGGACCATGTGGACATTGCTATCCCCATGATCAGCAAGATGAATGAACAAGTTCATTCTTTTGGTGGGGATATTTTGGTGACGGAACATTTGCCGCTGAAATTCTGTAGTGTGCACTGTGCAGTAGGATCCCATTGCCTGAGCGGAATTCCGGTTGGAAATTCTGTAGTGTGAACCTGGTCAGGTTGTGTCCAGGATGCTGCTATTCTTACTAATTACCATGTAGCAGCACAGCTTCACCCCTATGCTGCTTTCCTCTTCTTATATAGCTTCTGTGGGATCTCTCCTGTGCTCCCTCCCCGTGCAGATTATACCATAGGTTCTCTTCTATCTCTATACACTATTGGTGTTTGTGTTTTATGTATGTATGATCTCTCCCCATCCTCTACTCTCTTTTTACATTGATATTGCCTAATGTGTGTAATCACTCCCTCCTCCCCAGCAGATTCTGCTATGGGTTCCCTCTTCTCTCTATGCCAGTATTTCCCAACCAGGGTGCCTCCCAGTGTTGCAAAACTACAACTCGCAGAATGCCTGGACAGCCAAAGGCTGTCCAGGCATGCTGGGAGTTGTAGTTTTGCAACATCTGGAGGCACCCTGGTTGGGAAACACTGCTGTATGCAGTGTATGTGACCCCCTTCTCTTCTCCTGAAGATTATGCTCTCTCCATTTCTCTTTACACTAATGTTGCCCTGCAGATTCTGCGAAGGGTCGGTCCTCTCACACTATACATGATGGAGAAAATGTAGCATGTGTGAGCTCACCCCTTGCAGACTTTGGTTGCTATAAACAATACAGCTCTTTTCCAGAAAATATTGCAATAAAGTGGGAGGAGAGAACCCAATCAGCCTTTGAGAAAATGAAGTGGCAACATGACTGGCCGCTATAGGCCGCTGCTTTTTTTTTTTCCCCCCATTTGTACAAGTTTTGAAAAATGCCACCAATATGCACAGCAAAGGAAATTGTGGCCTGACAGGCCACCTGCATTACAGTAAAACATCACGGTGTTAATGTTCCTGAAAACGAGATGCATGGGTACTGTATTTTGTCAACTCTTCCCCCGTTACCTGTCTGCTTTTCTGGAGAGGAGGGGTGATTCTGGCATAAATAGTGACTTTCTTTTAGCATGTTCTTCTGCCTCTGCGTTCAGATGGCATAGAAGTGCTTTGTAATCCCATCCATTATTAGATTTATGTGTCAGATTTACAGAGCTTATACGCCACTCTAGTCCTCACGGCCTGTAATAGGTCAAGTACTAATGATATATTTGCTGGAGCTCAGAAATGTCATTCATCAGAGCAGAGTCAATGAATCCTCGCCTATGCTCTTATCGGCTGTATTGTTACAGTATCAACCGCAGATTAAGGAATGTCACACACCAGGTTGGGGCCTTTGCCTCACCGGTCCTGCTAGATTGATACCTCTGAATTTGATTTATTGTGAAAGCTGAATAACTGCATTCAGGATGTAATATTCTTTACTGTGATATTGTTTTTTTAGCAGAATGCAGAATGTTGGGGAGCAAGGACACATGGCGCTGCTGGGACATAGCCTTGCAGCATACATCTCTGTGCTGGACAAAGACAGGCTAAGAAAACTTACCACAAGAATTCTCTCAGATACTACGCTATGGCTTTGTAGAGTATTCAGGTTTGTCATTTATATGCAAGATCAATACCCTAAAATATTGGACCATACCCTTAATAATTTCAGTGATTTGAAGCTCTGTTGTTCTATCCTATAGCTATGTTGGTTCTCTTCACCCTTGTATCATGGCTATGCTGGGAAATATTGGTGTACCCCATTGATTTAAGTGTTTTGCCAGCATGGGCATATTTTTTCTTATCCACAGGGTAGGGAATAGGTGTGGACAGTTGGCTGGTCATGGGGGCTTGGTCATCTTTGGCACTCCGATAGACAATGAACGGCGGGACAGTAGAGTATGAGCACAGTTGCTCCATACAGGAGCTTCAGGATCTTTTTGTAAGGCTGGGTTCACACTACGTTTTGTCCCATACGGGAGCGCATACGGCAGGGGGGAGCTAAAATCTCGCGCTCCCGTATGTGACCGTATGCGCTCCCGTATGCCATTCATTTCAATGAGCCGACCGGAGTGAAACGTTCGGTCCGGTCGGCTCATTTTTGCGCCGTATGCGCTTTTACAACCGGACCTAAAACCGTGGTTGACCACAGTTTTAGGTCCGGTTGTAAAAGCGCATACGGCGCAAAAATGAGCCGACCGGACCGAACGTTTCACTCCGGTCGGCTCATTGAAATGAATGGCATACGGGAGCGCATACGGTCACATACGGGAGCGCGAGATTTTAGCTCCCCCCTGCCGTATGCGCTCCCGTATGGGACAAAACGTAGTGTGAACCCAGCCTTACTTATTAAAGTCTAGTCATCCATCCAGAGCCCAACCCTAAGGCAGTTTTATGTAGAATGAAATAGTGTGTAAACTTATACTTCAATTTACCCAGGTTATTTATCTATCTATCTATCTATCTATCTATATATATATATATAATATTAATGTGTTGTACATAATTCATATCTGTTCTGTCATCTGTTTATTGGGGATTAGGCTTCTAGTATCAGTTTATATTTTTTACAGGTATGAGAATGGGTCTGCATATTACCATGAGGATGATCGCGAGGGTCTACTCAAAGTGTGCAGACTGGTCATCCACTCAAGCTATGAAGACTACACAACAGAGGGATTCAATGCTCTGTATAATAAGCAGCCTGTTATCTATATGAGTGCTGCTTCAAGACCTGGACTGGGCCAGTACATCTGTAACCAGGTAGGAGGATATGCTCACAGATGCCTATGTAGCTACGTTCATGGTTATAAGAGTTTTTGAACTGTATTTTCGCAGCATCCATTGGACGTCCCAAGTTACAGAGCTTAAGCTGGGTTCACACCACATTCTGGCTGTATGTTGCTACTCAGTTTTAGGGCTTGTTCACCCGAGTGGCTTATTGTGCGCATTTTCCGCAGCTGATCTGCTACTTTTTATTTTCAGCTGCTTATTTTATCATTTACTTACCAGCTGAATCATCAGCTGAAAATCCGTGGCAAAATCTGCACTAAAATATGCAGCAAAATCTGCTCGTGTGAACGAGCCCTAACTATGATTTTATGGGGGAAGATGTTTTCATTGCATCAAAAATCAGTGGTCTCAAATGAAAAATAAAATGTTCCCCAGAATGCAATGAAGCATATTGAACTATAAGATATTGAACTATAAGGACACAACTGGTCATTGGCTGCTACCTCATATGCGCTTTTTTTTTTTTTTTCTCAAAGGGTAACTGAGTTTTCATTAAAAAAAAAATTGAAAAACTGCTCTGTCTTAACAATCTAAGGATTGGTTACTGGTTGAATCTTTCTTTGCAGCTATATTATCTGCATTTCCTGTACTTTGTCCTTTTTTCAGCTCTTTGCATTCCTTTCTATAGCAGGGGTTGCCCCTTATCTGGAGACTGACACATGTCCCTCTACGTATACTTGCTTACTGGGACAACAGAGGATATAGGCATTCATCAGATGGTTAGGATTAGATATGAGCAAAGTTACAGTGATTCGATTCGTCACAAACCTCGCGGCTCGGCGGTTGCTGACTTTAGCCTGCATAAATTAGTTCAGCTTTCAGGTGCTCCGGTGGGCTGGAAAAGGTGGATACAGTCCTAGAAGACTCTCTCCTAGGACTGTATTTACCTTTTCCAGCCCACCGGAGCACCTGAAAGCTGAACTAATTTATGCAGGCTAAAGTCAGCAACTGCCGAGACAAGAAGTTTGTGACGAATCAAATTACTGTAACTTCGCTCATCTCTAGTTAGGATAAATGTTGCTTTATATTGACAAGTGACTACCATATATGCTTTAGACTAGAATCCCTGCCCTAGATGTTCTGCACCTACTGTATGTCTTCTGTATTTTGTCTACAAGATTATTATACTGACTATACCAAAAGAAATCCATAGAAATCTTCATAAGAAGCCTGAAAGATTAATACAGTACTCAGAGATTGGCAAATGCTAGTTAGTAGACAAAAATAGTGTAGCAGCTCAGAAAACTCACAAGGCTCGTCATAATCCATAATATGAGGGGAAGTTGAGTTAGATAACATGAGCAGAGCAGCAATCTTTTTGCATGTCTGAAGCATGAGAGCAGCAGTCTAATGGCTGAAGAGAAGAGGCAGTAAGCCTGTGATCATAACCCTCCGCATACAACCTCCACCCCTCCGTTTGTGTTTCTGTTACTAGAGACAGATTGGAGCGAACAAATTAACAGCATATTAAGTGGAAGAGATTCTACTTGTAGCTAAAACGTCAGTGTAATGGAACTAAATTACTCTTTTGAAAACTGTTCACACATATATTATTAAATGAGCATAAATTGTGTAAAATGTTTGTGACCATTTTAAGACTGCATGTTAATCGGCTGAGCAAGATAAAGTAGTAGTAGAGACATACACAGCTGGGCAGATTTACTATTGCAAATTGATTTTTCTCTATCGGCTCCATTGGGGGACACAGACCGTGGGTGTATGCTGCTATCTCTAGGAGGTGTGACACTATGGTGTGACACCTCTTGCGAGTGCCGACTTCAGTCTTAGCCGCATCTCGCGCCTGTCTCTCCTTCCCGTCGGCAGCGTGTAAAAGCTGCCGCCGGTGTTTTCACCCGCTCTCTTCCCATTTGCGCTCGCACATGCGACCGCATATGGGCTTAGAGCTGAGAGTGGGCGCCATTATCTCCCGGCCTCATGTCTCAGCCACTGGCTCTGCACGGTCTTAAGCCCCGCCCACCTGCGAAACGCGGCTGTGACTTTTACTATTCTGAATATGCAGCTTCGGCTGCATATCGCTGTTATCGGCAGCGGAGGCTGCCGGAGGTATGTTCACCCGCTCCCTTCCCCTGTCATTCACATATGCGTTGGGGCCGGGAGCTGGCGCCATTATCGGCCGTATGTACTTTGACTATGGGCCCTGTACGGACTTGGCTCCGCCCACCCGTGGCCGGTGGGCATTCCCCAGAGCGCGTTATCAGTACTGTGTGCACGCAGAGGGATTTTTAGGGCTAATCAGGATGCCCTTGCTGGGTGAGATTTGTGTCCATGCCCAGACAGATTCCTTCCTTTAAACAGCTCGGGAGGTTACTTTTTACACCTTTAGGGGCTGTATCGCTGAAATGTATGGTTCTGCTGAACCCGTTGGTTCTACCTACACACTGCTTCCCCAGACTCCCCTGTGAAGGGCTCCAGTTCTGTGGGGATTGCCTTTTGGAGGGATCCTCCCTACTCCGGCCCTCCAGAGGGTCCCGCTCTTCCCTATACTGACGCTCTTGCAGCGTCATAAGGATGTTTCATCTGACTCATCCCTGAGTATCCTGGCAGGCACGGGCGCTCCCCTCACAGGCATCGCCCTGTTACTCCAGCTAGTAGCAAGCGTCGCTCCCCTGGAGGACGCTCCTATGGTCGCCACTCTGGCTCTCCAGACCCGTGTACCAGGTCAGTTTCTCCCTCTTCCAGGACCACCTCACACGTCCCCATTCACCTGGAGAACTTGGGGTTGAAGTTTCCGATTCAGCCTCTGACTCAGAGGACCGTTTAAAAAAATAAAACGGACATGGAGCACTCATTGGTTTCAGCCATAAAAGACACCTTCCATTTAGAGGACCCAGGAACTTCGGACGTGGCTCAAGAAGTTACCTTTCATTGTGCCCGACCTCTTCCAGGGCTGCCTCACCTTGTTCCCATTCACCTGGAGAACTTGTGGATGAGGTTTCTGCTTCGGCCTCCGACTCAGAGGACCGCATGGATATGCCTGATGTAGTGTACTCATTGGTTTCGGCCATAAGAGACACCTTCCAGTTAAAGGACCCAGGAACTTCGGACGTAGTTCCAGATGTCTTTCTTCGTACCCGACCGGCACGCAAGACTTTCAGCTCTCTTGCTGAATTTGACGTCCTGCTGGAATCCGCCTGGAGGCGTCCTGACAAAAAGTTTCAGGAAACGAAGAAGGTTCAAGCGCGGTATTCCCTCGCCAAGGACCTCATTGCTCGGTGGACCTCCTCTCCAACTGTGGATCTACCGGTCTCCCGCCTCTCTAAGGCGACTGTCCTGCCATTGACTCATGCGGCTGCCTTTCAGGATCCAGCGGACAAAAAGGTGGGGACTTTGGCAGAATTTGCCTTTTAAACAGCAGGTCCCTCCTTTCTTTCTGCTTTAGCTTCTGCCTGGGTGTCAGATGCCATTTCAGTATGGTCTCCCAACTCCGCCAGGTAGTATTCAGGATTCCTCCGGAGGATCTATCTGAACTAGCTCTCCGACGATCCTCTGCCAGAGTTTTTTCTGTGTTCTGCTCCCATGCGCAGCCACTGTGCTGCCCTTGCCACAGGCTATCTGGTAGCCCTCCGTCGCTCCATGTGGCTTATAGCCTGAATGCCGAGACAGCCTTCAAGAAGGGAGGCGACGGGCGGTAAGAGTTCCTTATACCTCTGGATAAGGCTTGCAGAACCACTTCCCATCGGAGGTCCTCCTCCTTCCGGTTCTGCAGACCTTTAGTTCCAACAAAGGGTCCAGCCTGGCGCCTTCACGGGTAGAGGGTTCCCCCCTTCCAGACCCATCCCACCCATAGGTCTTCCACGGCCTGACGGGTCGCCCCACCCACCGACCTTTTCTTGAGTGGTTAGTCGCCTCTTACTCTTCCGGGATGCCTGGACCACGCACTTTCAGGATCCTTTGGTCAGAAATGTGGTAGTCAACGGATACAGGATCGAATTTGCTTCCCCCTCCTTGGGATTGCCTTTTTCTTTCCTGGTCCCTCTGTTTCCCACTCTCTAGCGAAGGCAGTTCGGGTCGCGCTCCAGCTCTTTTATCCGGGGAGTAATTGTTCCGGTTCCTTCAGAGGAATGTTTTTCGAGGTTTATTCCAACCTCTTTGTGGTCCCCAAGAAAGGCGTTCTGTTCGCCCAATCTTGGTTCTCGCGTATCTCAGCCAGCATCTTCTACTTTCTCATTCCGAATGGAGTCCCTCCATTCGGTGCTGGCGCCCATGGTTCAAGTGGAGTTTTTGCTTCTCGGTGGACATCAAAGGTGCCTGCCTCCACGTCTCATTATTTCCCGGTCATCAGCGGTACCTCCGCTTTGCAGTCCCGGACGGTCATTTCTTTTGTGGCCCTCCATTTCGGTCTGGCCACTTCTCCGCAGACCCTTTCCAAGTCCTGGCGCCTGTGATAGCCCTTTAATACAGACATCAGTTGTTTCTGTGATCCCTGACTTGGACGACCTCCTGATCAGAGCTCCAGCCAGGGACCAGATCCTGGAGAGTCTTGGTCTCAACCGCCAGTCTTTGTCTCACTTCGGTTGGATGGTCTATTGGGACAAGTCCAACCCTCTCCTGGGGCTCCAGTTCGACGCGGCCTCTGTCCGCTTTCGACTCTGCCGAACAATCGTCCGACACTCTCTTATCTAGAGTCCGGTGACTTTGGCACCCTGCTCCAGTTTTTGATTCACTTTTGCATGGATGTCCTGGGTCGGTTGGTGGAGGCTGTGCCATTTGCCCACTTTCATCACCGACTTTTTTTTCCACCTGCTGATTCTCTTCCGGTGGGATAGGTCTCCATTGGCTCTTGTCAGTCTTGTCAGTCCCTTCTATGGTGGCTTTGTTTTCCCCCTGATTTTTCAGGGGCGTTCCTTCCTGCCCCTCCCTGCCGGTCTGTCGGGCTGGGTAGGTGTTTTTCAGGGACCGGCCGGTCTGGGACCTTGGTCCCCCGAGAAGCCCCCTTTTCCCCTTAAACATGTTGGGGTCTAGGGCAATTTTTTCTTTGCTTGATTCTTGGGAATTTCCCTTCTGGGTGGAACTCAGGTTTCCGGCCATCTCAGCTATCTTCTTTCCAGCTGTCCCTGGGATGTGGTCTTCTCGGTTGGGCCTCAGTCGTCCAAGACGAGTGGTCCCCACATCCGGGGGTGTTTGCAGTGATCTGCAACCTCTGGGGCGCTCCTGGCGTGGACCTCTGCTTGTCCCGCCACAACCGAAGCGTTCCTCTCTCGTGGTCGGGCGTTGCCCTACCTTGTCCGTTTTTCCTCCCCTTCCTCTCTTTTCGGGGTTCTGAGAAAACTAGTAGGGCGTTTCCGCCATTCTCGTGACCCAGCCGTGGTTCGGCGTCATGGCCAGACTCCTGAACGACTTAACGCTGTGCCTTCCCCATTGTCCAGACCTCCTAGCTCAGGTCTCCTGTGCCACCCTATTTACCGTCTCTGCTTTTGCCGGTGTGGCGGTTGAGACAGCGGTTCTGGGGACTCACGGTTTCTCTTCCCAAGTGGTTTGCACCATGCTGAGGGCTCACAAGCCTTCTTCTGCAAGACTTACCACCATACCTGGCAGTCTTGTTTCAGTTGGTGTGAAACTCAGCTTTTTGTCAGGTCGTGGTTTTCCTTCCCGACCCCTTTCCCTTTCCAGTCGGGGCTGGCCCAAGGGTTGGCTTTCAGCTTCCTTAAGGGTCAAGGTTCGGTCTTTTCCATTCAACGTCCTCTGACGTTCAATTATCATGTCCGAACCTGGTTCAAGGAGTGGCACAAACTGCCCCTCCTTATCAGTTCCATTCTTTTCCCTTGAGACTTACATTTGGTCTTAGGTGCACTGCAAGGCGTTCCTTTTGACCCTCTCAGGGACATTTTTTTCTCCGCCTCCTTTCCCGGAAGGTGGCATTCCTTGCTCTTACCTCTGTTAGGAGGGTGTCAGAGCTGGTAGTTTTCTCCTGCCGTTCTTCCTTCCTGGTTGTATACCAGGACAAGTTGTTTTCCGTCCAGGTCTGTCCTACTTACCTGAGATGTTTTTTTTTACTTTGTCATCTCAATGAGAACATTGTCCTACCGTCCTTTTGTCCGGTCCCTTCTCATCTCTGGAAGTGTTTGTTCCACAACCTGGTTGTGGTGAGGGCTGTTAGGACTTCTCTTTTTTTTTTTTTTTTTTTTTTTTTTTGTGTGTGTTTCCGGAAGGTCGTTGTATAGAATAACTTGCTTCTACGACCACCTTTTTTCGGTGGATCTGGTCTGCTCTTTTTTGAGAGCTTACCGCTGCAAGGGGAAGATCCCACCCTTTGGGGGTTTGGCTCATTCCACCCGTTTTTCGGGGCATCCTGTGCCCTCCGCTACGTGGCTTCGGCCTTGCAGTTCTGTAAGACGTCCGCGGTCGTCTTCGCACTCTTTCTCAAGGTGCTACCAGATTCTTACCTTCGCATCAGTTGATGATACTCTCGGCTGTAAGATGTTGCAGACGGCGGTGGTCCCACCGTCCTCCTGTCTGTTTCCTTACCCACCCAAGGGACGGCTTTGGTACGTCCCACGGTCTGTGTCCCACAATGGAGCCGATAGAGAAAAGGACATTTTTCAACACTTACCTTAAAATCTTTCTCGAAGGATCCATTGGGGGACACAGCTCCCGCCCTTTTGGGTTTCTCTTTGGTTCTCTGTCCGAGGGTAGGTTCAGTTATATCTTTTCTTCTGGTTCTCGGACAGTTCGTGTTTTTTCCTTGACCTGTCGGTCCTCTCCTATTGCTCTGGTACTAAAACTGATTAGCTCAGGGCCTGGAGGCGGGTATATCCTGCTGGGAGGAGCCGACTTTCTTGTTGCCATAGTGTCACACCTCCTAGAGACAGCAGCATACACCCACGGTCTGTGTCCCCAATGGATCCTTCGAGAAAGAGATTTTATGGTAAGTGTTAAAAAAAAAATCTACTTATTTGACCTGCACTACATGTATTATGTATTAGACCCACTTGCACCTAGCCTACAGAAAAAAAAATGCATAGCTCAGCAGTAAAGGAGCTTGGCTAGAATGCAGCTTTGTGGGCCAAAAACTGTGCCAGAATTTTACTACACAACTGGGCCATTAGGATAAATCTCACACAATGGAACACTGTCTAGTCTAGGTTTACACTGTATTAGACGGTATCAAGAAAACTGCCCCAAAGAGGCAGGTCTTTTATTACAGTCTTAGGGGGGAATGTCTTAACAAAGGACACCTGGTATCAGGAATCAAGTTTTTTTTTCTACAACTCACCGCATTCCTTCCCTCACACCGAATTTACTATCATTTATGCCTGAAAACAGGATTAAATTGTAGGGAAAATCCATGCCAGCTCCAAGCTGTAATATGGCAGCTTTGGGTGCAACAGAGTTGAACCTAAACTTAAGGACAATTTTGCTGTGCTCTAAGCCATTTCCCATTCCTGCTTGAACATGTTTCCCGTCTTTGTTTCAAAACTGTCTTGTGAGGTGCATAAAGTGTCTAAAATTCATAACAAATGTGGTGCAAGGCGTGCATGACAGTTTAGGTCATAATTTATCATTGGTATTCTACTTTTGTGTGTGTTAAAAAGTCAAACTTCTTCCTTTCGATCATTTACCTCAAGCTGCTCTGAAAAGCCGCCGGCCTCCCAGGACTGGAAGGCACCTTCCTTAAAGACTCGTACCCCCTGGAAGTCGGGTACATGATCTGGCAGTTTTGCTTCCAAGCCAGGTAACTGCAAGCCATCCACCTCCTGAAGGGTCGCCCCCACCCGAAGTCTCCCCTCAGGTGGGCGGTCGCCTGTCCCTCTTTCTGGATACTTGGTTGGTGCAGGTGTAGGATGCCTGGGTTAGTTTTCCAGAGTTATGAGATAGTTTGGTTGTATTCCCCGGGATTGTTTTTTCCAGTTTTGCCCTCCAAGGTCTCGTGCCCTAGCTGTGGCTTTTTAGTCCTCTCTTCACTCCCTTCTCTCCCAAGGGGGGAACATGCCGGTTCATCTGCGGGAACGTTTTTTGGTATTTTATTCAAATCTTTTCGTAATTACCAAAAAGGGAGGTGCTGTACGCCAGATTCTCGACCTAAAACTGCTCAACTGCCACCTGGCATTTTAGCATGGAGTCTCTGAGGTCAGTAGTTGTGTACATGAATCCTGGCAAGTTTCTCTCCTCAGTGGACATTCAGGATGCTTACTTACACATCCTCCTCTTTCTGGCCCACCAACGGTTCCTCTGTTTAGTTCACTTTCAGTTTGTGGCTCTGCCCTTCGGGCTAGCAACAGCCTCCCGGGTCTTTACCAAAACTGTGGAGAGAGGCGGTGCTGGCTGTCCTCCGCTCTCGGGGGTGTCTGTGCTCCCTTACATGGACGACCTGTTATTCAAAGCGCCCTCCCTTGCGCAGAATCTGGAAAGTCTCCGCATCACCCTGCAGGGTCTGGCCAGCTTTGGCTGGATCGTCAGTTAGGCAAAGTCCAACCTTTCCCTATCTCTGTCCCTAATTTTTCAGTGGATCCGCTTCGACACTGGCGACCAGAATTACTCTTCTAGAGGACAAGAGATGCACCTTGAGTGCTGGGGGTTCATCATCTTTGCTGCTTGGGACCAGTCGCCCTAAGTGCTCGGCAGGATAATAGCGGCCATGGAAGCAGTTCCTTTGGCCCAGTTCTGGTATCTTCCTTTCCAACTGGCCATCCTGTCGCAGTGGGACAGGCTACTGCTTTCTCTCAATCTCTGGATCTGGCTTACCCCCAGCGTGCACCAATCCCTACTCCAGTGGCTTTGGTTGCCTCTTCTTGGGAGGGTCGCTGCTTTGTCGCTTCACTGACAGGTCCTGAGGACGGATGGGAGCCTCCTGTGTTGGAGAGGAGTGTTCCAGGACAGTTCAAGTCCGGTGGACTCCATGGGAGGCCCTTCTCTCTTTCAATGTTTTGGAGCTTGGGGTGACCTTTCTGTCTCTTCTGAGAGACGCTTCTTCGGGTCTTCCGGTGCGGGTCCAGGTGGACAACGCCACGCGGGGGCATATATCAATCACCATGGCGGCACCCTTTTTTCTGTAAGGGGAAGGTGCCCCCCTTTCGGGTGACTGCCCATTCCACCTGCACCATGGGGTCCTCCTTTGCGGTCAGCAACAGGGCTTCAGCTCTACAGGTCTGCAAAGAGGCTACTTCGTCGTCTTTGCACACCTTTGCCAAGTTCTAGCAGGTTCATACATTTTTATTTTTAGGATGTCCCGCTTTTTTTTTTTTTTTTTTCCGGGGTACGTTTCTCGGACAGTCTCTTCTCTCTCTCTGGTTATCTCCTACTGCTTTGGGACTAAACTGATTAGCTCAGAGCCAGGGGCCAGGTATATCCTGCCAGAAGGCGCCGACTTCTTTTTTTCTTTGCCTAGTGTCCACCTCCTAGTGGCAAGCAGTATATACGCATGGTTCCGGTGTCTCCCAATGAAGGCTCAGAGAAAGAGAGATTTTGTGGTAAGTACAACAAATATACTTATTAAGCAAGAAGTAAAACCCTCTACTGTGTTTATGGACCATGGTTGGTAGGGAAACAAAGAATAGGAAGCCTTTTATGTGTATAAAAGGCTACTTATGACCTGTGAACAGCAGCTTCTATAGATTCTGCATGTTGAAGGCATATAAGTGACATACCTAAACTATTATTTTTTTTTTTTGTCTAATACTCTAAATATTTTATTTTTTGTTCTTTGCAGCTTGGACTTCCATTGTCATGTTTGTGCCGTGTGCCTTGTAATACAATGTTTGGATCCCAGCATCAAATGGTAAATTGCTAAGATATTGTGATGCCCTTTTTCAATTGGATAAAAAATTTGGTTCGATTTAGATGTAGTATACTTTTAAAGGGAACCTGTCATCAGATTTTACCCAAAATAATGCATGGCAACACATTATATATGGTAAAATCTTGTTCCTCACCATCCCTGGGAGATGTTCCTGCCTGCAGGGATGGTGAGGATATATAGTTTGTGTCCCCCAAAAGCCCTGTAAGTAGTCCCCTGGGAGGGGAGCTATACTAGCCTAGTCCCGCTGCTCAGGCTCAAACCACACCCCCTCAGAATGATTGACAGCCCAGGGAGCAGAGCGGTGACCAGGGCTGCCAACCATATTTTTTTTTTTTTTTGGGGTGGGGGGGGGGGGTCGTGATTACAGCACTGCAGACTGGACTAGGTGAGCATATCTCCCTGCCAAGGGGACTACTTATGGGGCCAGAAGGGGAGATTTTGTAATTTCATATCCTCACCATCTCTGCAGGCAAGAATGTCTCCTGGGAATGGTGAGGAGGAAGATTATACCAGCTTTGCCGCCTGTTATATAAGGCAAAACCTGATGACAGGTTCCCTTTAACCCCAGGCCGAGTAGTGGCTTATTATTTTCAAGATGCACAAATAAATGCTTTACTCCCTTTCTGTGCTGTTAAGAGTGACGGGAACCACCATTTGTACAGTAGCATGTACTTAATGTGTCAGAGATGTGTCCTGTTGCCCTACAGGCTTGTCCACTATAGGACTGATCAGACCTGATGGGCAAAATTCATGTTTCTCCTATTGTTGACTTTTGACAGCAGAAGCCAGTTATATTCAGCTTTGTGCTGACTACGCAGAAAGAATAGACTCTGGAATCGGGGATGTACACGTACACAGTTCAGCAGAATCTCATTAAAATCAATGGGACTCTGCTGCAGCAGAATGTCCGTGCAGAATTCTTCTGCAGAATTCTGCATGGAAATTCCTAAGTGTGAACTTGGCCTTAAAGAGGTTATCCAGGAATAAAAAAGAAAGATGATTTCTTTCAAAAACAGCACCACACCTGT
Source organism: Hyla sarda (assembly GCF_029499605.1). Taxonomy (NCBI): domain Eukaryota; kingdom Metazoa; phylum Chordata; class Amphibia; order Anura; family Hylidae; genus Hyla; species Hyla sarda. The sequence continues at coordinate 158,521,808 of NC_079196.1, read as the reverse complement.
CCTCGATTGTGTACAGTATTACAACTTCGCTTCATTTACTTCTATAGAACTGATCTGCAATACCACATACAACCTGAGAACTGGTGTGGTGTTTTTATTTATTTTTTTAAATTAAAGAAATTATCTCTGTTAGAAGCCACAACTTTTACACTATTGCCCTGGTCTAAAAACATAATGACTGAGGTGCAGATGAAACAAGTGTAATGCAATGGACTTAAAGGGGCACTTCACTGCTCACCGTTTGGAATAAACTGTTCCGAATGCTGGAGCCGGTGCCGGGAGCTCGTGACTCATAACCCCGCCCCCTCATGATGTCAGCGGGGCTATGAGGTCACGAGCTCCCGGCGCCGGCTCCAGCGTTCGGAACAGTTTGTTCCAAACGCTGAGCAGCGGAGTACCCCTTTAACCAAAAACATATAGTGAGGGAGATTTATTGAAACCTGCCCAGAGGAAATGTTGCTGAGTTGTCCATAGCTACCAATCAGATTGTTCTTTCATTTTTTACAGGTCTCTTTAAAAATGAAAGAAGCAATCTGGTTGCTATAGGCAACTCAGCAACTTTTCCTCTGGACAAGTTTTGATAAATCTCCCCCATTCTGTACATGTAATGTTTTAGGTACATCTGTTAAAAAATTTAAATGGCAAAGCAATAATTTATTATTCATGTTTTCATTGATTTCTGCTCTGTCTCTGTCTCTAGGATGTGGCGTTATTGGATCGTCTTTTGAAAGAGGACTGTCAGTCTGGAAAGTTACCACTCCTCTTAGTGGCCAATGCTGGTGGGTTCACTTAAGTCTTTCATGTGCTGATGTTCAGTGTAAATGAGCGCCGATCTTGTAGATTGGTACTTGTTTATAGAGCCTACTACAAGACCACATTTGGAGGGCAACATGAATGAAGTAATGACCCGACTAACACGCTTATTCGTAAGCTAATTGCTGGCCCTATTCTACAGGGCCATATTGACCTGTTCAGCTGGTAATTGTTTGGTGTTATAGAGCCCTTAGTCCATATTGTATGATCATTACTATATTACTGTATTATTATTTATTAATATATAAACCCGTCCAGGACACAGGACGTACAGGTACGCCCTTGCGTCCTGGGACTTAAGGACTGAGGGCGTACCTGTACGCCTTGGTCCCATTAATGGTGTTTAAACCTTTCTCATGAGCAGAGGACCCACGGCTAATGCTGGGCACCGCCGATCAGGCAGATGCCCGGCATTAACCCTTTAATGCGGGGTTAACGGTGCCGGTAGCTCAGTGGAGCTGATCGGGACATCCCCGGTGACATCGCGGGTTCCTATCAGCTGAGTGGATAACGGGAGGGCCCTTACCTGCCTCCTCGCCGTCCGATTGGTCTTCTACTGCTCCTAGCCGGGAAAAAAATGTAAGGGAATTTTTTTTTAATTAACCCCTTCCCTATTAAAAGTTTGAATCACCCCCCTTTTCCCATTTTCTTAAATAAAATAATGTAATAAAAATTAATCATGTGGTACCGCCAAGTGCGTAAATGTCCAAGCTATTAAAATATAAGGCTAGGTAAACCACACAGTTGATGGCGTACACGTAAAAAAATACCATTTCAGTTTCACCCCACAAATATATATTTTTCTGGTTTGGCGGTAGATTTTGTTAAATGATTAAATGATTGATGTCATTACAAAGTACAGTTTATGGCGCAAAAAACAATTGGGTCTGTAGGTGCAAAATTGAAAGGGTTATGAATTTTAAGAAGGGGAGGAGGAAAAAACGAAAATTTGCCTGGTCCTTAAGGTAAAAATGGGCTTCGTCCTTAAGGGGTTAAAGAGGACCAATGATATTCACTTGGAAAACATTGTCAAAAAATGTAATCACACACTTAACAGTATAAACAAGCACACCCCTTTTATTCAAATTCAGCAACTTGAATGCACAGTTGCTGCCAGGTCCCTTCCCACCATGTTTCTATCATACACTAAGTATTTTAGTCTTGAAATGAATGGATCACTCCTATGGCTCCTTCAATCCTTTGTATATTGCAGGAACCCCTGGTGCAGGACACACAGACAAACTTGGAAGACTAAAGGAGTTGTGTGACCAATATCGTGTATGGCTGCATGTGGAAGGGTATGCCACATCCCTGTTTAATTTTTTTTTTATATCCAGTGAAAGTAAAGAACTTTCTGAAGTAAAACCTGACAGTCTCTTTTAGTTTATAAAAAAAGAAATCTATATAATATATATATATATATATATATATATATCTCTCTCAACGTGTGTGTATGTATGTTCCACAAAAACTTCCAAACGGCTAAAGATATTAACATGAAACTTGGCACACGTTACTTATATGTCAACAACAAACATGGGATAGGTAATTTAACCCTTACTTATCCCAATTTGCCAGGGGCGGGGTTTATGTTTAAAGTCCCCATACAAGTCTATGGGAAATATGTTACTGCAAAACTTCCAAACGGCTGGAGATATTTCGATAATACTTGGTCACATGTTACTTATATGTCCACTTAAAATATAGGATAGTTAATTTAACCCTTAACTACCCCATTTGAGAGGGTCGGGGTTTTTGTTTAATGTCCCATGCAAATCAATGGGAAATGTATGTTCTCACATAACTTCCGTACAGCTGGAGAGATTTCAATACCTGGTACACATATTACAGGTTGGGATGGGAGGACGGGATGGGAGGACGGGATTGTCGCGATGGGATAGGAGGATGGGATGGGATAGGAGGATGGGATGGGATAGGAGGACGGGATATGGGGTTGGGATATGACAACAATATATGAGGACGGAATATGAAGTCTAAAGCTTACCCCTTTTGTTGATTTTCCTCCACGACAAGGATGAGGAAGGAAAAACCGGGCAACGCCGGGTACTCAGCTAGTTATAAAAAAAAGAAAACTCTGATGTCCCAGGGTTGCTGAGCTTTGATCATACCATTACATTTTTTTCTGAGCTCACTTTTATGAGGTAGGCGCCTAGCGGTGTGAGATTTTAGCAGTAAAGTTTTCAAAAAGAGTTTTATCCTAAGAAGAATTGGTTTTAGCATTTATTAGCATTTATTTTAGCATTTATTATGCAGACTAAGAGGTAATGGTAGGACTTTAGGTTAAAATCTACCCTTCTTCCTAGGCATAGATATTGTTTAATCATTGTAACACAGTAGGAATGACTTATGACAAATGTATTTCTACTATTAGACTGGAGTAAAACAGGTGCAAATGTGTGGATCCCAATTGCCGTTCATATTATTGTAACTATTAGAAGGCTGAACAGAAACATAACAAAGAAGAAATCACCAGATCACAGCAGCCTCAAGCTTCTAGCTTGTAACTTCAAGCACTGAAAACCTCTTTATTTTTATGTATGTCCACAAATGTTTCTGTTGCAGCTTAGCTGTGGATTTGTTGTGGACTTCCCTATAGGATTGAAAATCTCCAGCTAATTCACATACCCCCTAAAGGGGGTACCAGCCTTCTAAGATTGATAGCCCATCAACGGGATGGGCCTTCAATTTGTAATCATTGTTCGGCCAACCCCCCCATAATCAGCTGTTTGTACAGGCCGTGTGCTTGTGCAAGTGATGCAGGGTCTTCAGTTGTTGTCATCAGCTGCTGTTTGTACCTGCAAATACAGTTCTTTTTGTCATGGCAGTCTTCTAGCATTGTCCCACTTACTTGTATCACAATTTTAAAGTCTCATAGTAGCTATAGATAGTATGCTTACCTTGTAAAAGTGAAGACAACTTACTGGTGCAAAGCATTCCTTATAACACAGCCACAGATAACACAATGATTGTATTGCACGATATTTGACAAGCTTTGGTGTCTAATGGATGGTGCGATTTTTAGTGGTTTTGCCCGATGCTAAAACTGCAACATACTGTAGTAGCAAGGGGATTATATAGCAATGTGCATTTTTTGCAGATTAATATGGAAAAGCAAAATGTTTCTTACAAGAATTAATCACTTTTTTTTTTTTTTTTTTTTGGCAAAATCCATGAAATATTTACTGCAAAAAGATTAGTCGTCTGAAAGGAAGCAATAAATATTTAATTGACATAACAATATTTTCTTTTCCTTTGCAGAGTAAACTTGGCGACATTGGCTTTAGGTCTTGTCAATCCTTGTGTGCTGGTAAGTGTTGCTATCTTCACAGGGTTCTTATTTGGTGAGACATGTTTTGAAGAAGAGCAGAATGTTTATATGCAAGTCTGCCACATGTTGTTAGGATTCTAGTTGGTGCTCTCATTGGATGTAAATGGTCCGGGTACACCAAGAACATGTGCACAGTAAGGGTAGGGTCACAGGATGCACTACTGACTGTCCCTAGAGTGTGACTCCTTCTGTGCTCATGCGTCCTGCTTTTGTCTGCTCGTAGCAGCACCAGCAGTAATGTGCCGCACGCATGCGCATTGTATTCAGACATTGCTAGCGCAACCCCTGCTCCCTCAGCTAGGCCGAGAGCGGTCGCAAAGTCTGTGAGTACAGTGTGCTTGCGTGCGTCGACTTGCAGATGGTGTGTCTGCTCGTATCGGCAGATTGTTGCTACGAGCAGACGAAAACAGGACGCATGGGCACAGGAGGCACACTCTAGGGATGGTCAGTAGAGCACCCGCAGCGTCAAACATGCTGCAGATGCGCTACGTGTGACCCTACCCTGTATTGTGGGGCTCTTGGGAGATTCCAAAATATAGTATAAGCATATGCTGTTTTTCCTCAGTTTCCAAAGAAAATGTATTCAAGTTTTACTGACATTTAATTAAACTTCTTACATGTTGCATAGACATGTCAAAAGTTTAGTTCAGTCAGGGTCACTGTGATGAGACCCCCTCCGATCTAGATATAGCTACTGCTAAACGATTCCCCTGCTATAGCTAAAAAAAAAGGAGGGGATCTCAGGAGTGCGACCCTCGCTGATCTAAATTTTGGAAGTGTATGTGCCACATGTATAATATGTGGTCAGTCACGTTTCTGTTTTGTAATCGCCACTAGAATTTGATCAGTTAACTTCCTTTTTTTTAATTTTTTTTTTTTTATATATATAAATAATGTACCAGGCTGCAACTAAGTGTGACAGTATGACCTTGACCCTAGGCCCATGGTTGGGCCTTCCGGCTGTCCCTGCTGTTACCCTGTATAGACATGAAGATCCTTCCTTGGTAAGATACTTATGCAAATTTCCCATTCATTGTACACAAATTTCATGCCTGTGATGTTCCCTTTCAGGATCATGTAAAGCTCATGGTTCAATACATTTGCTCTCTACCTCTATCTTGTACTGTATATTTATTTGCTGCACTGATGCTTGTTTAGCTCCATCACATTGATTCTATCCACTACAATTGCCTCAAGGACTTCAGTTGAGTTTATACATAATAGATGTTTACCATTAAATGATTACAGTAAAGTGGCCTATTCTATTGGGGCCAAATATGTCTCTTTGCATTTTTTATCTTGAGAAGTTAGTCCTTATAAATTGTACGTCATTGCCTTTTCTCATGGTTTCTTCTCAGTCCCTTGCTGCTGGGCTCACAACAAGCCAGCCTGTGGAGAAGCTTCGGGCCCTGCCGCTATGGCTATCTCTGCAGTATCTTGGCCACAATGGGATTGTGGAGCGGATAAAGCAAGCATCTCAACTGGTATGTGATCAGTTAAGCCATGCTCCCAAGGGTTATAGACATGTTCTTATGTTTTCTTGAGCAACGCTGTTGTTATTATTATTGTTGGCAGAGTAGGTGGACTAAAAAAAAAGTTTGGATAGCCTACATTGGCAATGTTTTCTGATACCTTTTCACTCCATACAGCTGTATGTACCCAGATGATGGATACCCAGATAGAATGAAAAGTGTTTGCTTGCTACCTAAAAGTACTCCAGAGGCTGCAGAAAAGAAACTGAATAACATTTTTAATAGAGACATTAATTTTTTATTTTTTTTAACCATTAATGCTATACAAACTTATTATGTCCTTATAATTTTAGAAATTGTTTTGATTTGTGGTCAGGACTTATTACCATACGTGCGCTTACCTGCTATCTCCTGCCAGCGGTTACCTGAAAAGAACTATTGATTAACACACTGTGACTTGATGCCTAATTGTAGCTAGAATAGCGGTTGTGGTGTGCCTGAAAACCGCGCCGAGGGTCCGCCTTTAGAAGGCAAAAAATACACCACCATGTAGAGTAATTTAACCAAAATTTATTAATTATAACACCAATTAATGAAAAGCCTCTGCCATCTCCTGTGAGGGATCTGGGACATAAGTGGAGTATGCATCTGAACGCCACCTGCCCAATTTCTGTATCACATGTACCGGCACATTGTGCCTGGACGCCGCTGAGGTTGCCCCAATGCCAAATGAGTGTCCTGAAAACTCTTTGGGGTTATGCCCCAACGTACCAAGCAATGTGCGGACATGAGACGTGAATACAGACGTGGTTAGAGCACCTGCACCTAAAGGCAACAGTGGAGACTCTGGAGGCTTGTTGCTCAGAAAATGTGCCAGTTGCGCCAGTACTGCCACCGGGCACCACTTGTTACCAGAAGGGAAAAACCTCACCACCGCACCCCACCGGCACGTTTTGGTGATGGAAAGTGAGACCTCAAACAAAGAACCCTGCCACCTCAAGTGAGCTTTGTGTAAGTGTGCTGAACCCTGCCTAACACACGAGAATTCCCCCGGCCGGAGAAAACCATAAAATGCTAGGTACATAGCGGACTTCAGTACCAGGCTGCGCTCAAAATGCCACGGGCTGCTTTTACAACCGAAGGTCAGTTTGGTAGAAAAATAATATGACCCTTGCCATTTAAATCCAAACCATTGCCACTGGTCCCTGTGCAATGGAAGCAACTTGAATGAGTCTGTGAGGTCTGCTTTTGCCATCCAGGCCCCCGGACTGAGTGCCAAGATAACCTGAATAGCCTCATCTATGGATGAGTACTGCATGGTAAATTCATCGGACGGGATAAGAGAATTTATGCTGGGAATAATAGACCCATGAGGGGAAGACAGGTCAAGTATCATCCTCTTCTTACCACTAAACTTACCCGTCACCACCCCTACCGGGCTGACCCTCCATAATGTAAAAGGAGAGACTTCAAAGGGCCCAATCATGTAACCTTTCAGTATCTCTGCATTTAATAAATTGGTAATAACATGGGGATCATGCACAGCCGGCAGTAGATTGTCGCATTAATATATGGTTTGCGGTAAAGCAACCATACCGGTGTGGAAACCTCCTGCAAAACCATTGACCAAGCATTGTACCCAGTCTGGGTTTGGGTGATCCACAAGTAATGCTGCCAGGACTGAGGTGCGTACCCCGCCTAGTCACGCCGGCCCCTTCTGTCTACAAGCGGAGCCCGGGTGCGCCCTAAAACAATAGAAGCAAACATGCAACAACCTGCAATTGCTATAATTACAGGACGAGATATTGTAATTATTGCATATCTGCTTTCCACAGAGCGTGCACAGGGCAGCCCAACTTGTCTACAGAAGGGGCGGCCTGGAGAAGCTGTCAGTTGACGTGGACGGTCTGCTGGCACCTTGCTCACCCTGTTGATTGAGCCCTACACACCATGCAGTATTATGAGTGATAGCCTGACAGGATGCACACCCCGGGACCTTGAGACTTGCAAAGTGGCTGCAAAACATTTGCGGATCTTCTATGCTCCAGTCAGTGACCTAACCATCCTGGCTATACACTGCTGCTGCCATAGCCGAAAAGCTTCTATGATAGTCAAAAAAGTGTGTACCACCATATTTGTAAGCATACTCTGTAACTCTCAGCAAGTACAGGTCAAGCTCTTCCCTTCTCTCTGGACTAACTGAGCATATAACCTCCCTGTACTTGCTGAAGGCGATAACGAACTTCTGTATGTTTAGCTTGCGCTTCAGCCTAGTGTCCTTACTTTTAAGGACAACTGAAAGTTCTGCACACGCTACAGTCCTCGTTTCTTCCACATCAAAGGCAGATATTAGAAGAGAAGCTAAATTAATGTCTTTCCCCTCCAGTATCTCTTTCCTCAAGGCCGCTGGGACGAAATGAACTGGTGACACCCTTGGCCCAGGCCGCCTACCTGGGTTGGCTCCCAGTACTGGGGCAGACACTGGCGTAACTACTGGAGCTACTGGCCCTTGAATACCGCTCTTCTCGAGAGTCCAGCCCAACCATCATAGATGTCATCATGGAGTGTAATTCCGCCATATAATGTTTTATTTTATTTTATTTATTTATTTATTTATTTATTTATTTTTTACATACCCCCTGCCCCTACTACCTTGACGGGGATGGAACATGTGACTGGTGTACTATGCACCAAGCACCGGTGCACCATAGCAAAAACCTATCTTTATTACTACATCGAATACACACTTTATATATATTTTTATTTTTTTCCATATATGCCGCGGCGCCACCTGTAGCACACAGGTGGCACTGCAGCCAGCAGCGCCGGCTTCTCACACTGACACGCTATGACTCCGTCCGCCCAGAGTCCCAGCGTGTGACATGAGACCCCGGAGCAGGGAGACCCACGTGGGCCGCATCTCCCCGCGCCGGCCATGCTACCACAGAGCGTCGCTCGTAACACCAATGCCGGTACGGGGCGTGGACAGCTCGGGCATGCCGCTGCCCCGCCGAGAGCTGCCGCCGCACTGTACACCTGGGTGCCGGAGACTGCCCGCCGCACACGTGGAGCAAAGGCTACGGACCAGGGCACCCACAGTGAGTAAGAACCTGCCGGATACCCGGCACTTACCTGAACCACCACTACCACGGTCCCTAGCGTACGCAACAAAAATCCCAGCAGATTTCGCGAACCCCGCATACGCCCTGAGGGAGGGGTTAGCGGGGATTATATACACTAAGCCCCTCCCACAAATTCAGCCAGATAGGCTTTCTACATGTCAAAATTTTCGATTATTTAGGGACTCTGTGCTAAGACCCCCACTAAACAAAGGGAAAAGCATTTGATAGCTCGCTTCACTCATCAGCTCACAGCGATCTCCGTCCAGCTTCAATTGGTAGCTCCAATAATACGGCCGCCTCGTGAAGCTGGACGGAGATCGCTGCAAGCCACGAAGTGAAGTGTGCTACTAATGTGCTTTTCCTCTGCTTTTAAAATGACAGATGCATTTTTGTAGCTATGCTATGGAGTTTTCATGCCAGCATCCATGGACACTGATGGCATTGTAGTCTATGGAAGCACAATATTGTCTTGTATAGACGTTACTGCGGGAATTTTCCCTGTGTGATTTCTCCATGCTTTTATAGTCACTCGTTTGTATGTGAAGAATGGTAAAATACTTTTTTAGTCAGCTATTACAGGGAAGGAGTGGGGGGGTCACTGATTTTCTTTAACATTGTAATATAAAATAAGTTTTTGTTGTACCAAGATCTGCATTACTCCTCATGAAAGAGAAGCCAATCTTTAGTCACTGACAGTAGGAAAAAACTGAGCTTCTGTTTGTATTCAAACAGGGGGTGATATGCCAGTGTATATAAATAGATGCCAGTCTCAAGGTGCCCCTGATGTGAGCTGTTCATTGCTTTATGATTTAGTCCGAATGGATTTAGTAGCTGGCACTACATGATCTGAACTAATAACTTTGCACTTTTTTTGGCATACACCATCTTTAGTGTCATTTCTCAGTTAACTCTGAGACAGCAATAAATATATATTATATGTTGTGCAGCTAGAATTGTATGCAACCTTTTATATTCTGAGCCCTAAAGATTAATAGCCCCCCCCCCCCCCCAAAAGAGGTAAAAGGAGGTTAGCCAGGGCAAAAATATTGACGGCTTTAGGATAGACTATTCGTATCAGATTGTGGGAGTTCTCAGCACACTACCTGACCTAGCTGAATGCTAGGTGCTAAAGGAGTTATCTGGCACACAAAGAAAAAAAAATAAAGGCCAGTCCTTAAATGGGTTTTTCAGGCATTTTGCATTGGTGGCCTATCCACAGGATAGGCCATCAATGTCTCTAGAGATGAGCGAACCTACAGTAAATTCGATTCGTCACGAACTTCTCCGCTCAGCAGTTGATGACTTTTCCTGCATAAATTAGTTCAGCTTTCAGGTGCTCCCGTGGGCTGGAAAAGGTGGATACAGTCCTAGGAGACTCTTTCCTAGGACTGTATCCACCTTTTCCAACCCACCGGAGCACAGGAAAGCTGAACTAATTTATGCAGGAAAAGTCAGCAACCGCCAAGCTGAGAAGTTCGTGACGAATCGAATCGAATGAGTTGGCTCCATTTATTGTATAGTGATGTCCTTTACTAAGGATTGATCATTAGTTATTTATTTGTTTGTTTGTTTTTGTCCCCCATTTCCCCCTTGACACATACTTGCCAGATGCTTTTCTGGGTTTTATCATTGCACTTGCATCAAGATTACATAAGTTCCTTTTGAAATTGAATAGACTGCCTGCATAGTCAAACAGAAACCAGTGTAACAACACCAGAACCGGCTCTCACCTCTTGATTGCTCCAAGGCACTTCAGCACTGCCGGCATAACACACAGACATATGTGCTCCTGTGTTAGCTGCTACGTTTGCATTTATTACTGTCGTCGACAATTTGTAATGGTGTTAAAACGTGGCATCAGGAGACACCTATATCAAGTAATCTCATCAAATAGTGAAAGAGGAGAATGAAGCTGCTGTTCGTAGGTCTTCATTTTCATTGTGCCCAGCTTAGTACATGAAGATTTAAGTCAGTTTGCTCCTGTCTTTTGAAGGCCAGATCTTATTTAGTGAAATCAGGTAGAAAACAGACAGGTTTTCTTTACTATAATGGTCGCAAAATTGTCGCAACTGCGACTACACGATTTTTTGTGCGACATTTTGACTGGAAAGCGAGAAAAGCAAGTTTTCCAAAAATTAACTATGTAGTAATAATTTTAAAATGGACTACGGGTAGTCAGGTATTTATTAACTGCGACAGTCGCAACTGCTCAAAAAATAGTCGCAACAGCGTTAAAAATTGACTAAATTTACTCCAGCTCAAACATGGAGCAGAAAAAGCTACTACCAAAGTAAAAAAGGAAAAAATGCTTACGTGAAAGAAAATTATCAACAGGCTGAAACCAGTTGATAAATAAGTCACACGTAAGCAAAAGAAAAGTAAGGAAAAAATTACTAAAAAAAAGGAATACATAAGCAAACATTGATAAATGTCCCTCAATGTGAATTCAGGTAGAAAATAGACATGGTGCACATCTACAATCTTGTATAATGATCTGATTGCTTCTCAGCATAATTTCAAAAACTAACAGGTTGTTAGTATATACGTTTTGATCAAAAAGTACAAAGCCCACTCGCCACGTCAAGGCCACCTATTTAGAGTGGGTCCCTAACGTCCATAGCTGTGCGGTGTCCGTTGCTGCCGTGGCGCCGTGTCTGCGGGGAGGTGCGACCCATAGACTGGTTTGAGTGGCATTGGGGCCGCTCTGCCAGTGGGTCGTTCCCCCCCCCCCCCGTGGGCACTGGTGTCGCAGCGGTGGTGGTTGCCGCCCAGTACTACGCCATTTTATGCTAGGGACGTTAGGGGCCCACTCTAAATAGGTGGCCTTGACGTGGCGAGTGGGCTTGTACTTTTTGATCAAAAATGTATACTAACAACCTGTTAGTTTTTGATATTATGCTGAGAAGCAATCAGATCATTATACAAGATTGTAGATGTGCACCATGTCTGTTTTCTACCCGAATTCAGATCTTATTTAGCGGAGAGATTTTATTAATGTCTCGTATGGTACAGCGCGGCCTCTACAGATAGAATTCCGGTTGATCTCCTTACCCTGTTAGTGTTTATTTCTGGGAACGGTTATTTCAAGGGCAGAAAATTGGTCACTATGGGAACATTTTGTTCCTTCAAGACTCCTCACAGATCTTTGTGTTGTTGGTAACGTAATGATAGTATTGAAGACTAAGCTTTCTGCCTTTTTTTTGTTTTTACACAGCAATGGTTTGCAATGGTTCTCCAAGGTTATAAGAATGTAACTAAAGAAAAAAAAATCGCATCAGATATTGCTTTCTTCTCATATAGATATGTATATGGCTGTGTGAACACATCCTATACATATAGAGACTGGCCAGTGAAACTGTCCTAAAAACTCATTTGAACGGGCAGTTCGGTCCCCATGACCTGGTTTTGAACTTTAAGGCTGTGTGTGTTTTTTAAGGTGCAAAACAGCCATATAAGGGTGCATTCACACTACGTTTTCTTCATATAGTGACCGGATCTAGCTAGGAAATGTCAAAACCGGACACTCCCGTATCCCAGCCAGACTTGGCCCTCATCTCTTTCATTTGAATGTGCCGACCGGACTCCGATAGTGACTCCAGTTGGCTCATTTTTGCCCCGTATCAGATTTTGTGGCAGGACAGAAAACAGTTTTCAGTCATGTCCACATTGTTGTGTATGGATTTGCCATTGATGGTTACCTTTAGGATTTTTGCATCTTGTTACGAAGCTAAGGCTTGACCTGCATGCAGTGAACTGTGGTCTGAGAATTGTTCCATTATGTACTATATACTGTTACTCAAACTAAATTTTTATTTTTTATTTTTTTTATACAGAGTCAGAGGCTGCTGGAACAACTAAAGGATTTACCTTCCATCAAAACTTCGGTACAGTATGCTTCATTGTCATTGGTTTTCTACACTATACTAGCTGGTGTATATACATGGCTTCCATATCTTGTTCTGAACAAGGCCAATAGGGCTGATATGGCTATACACCATAGTTGGCTTCTAGGGGACGACAGGATTGACTATTGTGTCTCTGCCCACCATTTCATAGTTTAGATCAGTCTCTAATGTGGATATTATCTGATATTATAATGTGGATATTATCGGGAGTATGCCAACCTGTCTTTTAGCAGAGAAGGCATTGCTGCTTTTCATCCAATAAACTAATATATATTCTGATTCCTATCTCCAGAGCAGTCTACTCCCTATGTATGTGCTTGACTATGAAATCTATTGGAATTAAAGCATGGTAGAACATGTCTTCTGTAGATCTGTCTTACATCTAGTTCTTCCCTGCTCTACTTCTTTTTTCCTTTTGGGCTTATTAAAGGAGAGATGCAGCGGGAGTTTTTTTGTTTGTTTAGAAGAATTCCTATAGTGTTGTACATAAACCTCTACATGCCTCCAGCGCTTCCCCCCCCCCCGGTGCCTTCAGTGTCCTACTTTGGTCCCCGATGTGGTCTTTTTCCTGCTTCCGGGGGTGAGCTAATCGCCAGCCGCAGCAATGTCCTGCCTGAGCTGTGATGTAACTGTTGACCCCCAGAAGCAGCAAGAAGACCAGCGAAGGACACCAATGAGTAGAGGTTTATTTTTTATATACGTCAAGACATTTACATCTCCTGTTAATTTATACATGTGAAAATATATTAATATATATGTATGTTCCTTTTCTATATTAGGTTGAACATGATGGAAACTCGCCAGTAGTTGTATTCAAGTTCTGTTATGAAGGCTCTGGATCAGGTTTGTTAACCATGTAACCATGTATCATATGACTGATACCATGAATTGCCAAATGATCCCAGCAATGGCATGTTATGGTGATTCATATTTATGCACATATACATTATATATACACAGTGGATTTTCTAAACTGTAATTCATATTTAACATGCACTCCTAACCAGATCCTTAGTGCTGGAAACAACTCTGTATTACTACCATGACTAATCTCTTTGATAGTGAAATATTTAAATCCTTTACCCAATTTGTAGAGAAGTATGTGGTACCCTGTACGGCATACAGGTATTTTCAGCTTACCCTCTGATTGGGTTCTTTAAGACTCAGCGTTCCCTCTGGGTTAATCTCTGCCCTCTATACACACACCTCCTTAGCAATACGATCTCTTCTAACCAATTGATATGTAAAAGGAATCATGACTGGAGCTGATCCTACTGTCTTAGATGAAGACTGAGTGGAAGTGGTAGAGTCACATATATGTTTCCCCTGCTAATAAAAGGATTATACAATTGTATATTACCCGGTCAGACTCTGGGGAGGAGCGTTCACAACATTTTAAAGGATTTTCTTGCACAAGATGCTCTACGGGCCACAAACTATTGCATTGAGAAGGGTGGGTGAATGACCCCCAAGGGTTTCTCAGTGAAAGTGGAAAAAGTAAGTAAATACACACCACATTTCTCTATCAGATCCATTGGGGGACACAGACAGTGGGGGACACAGACAGTGGGTGCATCTTTCTGCCTCTAGGAGGTGTGACACTATGGTGATAAAAAAGTCAGCTCCTCCCAGCAGGATACACCCGCCTTCAGGCTCTGAGCTAGTCAGTTTAAGCTTAGTGTCTGAAGGAGGTGGACATGGTCTTGGTTGCTCCAGACCAGGTCTTCTGATTTTTTGTTTTCCTAGTTAGGGACGTGTTAGTTTTTTTATTCCTTTTCTTTTCTGTTTTCAGGTGGGGATTTAGGGACTGCGGTTCCCCGTTTCCCCATTGCGAGTGTGGGGGCACAGACATTGTGTATATGTGCTGTTAACCCCCCCCTCGCCAACGGTCAGCGCTTGGGTGGTACCTCACGGGTCCGGGTCCCCTTATTTCCCTGCTCTCCTCGCTCGCATATAGCAGCCAGGCGTGATGCAGGTAACTAAAGCTGACTGAAGACTTCACTGAAGACTCCATTCGGTAAGTTCTTCTGACTGAGGTAAGTACTTTCCCCCTTTTCTCCATAGGTACGGGCTCGCAACAGCTGGAGACCCCCTGTTTTGGCCCACCTTCAGTTTTTTTGGGGCTAGCTTTCAGGGGCTGCACTTTATTTTTGGGGGAGCAGCGGCACCATGAAGGGACACCATATATGGGGCACTTCACTTAGGTGTGTGTATGGGTGCTTGGTGCGTTTATTTCAGCGCCTTATTCCGGCACTTTACTTGTGTATCGGGTACTTCGTTCACAGCGCCTTATGTGCTCTCAGCGCCGGCTTACTTTCACTTGCCGGCAGCGCCTTATTCGCGGCTTACAGCCGCGGCACTTGCCGGCAGCGCCTTAGTGCGCCTGACAGCCGCGGCGCTCCTATGAGCCGGGCGCTTCAGCGCCGGCTTCTTTCTTTTCCCCGGCAGTTCTGCCGGCGTTGGCCGCCCGCTCTATTCCCCCGAGCGCACAAACGGCCATCAGGTGCGCTCGGGACAAGAAGCGGGTGCCATGACCGTTTCTCTTCGGCGGTCTGTAGCTCCGCCCACAGGGCTGGGAGCGCTCAGAGGCGCGAAGCAGCCTCCAATCAGCGCCGTGGGCGCGAATTTCAGTGGAAAGGGGTCAGTTAGTTAGTGCCTTGCTTCAGGCACGCTCCCCTTTTCCTATTGGCTGGCCTGTTCACTCTCTAGCTGCACTGAGCGAGTTTCCTCACTGCAGCGGACAGGGGACACAGACTAGGGTGACAAAGTTCCTATCTCACTTCTTTTCCCACATTATGTCCATACCCAGAGCTGTTCCTCCCTCTAAACAGAGACCCGGAACCTCAGTGACTTACTATCTCTGTAAGCACTGTAATACCAAGATGTCTGGTTCTGCCGAGCCCACTTGCCCTTCCTGCTCCACTGCTCCCCCAGATCCCCTGGTACCCCCTGATGCCCCTTTGGTCCCGGTGGATCCAGCCGCTCCCCCAGCCTGGGTTTCTTCCCTGACCCAGTATATGGCTGACTTGACCCAAGTCTCCCCGTCGGTGGCTGAGGCCTCCCGGGAAGTGGTGTCCGCCTTGAAGGGGTCTTCCCTATGCAGGACTTCTGGAAGGACTCGCTCCTAGTCTCCACATACTTCACGCTCTCACAAGCGGCCTAGGGGTGCCTCGTCTGACTCTTGCAATGAGTCTTCAGATAGACGTGAGCGTTCCCCTCGTGGGTCCCGCTCCCCCCTGTCATCTGGGCACAATCGTCGCTCCTCCAGAGGACGTTCTTGGAGTCACCGCTCTCCTACGCCAGAGCCGTGTACTCGGTCAGTCGCTCCCCCTCCAGGACTGCCTCTACTCATTCTCATTCCCCTGGTGAACTGGCGGACGAGGCTTCCGAGCCGGCATCTGACTCAGAGGACCGCCCGGACTCATTTGCAACGGTGAACTCTTTGGTTACAGCCCTAAGAGACACCTTTCATCTAGAGGACCC
Source organism: Hyla sarda (assembly GCF_029499605.1). NCBI lineage: Eukaryota > Metazoa > Chordata > Amphibia > Anura > Hylidae > Hyla > Hyla sarda. The sequence continues at coordinate 158,505,664 of NC_079196.1, read as the reverse complement.
AGGATCTTCGGATGTCAATCCAGGAGTATCCTTTCATCGTGCTAAGCCTGCACCTCAGAAGTTCAGCTCTCACGCTGACTTTGACGACATTCTGGAAACCGCATGGAAACATCCAGACAAGAGATTCCTGGGAATCAAGACAATTCAAGATCGTTATCCATTTGACAAGGTCTTTGTCACTAAGGTGGTTTCCCCTCCCTCAGTGGATCCAACAGTTTCCCGGATCAATAAGGCGACTACACTGCCTCTGGCAGATGCCGCTGCCTTCAAGGATCCCACGGACAAGAAAGTGGAATCCTTAGCGAAATTTACCACTGAAGCTGCTGGCGCTTCTCTTCTTCCCATCTTCGCCTCGACATGGGTGTCCAAGGGCCTGTCAGAGTGGTGCCAAAAGCTTCATCAGGATATTTTAGCGGGATCCCCCCCCCCGGAGGATCTATCTGCTTTGGCTCTCCAATGCTCTAAGGCCGGAGATTTTCTGTGCGCAGCTTCCATGCAGGCAGCCCGTTGTTCTGCCTATGCTGTGGGTCACCTAGCGGCTCTATGTGGCTTAAAGCTTGGAATGCGGATGCCGCTTCCAAAAGGTCTCTCACTGAGCTTCCCTTTACGGGTGGCCGTAATTTTTGCAAACCGCCTTGATGAGATTATCTCCAAGGCAACGGGAGGTAAGTGTTCCTTGTTACCTCAAAATAAGGCTCGCCCTACTTCACAAAGGAAGTCCTTTTCCTTTTCGGACCTCCAGCTCCAACAAGGGATCCGGGCAGGCGCCCTCGCGGGATATGAAGGCTCCCTCGTTCCGGGCTCGCCCGTCTTGGAAGTCGGACTCCAACCGGTCCGGCCGTTTTGCGCCCAAATCAGGCAACCGCAAGCCCACTTCTGCATGAAGTGAGGCCCCCACCCGCGGTTTCTTCTCAGGTGGGAGGTCGTCTCTTACTTTTTCGAGACATTTGGACCTCTCACATTCAAGACTCTTGGGTCAGGGACGTGGTGTCCAACGGTTACTGGATCGAATTTGCATCCCTTCCGAGGGACCGCTATTTTCGCTCCCGGACCCCCCGGTCTCCTCCTCTGGCGAAGCAGTTTCGAGCGGCTCTCCAGTCTCTGCTTCTCCAGGGGGTGATTGTTCCTGTTCCTCCAGGGGAACGGTTTCGGAGTTTCTCTTCAAATCTTTTTGTTGTCCCCAAGGAGGACTGTTCTGTGCATCCAATTTTGGACCTCAAACGTCTAAACCATCATCTTCTCATCCGCCACTTCCGAATGGAATCCCTCTGTTCGGTAGTGGTGTCCCTGGAACAAGGGGAGTTTTTTTTCATCGGTGGACATCAAGGATGCCTACCTCCATGTGCCAATATTTCCGGGCCATCATCGGTACCTCCCCTTTGCGGTTCCGGAAGGGCACTTTCAATTTGTAGCCCTCCCCTTCGGTCTAGCCATGGCTCCTCGGGTCTTTACAAAGGTCCTTGCGCCGGTGATGGGCCTGTTGCAGGCGAGGGGAATCTCGATGATACCCTATCTGGACGACCTTCTCATCAAGGCTCCATCCAGGGCCCAGACTCTGGAGAATCTGGATGTCACTCTCCACACTCTGACTCACTTCGGGTAGATGATCAACCAGGACAAGTCAGTCCTCCGTCCTACCCAGTCTCTAACCTTTCTGGGACTTCACTTCGACACGGCCTCTGCCCGAATTCGTCTTCCGCCGGACAAACGTCTGGCGCTCCGGTTGGGGGTCCGCTCCCTTCGGACCCAGGTATCAGTCTCCATCCACACTTGTATGGAAGTCCTGGGTCGAATGGTGGCAACTATGGGGGCCGTACCTTTTGCCAAGTTTAATTACCGCCCACTTCCACTGGCGATTCTCTCCCGATGGAACAGGTCTCCTCTGTCCCTCGATCGTCAGGTTGTTCTCCCTCGCAGGGTCAGTCAGTCTCTGGTGGCTCCGCTCCCCCCTTCTTCTCCAAGGGCGGTCGTTTCTTCCCCTTCACTGGCAGGTTGTTACAACGGATGCCAGCCTGTCGTGCTGGGGTGGCGTGTTCAGGGATTGGACGGTTCAGGGACTCTGGTCTCCCCAGGAGACCCTTCTTCCGATAAACATATTGGGATTACGGGTGATTCTTCTTTGTCTTCTTCATTGGGAGTCCCATCTTCAGTCCCGTCCTGTCCGCGTCCAGTTGGACAATGCCACGGCCGTGGCGTACATAAATCGTCAGGGCGGCACTCGCAGCTCTGCAGCCATGGCCAAGGTGACCAAGATTCTCTCCTGGGCGGAGAGCAGGGTTCCGGCCATTTCGGCATTTCACATCCCGGGGGTGCTCAACTGGGAAGCAGACTTCCTCAGTCGGTCCTCACCCGACCTCGGCGAGTGGTCCCCAACTCTGCGACCTCTGGGGCATTCCGATGTGGACCTCTTTGCGTCCTGGCACAATCGGAAGATCCTTCCGTTTGTGTCCAAGTCCCGGGACCCTCAGGCTCTGGCCGTGGACGCCCTAGTGATTCCTTGGGCGGGGTTTTCCCTACCGTATCTGTTCCCTCCTCTTCCGCTTCTTCCCAGGGTGTTGAGGAAGCTCAAGGCAGAGGGCGTCCCCGCCATTCTGGTAGCTCCAGATTGGCCCCGAAGGTCGTGGTACGACGACGTAGTCAGGCTCCTGGACGACGCTCCACTGCGCCTTCCGCTCCGTCCGGACCTGCTCTCTCAGGGTCCTTTTTGCCACCACAATTTACAGTCGCTGCATTTGACAGCGTGGCGGTTGAGACTGCGGTTTTGAGGGCCCGCGGGTTCTCTTCCCAAGTCATTCGCACCATGCTCAAGGCTCGTAGGCCCTCCTCTGCAAGGATTTACCACCGTACTTGGAGGTCTTATTTTCGTTTGTGTGAAGCCCAGGACTACTCCCCGGTGACCTTCTCAGTTCCCCGTCTTCTCTCCTTTTTGCAGTCGGGGTTGGAACTGGGGTGGTCTCTCAGTTCCCTTAAGGATCAGGTTTCGGCCCTTACTGTTTTTTTTCCAGTGGCCCCTGGCTTCTAATCCTCATGTTCGGACCTTCCTGCAAGGGGTGGTGCACGCTGTTCCTCCTTATTGGTCACCTTCTCCCCCTTGGGACTTGAATTTGGTTGAATTTGGTTTCCAGGGTGCACCCTTTGAGCCCCTTAGAGAGGTGTCTCTCCGCCTCCTTTCTTGGAAAGTGGCGTTTCTGGTGGCTATCAACTCCATCCGGAGGGTGTCTGAATTGGCAGCCCTTTCCTGCCGTTCTCCGTTTCTGGTGATCCACCAGGACAAGGTTGTTTTCCGGCCAGACCCTTCCTTTTTACCTAAGGTGGTCTCGGCCTTTCATCTCAATGAGGATATTGTCCTCATTTTGCCCGGCTCCTTCTCATCCTAGGGATCTCTTACTGCACAAGCTGGACGTGGTTCGGGCTGTTCGGTCTTATCTCTCCATCACTTCTTCCTTTCGTCAATGTGATTCCTTTTCCGTCCTTACGGAAGGTAGTCACAAGGGACAACCTGCTTCCAAGGCTACCATTTCTAGGTGGATATGGTCTGCCATTTTGGAAGCCTATCGCTGTAAGGGGAAGATACCTCCTTTCAGGGTTGTGGCTCATTCCACTCATTCTGTTGGGGCATCCTGGGCTCTCCAGAATAGAGCCTCGGCCTCGCAGATTTGCAAGGCGGCTACCTGGTAGTCTTTGCACACTTTCTCAAGGTTTTACCGGGGTCATACTTTCGCATCGGCTGATGCTACCCTGGGGCGTAAGGTGTTGCAGGCGGCAGTGGATCAGCCGTCTGCCTGATTGCTTGTCTGCCCACCCAAGGGACGGCTTTGGTACGTCCCACTGTCTGTGTCCCCCAATGGAGCCGATAGAGAAAAGGAGATTTTTTAACACTTACCGTAAAATCTCTTTCTCGAAGGATCCATTGGGGGACACAGCTCCCGCCCTTTTTGGGTTTTTCCTTTTGGTTCTCTGTCCGAGGGTGTGTTCAGTTATGTTTTTTTCTTCTGGTTCTCGGACAGTTTTGGGTTTTTCCTTGACCTATTGGTCTCCTCCTATTGCTCTTGAACTTAAACAGACTAGCTCAGAGCCTGAAGGCGGGTGTATCCTGCTGGGAGGAGCTGACTTTTTTTTTATCACCATAGTGTCACACCTCCTAGAGACAGCAAGATACACCCACTGTCTGTGTCCCCCACTGTCTGTGTCCCCAAATGGATCCTTCGAGAAAGAGAGAGATTTTACGGTAAGTGTTAAAAAATCTCCTTTTTCATAGAAAATTACAGTAAGAATAGGGGTTGTCCTCAAAATGATCACAAGGTCAGGGACAGGTAGTGTGGCACCAGGCTATTGCCTAAATGGAGCTTACATTACCTGCTGCAATCCCTTCTAGGGTGGCTGTGACCCCCCCCCCTTTCCATTCCCTTGTCCTGCTTACCCTTTCCTCTCCTTCTGTCTCCTACCCACCTTCCGATGTCTATGCTGTATTCAGATTACATTATTCAACCATGTGAGCATTTTCATTAGGTAATTTTTGCAATTTTATTATGTTTTTGCTAGGTTTCTTTTGTTTTCTGTTGGTACATGCCTGATTTTATACAACATTAATGTATGCTGTTCCTGGTATTATTAACCTGTATTTTCTCTATGTACCTGTGATCTTTTATTATAAAACATGTTTAAAAAAGAAAGTGTGCGTGAAAGTTAACTAGTATGGGAGGCAGCCTAGCAGTTTTTATGGAGCTGCAGCACACCATACTGGTATGTAATACTATTCCTCCTAACCATGGATGTGCTAGAGAAGAATAGGGGTTCCCTGTAATGGGATCGTGGGGCCTCTAGTGATCTAACATCTATTGCTTATCCGCAGAATCGACTTGTAGCTTGTTGGGAAAACCCCTATATACCTAGCAACCCCAAAAGTTCTTACTGCATTTGATGCAAACATGAAAGATGTGGTACTTCTGGACAAAAAAAACAACATTCTTTATGCAAATTATATTTCTGTGTATTTTTCTGGTCATGGTGCTGGTCATAACCACAAAGTGTTTTTTGGCCTTGTAGATTCCACAGTAAACCTAAACACTATTGAAAGGGAGAGTGACACAATGAATCAATGGGTAAGACTTTCTCTGTGTACTTATTCCTCTATCCCCCTCATATGGGATTGAATAGCTCAGTATTGTGTTTTTTTTGTTTTGTTTGTATTTTGCTGCTTCTGAGACAAAATTTCCTGTGGTTCCCCTCAGCTCGGAGAACAGCTGGCTGTCCTTATTCAGTCTTGTGGTGTGGACATAGTGGAACTTGAAGATGAAGGCACATGCATACGCTTTAACCCACTTATGACCGCCGCAGGTAGGTGGATGATAATTGTTTTATGGTTTATAGTACACATTCCTCAACGAGGCCATAAGACACTAGAGACCTATAGCTTATAGAGAATCACAGGGGTGTATATGATAGATATATGATTGATAGATTTTTTTAAATGTATCGGGGGGAAAATAAAACGTTCTGCATGATACTGAGCACTTCTGTGAATCCAAAACGTAGCCTGACGTAACATCAGTTATCTTTCCTATCAGCCAAAATATGAAAATGTGACATGGTATAGTTACTGCATCCTCTGTATTGCTCATGGACACTTCTGAATAATTTGACCTTCTCAACATGTTCAAACACTTCCACACAGACATGCTGGCAGATCAACAAAGCACGGGTCACCTTGACCTACAGAGCCATCAGAACATTAGTGATTAATATAGGAAGCTGAACCAACACAGGTGAAACCCTCTAACAGTGTTTCCAAACCAGGGTGCCTCCAGCGGTTGCAAAACCAACTCCCAGCATGCCCGGACAGCCAAAGGCTGTTCGGGCATGCTGGGAGTTGTAGTTTTGCAACCGCTGGAGGCACCCTGGTTGGGAAACACTGCTCTATAACATGGCTAGTAATGTCAGTGCCTACATATAATGGGGCAATAAAAAAAAATGTTGACATGTCACAAAGACTATGATAAAACTTGTAAAAATAAACAATGACTAAAAAATTTTCAGCTATTCATGTGTTCACTGGAGAAGGTGTCTTGTAGTAGGGAGCACAGGAGGGAAGCACCAAGCCATATCCTTGGTTAGTCTGAGCAATCCAAAAGAGTAGAGGAAAAAGGGCTCTAGCGCCACAAAAATATGTAAAAAATATTTGACTTTAGTTCATGTTGCCTTTAAATCCTTTTTAAGGCAACATGAATTAGTAAAATATTTCCGAAAATTTTTTTTGTGGCGTAGGAGCCCTTATTCCTTATTACTTTTGGATTGCTTTGAAAAACTTGTCTCTGACTTTTTTTTTTTTTTTTTTATTATGATTGAGACACCTTAAAATGGGGCAAATTGTATGGTTTACAGTTAAATTACTCTAACAACCTCTATGTTCTTATAGTTCTAGGTACGACTACTGAAGATGTTGTTCAGCTTGTAGAGTGTATAAAGGTGAAGATCCCCATTATATACAATACTCTGCAGCTGAAAGAAGAATTCAGACTAGAGGTGGAAAGAATAGCTGGACTGTCATACATTGTTGACCACAACTGGGCCGGACTTGGTGTATTAAGGTAGTGTTCCATTTGCATATCTTCATTCATAGGGTTTACTTGGCGTTGCTGTAATTTGGGGGAGACACATTAAGGCTTTGATCGGTGGTGCATCTAGGTGTTATGAACAAATGTGGAGAAGTGCTGAATGCTGTGTCTACCTCCATCTCCCCTCTGCAGTAGACACTATCAAATCTGTCTTCTGCGGTAAAGAGATGATTGGGGGAGAGAGTGCTACTTATCCTCGTCCATTCTAGTGACCAATCGGAACTTTTGACATGTCTCTATGACACGTCTAATGTTTTTGTTTTTTAATAAATGTTTTCCCACTTATCATGTGGACCTCCTTTCTAGTGATCGGATTGGTTGGGGGTCCATTTTGTTCCTATGGATAGGTGATAAATGTCATTTGTGGTAACATCCGCTTAATAACAAACTTGAGAGATGCTTCATCTTTATATGGTAAAGGAAGGGTATATAAAACATCCGTTTATTCTCCCTACACTGCACAAACACCCCCTTCATTTATTCAGGAGCAAACATCCTAGATCCATTAGTTGCAACTAACCTGTTCCTCTGTGGATGCCATCAACAAGCAGAAAAACACCACAGGCATAATAGAACTGTAAAAATGTAGCGGTAGAGTTGGTTTAACTATGGATTTACAACAACATAATTTTCCCCTCTCTTTTCCACCCCTCAAGGTTTGAACATGTAAGCGAGGAACAAGATGTCGGCAAACGAGAAGCCGAACTAGAAAAGATTAATGTGTTGCTGCTGAAGAAGCTAAATGAATTGGAGTCCGACCTCTTCTTCTCTTCCGGTATTGATTTTATGTCTTGCTACAGAAACTAGTGTGTTTGCCTTCCCAAAATAGCACACCATTAATGTTTTTTTTACGTTAACCCAGTGTTTACTGGCTCCAGCTTTTTTCAGCTACTGAAACACTTCTATAAATCACAAAAAGATTTTCCGTCTGTCCAAATGTTTAAACAACTTACTCATACCTTGGTAGGGTATTGTGAGCTAGCTGTTCTTGTCATCAAAAATATTGGAAACCTGATGGACCCCAAAAAAGGAATCCATCCTATAGCTGTTTTGACTCTTTTGTGAACCAAAGCCTTGAGGCGAAAGAACGGAGCCATAATATTTGAAGTCCTGACAAGTTTCTTTACCACATTTAGTTGCAGTTCTGCTTTGAGCAGAAGACCTTTGTAGTATTAGACTAGCTCATACATGTCCGCTGCCAGACACCCACATAGAATGATTTTTCTTCTGAGCATACTTTGCCTAACAATCCTTGACTGGTAGACAGCTGGATGGGCACTGTGCTGACAGCAGAGAAGCAATGAAGTTGGACTGCAGCCAAGCCATATCAATTTTGATACAAGACTGCGTTTTGTTTTTTTGGGGAAAGAAACCTGTACAGTTATAATTGCATTTATTTTAATAGCTGCACGTATGCATTTTATCCCTGTGTGTCCTAATAATGTCTCAGTATAGCTGAATATGTGGTCCAATATTCTTCACTTATTTTTCTACAGACACACAGAGGTTTTTGAGAGCTAGTAGGAATTGTAGATTCGCTCTGCTGAATGCCAATATATATATATATATATATATATATATATATATATATATATATATATATATATATATATATATATATATATATAATAGTGATTAGAAAGAGTGGGGCTCCCAACACATTAAGTGATCACATGTGAGAGTTCCTTAAAGAGTGGAAAAAGTAGAGAAGCTTTACAAAGTTTAAAAAAAAGAATAAAATATAAAAAATAATTATTCAGTTTTTATCCCATACCGTGAGCGTTTGTTACTTTACCTTCCAAAAAGAATGAAGTAAGAATTTGGCACTGTATTGTACAGACCATTGAAAATACAATTACCGTATATATTCGAGTATAAGCCGAGTTTTTCAGCACGATTTTTCATGCTGAAAACACCCCCCTCTGCTTATACTCGAGTGAACTCTCCGCCCTCAGTGGTCTTCAACCTACGGACCTCCAGATGTTTCAAAACTACAACTCCCAGCAAGCCCGGGCAGCCATCGGCTGTCCAGGCTTGCTGGGAGTTGTAGTTTTGAAACCTCTGGAGGTCCGCAGGTTGAAGACCACTGCGGCCTTCAACATCATCCAGACTCCCCACCCCCTTTTAGTTTTGTACTCTCCTCCGGCGGGACGTTAGGGTGCGCTGGTCCGGTGCTGCAGGACTGTCCGGTGGGATAGTCGTTCCGGGCTGTCCATCTTCACCGAGGGGGGCCTCTTCTCCGCGCTTCGGGCCCGGAATAGTCACGTTGCCTTGACAACGGTTCATTAGCAACGTACCTCTGCGTCATCGTCAAGGCAAAGCCTCTATTCCGGGCCCGAAGCGCGGAGAAGAGGCCCCCCGGTGAAGATGGACAGCCCGGAACGACTATCCCTCACCACCGGACGGTCCTGCAGCACAGATGGCCCGGACCAGCGCATCCTAACGTCCCGCCGAGGGGGGGGGGGGGGTTGAATGATGTCGAAGGCCGCAGTGGTCTTCAACCTGCGGACCTCCAGATGTTTCAAAACTACAACTCCCAGCAAGCCCGGACAGCCGATGGCTGCCCAGGCTTGCTGGGAGTTGTAGTTTTGAAACATCTGGAGGTCTGCAGGTTGAAGACCACTGTATCAGACATTGACAAGCGGTGATGATATTTCCGTGGGGGGGGGGGGGTGATTTCGGGCTGATGAAGGGGGGGGGTGTGGGATGATGAAGGGGGGGGGGATGATGAAGGGGGGGTGGGATATGATGACAGGGGGATGATGACATGGGGGGTGTGGGATGATGACAGGGGGATGATGACATGGGGGGGTGTGGGATGATGACAGGGGGATGATGACATGGGGGGGATGTGGGATGATGACAGAGGGATGATGAAGGGGGGGGATGTGGGATGATGACAAGGGGATGATGAAGGGGGGGGATGTGGGATGATGACAAGGGGACGATGACAAGGGGATGATGAAGGGGGGGATGTGGGATGATGACAAGGGGATGATGAAGGGGGGTGGGATGTGGGATGATGACAAGGGGATGATGAAGGGGGGGGGATGTGGGATGATGACAAGGGGATGATGAAGGGGGGGGATGTGGGATGATGACAAGGGGATGATGAAGGGGGGGGGATGTGGGATGGCAAGGGGATGATGAAGGGGGGGGGGATGTGGGATGGCAAGGGGATGATGAAGGGGGGGGGATGTGGGATGACAAGGGGATGATGAAGGGGGGGATGTGGGATGACAAGGGGATGATGAAGGGGGGGGGATGTGGGATGATGAAGGGGGGGGGATGTGGGATGACAAGGGGATGATGAAGGGGGGGGATGTGGGATGACAAGGGGATGATGAAGGGGGGGGATGTGGGATGACAAGGGGATGATGAAGGATGGCGGGATGTGGGATAAGGGGATGATGAAGGGGGGGATGTGGAATGACAAGGGGATGATGAAGGGGGGGGGGATGTGGAATGACAAGGGGATGATGAAGGGGGGGGATGTGGAATGACAAGGGGATGATGAAGGGGGGGATGTGGAATGACAAGGGGATGATGAAGGGGGGGGGGGATGTGGGATGACAAGGGGATGATGAAGGGGATGATGAAGGGGGGGGATGTGGGATGACAAGGGGATGATGAAGGGGGGGGATGTGGGATGATAAGGGGATGATGAAGGGCGGCGGGATGTGGGATAAGGGGATAATGAAGGGGTGTGTGGGATGATGACGACAGGGGGATGATGACGACGACAGGGGGATGATGAAGGGGGGGTGGGATGATGACGGGGATGATGAAGGGGGGGGTGTGGGATGATGACGGGGATGATGAAGGGGGGGGTGTGGGATGATGACGGGGATGATGAAGGGGGGGGGTGTGGGATGATGACAGGGGGATGATGACAGGGGGATGATGAAGGGGGGGGGTGTGGGATGATGACAGGGGGATGATGAAGGGGGGTGGGATGATGACAGGGGGATGATGAAGGGGGGGGTGGGATGATGACAGGGGGATGATGAAGGGGGGAGGGTGGGATGATGACAGGGGGATGATGAAGGGGGGAGGGTGGGATGATGATAGGGGGATGATGAAGGGGGGTGTGTGGGATGATAATGGGATGATGAAGGGGGGGGGAGGTGTGGGATGATAAGGTGATGATGAAGGGGGGTGGGATGATGACAGGCGGTGATGATGAAGGGGGGATGATGACGGGGGTCTGGATGATGACTGGGGGGGTGATGTATTTCCCACCCTAGGCTTATACTCGAGTCAAAACTTTTTTTTTTTTTTTTTTTTTTTTTTTTTTTCCCCCCCCCCCCTGGGATTTTGGGGTGAAATTAGGGGCCTCGGCTTATATTCGAGTTGGCTTATACTCGAGTACATACAGTAGTAAAAAAACAAACCCTTATTTGTCAATGTTGATGGAAAATTATAAACTCTTCTCTCCTTTTGGCTGCAGGTCCTGAGTTCGGTGCTGAGAAACACTGTATTTATATTGGAATGGCAACAGAAGACTTGGATGTGTCTGAATTGGTAGAAACCATTGCAGTCTTTGGCCGAGAGATTGAAGAGAACTCAAAGGTATAAATATAGTGTTAATCCTTTGAACAGCAAGCCTATTTTATTGCATTTCGGCAACCAGATAACTTTAAATTGCTTGGAGATGACGGGATTTAATGGCAGTTGACATTCATGTCCTTGACTCAGGTTTCAAGGAAGTCTTTGGGAAGAAATTATTTTGTTACTAAGCTTAGGATTGCAAAGTACAGCAGATAATGTGAGTTAGGAGTACCTAGTCATGTCTTAATCCACTATAGCGGGTTTCAGGGTATCCTGATGTCCTTAACATGGCTGAACCCAAGCTATTTATGCAAGTGCCAGGATTAGAATGCTTTCCATGTAATTGTCATGTACTGTCTGTCTTTCATGTGTGCAGCTCCTTGAGAATATGACTGAAGTCGTCAGGAAAGGTATTTTGGAAGCTGAAGTACAACTGCAGAAGGCCAATGAAGAGCGGCTTTTAGAGGAGGTAATATGAATGTTGTATTGAATGGCCACTGACTACTACAGTATATAGGCTTTAAGAGCCATTTCCTCACACCACTGACCTCTGCTGGATTCTTTTATGTTTGCAGGGAGTCCTACGGCAGATCCCTCTAGTTGGCTCAGTTCTTAACTGGCTTTCTCCTGTACAAGCAACAGCAAAGGGTAGGATGTTCAACTTAACAGCAGGTGAGATTGTGTTTCTATATATTTATGGAAGTATTTGAGTCAGATTTCTAGAACATTGAGCCGGTGATTCCTAATAATGCAACTTAATTTACACGTGAACTACCGTATATACTCGGAGTATAAGCCGAGTTTTTCAGCACGATTTTTCGTGCTGAAAACTCCCCCCTCGGCTTATACTCGAGTGAACTCTCCGCCTGTCAATCCCTGCCATCAGCTGTCCGGGCATGCTGGGAGTTGTAGTTTTGAAACATCTGGAGGTCTGCAGGTTGAAGACCACTGCCGCCTTCGTCATCATCCAGACCCCCCTTTAGTTTTCTACTCCCCTCCCCTCGGTGGGAAGGAAGGGTGAGCTGGTCCGGGCCGTCTATGCTGCAGGGACCGTCCGGTGGGGAGGGTTAGTCGTTCCGGGCTGTCCATTTTCACCAGGAGGCCCTCTTCTCCGCTCCAGGCTGGCCCCGGACTAGTGACGTTGCCTTGACGACGAAGCACAGGGATGTCCGTGTGCAGCAGACGTACCTGCGCATGAATGTCCCTGTGCGTCGTCGTCAAGGCAACGTCACTAGACCGGGTCCGGCCCGGAGCGGAGAAGAGGGCCTCCCGGTGAAAATGGACAGACCGGAACGACTAACCCTCCCCACCGGACGGTCGCTGCAGCATAGATGGCCCGGACCAGCTCACCCTTCCTTCCCACCAAGGGGAGGTGAGTAGAAAACTAAAGGGGGGGTCTGGATGATGACTAAGGCCGCAGCTGATGGCTGTTCGGGCATGCTAAGAGTTGTAGTTTTGCAGCATCTGGAGGTCCGCAGGTTGAAGACCACTGATGAAGGGATTGACCAGCAGTGATGATGAAGGGGGAGGAATGATGACGGGAGTTTGGATGATGACAGGGGGGGTCTGGATGATGCGGGTGATGATGACGGGGGGGGGGGGGGGGGTGATGATGGGGTGTTAATGACGGGGGTCTGGATGATGACATGGGGGATGATGTATTTCCCACCCTAGGCTTATAGTCAAGTCAATAACTTTTTTCCTGGGTATTTGGGGTGAAATTAGGGGCCTCAGCTTATACTCTAGTATATAGGGTATTTAATTTAATATTAAACCACTATTTATTATTACCAGGGCATTGTGCCTTAGCAACAGACAACATATTGGCATATTTGTATCTGGCTTTTTGTCATGCTTGATATAGATGCTAGCCCAGCATCTAAACATGTTGCATTTTAGTAATAAAAAGCTTCTTTGGATTTATTTGAGTTATTGCATTATTCCTGCATGGGCAGGATTTATCACTACACAACTAGACAAATAATTGAGTATCTGAGCAAGATGGGCAATAACCCTGGAAAAGATGTATTAGAGGCCACACTGGGTACATACTTAGCATCAGGGTAACAGTCTGTATACTTCTCTACATGATCAGGTTGGTCTCCCTCATAAATCATAAGTTGTCACCTAGCTTTCTAAAATAATTTCCGCAGTTTGGACAAGTCAACAGAAATCCCATTGAAATCAACGTTCTCTTAATGCAATGAAAATTCAGCTTGGAATGTCAGCTTGAAAGTCTGCGTGGAAATTCCATAGTGTGGACGGGATCTTAGTGGGGTTTGAACACTGTAGGAAGCCTTGAACTTGCATAAATCCCATGTAATATATTTTATTTCTTGCTCTTTAGGATCCTTAGAATCAACAGAAATAACTTATGTGTCTAAGGTACAGGTGACTGGAACCAGTCCTCCTCCAACTCCAACTTTTGGACATGCAAAAAGACATCCAGGTACTACCTAGAGACATATCTTTTTGGCTGTCTTGTTCTGTTATGTGGGGGTAGGTGTCGCATGAAAACAAGGCAACAAACTTTGTTTACTGATCATCTTGTAGTATTTTTCCATGGCCAAACACAGAAAGCTGTTCCGTTTATTCAATATATATTTAACATGGAAGATCACTGAAGTTTTTCCTTATATCTTAAAGAATCCTCCTCCTTCTTCTTAGATTGAAGCGAGCAGCTGATTGTGGTGGGTCCATCTTCTCTCACCCCTGCAGGAGATGGGGAGGATCACACACAGTCCACTCAAATGAATACAATACGTTGAGTCAGATCTGTTTAAGCAGGAGGCACTCTTTACAGTGTCTCTCCACCATGGCTCCTAGACAGGGTCCAGTGTGGGGAAGCTGAGATTTATCAAAACCTGTGCAGAGAAAAAGTTGACCAGTTGTCGATAGCAACCTATCATATCACTTTCATTTTTCAGAGGTCTTTTTAAAAATAAAAGAAGGGATCTGATTGGTTGCTATGGGCAACTGGGCAACTTTTTCTCTGCACAAGCTTTGATAAATCTCCCCCTATATGTATTAGGGCTAGATTGACATGTACGTTGGATGTTGTTTAAAGCCACAGTCGCACAATCAATCCTCAAAAATGTTGCATGCAATATTTTGTCTAGTCAAATATACAGACTCCATTAAAGGGGTATTCCAGCTTTATACATCTTATCCCCTATCATCACATCCCTGTTACGGAGGCAGCGCCTGCACAGAGATTGCGGTGGTCCTCAGCGTTAGGACCCCTGCGATCATACATCGTATCCCCTATCCTTTGGATAGGGGATAAGATGTATAAAACCGGAATACACCTATAAGGTCAGTGTGGTCCATCGATGTCTGGCTTGCAGCAGACCATCTTGCTGAACATGACCTCTGACTGAGGCCATGAACAGATGTCCTGACACAGATGTGAATCTGGCTTAAATTAATAAAGGTTTTCATTTGTACAAGATGGTATCACAACATTTCCTGTGGCACAGGGGCAATATAATAGTGTGTGCAATGTGATACGGCCAACAACAGGAGACTTTAAGGAAAGGTAGTGAATCATATTGTCAAGATTTCATGACACTGTCTCCTAATAGATGGAGCCTAAAATATTGCAGGTAGTTGGGTGCCCCCTTTCTACAGAATTACCATACTTAATTGGCCAAGTATAATGTGTGTGGCAATGGTGTAGCTAGCCTGATAAATAATAGCTTGATGAAAATGATCTCATGTCTGTTACACAGCTTATATTGGTTACTTTCTGAATGTTCTTGTGGCTTTAACAGGTCAAAAGTTGTTCAAAAGACTGTCCAGAAACTCTGACGCAATGAGTGAGACAAGCTCAATAAGTCACCTGGAAGAAGTGGAAAACCTCGAGGCTGCTCCAACCCCAGAACCAGAGACCTTAAACCCCACCGAACCACCCACCCCATCTGTGGAGTCTCACAGCGAGGAATCCCATGAGGCTGACGCACTGGACATTAAGACAGTGGAGTCTGAGAGTCTAAGATAAAGGCGAGTGTTTTATTCTTAGCACTCGACCCGACATGAACTCTTTTTAGATGTAAGGGTGTTTACTGATCTCAAATGTGAACAGTGCCACGCAATCTTACAGTAGAGATACTGTACTAAATTATTAACCTGTCTGTACAAATAATCTAAATGAAAAGGAAAGCTTTTTTTTTTTCATCTGTAGGGAGAGGTCACCGACATACAGTAAAACTACTATTTTTACCAATGGTAACCTGAGTTTACTGCACTTCTTGTAATTTCCAGAGTTGGATTTTCTAATTAAGCCTTTTATTTTCTAATGATCTTTTTAGTTGTAGCATTTGTTTTTATTGTTTTGTCTTCAAAATGAAATCCTCCAAATGTAAATAGGAGAAAGTGACATCTTACCCAGAGATATTGACATGACTATGTAGAAGTGAAATACCATCCACTTGTAATGAATCTGTTAGTGGCTCTGCACATTGCCTTCTCAGGCTTGCTATTTGCACAGTCAATATATTTTTAATGAACCATTCAGCTGGATGAACCTTAACGTCAGTTCTTTGAGGTTTTTTCAGGTCCACAGATAGACCTTTTCTAAAGTCTACATATCCAGTTAAGAACCTGGCTTCACAGAGTGACCAATTTAAAGGGGGAGTCTACTTTTAACACTTGGGGCCCTAAAACAGATGATCCAGAATTAGAAAGCATAGGCTTATTTTCACACCATCACAGTTTTAAGTTTGTGTATGGTATTGTAACAGGGGTTGCACTGTTTTTGGAAGAGAACAGCTATGTTTTTCTAATCCTCAATATTGCCAAGCTACTTTTGTTTCCTCATGTTACCTAACAGGATTATGTTGGGACCAGGGCACTGGCGTATATATGTATCAGCTGGCTGTCTCACCAACTTATATACAGGGAAAAGAATGATGAGGCATGTGGAAACACTTTCCATTTGTTCTCAAGGGTGACAAGTCACCACCAGAGGACTTTGGCAGTGGCTCTTTCCCCCCAGACCTGCGCATAAGTCTATGGAGAGGGGGTGTCAGCTCTCAGCCAAACAAGAATCAGCCAACTTTTCCCTTATGTGTATGACCAGCAATAGTTTAGTCCTGATCTAAAGCGTATTAAAATACACAGCTTGTCAGGAAATGAATTGATATCTGTATGCTACCTATCCAGAGAGCTACATACACAATCTCACCCTCAGCGTCTCCCATGAATCAACAACTGAAGATTTTTTCAGAAAAATGTTTTGACTTTGCGGGAAATTTATTCAAACCTGTGCAGAGATAAAGTTGCCCATAGCAACCAATTAGATGGCCTTTTTAGTTTTTGAAATGAAATAAGAAAATTGGTTGCTATGGATAACTGGTCAAACTGTACACTGCACAGGTTTTCATAAATCTCAGTTTTTGTGTTCATTCTGGCCCAAGTATTAGGCGATCGGTTCCCCTTATATTAACTGGACATGTACTTAGTTTTTTTGTCTTTTTTTTTGTCATAGGTAATCTGCCAGTACTGTGTGAAGAAAATGCACTATGAGGCCTTATTCACACAGCAGTACTTTGTTCTGTATTTTATAACAATAAGTTTAGCCAAAGCAGAGCAAGAGCTGCAAATGTTTAATTCACACCCTTTGTATAGGGTGCATTTCTGGTTTTGGATTATTTGCTTATGGCCGTATTTATTACTGATCTAAAATGCCATGGTGTGGATAAGGCCCAAGACTTGTCCGATGATAGGTTCCCATCCAGATATTACACGCAGCATGCCAATATATGTTCAGGTTCACATGTGTGGCAATGCTTTGAGTTAGCTGTCTACTTTATCACATAATGTATGTATCCTGCTTAATAAAGACGTTTGTTCTAATGACTGCAAGTAAAGTGTAATGTAGAGAGCTGAGCACCCAGTAAGATACACGCTGGCCTTATGTTGTGTATATATTCTCCAGAGCATTCCACCATATGCACATGTCTCTGGAGCTAGAGAGTTGTCATGTATTCTCACAATGCATTCTAATTCTTAAAAATTGATCACATGACTGTGCTGCCAGTGTTTATCTTTTTTCTTTCATGTTTTTGCACTTGATACATAGTTACTTGTAAGTGGATTGTTCTTGGATACATTACTAAAGACTTTACTCCTGATGTTCGTGCTGCCACTCAACCTTAAAGGACAAGTATCATGATTAAAAACTGCTCCCCCATAGAGCTTTATAGAGGGATACGAAGATTGCCGAACAGCTCTACCATAGAGCTGCATGGAGGGGGGCGTGGTGGTGGTGGTGGTGGTGACGGCGGCGGCTTGTGCTGTGCTGGTGACCGGGACTCTAAACAGGAGATTGCAGGGTGCCCCAGCACTCGGAACCCCGAAGGGATACGTTTTTAATCATGATACTTGGCCTTTAATGGGGTACTCCACTGGAAAACATTTTTTAAATCAACTGGTGCCAGAAAGTTAAACAGTTTTGTAAATTACTTCTATTTAGAAATCTTAATTCTTCCAGTACTTATCAGCTGCTGTATGTTCCACAGGAAGTTCTTTTCTTTTTTAATTTCCTTTGTCTGACCACAGTTCTCTCTGCTGACACATCTGTCCATTTTAGGAACTGTCCAGAGTAGGAGCAAATCTCCATAGCAAACCTCTCCTGCTCTGGACAGTTCCTAAAATAGACAGAGGTGTCAGCAGAGAGCACTGTGGTCAGACAGAAAGGAAATTCAAACAAGAAAAGCACTTCCTGTGGAACATACAGCAGCTGATAAGTACTGGAAGGACTAAGATTTTTTTAATAGTAATCTGTTTGACTTTCTGGATAAAAAAAAAAAAAAGTTTTCCAGAGGAGTACCCCTTTTAATAGGAATCAGTCAGCTCTACTTGCTGCTAAGAACTGCAGGCACAGGTGGATTGTTAGGTTATATAGGCAAAATGTACCTTTCCCTGGGCTGTTGCTGGTTGCCAAATCTTATAAAATTGTCGTTTTTCTTTTCTTGGCGCCTGTGTCCAAGAGGCGGGGCCCAGCTGCTCAAGTGCCACAGCCTGGCATACAGGGCACTGTACCATAGTCGAGGAGAAACTAGGAGGTGGGAGTGAGTGAGTGAGGTGTGCTAGTATGTGACACTTTAGGGGTTCAGCCTTACCTCTTTGGCAATTTTTATAAGTTTGGTATAGGTTCAGTAAAGGCACAATTTGCTTTTATACCCTAGCAGCTATCCAACTGTGTCTGCAGCAAATACAGCTGACAGACTCCCTGTAACCTTTATCAGAAAGCTTTTAATATATCAAGATGAAGAGCAATTTACAAACCGGACCGTAAAGGAGAAATCAGTTTCCTCTGTCTATATATGTATTGTTAGCAGTTCCTTTAAAAAATAGGCCCCCAAGGCTGAACTTCACTTTTAATGGGGTTGTAGGGGATCAGGAAATTATCCTTTCTTTCTAGAAATAGTGCCACCGTCCTGTATGGGCTATGTCTGGTATATCATCTTAAAGGAGTTATCCAGGACTTTAAAAAAAAAAAATGCAGATTTCAGCTAGGGATCGACCGATATAGTTTTTTAGGGCCGATACCGATAATCTGTTGAGGTTAGGGCCGATAACTTATACCGGAATATCGGTATAAATTATCGGCTATTTATCCCCCCACGACACCGCTGCAGATCATTGATTTAAAGCGGGTGCTTTAAATCAATGAACTGCAGCGGCTTTTGCGGTGCCATAGACCGCTGCCGCCACCCGCTTCTCTCCCCCTGCCTGTCCGGGGGTCCTGAGTCCTATCACCGCCACCCTACATGTCCTCAGGTTGTGTTTTATTGCAGCTTAGTTCATTTGAAGTGAATGGAGCAAAGTTGTAATACCACATTTTTTTTTTTTTTTTTTTTTTTTTTTTTAGCGGCTACGTATTTTTTAATCCCAGATAACCCCTTTAATTTTGTTTACTTAAATGGAGCTGCGCTGGATTATAATACTTATACTATAGACAGTGGCACTATACGTGGAGGGGAGTGAAGCCCTTTTTTCTGTTCTCATTTCCTCCATAATTTTTTTTCAGTGGATTTGCAGGAAAATCCATATGTTGCATGTAGATTTTTGCTGCAGACTTCAGTCCAATACGTGTAAATGATGAAAATCTGCAGCTTTTACGCAATAGAATGAGCATGGTGTGGATTTTCTATTCTACACCATGCTCATTCTATTGCGTAAAAGCTGCAGATTTTCATCCTTTACATGTGCAACTTGCATTGGACTGAATCTTGGCGCAGGTTTCTGTTGTGAAACTCACATTACAGATATGCTGCTCCACTTTCAATACTGCTATAAATACCCGAGCTGCTATCTACATTCATACTTTCAGAATACTGGTGTGTGAATGGTCTTAGTTTCTGTATAGCTTCTTGTACGGAGATATTCACACATGGCAGATTTGTTGCAGAAATTACTAGTACTGAATATAGTTTCATCTAAATATAACTAAACTGACTTGTTTTAGGAACAAGTGTATGGATTTCTACCAAGCCTTCATCAGATGACCGTCCAGATAATCTGCTGTGTGTGAATTCACCTGTATGGCAAGTCTTTGAAAGCCTTGCTGCCCCTACCGTCTTTTTGGGTGCAGTTTTCTTTAGAATGATTGCTAAGAAGTGCTAATAGTCAAGTCTTCCTTCCTATCGTTATCTTACTGTCTACTGGTGCAATGAAGTCTACAATAAATTTTCCTTTTAGGGCATAGGGGTAAGGGTAAATTTCAGACTGTAAAATAATTATACAAATTTTTACTGTTTTTATATATACATATATATGAGATTGTGGACTCCGGTTTATCTTTGTTTGTTGAATTATAACTGTTTATGCTCAATGTTTGAATAAAGATTTTTTTTTTATCTGTGGGGTAACACAGATGATAATTCCACTTGCTGAGCTTGTGTCATGCTTTAGTCTAACTGATCACTTTTCTCTACAGCCCGTTCCGGTAACAATCATCATTCCAGTGCTCATCCTTGGTTGTCATATCATTTAGAGCAGAACGTGGACAATCCCATTCTTCATGTTAGGTGCATACTGCAGCATCATAGTTCCAGTAATGTTCACTGGTTATCTCTAGGAGGAGTCCAATGCAGGTTAAGTTATGCATGGATTTTATGCAGATCTTTTTAGGAAGCATGTGGATGAGATTGCTACAGCTCCCATCCACTTTGCTTCTACTGTAACATTCTGTGGGTTTTCCACATAAAAAAAACAGCTGGAAAATATACCCTATACCTGTGTGACCATGTCTTTTAAAAAGTGTACCTTTTCATCTTTAAAAAAAAAAAAAAAAAAAAAGACATGTCAGAGATCTATCAAAACTTTTTATCTGGCAGGGTCTCAGTGTTGAGACTCCTAATGATCAGTAGAACAAACAGGGAGAAGCAATCTCCATCCTATGGTCCCATTATAAGGCTATAGAACTGCAGTACGGTAAAAACTGGGAGTAAAGTGTGCTAACACGCGCTTCTACCCACTCATTTGCTTTGTCGGAGGGGTCTGAGATCTAAGACCATGGCTGGTCTCTCTGACATGTCCTAAGTTTTTTTTTTTTTCTTTTTTGGTAACCTTACATTTTAAAGTGAAGGTTTTTTCAATGTATGTTTACACAGTGCAAATAGGATATACTGTATATTTTCCTCTTGTCAAGTTTATTTTTTGAATGACCAGGACATTTTAAAGTAGATTTGCTGTACTTTTCCACATTTACTTCAGTCAGGAAAAATACAGCTGACACATTTGCTGCATTCATGATGAGTTAGACATAGAAACTGTGATTATTTATTTTGAATACATATGTGTTATGGAATACTGTCACTGTACCACTAAAGTAATACAAAAAAGAAAAGCCTGCTGCTCAGACCAATATTTTTGGCATAAAAACCACATAGTAAACATGCTTTGGTTGTATTTCAAAATCTCAAGCGTTCCAGTACTTATAACTTCCTTTGGAGCATACAGCCCGACCAGTGCTCTTGGCTGCCACCTAGGTCAATGTCAGGAACTGCCTGGGGCAGGAGCAAATGCCCATAGCGAACCTCTCAGCTCTGGACAGTTCCTGACGGCAGAGTGCACTGTAGTCTGCTGGAGCATACAGCAACTAAGTACTTTTTTTTCCCCTCCAGAGTCCCCCTTTAAAAGGACTATTTACTTGGCCATAAAAAAGGAGATTTTTGTACTAACCATAAAATCTCTCTCATAGCTCTCATTGGGGGACACCTAACTGATGGGTATATGCTCTTGCCACTAGGAGTCACTGACACTAGGAAAAAAAAGTCGGCTCCTCCCTGGCAGTATATACCCGCCCACCTACAGTGAGGAAATCAGTTGTCACAAAGCAGTAGGAGAAGCCAACAAGAAATTCGTCTGAAAGGACCCTAGAAAGCAATCTCTGAGAGACAACCCAAGAACCGGAAAAAAGAAAAATGGGTGGGTGCGGTGTCCCCCAATGAGAACTACGAGAGAGATTTTACGGTGAGTACAAAAATCTCCTTTTCTCTGGCACTCTTCATTGGGGCACACCTAACTGATGGGACGTACCAAAGCAGTCCCCTAGGGTGGGAAAATACAACCACCAGAGAGAAGGAATCGGTCCCAAGACTGAATCCACGGGGCCCATGGACGAGCCCCCCAGGTCGGAAATTGAGCTCCCGGAAGGTCGCCCGTCAAGGAAGATGGATTAGGACCCCAAGGAAAAGGCTGACCACTGGGGGGGACCAGACAAGAAATGAATGTTAGGGTCACCTGGAAAACCCCTGAAGAGAAAGGAAAAAACAGACTACCACGAAAAGTCTCCGGATGACCACTTCCAGGAAAAAAACATGAAGAGGAGGAGTGCAGTAGAGAAAAAGCCTCCCCGCCAGATGGGCTAGCAGAGGAATCTGGGCCTAAACAGAACACATGCCCAAGATCGGAACCAGTACCAAGGTCAACTGAAATAGCTGACTGAAAGGAAGACATGCCACAGCATCCAAGGACAGAGTCTAAGCCAAGGACAAACAGTTCAGAGACCCAGTGGTCCTAGCGGACCCAAGCAAGACTTGGGTGACAGTGCGGAACAACTGACAGACAAAAAAAAGGAATGAACAACTAACCCTTCCATGGAGATTGCACAAATTCCTCCAACCGAGGAGAGAGGCAAGGATGCGTGAGCAGCAGTAGCTAACCAAAAAGGTGGAAGAGAGCTAGGCTGCAAAGGTGGATGGCAAGCCCACAAGCCTAGGCAATAAAAAACTATAGAGTGCCCTCGGTAAAAGACAAGGGCCCCGCCAATATCCCACCGAAAAAGGGGGAACAACGAGACGGCATCAGCCTGGCGGCAGAAAAAAAACTCAACAGCATAGTCCCTCTAGAGGAGGGAAAAACAAGGGTGATCAAATTTTGTGAAGAAAACACCAGTAAAGACCCATGCCAAGCACCCCGATCCCCACACCCTGTGGAAAAGGGAAACTGCAAGTGTGCCAGGCACAGCAGCAAAAGGGAAATGCTGCCCCAAAGCCATGGAACAAGGGCTGGGAGGGATCGGAAGCCTGTACACTGGAGCTGGGCAAAAAAACACAAACGTGTTGAGAGCCAAACCAGATGGAGAAAAAAAAAAAGCAAAAAAGAGTAGGTGGAAAAAGACACCTGTAGGCATAGGGAGAGACTGAACTGACTGTCACCCTCCAGGCCCCATGGCAGAACAGAAGTGGTGAATTGCCACAGGACAGAGGAAGAAAAATCTAAGGAGAACCCGAGGCTTACCCCGCTGAACAGAAGGAAAGGTGGGTTCCACACCTACTGGGCTGCCCTAGTATATGCAGAGACACATACATGAGGATCTCACGATAGTAGTGGGGCACCAAGACTGCCACACAAAGAACCGCAGACATCTAATGAAGAAGGTTAAGTGGAGCAGGAAACCTGCAGATACAGAGTGACTTACAGGTAGAAAGGCTGTCAAGAACACACACACACACACACACACACGAAAAAGGACGGTGGACTACAGCCGCAGCATCGACAGTAATGAGGAAGGTGACCAGGTCCGGCTATGTGGCACAGGGACCATGGTCCTGCAGACAGAAAACACAGAGAAGTGAGATACCAGCCGTCGGACAGAGTTAACCTTGCAATTCAGTATGTGATGCTTGGAACAAAGTCTATAGAGCAACACGGGGTGCTTCACTGAAAACGCACTGGCAGCGGGGTACCAGAACTACCGACCACAGAGTGGGAAATGTATGGTAGATGACTGGATTTACCATGTGGAAAACTGACTGGCCGACAGGAATAGAATTCCAGAGCACCCAAGATGACTCCAGTCAGCCTCCCACATAAGGTGGGGTACTAGAGTGCGGTCCGACCAAATGGTTGACCAGGTGGAATAGAGAACTCAACAGCCGAAGGAATGGCCGACTGACATCAAGCCCGCATGCCTGTAGGGACCCTACCCCAGTTCCCTCACCCAGCAATGAGATACGGAAAAACCGGCTATGCTCGCGGCAGCGGGTATACCCTGCCAGGGAGGAGCTGACTTTTTTTTTTTCCTAGTGGCAAGAGCATATACCCATCAGTTAAGTGTCCCCCAATGAAGAGGGCAAGAGAAATAAAAGCACCTTTAGGAATTGTTTTAGGACACCTTCATAGTGCTTCATAATTTCATTTAAATATTCTTGCTTGTGTTAATATTTTTGTGTGTGTGTGTCACTTTGTACATTTGTTTTTAAGCCCTACAGAGAATCCTATGCAGATTTATCAGTCTGCATAGAACTATAACTGTCTGGTTTTGGCCATA
This sequence comes from Hyla sarda, assembly GCF_029499605.1. Classification (NCBI taxonomy): domain Eukaryota; kingdom Metazoa; phylum Chordata; class Amphibia; order Anura; family Hylidae; genus Hyla; species Hyla sarda. Next base: position 158,481,715 of record NC_079196.1, on the reverse strand, counting down.
ACAACCAATCACAGTTCAGCTTTCATATCTTAACATGCTCTGGTAAAGGGAAAGCTTAGCTGTGATTGGTTGCTGTGGGAAAAATCAGACAGTTTCGGGCAGATTGATCTATCTGGGCCATTGTATATGTAGTGAATTTTATACTTCCCTATAGACTCTTAATAAACCTCTGGCCACAGTGTTTTGCCCAAATATAAATGCGCCAAAACAACCGTGTTGTTAAACTATTTCCTCCCTAGAATTGAGAGGGGAAAAAAAAAAAAAAAAAAAAGTGTCCATGATTCTGCATTATTTGTTAGAAAATGTTTTTATTTTCAGGAGATTGGGTGATAACACTGTTGGGCTTTGTTCACACAGGAAATGTCTGTGCTGACATTGAAATCAATGGAGCTCCGCTGCGGAATTCTGTACAAAAAATTCCAATCTGTGAACATAGCCTAAGGGCTCTTTCACATGATTTTCTGTTGCAGATTTTACTACCAATTGAAGTCAATGGACAGCAAAATCTAAAGTAAATCTGCAGCATAAAATATACACGTACCCTAAGGCAGGGGTTTTACTAAGGATTTCCTGTCCAGAAGTAAAGAGTGTAAGGTTCCATATTTACACAGCAGAATCCAACAGAAATATATCATCGGAAATTCTGTTGCAGCAGAGTCCCATGGTTTTCACATCTGCTGTGGAAATTAAAATTCTTGACTCCAGAAACATCTCAATTCTTGCTTGTGCTGCCTTCTCCTGCCACCGGGGAATGTCCAGTTTGAAATTCCACCATGGAATTGGGGCTTGAGTCCGTGCAGGCATTGCCATCCCAATAGACAGCAATGTTTTTTTTTTTGCCAGAACAACGTGAAAGATCATTCTTTTTCTGGCAGAATTTCACCGCTTCTGAAATTCCGAAGTGTGCACTGTGCAATGCAATCCAATTGACAACAATGAGAATCTGCTGCTAAGTGGACGCTGGGATATTCCTCAGTATGAACCTAACTTTAGAGCTTATCCTTCGATACAGTTTAGATATCAATTTTAGCATAGTTGAGTAAATTAAAATACACAGGGTAGAGCTATTGTTGCAAATGTGTTAAAACTGGTGAACACACCTTGCACCAAATTTATTAGTTTTAGATACTTTTTGCACCTTGATAAGACAAGTGGCTTGGTTTAGTAGAAAAAAGGGGTGTTGCCTTAGATTATCACGAGTAGGTGGCTTAATCTTAGACACAGTGTCCAAAGGTGGGCCAGGTTATGTTCACACATCAGAATTTCTGTGCCGATTTCTGCACAGAGATTAAGCTGCAGCAGAGCCCCATGGACTTCGAGTTACGCTAGCATTCACTTTAACAGGTCCTCCGGAAATCTGCCACTATTGGAGACGTTTGACAAATATGAGCATGTGAATACGGGCTGCACAATATCATAAAAGCAATTGAATCGCGATTTTTGTGAATTGGGATATGGCCCCTCTGGGGAAAACTTGTGATTATCTGCTCAGGCCAGGTCCCGTGTGCGGCTTCAGGTGGGGGCCGGCCAGAGAAGGTAAAAACAAATTCAAATACTAAGTCAGTGTTTCTTAACCAGGATGCCTCCAGCTGTTGCAAAATAATGTGACTGTGGGAGGAATAGAAATTAAATGGGGGAGATGCAAGATTGGGCATGAAATAGGGGGATTTCACTATTTGTTTATTATATTGCATTGCAATATTTCGCCCATAATCACAGTTTCCTTATATCGTGCAGCCCTAATGTGAACATACCTTCAGGGTATATTCACATATACAGTATCCTGCGCAGAATTTGAAGCTGCAGAGCTCAATGTAAACTGACTGACTGAATACAACTTAAAATCTGCAGCTCCAAATCCTGCACATCAAATATGCGCAGGATCCTGTACATGTGAATAGACCCAAAAACACAATCTAACACAGATGTATTAATCTGTTGAAGACAAAACTGGAGTGATTTACGCATAGCAACCAATCACATCTTGACTTTCATTGCTCTATAGTTTGATAAGAAATTAAAGCTGAGCCTTGAACGGTACATGGGCAAACCACTCTAGTTTTGTCTCCAACAGATCTATAATTTAGGCCATTGTGTTACTTATCTAACCTATAAAAGAACTTTGCTCCATTCACAATTCTACTGCTTGTATCTGAAAACCATTAGTACAAGACTACAGTAGAATATCTGGTTTTCTTCTACAGCAGATTATGCACAGAGCCCCTGCAGATATTGAAACAGCAAGCAAGACAACAGAAGTGTGAATTCAGTTTGAGTACTCATACGCAGCAGATTTGTTGCAGAATTTTCTGATTCAGTTCCATTGATTTAAATAACACTGACTCCTACAAATCCTATTCAGATGAGACAGTAGCAGAATTTCTGTAAAAAAGGATAAGTAATGTGAATGAAACTTCACACACACATTTCTACACATAAACTGGGTTTAAAAAGTGGCTTTACTAGCTGGAAAATGTATTATCACGAATTCTAAGCTGACTAAATATCAGCACCCAGTACTACTGGTATTGGTTGCAAACCAAAAAAAAAAAGAAAAAAGTTATGTAGGAAATGTACTTGTTTTACCAAGTACTTCTAGTCATGATTTCTTTCTGGCCCTGCGAATAAGGAAATTGCATAGACATAGGGGGAGATTTATCAAAGGATTGACAGTTTTTTTTCCATCTATATTTGTCACACAGAAAGTCGCAGTCTAAATATGTGCAACTTTTTTTTGTGACTCTTGCTTTAGAGGAGTTTTAGAACATGATGCATTCTAGTCTATTTTAGATGGAAAAAGGCCTTGGTGCTGAATTTATCAATAGCGACTTTTCAGCGAAAAATCGCGTTGGCTGAAAGTACGCCGAAATGTCAGACCATGCTGGAGCAGGTTTAAATACAGTTTAAGGCTGCATTCACACCTCGTTTTTATGTTACAGCTGCCGGATCCGGCTGGGGGAGGGGCAAACCGGGCTCTCCCGTACCCCAGCCATACCAGCGATGAAATCCATTTACTTTAATGAGCCGACCGGCGTCAAGCAGTGACTCCGGTCGGCTCATTTTTTACCCATATCTGTTTTTTTTGACTGAACCTAAAACCATAGTATATTATTACGGTTTTAGGTCTGGTCAGGAAACCTCATAAGGGTAAAAAATTAGCCGACTGGAGTCACCGGTACCCGTAACGTAAAAAACGAGGTGAGAATGCAGCCTAAACCATAGATCTTGCGACTTGATAAATTAAGCGCACAAGAGACCGGCCAAACCCTCTGTGGGTTGGTCTATATTGATGCGGGGAAATAGACAACTTTGATAAATCTCCCCCATAGAGTTCCATGGTCCATATGGTTCAGAAATGGGATATGTACAAATAGGAAAGGTAGGATTGTCCAAGATTAGGTAAAGAGTCTACTTTTTGTTCCCAAGTAATGGTGCCACTCCTGTGTATGGAGCTGAGCTGCAATACCAAACACTGCCCGTAAACAAGAGTGGTGGTGTTTCCAAATATAAAAAAAAAAGTAGAACCTTTTTTCTAATACTAATATAAACCTGCATCAGTTTTTGATTCTTTCCCATTGTCCATCTGCTTTTTTCTTATATGAACGGGGCTCTCCATTAGGAAATACAGATACTTGAGGATGTGGATTGTCCTTCAGATACTGAAGTGAAGATTTCATATGTTGGACAAAATGTGGAGGTTCTGCCTGTGGAGATGTGGAAAAACACTGAAAAAAAAAAAAACAAGAGAAAGTGTAGTCAGTAGAGTACAGCAGTGTTCGCATACCTGTGGCTTAAAGGGGTACTCCCAAGCCTATCCTTTCCCTCTCACAAACCTATTCATTTATCTAAATATCATTAGCTACATAGAGCAGTTTCCCTCTTTCAGCTGTCACTTACATGCAGGGAGTGAGAGAAAGACATAATTATCAGATCTACCTTGTCTGTGCAAAGCCCTCACTGAGAGTAGCCCCCACCCTCCTGGAAGACAAACACCACATGATTTCTGTCTTGTCTAGGAGTCTGGCTTCACAGCCACATCTCCCCTCTCTGTGTGAGGATCTTGCCAACAGAGAAACAGCCCATGGTCTCCTCAGCACATAACTTGTCCTCCTGTAGATCTAATCACTGACCGCTGCCATTAAGAGCATAGCATGATTTATTGCTGGGGAGGGAGGAGATAGTTTGAAAAAAAAAAAAAAAAAAACAACACATGTACAGTGTGTGCTGCTGCTTACAACACAGCACGCACACAGATAGCAAAAAGGAATTGGCTGGCAGCCATTACACAGAACGGCACTGACTGCTAAGAGTTGTAGTCTGTGCTGCAAGCAAGGAAAAATAATATTTAAGAGACAACAAGGTCCACAGGAGCTGGCATAATCACATGGATATCTACAGGGACACAGAACAGGTATTGTGGTGGCTTTGGGGCATTTTTATTTTTATTAACTTCCCTGGAGCCCTCCTTTAAACAAATTACAGTTTGTTTTTTGTTTGTTTTTTAATTTAAGTGAAAACCCAACCCCATATGCACACATACAGTCATGGCCGTAAATGTTGGCAACCCTGAAATTTTTCTACAAAATTTAGTATTTCTCCCAGAAAAGGATTGCAGTAACATGTTTTGCTATACACGTTTATTCCCTTTGTGTGTATTGAAATTTAACAAAAAAAAGGAGGAAAAAAAGCAAATTGGACATAATGTCACACCAAACTCCAAAAATGATCTGTACAAAATGATTGTCTCCTTTCAAAATTGTGGAAAAATAAGATTGTTTCAGTGATGCTCCTTTAAACTTACCTGGGGCAAGTAACAGGTGTGGGCAATATAAAAATCACACCTGAAAGCAGGAGAGAAGTTCACTTAGACACACAATGCAAAGACTGTGTGCCACACTAAGCATGGACGACAGAAAGAGGAGAAAAGAACTGTGAGGACTTGAGAACCAAAATTGTGGAAATATCAACAATCTCAAGGTTACAAGTCCATCTCCAGAGAGCTAGATTTGCCTTTGTCCACAGTGCGCAACATTATCAAGAAGTTTGCAACCCATGACACTGTAGCTAATCTCCCTGGGCTTGGACGGAAGAGAAAAATTTATGAAAGGTGTCAACGCAGGATAGTCTGGATGGAGGATAAGCAGCCCCAAACAAATTCCAAAGATATTCAAGCTGTCCTGTAGGCTCAGGGAGCATCAGTGTCAACACAAACTATTCGTCAACATTTAAATGAAATGCTATGCAAGAGACCAAGGAGGACCCCACTGCTGACACAGAGACATAAAAAAGCAAGACTACATTTTGCCAAAATGAACTTGAGAAAGCCAAAATCCTTCTGGGAAAACATCTTGTGGACAGATGAGACCAAGATAGAGCTTTTTGGTAAAGCACATCATTCTACTGTTTACCGAAAATGAATTGAGGCCTACAAAGAAAAGAACACAGTACCTACAGTGAAATATGGTGGAGGTTCAATTATGTTTTGCTGCCTCTGGCACTGGGTGCCTTGAATGTGTGCAAGGCATGAAATCTGAGGATTACCAACGGATTTTGGGTCGCACTGTACAGCCCAGTGTGAGAAAACTGGGTTTGCATTTGAGATCTTGGGTCTATACCCAACATACGTCAAAAAGCACCCAGAAATGGATGGCAACAAAGCGCTGGAGAGTTCTGAAGTGGCCAGCAATGAGTCCAGATCTAAATTATTGATGGTTTTTGGAAGCAAATTATTTCAGTTATTTTTTTTTCAAAGGGTATGCAACCAAATATTAAGTTAAGGGTGCCAATAATAATTTTGTCCAGCCCATTTTTGAAGTTTGGTGTGACATGTCAAATTTGCTTTTTTTCCCTCCCTTTTTACATTTAGTACCAATACACACAAAGGGAATAAACGTGTATAGCAAAACATGTGTTACTGCAATCCTTTTCTGTGAGAAATACTTAATTTTCTTGAAAAATTTCAGGGGTGCCAACATTTACGGCCATGACTGTGGTACATGTAAAAGTTCACCGATGTGTGTCAGAGGTTTTTCAGAAATCGTGGACAAAACGTCAAAGTCCAGGAGATTTATTGTGGGCAAGAATGTAAAGTAGGAGACTGTTCCTGCTCCTGTACATTGAGCAGCAAGCATACATGGCTGATCAGAGATAAGTAGTGATGCTGTACGGTATCACCACTTACACTCATTCTGCACCCAGTCCAGCGATTGTTCACTAAGCAGTGAGGGGTACAGTGTATGCCTCTCTGCTCAGGTTAAACGAGCAGGGACTCCTACCTTGACAGCAGGATACCCTGTTGTTGTACATACTTTCAATTTGACAGGAGTCCCATTAGTACAATTCCAAATTGAATCTGACAGGCAATTTGAGTGAATCTAATAAAAATAAATTTTGGAGCATTCATTTGTATCTACTAGCTACAACTAATATATTTACTTGACAGGTAGCTTTTTTTTTTTTCTAACTAACCACAGTAGTTACTTATTAGACATAGTACTACAGGATTTAGCTGAACAAGTCCGCTGTATACTCACTTCCAGGATCTGCCGGTCTTCCTGATTCAGCCAAAAATCTATGTTTGGGAAAGGTTGCCAGGAATAAGGACCAATGTTTAACTGCTCATTTTCAGCATCATAAATATTCACCATCTAAGACCAAGACATCAACGTAGTGTTACTTATCTATTAAAATCAGTCACGTGATGTTGCATCTGACTTTTAGACACAATTTTGAATAGAACTTGTCCCACAAGAAAGCAGTGCATTGTGGGAGCTCAGATATACAGAAATTGTATTTACTTTTTAGCTATGTTTCTTTACTAATAGTTTGGAATTGTTTTATAAAATCTATAAGTAAACTCTTCTAAGTTCACATATTAAGGGGTAACTGACTATTGTGCAGCAGCTTAGGCTCTGTTCACACTGTCAGACGGATTAATTTCAAAGTCCCCATCAACTGTCCTGTCACATTTGATGGAAAGAATAACCCTGGCATGCATTGCTTTTCCCCCATCAAAATGATCTCTCTATGGGGTCATTCAGGCACCAGTGTAATCCATAGTTCAACTAATGCACTGTAGTTTCTGTTATACCTGAAAATGAAGTGTGAACTGGTCCTCCAATGGTCACTAAGCTGCAGCACGGAGGACATTATAGTGCAATGTAAGCTGTAAATCCAGCTCTGGGTGTCACATAACACTCACTAAATCTTTCAGCATTTCTATGTCCTTTTATGCTTCTGTCTCCCTCCTCCTACCCTCTCCATAGGCAAGTGTTTACCAACCTTTTTCAGCTCGGGGCACACCTTGGAAATTTTGTTTTACCATGCAAACCTACCAATCCCCTAACTTCCCACCCCAGCTTTCCCTGTATATAGGACCTGCACCCCCAATGTTTATTTCAGTAACAACCCCCACAATGTGACTCCAGCAGCTCCTGCCATACATAGTAATATCAAATGTGATTAGTGCTCAAGATCTGAATATATGGCAAATGTTATTTGTTACACATCATAATAATTAAAAGGATATATTTGTCAACATTACACAATGCTTCCCCCATCAAGGCCCTTGCTGGTAGGAGGCAATCAATATATACAAATAGATAGGATAAGGTAAATGGTATAAAATGCTGAATGATAAAAATAGTGAACAGATTTAAATGTCCATCCCAAAATTGCCTGCAACGTTTTCTTGATTGAGGTAGTAGTAGAACAATAGCAAGTCTGTATAATAAGTCTATGAAGAACGTAGGTGGAAAAGCGTACCGCTCACCCAATTGTCGTTCACCTGGTTCTTGTAGCCGGGTCTGCGATGTGCAGACCTAGTTGTATCAGTGTGGATCTGGTTCTTGCAGCCGGACAAGCAATGTTACAGTTACTGGTATAGACCTAGTGTCAGAAGCGTGGAGCTGTGCACAGAGCGATAATGATGCCGGCGATGTCGCTCCTCTCCTGTGATCGTACGTGCCTCCAGGTTCTTGCACTCACTAGTAACGTGCTGACTTGAATATATGCAGAGATGCCTGTAGTGATATTGGAGATGCAGTTAAGTTGTTGCCGATTGCGATGGTTTGTGGTAGCAGTGAAAGAAAAAAAACTTTGCGTCCTCGTGGCAGGGAACAGGAATATCCAATGATATAGAGCATAAGCTTAGCATGCTAATATTTAGACATGTTTTGGTCCCTCCTTGGTCCATCCTACTGCTTGCTGATTTACTGAGGAAGGTCCCTAAGGAGGGACCAAAACATCTCTAAATATCAGCATGCTAAGCTTATGCTCTATACCATTGGATATTCCTGTTCCCTGCCACGAGGACGCAAAGTTTTTTTCTTTCACTGCTACAACAAACCATTGCAATCGCCAACAACGTAACTGGCATCTCTAATATCACTACAGGCATCTCTGCATACATTCAGGTCTGCACGTTACTAGTGAGTGCAAGAACCCGGAGGCGCGCACGATCACAGGAGAGGAGCGACATCGACGACATCATTATCACTTTGTGAGCAGCGCCACGCTTCTGACACTAGGTCTACACCGGTAACTGTAACATCAGTCAGCTAAAGACACTGACTTCTGAGAAGCTGGTGCGGGCGGCAGTGTGCTCCTCCATTAATGATCCTCTTTAAACATTGCTATGTCATTAAGTTCAATTCTAAACACAGTTTCCAGTTTAAAGTAGTATTCCATATCAATATATCTGCTATACCATTTTAAATAACTCTGCTTGCTGTCATTCAATAAAAACTCTTACTACTGCCAGTGGAAAACTGTCCTATGATGGGCACACAGGTCAAACTTGTCCTGAGCAGAGCCCCTAAGTGACCATCACATGACCATGGACAGATTTTTACCTGCTATAAATAAAACATGGTCCTGATGAATAACTACACAGTGTTTAATTTTGTTAAGAGATGAAACAAAAATCATTTATTTTGTTAATATATGATGAATATACTTTATTTGCTGAAGCTGGAATACCCTTTAAAAAAATGTCTATTTTCAATATGTTACTATAAATGTTACTCTAGTAACTAAAATAATCTGAATGTTAAGCTGCCAACACATGGATAACATCAGTCCAGTTACTAAGTACACTTACATGTCCTCCAGTTAGAATGTATGCAGAACGCAAATCCTCATCTGGCTGCCGGTCCGGAAATGTTGCTTTGGAAATTTCTCCTGTCTTAACATTTACTGCTGAATGAAGAATAACCAGAATGGGTTACAGCAGATAAACTAAAGGAAACATTTTTTTCTTACAGTATTTTTGTGGCAATTAATTTTGTTAAAATTTAATCAAAATAACTGGTCTCTTTAACCCCTTAAAGACACAGGACGCAAATGTACGCCCTGGTACTTAATGCACCAGGACGTACATTTAAGTCTTGTGCATGATGCGGGCACCGGAGTGGTGCTCGCATCATGCACGGCAGGTCCCGGCTGCTATCAGCAGCCAGCAACCCGCCAGTAATGGCGTACATCAGCCATCACGCTGATGTCCACCATTAACCACTCAGATGCAGTGATCAATACAGACCACGGTATTTTCGGCAATGCGGGTGTTAAAATGGATGATCTGATCGCCAGTGGCACTGCCACGGGGATTCGATCATCCAACATGGCGGCCGGAGGTTCCCTTACCTGCTCCGGCTGTCTCCAGGGGCCTTCTGATCTGAGATCAAGCAGACCAGAACAGAAGATCGCCAATAACACTGATCAGTGCGATCAAATGTTTGCTATAAAACATAAAAAGTGTAAAAAATAAAATAAAAATCCCCTGCACCAATAAAAATGTAAATCATCCCTTTTTCCCCCCCATTTTACCCCCAAAAAGCGTAAAACAAACAAATTTATGAACATATTTGGTATCGCCACGTACGTAACTATCAAAATATAATGTTAATAATACCATATGGTGAACGGCTTAAATGTGGGAAAAAAAATCCCAAATTACTGCTTTTTTGTCACATCACATTCCCCAAAACATTTATAAAAAGCGATTTAAAAGTTTCATATACCTATATGTGGTATTGATAAAAAGTACAGATCACAGCGCAAAAAATTAGCCTTCATACAGCCGCCTATGACGAAAAAAAGAGAAAGTGATAGGTCGTCAAAATAGAGGGATTTTAAACATTGATTTATTTGGTTAAAAAGTGTAAGATTTTTTTTTAAAGGGGTATTCCGGGCAAAAACATCTTATCCCCTATTCAAAAGGATAAGGGATAAGATGTTTTTGCCCGGAATACCCCTTTAACCTGTTAAGGACTAAGGGCGTACATGTACGCCTTTGCTCTCTGGTACTTAAGGACCAAGGACCGGATCGGGGTGACTGCTGATATCGATCAGCAGGCACCCCGCACAAATGCCCAGGGGGGGGGTCATCATCAGACCCCCCCCCCCCATGTCTGTGATAGCCGCAAATCACAAGTAAATTCACACTTGCGATTTGCACGATTACGGGTCATTACGGGTCTATGGTGACCCGCAATATAAGGGGGATCGCGGTTGTCTAAGACACCTACGATCCCCCTGAAGGGATAGGAGTGAGGTGGCAGAGCTGCCACCCCTCCAAACCATGCTATTGGGCGTCTGGAAGCGACGTCCAATAGCAGATCGGGGGCGGGGGGGGGGGGTTAACTTTCGTTTTCCCCGTTCTGCCCACCCACAATAGGCGGGGCAGGATGGGGAAACGACAGAGGACCGGCGCCGAAGTCCACTTACCCTGCGGGCGACGATTGGTGTTGGAGATCGGCGGGCGGCATGTCGTGCGGCTGGCTCCCTGGATCCGACGGAAGACGGTAAGTTGCCTAGCAACATCTAGAGGGCTACAGTCTGAGACCACTATACAGTGGTCTCTACACTGTTGCCCTCCAGATGTTGCAAAACTACAACTCCCAGCATGCCCAGACAGCTGTCATGCTGGGATTTGTAGTTTTGCAACAGCTGGAGGGCTACAGTTTGTATATCACTGTGCAGTGAACTGTGGCCCTCTAGATCTTGCAAAACTACAACTCCCAGCATGCCCACATAGCAGTTTGCTGTCTGGGCATGCTGAGATTTGTAGTTTTGCAATATCTGGAGGGTCACAATTTGGAGATCACTGTGCAGTGGTTTCTGAACTGTAGCCCTCCAGATGTTGCAAAACTGCAAAGTGTGCCTCCAGCTGTTGTACTTTTGCAACTCCCAGCATGCACGGTCTGTCAGTGCATGCTGGGAGTTGCAGTTTTGAAACAGCTGGAGGTTTGCCCCCCCCCCCCCATGTGAATGTACGCGGGCAGGTTTACAGTAAGTTTCCTGCTTCAAGTATGAGCTGCGGCAAATTTTTTGCCGCAGCGCAAACTCCTAGCGGTAAGCTCACTGTAAACCTCTGCCAGTGTGAATGCACCCTAAAAACACTATACTACCACATAATAAAGGGTAAAACACTACATATACACCCCCTTACACAGTCCCCCCCCGAATAGAAATGAAAAATGTATTGTACAGCAGTGTTTCCAAAACGGAGCCTCCAGCTGTTGCAAAACAACAACTCCCAGCATTTCAGGACAGCCACTGACTGTCCAGGCATGCTGGGAGTTTAGCAACAGCTGGAGGCACCCTGTTTGGGAATCACTGGCATAGAATACCCCTATGTCCACCCCTATGCAATCCCTAATTTAGTCCTCAAATGCGCATGTTGCTCTCTCACTTCGGAGCCCTGTCGTATTTCAAGGAAACAGTTTAGGACCACATATGGGGTATTTCCGTATTCAGGAGTAATTGCACTACAAATTTTGGGGGGGCTTTTTCTCCTTTTACCCCTTATGAAAAGGAAAAGTTGGGGTCTACACCAGCCTGTTATAAAATAAAAACATGCTGGTGTTGTCTTTTACTTTTTATTTTCACAAGAGGTAAAAAGGAAAAAAAAGACCCCCAAAATTTGTAACACAATTTCTCCTGAATACAGAAATACCCCATATGTGGGTGTAAAATGCTCTGCGGGCACACAACAAGGCTCAGGATTGAGAGCGCACCATGTACATTTGAGGCCTAAATTGGTGATTTGCACAGGGGTGGCTGATTTTACTGAGATTCTGAAATAAACGTCAAAAAATAAATACCCACATGTGACCCCATTTTGGAAACTACACCCCTCATGGAACATAACAAGGGGTATAGTGAACTTTACAACCCACAGGTGTTTCACGAATTTTCATTAAAGTTGGATGGGAAAATAAAAATAAATTAAAAAATTCTCACTAAAATGCTGGTGTTACCCTAAATTTTCACAAGGGGAAATAGCAAAAAAAAAAGCCCCCCAAAATTTGTAACCCCATTTCTCTTGAGTATGTAAATGCCCCCATACGTGGATGTAAAGTGCTCTGCTTGCAAACTACAATGTTCAGAAGAGAAGGAGCGCCATTGTGATTGTGATTTGTCCGGAATTGAAGGCCATGTGTGTTTACAAAGCCCCCATAGTGCAAAATTTTATTTTTCATTTGCTCAGGCAACTGTTCCAAAGATCTGTCAAATGCCAGTGGAGTGTAAATACTCACTGCACCCCTTATTAAATTCTGTGAGGGGTGTAGTTTCCAAAATGGGGTCACATGTGGGCGGGTCCACTGTTCTGGCACCACGGGGGGGCTTTGTAAACGCACTTGGCCCCCGACTTCCATTACAAACAAATTCCCTTTCCAAAAGCTCAATGGCGTTCCTTCTCTTCTGAGCATTGTAGTGCGCCAGCAGAGCACTTGACGTCCCCACATGGGGTATTTCCATACTCAGAAGAAATGGGGTTACAAATTTTGGGGGTCATTTTCTCCTATTACTCCTTGTAAAAATGTAAAATTTGGGGAAAAACCAGCATTTTAGTGAACTTTTTTTTTTTCATTTACACATCAGACTTTAACAAAAAGTCATCAAACACCTGTGGGGTGTTAAGGCTCACTGGACCCCTTGTTAAGTGCCTTGAAGGGTGTAGTTTCCAAAATGGTATGCGATGTGTGTGTGTGTGTGTGTGTGTGTGGGGGGGGGGGGGGGGGGTTCTGCTGTTCTGGCACCATAGGGACTTCCTAAATGTGACATGCCCCCCAAAAACCATTTCAGAAAAACTCACTCTCCAAAATCCCATTGTCGCTCCTTCCCTTCTGAGCCCGCCGAACACATGAGATATATCCTTACTCGAGAGAAATTGGGTTACAAATTTTTAGAGGATTTGTCTCCTTTTACCTCAAAAACTGGGTCTACAAGAACATGAGTGTAAAAAAAAAAAGAAAATATGAAGATTTTGAATTTTCTCCTTTTTTGCTGTTATTCCTGTGAAACACCTAAAGGGTTAAAACACTTACTGAATGTCATTTTGAATACTTTGAGGGGCACAGTTTTTATAATGGGGTCATTTGTGGGGTATTTCTAATAGGAAGGCCCTTCAAACCTGAACTGGTCCATGAAAAATTCCGATTTTGAAAATGTTGTGAAAAATTGGAAAATTGCTGCTGAACTTTGAAGCCCTCTGATGTTTTCCAAAAGTAAAAACATGTCAACTTTATGATGTTAACATAAAGTAGACAAATTTTATTTGTGAGCCCAAATATAAATTTGGAATGTCTATTTTCCTTACAAGCAGAGAGCTTCAAAGTTAGAAAAATGCTAAATTTTCCATTTTTTTCATCAAATTTTGGAATTTTTCACCAAGAAATGATGCAAGTATCGACAAAATTTTACCACTAACATAAAGTAGAATATGTCACGAAAAAACAAACAATCTCGGAATCAGAAAGAAAGGTAAAAGCATCCCAGAGTTATTAATGTGTAAAGTGAAAGTGGTCAGATGTGCAAAAAAACGCTCTGGTCCTACATTGAAAATTGGCCTGGTCCTTAAGGGGTTAAAAAAAATCTCACACTTTTTAACCAAATTGACCAATGTTTAAAATCCCTCAGATGGCGGGGGGGGGGGGGGGGATCAGACATCTTATCCCCTATCCTTTGGGTATGTAGTCATGGGTATCATCTTAACCGTATTGACCCGCAGAATAAACACAACATGTAATTTTTACCATAATATGTACAGCGTGAAAACGAAACCTTCCAAAACTTGCAAAATTAGGGTTTTCTTTTCAATTTCCCCACACAAATAATATTTTTTTGGTTGCACCATACATTTTATGGTAAAATGAGTGATGTCATTACAAAGGACAAATGGTTGCTCAAAAAACAAGCCCTAATATTGGTCTGTGGATAAAAATATAAAAGTATTATTGATTTTAGAAGGCGAGGAGGAAAAAAGCAAACATGCAAAAATAAAATTGGCTGTGTCCTTAACCTCTTAAGGGCACAGCCCATTTTGGCCTTAAGGGCACATCCAATTTTATTTTTGCATTTTTGTTTTTTCATTCTCGCCTACATAAATCCATAACTCTCTTATATTTCCATTCACAGACCCATATGAGCGCTTGTTTTTTGCGTGACCAGTTGTACTTTGTAATGTCACAAATTTTACCCTAAAATGTATGGTAAATCTAAAAAATGATTTCTTGTGTAAGGAAACTTTAACGAAAATCACAATATTGTTAATTTAGGGGTAGGTTTCATTTTCACTCGGTACACTTTGACGTTTTCTTTATTCTCTGGCTCAATTATGGACATTTATCAACGGGTTTAGTCAGGTTTTCTTTACTATAATTGTCGCAAAATTGTCGCAACTGCGACTACACGATTTTTCGTGCGACATTTTGACTGGAAAGCGAGAAAAGCAAGTTTTCCTAAAATTTACTATGTAGTAATAATTTTAAAATGGACTACGAGTAGTCAGGTATTTATTAACTGCGACAGTCGCAACTGCGCAAAAAAAAGTCGCAACAGCGTTAAAAATTGACTAAATTTACTCCAGCTCAAACATGGAGCAGAAAAAGCTACTACCAAAGTAAAAAAGGAAAAATTGCTTACGTGAAAGAAAATTATCAACAGGCTGAAACCAGTTGATAAATAAGTCGCACATAAGCAAAAAAAAAGTAAGGAAAAAATTACTAAAAAAAAGAATACATAAGCAAACATTGATAAATGTCCCTCAATATGATTAAAATGATACTTATGGTTACATACTTTTCTATTAGTTTACTGCTTTTAAAAAATCTCAAATCTTTTACAAAATCAGTACAATTTAAAATTGCCCTGCTTTGACCACCTCTAACTTTCTCAGTGTTCCGTATACGGGGATGTGTGAGGACTTAATTTTTACGCCATGGCCTGTAGTTTTTTTTTAGTACCACTTCTGCGTATTTGTGACTTTTTGATCGTTTTTAATAAAATAAAATAAAAGTCAGTGATATGGCCAAAAAGCAGAAATTGTTTCTCTCTTTTTTGTATTTATCACGGATCTGAGGACTATCAGAGGCAGATATAAGTGAGATCGCTGATGTCCACCATTCCCAGCAGATCCGTGGCTGTCAGGACCCGCCGTGAATGAAGCGAGCGCAACTCCTGCGCTCGCTTCATAGCCGTGCCGTAAATGTACGGCGCTGTGAGCAAAGTGCCTCGCTGCAGCGCCAAACATTTACGGCGCATGTCCTTAAGGGGTTAAGGCCAAAATGGGCTGTGTCCCTAATGGGTTAATCTTTGTGACACTATGGTAATAAACCATGAGCCTGAGCTAATCAGTTTTAGTTCCAGAGCAATAGGAGGAGACCAACAGGTCAAGAAAAAACCCAAACTGTCCGAGACCCAGAAGAAAAAAAATAAAATAAAAACATAACCGAACACACCCTCGGACAGAGAACCAAACGGAAACCCCAAAAAGGGCGGGAGCTGTGTCCCCCAATGGATCCTCCGAGAAGGAGATTTTACGGTAAGTAAACAAAAATCTCCTTTTCTCTATCGGCTCCATTGGGGGACACAGACCGTGGGACGTACCAAAGCCGTCCCTTGGGTGGGCAGATAAGCAGTCAAGCAGACGGCCGATCTACTGCCGCCTGCAACACTTTACGACCCAGACTAGCATCAGCCGATGCGAAGGTATGAGCTCGGTAGAACCTCGAGAAAGTGTGCAAAGACGACCAGGTAGCCGCCTTGCAAATCTGCGAGGCCGAGGCTCTATTTAGGAGAGCCCAGGATGCCCAAAACAGAACGGGTAGAATGAGCCACAACCCTGAAAGGAGGAATCTTCCCCTTACAGTGATAGACTTCCGAAATGGCGGACCGAATCCACCGAGAAATGGTGGCCTTGGAAGCAGGTTATCCCTTACGACGACCTTACGTAAGGACGAAAAAGGAATCACACTGACGAAACGAAGAAGTGATGGAGAGATAAGACCGAACAGCCCGAACCACGTCCAGCTTGTGCAGTAAGCGCCCCTTAGGATGAGAAGGAGTAGGACAAAAAAAAAAAAGACGGGAGGACGATGTCCTCATTGAGATGAAAGGCCGAAACCACCATAGGCAAAAAGGAAGGATCTGGCCGAAAAACAACCCTGTCCTGTTGGATCACCAGAAACGGAGAACGGCAGGAGAGAGCTGCCAATTCAGACAGACACCCTCTGGATGGAGGTGATAGCAACAAGAAACGCCACTTTCCAAGAAAGGAGGCGGAGAGACACTTCTCTAATGGGCTCAAAGGGTTCACCCTGGAGGGCACTCAGAACCAAATTCAAGCCCCAAGGGGGAGAGGGTGACCGACAAGGAGGAACAGCATGCGCCACTCCTTGAAGGAAGGTCCGGACATGAGAATTAGAAGACAGGGGCCGCTGGAAAATAATAGCACGGGGCCGAAACCTAACCTTTAAAAGGGAACTGAGAGACAACCCCAGTTCCAAACCCGACTGCAAAAAAGGAGAGAAGACAGGTAACCGAGGTGGTTACCGGGGATAAGTCCTGAGCTTCACACCAACGAAAATAAGACCGCCAAGTATGGTGGTAAATTCTTGCGGAGGAGGGCTTACAAGCCCTGAGCATGGTGTGAATAACTTGGGAAGACAACCCACGGGCCCTCAAAACCGCGGTCTCAACCGCCACGCCGCCAAATGCAGCGACTGTAAATTGGGATGGCAAAGAGGACCCTGAGAGAGCAGGTCCGGACGGAGCGGAAGGCGCAGTGGAACGTCGTCCAGGAGCCTGACTACATCGGCGTACCACGACCTTCGGGGCCAATCTGGAGCTACCAGAATGCCGGGGATGCCCTCTGTTTTGAGCTTCCTCAGCACCCTGGGAAGGTGCGGAAGGGGAGGGAACAGATAGGGTAGGGCAAACCCCGCCTAAGGAATCACTAGGGCATCCACGGCCAGAGCCTGAGGGTCCCGGGACTTTGACACAAAAGGAAGGATCTTCTGATTATGTCGGGACGCGAAGAGGTCCACGTCCGGAATGCCCCAGAGGTCGCAGAGTTGCGCGAAGACCTCTGGATGTAGAGACCACTCGCCGGGATCAGGTGAGGACCGACTGAGGAGTCCGCTTCCCAGTTGAGCACTCCCGGAATGTGAATCGCCGAAATGGCCGGAACCTTGCTTTCCGCCCAGGTGAGAATCTTCGTCACCTCGGCCATGGCTGCCGAGCTGCGAGTGCCGCCTTGTCGATTTATGCACGCCACGGCTGTGGCGTTGTCCGACTGGATGCGGACAGGACAGGACTCCCAATGAAGACAAAGAAGAATCGCCCATAATTACAATATGTTTTTCGGAAGAAGGGTCTCTCGGGGAGACCAGAGTCCCTGAACAGTCCAAACCCTGAACACGCCGCCCCAGCCCGACAGGCTGGCATCCGTTGTAACTACCTGCCAGTGAAAGGGAAGAAATGACCACCCTTGGAGAAGAAGGGGGGAGCAGAGCCACCAGAGCAGAGACTGACAGACCCTGCGAGGGAGAACAATCTGACGATCGAGGGACAGAGGAGACCTGTCCCATCGAGAGAGAATCACCAGTTGAAGGGGGCGGTAATGAAACTGGGCAAAGGGTACGGCCTCCATAGTTGCCACCATCCGACCCAGGACTTCCATACAAGTGCGGATGGGGACTGAGACCTGGGTCCGAAGGGAGCGGACCCCGACAGAAGCGCCAGACGTTTGTCCAGCGGGAGGCAAATTCGGGCAGAGGGCGTGTCGAAGCAAAGTCCCAAGAAGGTTAGAGACTGGGTAGGACAGAGGACTGACTTGTCCCAGTTGACCATCCACCCGAAGCGATCCAGAGTGTGGAGAGCGACATCCACATTCTCCAGAGTCTGGGCTCTGGTTGGAGCCTTCATGAGAAGGTCGTCAAGGTAAGGTATCACCTAGATTCCCCTCGACCGTAACAGGCCCATCACTGGTGCAAGGATCTTTGCCAGACCAAAGGGGAGGGCTACAAATTGAAAATGCCCCTCCGGAACCGCAAAGCGAAGGTACCGATGATGGCCTGGAAATATTGGCACATGGAGGTAGGAATCCTTGATGTCCACCGATGAAAGAAACTCCCCTTGTTCCAGGGACGCCACCACCGAACGGAGAGATTCCATTCGGAAGTGGCGGATAAGAAGATGACGGTTGAGACGCTTGAGGTCTAGGATTGGTCGCACAGAACAGTCCTTCTTGGGAACCACAAAAAGATTGGAATAGAAACCCCAAAACCATTCCCCTGGAGGAATGGGAACGATAACCCCCTGGAGAAGCAGAGACTGGAGAGCCTCTCGAAATTGCTTTGCCAGAGAAGGAGACCGGGGGGCCAGAGATCGAAAAAAGCGATCCCTCGGAAGGGAGGCAAATTCGATTCTGTAACCGTTGGACACCACGTCCCTGACCTAAGAGTCCTGAATATGTGAGGTCCAGATGTCCCGAAAAAGTAAGAGATGACCTCCCACCCGAGAAAAAACCATGGGTGGGGGCCTCACTTCATGCAGAAGTGGGTTTGCGGTTGCCTGATTTGGGCGCAAAACGGCCAGACCGGTTGGAGTCCGACTTCCAAGACGGGCGTGCCTGGAACGAGGGAGCCTTCTTGTCCCGCAAAGGCGCCTGCCCAGACCCTTTGCTGGAGCCAAAGGTCCGAAAGGAAAAGGACTTCCTTTGGGAAGTAGGGCGAGCCTTATTTTGAGGCAACAAGGAACTCTTACCTCCCGTCCTCTCAGAGATAATCTCATCAAGGCGCTTGCCAAAAAGACTGCCACCCATAAAAGGAAGCTCAGTGAGAGACCTTTTGGAAGCGGCATCCGCATTCCAAGCTTTAAGCCACATAGAGCGGCGGAGAGCCGCTAGGTGACCCCCAGCAAAGGCAGAACAACGGGCTGACTGCATGGAAGCTGCGCACAGGAAGGCCCCAGCTTTAGAGCATTGGAGAGCCAGAGCAGATAGATCCTCTGGGGGGGATCCCGCTAAGATACCCTGATGGAGCTTTTGGCACCACTCCGACAGGGCCTTGGACACCCATGTCGAGACGAAGATGGGAAGAAGAGAAGAGCCAGCTGCTTCAGAGGCAAACTTCGATAAGGATTCTACCTTCTTGTCCGTGGAATCCTTGAAGGCAGCGGCATCTGCCAGATGCAGTGTAGTCGCCTTAGAGATCCGGGAGATTGGTGGATCCACTGAGGGAGGGGAAACCACCTTAGTGACAAAGTCCTTGTCAAATGGATAACGTTCTTGAATAGTCTTGATTCCCGGGAACCTCTTGTCTGGATGTTTCCATGCAGATTCCAGAATGTCGTCAAAGTCAGTGTGAGAGCTTAACCTTAGAGGTGCTGGCTTAGAACGATGAAAGGATACTCCTGGAGTGACATCCGAAGATCCTGGGTCCTCTAAGTGAAAGGTGTCTCTTATGGCTGTCACCAATGAGTTCACCGTTTCAACTGAGTCCGAGCGGTCCTCTGAGTTAGATGCCGGGGAACGCCCACGTCTATCTGAAGACTCAATGGAAGAGTCAGACGAGGCATGCCTAGTACGCTTGTGAGAGCGTGAAGTATGTGGAGACGAGGAGCGGGCCCTCTAAGAGGCCCTGCGCAGGGAAGACCCCTTCAAGGCGGACACCACTTCTTGGGAGGCCTCAGCCACCGAACGGGAGACTTGGGTCAAAAGTCGGCCATATACTGGGTCAGGGAAGAAACCCAGGCTGGTGGAGCGGCTGAATCTACCGGAACCGAAAGGGCATCAGGGGGTCTGGGGGAGCAGTGGAGCAGGCAGGGCAAGTGGGCTCGGTAGAGCCAGGCATCTTGGTATTACAGTGCTTACAGACAAAATAAGTCACTGACGTTCCAGGTTTCTGTTTTGAGGGAGGAACAGCTCTTGGTACGGACATAATGAGAAAAGAGACAGGAACTTTATCAACATAGTCTGTGTCCCCTGGCAGCTGCAGTGAGGAGAACTTGGCTCTGTGCAGCTAGAGTGTAAGAAACAGGCCAGCCAATAGTAGAGAGGGGCGTGCCTGAAGCAGAGGCACTAATTGGCCCCTTCTAACTGAAAATCGCGGCCATGGCGCTGATTGGAGGCTACTTCGCGCCTCTGAAGAGCTCCGACAGCCTTGTGGGCGGAGCTATAGACAGGCCGAAAAGAATCTGTAATGGCGTCCGCTCCTTGTCCCGAGCGCACATGTCAGCCGCATATGCGCTTGGGGGAATAGAGCGGGCGACCTATATGCCGGCAGAGACTGCCGGAGAAAGTGAAAGTAAGCCGGCGCAGAAAGCGCCCAGCCCCTACCTGCGCCGCGGCTGTCAGCCGCATATTAGGCACTGCGGTCATAGCCACAAGTAACCACATACACACACACACACACAGTGAAGTACACAATGTAAAACACAGAGTAAATGCCCCCTAAGATGCCACTGCTCCCCCATAATAAAAGTCCAGCCCCTGAATAAGCCAGCCCCATAACCTGAAAAGGTGGGTCAAAAACAGGGGGTCTCCAGAGGTTGCAAGTCCGCACCTAAGGAGAAAAAGGGGGAAAGTACTTACCTCAGTCAGAAGAACTTACCTAATGGAGTCTTCAGTGAAGTCTTCAGTCAGCTTTAGTTCCCTGCATCACGCCTGGCTGCTATGCGCAAGCGAGGCGAGCAGGGAAATAGGGGGCCCCGGACCTATGAGGTACCAACCCAGGCGCTGACCGTTGGCAAGGGGGGGGGGGGGTGTTGAACAGCGCATATATGCAATGGCTGTGCCCCCTTACTTGCAATGGGGAAACGGAACCGGAGTCCCTGAGTCCCCACCTGAAAACAGGAAAGAAAAAGGAATAAAAAAAAACTAACACGTCCCTATACTAGGAAAACAAAAAATCAGAAGACCTGGTCTGGAGAATTCCAGACCATGTCCATCTCCTTCAGACACTAAGCTTAAACTGATTAGCTCAGGGCCTGAAGGCGGGTATATCCTGCTGGGAGGAGCCGACTTTTTTTATTACCATAGTGTCACACCTCCTAGAGACAGCAGCATACACCCACAGTCTGTGTCCCCAATGGAGCCGATAGCGAAAGTACAACTCTCATCATTCCCTGACAGCCACAAGTTGGGGCACGATACCGTTTCTAAAACTGCCATCTGCTGGTGAAAAGTAAATATTATATGTGAGATGTTGCTGTGCCCACCTCACCCCTTAGTTCTAATAACCATCTAAAATCAAATAGAAGAAACACAGAAAAATTGATAGCACAACAACCTAATACACAGGTGCACACTGCTTCAGCAAAGTATACAAATAGAGGGTTGCAGTAGCACTCTTGGTCAAAAAAATAGCATCTTTTGGCGCACTTTTTGATCAAAATGTGTGCTCCATCCACACAAAGCCCAGCAGAGGTGAGTAGTGTAAGCGCCCCATCTGAAGTGAGGCCATGGTGGATGGGGGAATTGTTCTTGATCAAATAGTATGCTAAGAGCCTTCATTTTTTGACCAAGAGTGCTGCCGCAAACTTCTATGTTTGTATACTTTAAAAACAAGTAGAGATAGTGAGGGTGAGCATAGTAGCATGATGAGGTAAGCAGTCATGCGGTAGCTTGCGCACCACTTTCAGATTCTGAGATGCCACTATGTGGAACTCACTGCCTGAACAACTGATTTGGCTTATGTAAATATTAAAGCTGTAGCCCAGTACTCTAGGCTTGGGTGATCCTTAACTAATCTTTCACTGATGTGTCAAATCGTAAGAGCTAGAATAAGTGTTAATGGGGTTCGTCAGAAAATTACCAATGACTTTTTTGATGTTTATGGGCATTACTAACAATGGTTTGAGAGAAGTCACGTTGGAAGTCAAAAACTCCTATTTAGATTTGAATATAAATTGGAATTAGTCTATCTTGCTGATTATGGGTCAGAGATTGGAAATTGATAAAGAGACCCAAGTAGGAAAGGAAAGGGGCTCCTTCAAGTATTTGGCTTTCTGCCTAATGCTACTTGCTAGGCTGAAAAATCTAATTCAGGTGTGGAATAAAACCTGTCTAAAGCAGATAAATTGGTGTTAACAGAAATAATATTTTATGTATTAGGTTCATATGGACAGGCTGCAAAATTAGCTTATATTACCAAATTATTTAGCTGAAAGGTGAAGTGAAGGAGGGTAAATTTTTGACAGCATGGGTAAAGACCAAGAAGGGATAGTGCAGGATATTTAAAGTGGAATTGGAAATAAAATTAGGGACTAACTATTTCAAGGATACACTGAACTGACTTTTAGTAAGTGTGGAAAAATTGAGGGTGTAGTTGTGGCTGTTGAATTACTCCTTTGTTGCTAAATAGCTGGCGCCCAGAGATTTAAAGAATCCCGGATATTGGATAAAAAAGGAGCTCACAAAGGCTCTCATTTTCTGTGAAAATGGTAAAATAATGTGTAATGAAAATCTAAATAAGAGTATAGTGAGATATGTCAGTTGACAAAAAATAAATTAATGAAGGAAAATGTAAAGATAATTCCAAATGTAACACAAAGGGTAAATTGGCAAAGATTTATAGAATACTGGGTGAAATGATAGCTGGATCAAAATTGGGTCAGATGTATTTTACGGATAAAAAAAAAAAAAAAGCTTAGATCTCTGAATTTTACTTGTGGAGTCTGATTTGGGGGTGTTTGTTGCATGGGTCTGACTCTTAGCAAATAAGGAGCATGCTGAAGGTTTACCCTATTATCTTCTATAAAAGGTGGATAATATTGTTGGAACAAAAATGTGTTTTTAAAACTGCTTTTCATTATATATAAATCGATAAATTCCTGTGAATAAATAAAGTTTTATTGATTATATGAGAATAACTTGTAACAGGCTAGGCATCCCTCCAGATATGAGGGAGAAATGGGTCAGATGAATGTAGTTAAGCTATTTAAATTAGTGAATGATATTAGCCATAAAGGCATTTTTCAGATCACACCCCTATAGAAGATTTTATAATCTACAGTAAAATTTTGAACAAAAAAAACAAAGTTATGTTATGTCTTTCTCTTATGATATATCCACAAATCAAATACTTATTGGACATTTTATGGATATCTTTTGTAGGAGAAAAGTAAATAAAAAATCAAAATATGTGTGTATAAACATGCCTCGTTTATACAAATTCTGTGTACACCATATATATATATATTTATTTAATGTAGGTTTGTCCTTGTGAACATCACTTACTTACCTATGCCATAAATAATTGGAAGGTGAATACCGTTCTCCTCCTTGTCATTTATATCTATAAAAAAAATTAAGAATATATCAGGTTGTCTTAACACCATAACATGTTAGGTATATATACATCTCTAATAGGTGATTTGTATAGATGTGTACTATTTGTTACAAATTGTAGTAAAAACTTTTCCCAATAAAATAAATAAAAAATGCTCACTTTTAAAGGAGTTGTCTGGTATCTTATTTATATTTGTTCAGTTGTTGGTTTGGGACACAAAATAGAACAAAAAATGTGTACTCGCCTATCGCAATCCCCCTACTGCTGCCATTCCAAAAGGTAAAGTTCCTGCTGGTCAGCCAATCATTGTCTACAGTGTTGGCCCGCCTCAGCCAGTGTTTGGCAGAGCGAGCATTTATTTATTTGAAATGAGGAACAGTAAACTGAGAGCACCAAGGGCCAGGACCTTTTGGCACAACAGCAGCAAAGGATCAACATAAGAGGACCGCTTAAAAAGACTTGTAAAAAAAAAAAAAAAAAAAAAAAAAAAAAAAAAAAAAGAGGTTATGAAACACTGGACAACCTCATTAATAAAGTGTAGCTTTAGCTTTAATTTTATTTTTAGGACTTAAATTAGCATTTTCCGGTTCCCTACACACGGTCAGGGTAAGACAAAATTATGACTGTCTGCAACCACGATTAGGGGAAAAGCAAGGAACTTAATAAAGACAGATTTATTACTTAGGGTGATAAACCAGTCTTTAGTATGCTCCCCCTATTGAAGCTGAGCTACTATGTGCAGAGGAGCAGATTTGTTTTATAAAGAACAAATAAAACAAAACTTTTTTGTCATCTATAAAATGAATCATCTGGATTTTAGTCCTATAATGAATTTACTACCTACAATGAATGAACAGGAATTCTGGCATAATTTGCATCACAAACAGTTTTACATGACTTGCACCTCCTCTACTATAGAGTTTTAGAGGTTTTTCGTCAGCATCTGGCAAAAATGGTGTGGTATCAACAACGAAGCATGGCTTGAAATGCAGCACCGGAATTCTAGCCCAGTTTAGGCCAATTAATAGTTTGTACGCTGCTCAAAAAAATTAAGGGAACACTAAGATAACACATCCTAGATCTGAATGAATGAACTAATCGTATGAAATACTTTCGTCTTTACATAGTTGAATGTGCTAACAAAAATCACACAAAAATTATCAATGGAAATCAAATGTATCAACCCATGGAGGTCTGGATATGGAGTTACACTCAGACGGATCCAACTTTGATGTAATGTTCTTAAAACAAGTCAAAATGGGGCTCAGTAGTGTGTGTGGCCTTCACATGCCCGTATGACCTCACTTCAACGCCAGGGCATGCTCCTGATGAGGTGGTAGATTGTCTACTGAGGGATGTCCTCCCTGACCTGGACTAAAGCATCAGCCAACTCCTGGACAGTCTGTGGTGCAACTTGGCGTTGGTGGATGGAGCGAGACATGATGTCCCAGATGTGCTCAATCGGATTCAGGTCTGGGGAACGGGCGGGCCAGTCCATTACATCAATGCCTTCCTCTTGCAGGAACTGCTGACAAACTCCAGCCACATGAGGTCTAGCTTTGTCTTGCATTAGGAGGAACCCAGGGCCAACCGCACCAGCATATGGTCTCACAAGGGGTCTGAGGATCTCATCTCTGGAACCTAATGGCAGTCAGGCTACCTCTGGCAAGCACATGGAGGGCTGTGCAGCCCCCCCATAGAAATGCCACCCCCAAACAATTACTGACCCCCCCACCAAACCGGTCATGCTGGAGGATGTTGCAGGCAGCAGAACATTCTCCGCAGCGTCTGCAGACTCTGTTACGTCTATCACATGTGCTCAGTGTGAACCTGCTTTCATCTGTGAAGAGCATAGGGTGCCAGTGGCAAATTTGCCAATCTTGGTGTTCTCTGGCAAATGGCAAATGTCCTGCATGGTGTTGGGCTGTAAGCACAACCCCCACGTGTGGATGTCGGCCCCTTATGGAGTCTGTTGTTTCTGACCGTTTGGGCTGACACATGCACATTTGTGGCCTGCTGGAGGTAATTTTGCAGGGCCCTGGCAATGCTCCTCCTTGTACAAAGGCGGAGGTAGCGGTCCTGCTGCTGGGTTGTTGCCCTCCGACGGCCTCCTCAACATCTCCTGATGTACTGGCCTGTCTCCTGGTAGCGCCTCCATGCTCTGGACACTACGCTGACAGACTAAGCAAACCTTCTTGCCACAGCTTGCATTAATGTGCCATCCTGGATGAGCTGCACTACATGAGCCACTTGTGTGGGTTGTAGACACCTATAATTTCCACCTGTTGTCAGTTGCTTCCTGAGTGGACAGTGTGATTTCACAGAAGTGTGATTGACTTGCAGTTACATTGTGTTGTTTAAGTGTTCCCTTTATTTTTTTGAGCAGTATATAATTCCACACTAGACTGTCTGAGGATGGGATGAATTTATCAAAGAGCCCGAGCCCCTGTGATAAATGTAAAGCATTCTTTAGACTGTCTGGTTTACATTTATATTGTCTAAGAATTAGACAGTTTTTGTAAATCCAGGCCAATATGTTCATATTTGAAAAATAAAAAGAATTTCCCATACTCAAGTGAGTTCCTACTAGCCTGGTTTATTCTTGTAAGTCACTCAATAACAAGAAAGATGTTTGACATGTTACACAAACACAAGTCAAAAGTTTTGTTTAGCTGGAGGTCTCAGTGCTGAAACCCTCACCGATCAGGTGAATGAGTGTGAAAAAGCTCATAACAGTCTTCACTAATCGGACCAATATACCTCTTGATAAAGCTGCAGAGGCAGCGAAACATGTCGAGGGGGGCAGAGTAGGCACTCAATTTTAATATAAAGCAAAGCAGTAGCTCAGAATCTGCTCAGCGTGCACTGCAGGCACGCCGGGCATTCCCACTTTAGCAGAGTCAATCAGATTAGGCTAGAGTATACTGGCCTTGATATACAGTAGCTAGATATCAGTCCAAACACTGAGCTGCTGCTCTGCCAATTTTTAACCCATGTGAGTTTTCATTATATGTTCATGCACAATTACTTTATTAAAGCTTGTGGGTTCACCATAAAGAGAATATATATGGGAAATTAGGGATTTTTGGATTCCTATTAATAGGGATCTATAGGTTGATAAAAAGCTCATAACAGCACACTTCCCTCCACAGCTCTCAGAGATCCAAGTCCAGCTTCTCTGGACAGCTCCATAAAATAATATAATAGAATATAATATAATAGAATATATTGGGGCCACAAGACATAGATGGATGCCAGCCAGGGAGTGAAAGATGCTACTCTGCCCTTCTCCTTGCTTGTTCTCCTGATCGATGGGCATCTTAGCACTAAGACCCTGAACACTTGAAAACTTTTGATGTGACATGTCAAAAGTTTTTTCTTCAATGACAAGTACAGTATAACTCTGGTCCAGGTGTATTAGGTTATAAGCAAAAAGGCAGAAATTAGACCTATATTATATATTACTATATTGTGCCACACCAAGTGCAATCCATTTACGTGGCACATAGGTAGCAATGTTAAGTCACATACCTGTAACACAAAATGTGACTAAATGGACATCCTCTGGCTGTCTATGAAACACTTCTAAGAAATAAGAAAAAAAAAAGGTTTATACAATTAAGTTATTGAACTGAATACGAGATGTTTTCCCACTAAAGACAACTGATGCATATTGAAATGAAAATGAAATAACCACTGGAACCCCCACAATCAAGGACAGGGGTGCCCAGTCATCTGTTCATAGCAGAGAGGTATTGCTTGCTTTATCACAGAAAATAAGCCCTACCACATTTGGAGTAAACCCAATAAATAGCCTCATGCTGAAACCATATTCTACCCAAAAAAAAAATTAAATAAAAAATTAAAAGAAGAAAGCGTGTAGCAGGCAAAAATTACAGACAGACATACATGTAGAACCTTGTTCACATAAGACAATATCCAGGTGGGAAACCCACAAAGAAGCAGTGACCATATAAAGTATATTACAGTACTGCATTTGAGGGGACTCTTTAGATTTCCTTATTTTTTGTCTCCTTAGGTGATGTAAGGTTTGTTATTTACTGTGGTGTTGATTCAGTTTTTCTTCTTTATTACTCTTTGTCAAATTTTTTGGGGGGTACGGTACATAATCTTTCTCCATGTAGCAGTTTATTTATTATTTTGTGTGTAAACTGTTATATTTGCATTTATTTTGGTACTGAAATATACTCTATATGATAACCGCTTCTTTACGGGGGTTCCTTCCTATCCAGGTTTTGTCTGCTGTGAACAATGTTCTACGTATGTCTTTATAGTTCTTATCTGCCATTTTGCCAAAATAATTTATTTACACAATTTTTATCATGTGAGTTTTATTTGTGCATTAGTAAAGATTGTAATTTTGTCTGCTACACACTTTCTTCTTTTCTTTATTTGGTTGAACATATGTAGTAGTAAAACTATTTAAAGGAACACTAATCCTAGAAAAACTCTAAAGGAGTCTTCATTTTCCATAGACCCTTCTGGGGCAATTTCTAATTTACTGAATACATAAATTCTACATTTTTGCTCTCATGCACCCAGTGTCTCTAAACAAGTAGTTCCAGATCTGAGACTAGTTGGGTAAAGGAACACCACACTAGCTTGTCCAGCATCTGTGAAGGGTTTTGCAGATGTTTATTAGCGTCAGCACACCTATAGCATTTGATGGAAATTTTATAGATCCACTATTTGTGTACATCAACAGTGATCAATGGGGAAAACTATGACCTTGAAATATTCTTGAAGAAGATAGATGAAGATTTCAGATTAGGATCCTCACCATGAAGTCTCACAAGGTTTATTGTGTATTTGCTTTAGCCTACCACTAAAACCAGCACTTACTGGCATATAATTACACACTATGCACATTACATTAAACCTGGCCATACAATTGAGACAGCTGGCCGACAAATTTCTATGTGGCCAAAAGCTATCCCTTCCGAATCACGGCTGAGCATGCATGTTTTTTTTTTTTTTTTTTTTTTTTTGCAGTGGGGAGAGGGAAGTGGGCTTCTGGCATACTTTCACTGCCATTGGCTATCTAACTTGGATGGCCAGTGTACCAAGTCTTGCACATTCTGTACTGTGTCTGAATGAGCTTTCATAGTGATTAAAACTTCATGCCCGTGGACCTGACACCAGAATTTGTCCTAGTATAGGTTTACCATTGACCATAATGTTACAGTTTATACACAGACACTGGAGTTAACAATGCCTTATGTATGGTAGTAACACAGTATGTCATACACTATGCATGGATCTACAGCAATGCAGTGCATATATTTTATAGTGGAGATCAGGAAAATACAGGAATGCAGCACATTACTTACAATGAGTAAACTTACTAAGAAGCTGACGTGACAGTTTCAGGGACAATTGGCGCTGATCATTGAACCCGCCGACTATATGCAGTTCTAGCCTGGTAATGAAAAGGAATAAAAGTTATTGTTACAGCTCAGACTCGTTTGTCTTTGCCAAGGTCTACCCCATGTAAATGTACACAACAGTCTATGTCATAAGGCAGCTGTCCCCACCCTGTGGCACTACAATTTCTAGCATTGCTTTTCAATAAATCCAACTTCATTACATTTTTTTATAGGTCATTTACGATGGAGGAGAAAAACTCCTGCTCTATGTAGACAGATAAGTGATAACCCACCTCCCTTCAGTGGTCTTTGTTAGTGACTTTACAGCCTGCACAATGGCCGCCACTTCATTCTCAGAATCAGATCCATCACAGTGAGCTAAACAAGTAGCCCCACTTCCTAAAAGCAGAAACAATGAGATAGCCGTGTTCCATGCTACATTTTACATATACACTTGTTGTAAGAGACTGCCCATCAATAGCAAAATCCAGCTTGCAATGATCCAGCCATTGTCGTCCCAATCTTTTCAGGTTGCACTGCTCTCAGACCAAGGGATTGTAGCTAAACTAGGCTTAGAGGTAGTGTTGTACCTTGTGTCCAACAAGGCACAAAGGGGGAAATTTATCAAAACCTGTGCAGAGGAAATGTTGCCCAGTTACCCATAGCAACCAATCAGATAGCTTCTTTTATTTTTAAAAGGGCCTGTGAAAAATGAAAGAAGCGATCTGATTGGTTGCTTTGGGCTAAAAGGGCCTGTGAAAAAGGAAAGAAGTGATCTGATTGGTTGCTATGGGCAACTAGTCAACTTTTCCTCTGCACAGGTTTTGATGAATCTCCCCCAAAGGCCGTACATTTGGCGTCATTTCTTAGAAATGCTTACAACAACAGAAGTTTATGGCAGGATACAGGACAAGCCCTTTAAAGTCACATTAGTTAAACTGGAGGTCATATTCTAATGTCTATCTCAGTAAATTGGATATGTAATATATGTAACCTTTATTTCATATAAGTTAACTTACAGGCAGAAGTAGATATCCTACAATTATATTCCTTTTTTTTTTTTTTAACATTTTAATGTTTTGTATTTAAAAAAAAAAAAAAAAAAAAAAAAAAAAAACCAAGAACCATGAGCTGGGTTAACCCCTGACAAACCAACCATATCAGAAATGTAGAAGGTCAAATGGGTAACAAAAGCACAAACCCTACCCAACTCATCCACGTCACAAGAGCCCAAATAGTTAACCGCCACGGCAGGCTATTAACCATCTAGATCGCTGCTGTTGAAGCTGACAGCGGCATCTAAAGGGACCTTTAAATCAGTCCCTGGATCACCCCCAGACCCCCCCTGCAGCGCGATTGCGGGAGGGCAATTCCCTGCTGAGGTAGCAGGAGGGCTTACCTCTCATCCTGTGGCTGCTTCGGCTCCGTAATTGATAAGCCTGGCTGGACCAGGCTTTATCAATCAAGCACAGAGCACACAGATCAATGTAGTTTTATGGAACGACTTTGATCTGTATGAGGAATCTAATGATTCCTCCTAAAAGACCCCTAAGGGAACTAATAAAGTGTAAAATAATAAAAAAATAAAAAAAGTTGAACATAAGTTTAAAAAACACCCATTAACCCCTTCCATATTAAAAGTTTAAATCAACCCCCTTTTCCCAAATGCAATATAAAAAAAATATGCAAACATGCAAAAATATGCCACGTGCAAACTATAAAAATAGAATGCTGCATCGCCTCCCGATGTCTGTCCTATGTCTGTCCCGGATGTGACCAAGTACTACTGGGGTGCCCATTTGCGCCGCCTGGTGACGTGGTCCTCCTATCATGCCTATAGCAGATGGATGGAGTTAGAGAAGCTTTGGTTGGCGCTCTCTTTTAGGTCCGAAGGCCTTCTCTCGATGTGTGGAACTATTGTTCTGTTAAGTTTAAATTAGCCTCTTTAGCTTCCCTTAAAGGGGTTGTGCGCTGCCCTGCAGTTCGGAGCTCCGCTCACAGCGTCCGGAAGTTCATTACTCCGAACGATGTGCGGGCTTCCGTGTTCGCGCCCGCCGGGCGTGACGTCACGCCCGGCCCCTGCGTGACGTCTCGCCCGCCCCCTCTACCAAAGTCCTATAGACTTTCGTTGAGGGGCCAGGCGAGACGTCACGAAGGGGCCGGGCGAGACGTCACGAAGGGGCCGGGCGAGACGTCACGAAGGGGCCGGGCGAGACGTCACGAAGGGGCCGGGCGAGACGTCACGAAGGGGCGGCTGCGAACACGGAAGCCCACACACAGCGTTCGGAGTAATGAACTTCCGGACGCTGTGAGCGGAGCTCCGAACTGCAGGGCAGTGCACAACCCCTTTAAGAGGTTGTTTCTATACCATCCCAGCTTCCTGGTGGGCTTCACTTCTGCTATGTAAGGGAATGGGGTACTAAAGGGCTTTTTTGCTGGGCTAATATTGTGCACTTTCGTTCACATACCCTTTTACCTTTTGATCAGCTGACGTACTGTAATGGTCTTCCCTCCTCTGAACGGTTTCATTACTTCCAACTTAGTCATTACATGTCCTCTTCCTTGAGCTCCCCGGCGGTCTCTTTGCCCACGAACTTTGAACTGTTGTGTCGATGGGGACCGCAGGTGAAAGGCCTCCACTCAGCTATTTACTCTATCCTTAACTTAACTCCCCCTTGGGAGGGGCTGCACCTAATCTGCGTTATATGAGCCATTGGGAGGAGGATTTGAATACCTGTATTACTATCCCTCAATGGAGGGTGATTTGGGAACGGGCCTCTAAGGCCTCGATATGTACGGCTTTCAAGGAAATCCAGTTTAAGATGCTTATGGGATGGTACCACACTCCTGAGCTCCTCATCAGACTGAATCCTTCCATACCTCCACAGTGCTGGTGCTGTGGTGTAAGAATTGGATCCACATATCATATTTTCTGGTCTTGTCCACTTATAAGGGGTTTTTGGGGGGTAGTAGCCCATTTGGTTAGCTCAGTTCTGGAGGTTCAGGTCCCCCTTGACCCTTGTGTCTATCTCTCACACTTGTCCCATACTGCTTTATCTAAGAAGCCGCTTAAGTTGTTTATGCATATAGTTTTGGCGGCCAAAACATTGATTGCTATATTTTGGAGGCGATCGCTTCCCCCTTCAGAGAGTGATTTATTGACCCGCTTCCCTTTGGGACCCCTGGGACCGCTTTACTGATCGCCAACCTCCCTGTGCACCTCCTTTTGTTCCCCTTGTCTATGTACTGCCTTTCCCTCTCTAGTCTCTTTGTTTTCTTGTGTGGATTTGTTCTGTGTTGAGTTGCTCTCTCTGTTGTCTCGATTATTTGTATATACCCATACAGGTTAAGTTAGTGTTCATGATGCCTTAACTTTTTTCTATGGTTTACTACGAGCTATTGTAATTCTGAGGATTTATACTCCGGGTTATCCCACTCTGTATTGTTTCTCATTTCCAGTCATATGCAATACTGTTCTTGTACGTTAAGGAACAAAATTCCTTTATAAAACTTAGTTGAAAAAAAAAATTAATAATTGAAAGTTAATTAAACTGCACGGTCAACGGCGTATACATAAAAAATACCAAAGTCCAAGATTTGGTCACTTTGTATACCCTACTAAAAAAAAAAAAAAAAAATAAATAAAAAAAATGTATAATAAGTTATCAAAATTAAACCATACCAATAAAAACTACAGATCATGGCGCAAAAAATTAGCCCTCATACATCCCCGTATACAGAATAAACGTACTGATTTTGTGCAAAATGTTATAATTTGTTAACAGAAGTAAAACAAAATCAAACCTATATAAGTAAAGTATCATTTTAATCATATGAACCTACAGAATAAAGATAACATGTCATTTTTACCAGAAAGTGCTCTGTGTAGAATCGGAAGCCCCCAACAATTACAAAATTGCGTTTTTTTATTTTAATTTTGCCCCACAAACTTTTTTTCTGGTTTAGCCATAGATTCTGTGGTGAAATTATTGAAGTCATTACAAGGTAAAATTGGTGGCACAAAAAAACATGACTCTCATAGCATTATGATTTTTAGACGGTGAGGACCGCTGGGGACCCCTGCGATCTCGGCTGCGGCACCCCAGACATCCGATGCACAGAGCAAACTTTGCTCTGTGCCGGATGACTGACCATGTGGGGTGGAGTATCCCTTTAAGGGGTTAAGTGGAAACGGTCGTTTAAAATAAATAATCTTTTGATTTGTCAGTAGAACGAGCCTGGGAAGCGTGCACTCTCGCTTGGCTCAGTCACATGACCAAGAAAGTTTCATAATGTACATCTTTGGGTCTGTCTCACTCAGTTAGGGACAGAGAGTAGGGGGAAGAAAAGCACATGGCAGTACAAGTGGTGGGATCAGACCCCAACCAATATAACCTTTTGATATGTCTCTGTGACATGTATCTCCCTAGGACACACCAAAATATTTTATAGCGAGAGGTACACTTTAAGTCTTCAATAGTCTGTCCATAAACTGGAGTATCTGGGCTGAATGCTCTATACCTGTGTGTCTGAGAACAATGATGTGACAAGTAGTTGCATCTTCTGACCCGAGAATGGAAATTGAACCTAGAAAAAGGAGAAAGCGTCCATTAGATTCCTGTATAATTATCAACTATAACATGGACATATAATTTCTGAGATGTAAGCAGCTGTTAATAATATATAGCTCCAAAGGGCTTCCATGTACCCTGAATTTCCTCTTCTATGTAATAATTTCTCTGCCTGCAGCTACCGATAGGTTAAAGGGGAAAACCTCTGCTCAGCGTTTGGAACAAACTTTTCTGAATGCTGGAGCACGAGCCGGAGGCATGTGACATCATAGCCGGCCCCCTCATAACATCACACCCCGCCCCCTCAATGCAAGTCTATGAAAGGGGGCGTGACCCCTTTCATAGGTACTATCACTGAGAGCTGCCTTGACACCAACATAAATCCTAGTTTTGTAGGGAAGATATTGCTAAAATAATCATCAAAGCAATGCTTATCCTGAGCTCCAGAGCTCTGCAGCTACTTTCATAATAAATTCCTTTTAAAATGCTAATACCCCACAATGAGGACAAATCCATCTTCTCCGTCCTGCCGTCTTTTTCACCATTTACTTTTAGGAAATGACAACTTTTAAAATGATAAAACAGAGGCAACATAATAACCACTAATTCTAACTATATATTACGGTATGTCTTACTGCTGTCAGCAAGCTATAAAGCTGTCCCTGTAACATATGGTAGAAAACTGCTATAGTGGCCGGGGTTGGTAAATTTCTCTTAACCCTTCGTGATTGGCCACCTTTTATCATTGAGTCATTTGTGATACAGTAAAATATGAAATAGGAAGCTTGCTTCATTACATCTACTAATACTAGATCGATTTCTTTTTTATTTAAAAGCCTGGAAGAAAGAAAAAAAACACTAGTACAGAAAAAATGCAATGTTCTTTTGGCATGATAATGGTGTGATAAGTAACTGCATTATCACCGCCAAGTGGGAACATGACTTTAGACAGTCACAAACCCTGCTAACCCATGTTTCCTATCATATTGCCTTGTAAACAGTTCAAAAGTATTTACAAGGAAATCGTACCACAACGTGTCCTCCACACCCCCCTATGGTCCTGTACTCAAAGAGAGCCGTGTGTTCTCTACTACTGTCTACATGCAGCTGACAGACACAGTGAGGCAGTGAATATACAAATAAATGGCATAATGCAAAAATAAATCTGATAATGCCCCTTTAATATGCCACTCCTGTTTAAAGGGGTACTCCGGAGAAAAACATTTTTTTTTTCAAATCAACTGGTGCCAGAAAGTTAAAAACAGATTTGTAAATGACTTCTATTTAAAAATCTTAATCCTTCCAGTACTTATCAGCTGCTGTATGCTCCAGAGGAAGTTCTTTTCTTTTTAAATTTCTTTACTGTCTGACCACAATGCTCTCTGCTGACACCTCTGTCCTGTATATTAAAATCCAAAGCTAAAAAGAGACAAATATATGGAAGGCTCTCTCTAACCACTGACTAAATTCAGAGCATGACAACCCAGATATCACCAATACCCAAGATGACAAGTATTTACAAAAGCGGGAATAAAAAATAAATAAATAAAAAAAAAAGTACTGTGCTCAAGATCTCTGAATGTTTGAAAACAGTAGATACTAGTGTAGTGTTAAAACAGTATAGCACAAAACGATATGAGGCATGCCACAGGGCCCTTGTGGTTGCCAACAAATAACTATATACTCTTTTATATTACACGGACATTATAAAAACAGTGTATCTAGTATGCACATAAAAGAAATGCAATGGAATAACCACTACCAGTACCTAAAGGGTACTCCACTGGCTGTTTTTGCGCTGCAGGGGGTCGGCCACGCCCCTCGTGACATCACGGCCACAACCCCTCAATGCAAGTCTATGGGAGGGGGCATGATGACCCACTCCCATAGACTTACATTGTGGGGGCATGGTCATGATGTCACAAGGGGGCGTGGCCGACCCGCGCAGCGTGAAAAGAGTTTGGAACATTTAGTTCCACGCTGGCCAGTGGAGTACCCCTTTAAAAAGTCCAATCCTGTAAAAATGAATTCTGTGAATGAATTTCTGTATAAAAAAAACTCCTGTGAAGAGAATTTGTTCAGGGTGTATAGTCATAACTGCAGGATAGCAGCCAACTGGAGGCTCTTGCTTAGAGGACCTGATCGGCAACCACAATGGCCCTGTGGCATGCCCCATATCGTTTTATGTGATACTATTTTGTCACACATTATCCTATGCAATACTGTTTTATATGCTAATCTTACTGTATCATTTCACTTATAATAAATATCCTATTAGATACTATACTAGTATCAACTAATCCAGAACTGTTTTCACAATTCTGCAAGCTTCAAGTGGAACTTTGTCTGTATCCCTACTTGGTTTAGTATCTGCTCAGAACTATCTTAGGTGACCTATATTGTCCACAGTATCATCATTACACTCGGCACTGTACAGGCACCTAATGTAAAATGACCCAGTCTACTGAATTAAAGGAGCTCCGCTCATCTGTCCACACACTTGTGGTTGCATCTGGAACTGCAGGCAGACCATTTAATATCACAGGGC
Organism: Hyla sarda; assembly: GCF_029499605.1. Taxonomy (NCBI): domain Eukaryota; kingdom Metazoa; phylum Chordata; class Amphibia; order Anura; family Hylidae; genus Hyla; species Hyla sarda. The sequence continues at coordinate 158,445,633 of NC_079196.1, read as the reverse complement.
TGAGCCGCAGTACCAGTTGTCGGGACAGTCTAAAGAAGGGGACTAAACCCCTGAAACGCCTTATAGTTTTATTAAATTTTTTAAATAACTGTTTATTTTTCAAAAAATTCCAAAACAAAGAAGAACAAATACATATACAGGAAATAAAAATAAAATAAGTAAATAAATAAAAATAAAGAACAGGCACATCTTTAGGCAAATCAAAGTTAAAAAAAAAAAAAAGGGGAAAGGAGTATGTGAAGAGGACATAAGACGGTGATCAACAGTCCATATGATGTTTCAACTTCACATATTCAGTCGACATATAACAATAGAAATAACATCCCAGATATCCATGCAGACCCACCAGTTTGGAACAGAAGTGTTTTGCACCCAACATGGCAATGGAAAAACAAACATAATAAGGTATGCATAAAACATTTCGATTAAAGAAGGTAAATAATAATGAGAGTCACTTATCTTCAGCAACAATTGAGAACATAGAGCAAGTCTTACAATAAGACTACACCATTATCTGGGATATTGGACAATAACGTCCTAGATATATGGACAAAAAATGTGGTAAATAGGAGGAACCATGAAACAGATGAGGAGACTGTTGAAAGGGGGACATAAATAATAAGGAAAAGTAGAGTAAAAGAGAAAGTGAAAAGAACGGACCCGCGCGGATCCGAGACCCAACCCCACCGTCTCATGATGCTGCTTCCGTTTCTATAAACCTATCCCAGACCATCCAGATTTTATAGAACTTGGGTAAGAGATTGTCTGTCAGAGCTGAAAGGTATTCCATTTTTCTGATTGACGAAATTTTATTCTTCAGATGTAGCATAGTGGGTACGTCTGTAGTGTGCCAACGTTGGGCAATCAAGCTCTTAGCTGCAGTTAAAATATGATGAAATAGTCTAATCTCAGGTCTTTGCATGTCTTTGGGAGGGAGGTTGAGGAGGTATGTTAAAGGATGGAACGGGATATCTTTATTAATCACTGATCTTACCATAGTTTGAACCTCTAACCAGAAGTGTCTAAGTGAGGGGCAGTCCCAGAAGATATGAGGTAAGGTACCCAAACTGGATTGGCATCTCCAACAACTGGAGGACACATCTGGATAAAATCGATTAAGGACCACAGGGGTATGGTACCAGTGGAACAAGATTTTGTATTGCGCTTCTTTATGAGCAATACAAGATGAGGCTTTCGCCGTGTGCGTCCAGACTGTCCTCCAGGTAGCAGGAGAGATTGGGGTTCCCAAATATGACTCCCATTTTGCCATATATGCATGGTTTATAGTGTTAGAGTCAGCAGGTGTGTTGAGGATGGAATAGATTTCTGATATCAGTCCTCGTGTCGAGGATCCTCTTTTACATAAAATCTCAAATGGGGTAGGGCGAGAGAAAGGGCTATTATCTGAAGAGGATAATAACTTGTTTAGTGTAACGTGGTAAAACATGCTTGATTCATTGGGTAGGTTATGTTGCTTTTGTAGGGCAGAGAAAGGGACAATTTTCCTTTAAACAGGTTCGCCTTATAGTTTTATAATTATACTCTTTAATAATCCTATGCTATAGGCATTAGAATACCATCTATGGATTCAGCTTTCTTATTGGAGCGAAGCAGCGCCTGATATAGAGGCCTTTTCTTCATTCTCATTGCATTTGATCAGGAAGGGTAGCCCTCATCTCCTGTAACCTCAGAGGCTAAGCAGCTTTCTCCTCTTCAACTTTCTACCCCACTAGTGTGGGGGCGATAGGTGCAAACTTTAGTCAAGGTGAGCGGCCATCTTGACTACTTATACTCCATTTGTGAGCCTTAAAGGGGTACTCCGGTGCTTACACATCTTATCCCCTATCCAAAGGATAGGGGATAAGATGCCTGATCGCGGGAGTCCCGCCGCTGGGGACCCCCGGGATCTTGCACGCGGCACCCCGTTTGTAATCAGTCCCCGGAGCGTGTTCGCCGGTGGCGTGTGACGTCACGCCTCCGCCCCCGTGTGACGTCACGCTCCGCCCCTCAATGCAAGCCTACGGGGCGTGACGTCACACGCCGCCGGCCATGTGGTCGCTGGTAATCAGACTCGGAGCGAACACGCAAACGGGGTGCCGCGTGCAAGATCCCGGGGGTCCCCCAGTGGCGGGACTCCCGCAATCAGGCATCTTATCCCCTACCCTTTGGATAGGGGATAAGATGTGTAAGCACCGGAGTACCCCTTTAAAGAGGTTATCCACCATAAGGAGATTTCAGTACTTACCTGCCAGAACTGGGCATTTCCTGTTGCATTTTGTTCTCTAAACTACAAATTCCACAGTTCCATGTTTGAAAGTTTGAGGTCACTTTCCTTCCTCCCACACATCAGCCACCACACCCATTGAAACACAGTGTTGTCTAACCAGGGGGCCTACAGCTGTTGCAAAGTTGAAGCAGACAGGCTCCCTCTGATCACCTGACTAATGATGTCAGGTCTCGGCCGGGGAAAAATCTGAGTCATTTTGTATGCTGTTAAAAATAAATATTGGGGCGATAATCACAGAAGAATTGTGAGAAAACCGTTACACACAGGTACAGACACTATATTATGAATTACACTAACTTTACAGCACCTGTAGCATAGTCAAATAAAAAAAGATCCTGGAATACCCCTTTAAACAGGGTCAGTAACACCAAGGGAATACATGAGGCGCTGCCCTACGTTTTTTCTCTCTATAGATTGCATTATAAAAAGGTAGGTAATATTCGTAACCAAAACCAAAAAGTGAATTGAGCCTTAGCAAGACATTTACTACCTATTCTTGTCTATGACTTTCTGGCAGTTTCCTGTGAGATGGTTGTCCTGCACTGACAGGACACAGCAAATATATACTTTACACTTAAAGGAGTAAAGCAGCCATAAATACTTATCCCCTATCCTGTGGATAGGGGGATAAGTGTCTGATCGTGGGGGGTCCGACTGCTGGGACACGCCTCCGCGCAGGAGGCGTGTCAGCTGCAGCATGACGCCATGGCTGACACGGCCCCTCCATGTATGTCTATGGGAGAGGAAGAGAGGCAGCATTCGTGAATCCCCACCTCTACCATAGTCTGTCAACCTTACTAAGACGCTGCGGACGGCACACCTCCTGCACGGGGAGAGCTGCAGAAGGGTCCCATACAGGAGATCGTGGAGGTCCCAGCGTTCAGACCCCCCACGATCAGACACTGCGGATAAGAGATAAGTTATATCAGGCTGCATTTCTCATTTAAGTATTTGCATGTAGTACTTTCTTTTTCCTGGGAGACCCTATGACTGGTGAATAGGATAGAGCAGAGACAACAGTAATTCAACTGCAAACTAAACAAAATACAATTATGGAGAATGATACATACTGTCATTTGGTGTAGTTGTCGCAAGTTCCCGTTGTTGCACATAAAGAAATTTGTCAGCTCCAACAACCTGGGTTGTCTGGCTTCTTAAATTTCTTGCTCGCTCCTAGAGGTACACAGGTAAAAAAAAAAAAAAAAAAAGAAGAGGATACCATAAAACATATAAAACTTCAATATACAGTTTGTTATGAACAACTACAGTAGTCCCTCAACTTACAATGGCCTAAGGTTACAAGTCTTTTCTGGTCTATTGTAACCATAATCAGCATATAATACTACAGACAGTTCAGATCTGCGAAACATGTCAATGGCTGGAAGAAATGACCAATCAGAGTAGACATCACTGGTAACACACCTGTATTACTGAAGTGCATGCACTGAATGGCTGTCTACAGTACATGGTGGTATTACATGTTCTGTACTACTTACCTGTGCCAGGGTTAGCTACTCCAATGGACACCTGGTGATGGCGGCTCCAATTTACTTTTTTGGGGCACACTTTGTACTGTACATAACCCTAAAGAAGCTTCTGTTCTCTACAGTGATTTACAGCTCCAGCAGATATTTCTGACTTTTATATGTAAGGGCTTTCTTTATTCTTGGTGGCTTCAGAACCAATTTCCAGGCTCCATAGAGTTATAGTTAGAGATGAGCGAACTTACAGTACCGTCATGAACTTCTCGGCTCGGCAGTTGATGACTTATCCTGCGTAAATTAGTTCAGCCTTCAGGTGCTCCGGTGGGCTGGAAAAGGTGGATACATTCCTAGGAAAGAGTTTCCTAGGACTCTATCCACCTTTTCCAGCCCACCAGAGCACCTGAAAGCTGAACTAATTTATGCAGGAAAAGTCATCAACTGCCGAGCCGAGAAGTTCGTGACGAATCGAATTTACTGTAAGTTTGCTCATCTCTAGTTATAGTCTCAACATACAATGGTTTCAACATAAAATGGTCATCCTGGAACCAATAATTATTGTAACTAGAGGGACTATGTATAACTGGATTACTTCATGTCATTCACGTCACCCACATTAGGTCAGGATAGGCCATCAATGTTTAACAGGAACCTGTCAACTAGATTTACCCTATTACAATCTGCAAAACATAACAGAGCCTAATATAACATTTCCTACCATATGTGGATGTCAGAAGTCCCATGTATAAATGTGCAGGAAAAAAAAAATGACTTTCATAGTACTGTATGTCAGAGAAAACCCTAAAGGAATCCTATTTTTTAATTGAGAATAGCACCCCTTGTCTTCTAAAAATCAGCAAAAGTGATGGTTTACCCTAGTAATGAGAAATCAATGGCTTTGGTAAGAAAACCCAAATAGTCTGAAATCATATCTGCGCACCGACGGGCACGGACACATTCACTCCTTTGGCCGTCACAGCTTCGGTCGTAGTCAGCTAGTGACTATGATTGGCTCATTATTTTAGAGCATCCGACTCTTGGATGTGGAGACTTGAACTACACATTGGGCCATACAATTGCCAAGGATATCATGTGACGTGGCACATCACAAGGCAGACAGGGCACACTCAGTACCCACCAACAAAGCTCTGGTTAGTAGGCCCTATGACAGACGTGCATGAATAGCGAGTTTCTAATACCTAGGTCTCCAAACTGTGGAACCCCAGATGTTGCGAAACTACAACTCCCAGAATGCCCGGACAGCCAGCGGCTGTCCGGGCATTCTGGGAGTTGTAGTTTCGCAACATCTGGGGTTCCACAGTTTGGAGACCTAGGTATTAGAAACATGCTGGGAGTTGCAGTTTTGCAACAGCTGGAGGTCCACAGTTTGAAGACCACTGCTCTAATAGCATACCATGACCATATATCCTTATAAAATGTTATCACACGCATTAGATATATAGAACTCAGTTCCATTCATGTGAACAAGGCTGTATATACCTGCAGATGAATAGAACAGTGGCAGAAATGCTCCCATATAATCCTAAATGACCCGATCACCTGAGCTGTCTGCAGATTATAGATTATAATGTCTTAGTATCCTGCCTACAATAGACAGCCATGGCATAACCCGCCTTTCCATATGCCACCACCGCCATCTGGTCAACCAGAAGTGACATAGAGGGCAGCTCTGGCTGTACTGTTGCCTAAGCAACCATGCTATGCCAGCAGCCTCTTTTGCGAAGCTGTTACATTAGGCCCCTTTCACACTACAAAAATTCTCAGTTTTTAAACATCCGTACAAAGTTCCGTCTGAAGACGGCAGTAACAAAATCCTATACGGCCGTTAGAAAATCCCATTATAGTCTATGGTATTTTCTATTTTAACCCCCCTTATTGATAACAGATGTTATTTTGTGACAGAAGATAGTACGGAAGAAAATAGTTCATGAACTATTCATCTTCCGTCACAAAATAACGGACTATAACGGGTTAAAACGGCTATTAGAAAGTCCCATTATAGTCTATGGGATTTTTCTAACGGACGTATAGGATTTTGTTACTGCCGTTTTCAGAGGAACTTCGTACGGATGTTTAAAAACGGAGAATTTTTGTAGTGTGAAACAAGCCTTACTGTTTTGCAGCAGTGACGTCCAGTGACAAGCAGTTGCCTTAGCAACCACAGCACCTGACCACTGCTCCACTTCAATGGAAAAAAAAAATTATATGAAACGTACCGTATTGTCTGGGTAGAAAAATCTATGCATTACAATCACCTGGAATGTCAACAGAAAAACGCAGATGCTATCAGGTATGCATATGGCTGCACAGAAGCCTAAGACAAGAGCAGGAATAATAACGTCACCTATAAACCCCCGGTTACACACAGGGTGCGGCCTCTCACCTCCAGCTGAGGACACGTCTGTAGTATCCGGGCGGCGGGCAGGCTGACATCTAGCCTCCGGCTGTCAATGAGTAGGGGCATGGCTGCAAAACTCTCAATGACTGCTGCCAAACTTCCTCTACAATGGCTCTGTCAAGCCAAGTCAGTCACGACATGCAGCATGGGAGATGTAGTCCGGTTATGGGAGGAGACTTATGCTGAGCTCAGCAGGCGGAACTACAATTCCCGGCATCCTCTCTGCGCCCTGTCCTGACAGTCTGCAGATCTCCGGTCAGGCACTTGGGAGAGGCAGGAGGCGGGTGTTCGTGAGGGATGGGTGTCCGTTCTGTTAGTACTGTCTAATGTGGGTGCGGTGCGGTAAAAAGCTGGACACCATGCCAGAAACCCAAGGGGCCCCATTAAAGTCAATGGGGTCCATCCGGTGCCGTTCACATCTGTGAGTCATGGGTCCTTCATGATGGAGGAGAACAACGGGAAATACAATGCAGGTGTGAATCTAGCCTTAGGGTCCAGATCTGCTGCGGATTTAAAATGGCAAAATCTAGACTTTGCAGGGCAATTGTTATATATGGGATTTGTTTGTAAAATCTGCAACTAAATATACAGTCCGTCCAGTGTGTGTGAATAAACCCTAGGGGCCCATTCAGACTACAAAATCTCTGCCTAGAAAAATTCTTAAAGGGCATCAAGCACTGGCAGAACCAATCGGTGCTAGGACCACTCTGAGTTGCGTCATCTCCATAGACGGCAAGGTATATCCGAGGCAAGGCAGATTCCGTCATCCATCATTTTCACAGTGTCAATGGTGCAGCAGAATATGTGTTAAGGCTATGTTCTCAGAATGTCCGCACGGAAAATCTCTGTGCGGGCATTTCACTCACAGCGGAGCACTGGCACAACATGTTCGGCAATGCATTCCCTTGCATACTCCAGATTAACGATTTCCGTGGCAGAAAAGTCTTCTGCAGAATTCTGACGGATATTCCATCGTGTCAATTTGGCCTTAAACAGTGGTAGGGTAGGAACATGGTTACCTTTACCAATTTAGTTCAGACAATATTGATTACCCTTTCGGGCATTAACTTACAGTTTGTAGTTTTTTTTTATTTCGTTTTAGACTTTTTCTTGTTCCATTCACTCTTTTATAAAGTAGAAATAAATAAACAGCACATGATATGTAGAGATGCAGAGTTCACACATATCAAACTCTTCAGCCTGAACGTCCAATTTTATCATTGACTTACTATTAGAAAATCAGCAGCAGAAAATCTACAGTATAAAATCTGTCACAGAAAATCTGCAGTAATACCCTCAGGGCCCTTGCACATGATGAAATTTCACCCAATTATCAATTAACACCAGGGGCTAACAGGGCTATAGCCCCGGGTCTCTCATAGGGACGATTTTTTTTGGCCACCTAGGCCGGCCCTGCCGCTGCGCCGCCACTGCTCACTGTTTTAAAGCGGCCTAGGCGCAACAGCGCAATGACCACTTAAAGACAGTGAGCCTGCTGGCCAGCCCAGATGTAGCGCAAGTGACGTTTGTCCGCAGACCCGCGCAGGAGGATGTCACTCATTAGGCCGCCACCGGAGAGAAGAAGCGCTGTGCAGGCCAGGTGAGTGTGTATGTCTGTAATGGGGGTGGGGGGAACTATGCTACCTAATGTGGGGAAACTAAACTGCCTTCTAATGTGGGAGAACTGCTGCTTATCTAATGCTGCAGATTAATGTGAGTTGCATTGCTGTGGAGCTCTTGAATATGCAGTGTAATTTCAGTGTAAATGCAGGATTTCACTTTTGGACCCAGACAGCACAATGCTTTGGGCCGGCCCTGGCACAGCCCGCCAGAAGACGCCGGCCTGCCCCTCTGTTTGGCACTAAGAAGGAGTGGAGAGCCTCGACCTCAGGGGAGCCGTGGCTCAGTGTGAACCTGGAAGGGCTCGGCAGAAAGGTATTTGACCCACATGATGAAGAGGTGGGGTAGAGGTGTTGACAACACCACAACACCACCGCAATCTTATATCCCTCTGTAGATGTAGGAAAACTACAACTCTCAGCATGCCCAGACTGGGCTTGCTGGGAGTTTTAGTTTTCCTACATCTACAGGCACCTTGGTTGTAAAAATAACACTGCATTGAAAGGCTTCCAGTGTGCCTCCAGGTGTTGCACAACTACAACTCCCATCATGCCCAGACAGCCAAAGGCTGTTTGAGCAAACTGAGAGTTGTAGTTTTGCAACAGCTTGAGGTACATTAGTTGGGGAACGCTGCCTTAGAAGCCTTTCAAGGAAGAGTATCACAACCAGGGTGCCTACAGGTGTTTCAAAACTATAACTCCCAGCAAGCCTAGACAGCCAAAGGCTGTTTGAGCATGCTGAGAGTTATAGTTTTGGAACAGCTGAAGGCACTCTGGTGGGAAAACACTCACCTACTGTCATACCGGGCTACCTAACTTATCTACATATGTGCCTACCTAACTGACTAGCTACATACCGGACTACCTACCTAAAAAAAAAAAATGTCTACCTAACTACCTGGCTAGTTACCTACCTACATACATGACTATGTGGCTACCTACGTGCCCGTTTTTACTGAGCGGGACACCAAGGGGGCATTTTTTTTATAGTGTGAAGGCCTATAGATGGGGAGATTATGTAAAAGAGGGCACTGGCACTGGAAAAATGCAGAGTCTAACATGTTTGTCCTGCATATGCTGAAGAGATTAAGTTTTGGCTGGAAGAAGCCGTCATGTTGGTCTGATCCAAATGGAGAAGAAAAGGAAAAAGGACGCCGGTGATCAGAAAAGATGCCATCTGAGTCCCTAGATGTAATTTTATGGCTACGTTCACACGTGCATATTTGCTGCTGCAGATTTGCTTTAGTAGATTTTGCTGCCCACTGACTTTAGGCAGTAGCAAAATCTGCTACAGCAAAACTACAGCAGAAAATCCGCAGGTGTGAACGTACCCTTAACCCCTTAAGGACCAGGGTTTTTTCCCATTTTTGCACTTTCGTTTTTTCCTCCTTACCTTTAAAAAATCATAACCCTTTTAATTTTGCAACTAAAAATCCATATGATGGCTTATTTTTTGTGTCACCAATTCTACTTTGTAATGACATCAGTCATTTTTACCCAAAAATCTATGGCGATACGGAAAAAAAAAATCAATCATTGTGAGACAAATAAAAAAAAAATGTTTGTAAATTTTGAGGGCTTCTGTTTCTATGCAGTACATTTTTCGGTAAAAATTACACACTCTCTCTATTCTGTAGGTCCATACGATTAAAATGATACCCTACTTATATAGGTTTGATTTTGTCAGACTTCTGAAAAAAATCATAACTACATGCAGGAAAATTTATACGTTTAAAATTGTCATCTTCTGACCCCTATAACTTTTTAATTTTTCCGCATATGGGGCAGTATGAGGGCTCATTTTTTGCGCCGTGATCTGAAGTTTTTAACGGTACCATTTTTGTATTGATTGAACTTGTTGATCGCTTTTTATAAAAAATGTTCATGATATAAAAAGTGACCAAAAATACGCTATTTTGGACTTTGGAATTTTTTTGCGCGTACACCATTGAATGTGCGGTTTAATTAATTATATATTTTTATAATTCGGACATTTCCGCACGCGGCGATACCACATATGTTTATTTTTATTTACACGTTTTTTTTTTAAATGGGAAAAGGGGGAGGGGTTAAATTATTAGGGGAGGGGTTAAATGATCTTTATTCACTTTTTTTTTGCAGTGTTATAGCTCCCATAGGGGGCTATAACACTGCACACACTGATCTCTTACATTGATCAGTGGTTTCTCATAAGAAACCACTGATTGATGATTCTGCCGCTTGACTGCTCATGCCTGGTAGGAGACCTTCCTCGTGTCCTACAGCTGTTCGGGATGCCGTGATTTTGCCGCGGCGATCCGGAACAGCCCCCTGAGCTAACCGGCATTGTTTTACTTTCACTTTAGACGCGGCGTTCAACTTTGAACGCCTCGTCTAAAGGGTTAATAGCGCGAGGCACCGCTATCATTGCCGCGCGCTATTAACCACGGGTCCCGGCTGTTGTTAGAGGCTGGGCCCGACCCGCTATGGCCCCGCGTTATAGAAAGGGAAAGGACTCAGGACGTACCGATACGTCCTTGGTCCTTAACAGGTTAATCACTTATATGTGCATATCAAGGCTGAAGATTTATTGCACCATATAACATAAAGTGCTTTGTTTTATGGTGCAATATAGCTTCAGCCTTGATTTGAACACCAAAACCTTGGAGTTGTGCTGTTACTTTCTTTGTCTTTCTGTACTGTGTACAGCTGGTATCTACCTCTATATGGTCCTGTATATAATCACTTATATGGTATACACATCCTGTGTACAGCTGGTATCTGCCTCTGTATGGTGAATGTATTTAGGAATATGGGGGGAGATTTATCAAAACTTGTCAGAGGAAAAGTTGACCAGTTGCCCATAGCAACCAATCAGATCGCTCCTTTCATTTTTAACAAGGCCTCTGAAAAATGAAAGAAGTGATCTGATTGGTTGCTATGGGCAACTGGGCAACTTTTCCTCTGGACAGGTTTTGATAAATCTCCCTCATGGTCTTTTTTATAGTTTATTTTATTTAGTAACAATATAATGTTTTTAGTCATTGTATGGCGGTATTATTTGTTCCTACTGGCAAAACACAAAACTAGCAGTGTGCACCTGTGCACGTGTTTAATTTGTTTAGAGATGCTAACAATTTTAGTTTTTTGTACTGGTATTATTGCTTATATTGGACTTAGTTTTGTTTAGATATGGTCATTACAGTATGGCGGTAATATGTATGTTGATAATATTTTTCCTTGTATACTGTGCGTGATTGGGTGTGAATGAGGGTGTAGTTATGGGCGTGACTGGGTTGTGGTTAGGGGCATGGCTTGGGCTCTAGCCACGATGGACACTATGACCTTGTGGACCTGCACTGTCTTGACGGAAATTAATTTTGCACAAAATGCCGCCAAAAGAGTTCGGAAATGAAATTTCCACACCAGAAAATTCTGCCGAGTGTTAGCAGAAAAATCTTACTGAAAACAATGGGAGCCTGCTGCAAGTGAAATTTCCATCATGTGCATGGGCTCTTAGGGTGCGCTCACATAGCATTTTTGTTTCCGTTTAACATAGTTTTTAAGGGGAAAAAAAATGCCTTGCGGCTTCGGAGGAAGAGCTGAATAAGCACTTTACCCCTGCCCAATGGCAGAAATGTTCCTCCCTCTCCCATAAATCAGTGATTGCTAATAGATCTCAGAAAACCAACTACAAAATTCTTGCTCGTTGATACCAGGTTCCTGCTCATTAATGGTACCCCATGGTTCCAGATACCTGATGGCACTGTGGCCTCTCAGTGGGGACTATGTCTCATATTTGGTGGTCTTGTCCCTCTTTGACTGCCTTTTGGTCTACTATACTAAGTATCATCTGTGAAGTTACGGGAACTACAGTCCCAAGATCACCTTGCTATTTATGTTCGAGATGTCTCACTCCACCTTTAAGGAGTCCTTGCTGCAGGGGCGTTATTCCCGCATAGGTGGTGGTCCCCTGACCCTCCCACTATTGGAGAGAAAGTAGCACACCTGCAACATATGGAGGAACTGATTGCCTTGACCCCTGCTGAAACTGATCGCGGCGGTAGAACGTGGCTTCCCTGGATGTCCTTCCAGGCCTCCCCAGGTACTGCACCCTCTCTGATTGTGGAACTCCAGTGGCTCCTGGGTCACACCCCCACTTACCTCCCATTTCCCCCACCATTTTTTTTCTCTCTTTCTCTGTGTCTCCATTTTCCTATGTCCCTCTCCTTATCTTGTCTGTTCGTCCTGTCTGTTTGCCTTGTTGATTTCAGACATTTAGAGCCCTCTTTCCTTTTTCGCTGAACAATCCCTTTCAGGATGTGTTTTGATGATTTGTCAGTTTTTCATGATGGCCATTTTGCTTGCGGGGCCTCCGTCTTGGTGGCCCCTTTCCACCGACCTCTGGTTGGTCTGTTTCTTTGCTCCTTCTGCTCGTACCGCATATTGTTATTCTTTGTGTTTTGGACCTTGGTCCAACTTGCATATTTGGTGTTCTTGTTGTTTATTTCTTTTAGTGCTTATTGAAATAAACTATTCATGAAGGGAAAAAAATATGTTAAGAGATAAGAGCTGAAAATAGATGCATACAAAATGGATTGCATACACAATAGCGTAGTTGACTACATTTTTGTATACAGCAAAATTAAATGTACCGTAACAGAGATGGAGACAAAAAGAGGTTGTGAATCCACCCTTAGCTAAATGATTGTAATGTGTATGGTAGTGGTCCCCAACCTCTGGCTCTCCAGTTGTCACAAAACTATAACTTCCAGCAGGCACAGACAGCAAAAAGGGAATTGTAGTTTGGCAAAAGCCAGAAAGCCACAGGTTGGGGAACACGGTTGTATTGTGAGAGCAGGATTAGCTATAACATCAGGCACCACTTCTCCTAGGATGACTTGAAACATATCTGCATACTCCAATTATAGATATTTGTTGGACAGTTTATTATCACCCATAGACATGGCTCTGTTCACAGAGTGGTGGTAAATGTTAGAAGGTATGGCCCAGATGTATACATGTCAGCAGTTGAAACCCATTAAAGGGAACCTGTCACATTGACAATAAAGTCAAATCTGCAGGCATCATGTTTTAGAGCCTGAGGAGATTACTACACTGCTCAAAAAATAAAGGGAGCACTTAAACAACACAATGTAACTCCAAGTCAATCACACTTCTGTGAAATCAAACTGTCCACTCAGGAAGCAACACTGATTGACAATCAATTTCACATGCTGTTGTGCAAATGGAACAGACAACAGGTGGAAATTATAGGCAATTAGCAAGACACCCCCAATAAAGGAGTGGTTCTGCAGGTGGTGACCACAGACCACTATGAGTTCCTATGCTTCCTGGCTGATGTTTTGGTCACTTTTGAATGCTGGTGGTGCTTTCACTCTAGTGATAGAATGAGACGGAGTCTACAACCCACACAAGTAGCTCAGGTAGTGCAGCTCATCCAGGATGGAAAATCAATGTGAGCTGTGGCAAGGTGGTTTGCTCTGTCTGTCAGTGTAGTGTCCAGAGCATGGAGGCATTACCAGGAGACAGGCCAGTACATCAGGAGACATGGAGGCCATTGGAGGGTAACAACCCAGCAGCAGGACCGCTACCTCTGCCTTTGTGCAAGGAGGAGCACCGCAAGGGCCCTGCAAAATGACCTCCAACAGGCCACAAATGTGCATGTGTCCACTCAAATGGTCAGAAACAGGCTCCATGAGGGTGGTATGAGGGCCCGACATCCCCAGTTGGGGGTTGTGCTTACAGCCCAGCACCGTGCAGAACGTTTGGCATTTGCCAGAGAACACCAAGATTGGCAAATTTGCCACTGGCGCCCTGTGCTCTTCATAGATAAAAGCAGGTTCATACTGAGCACATATGACTGACATGACAGAGTCTGGAGACACCGTGGAGAACGTTCTGCTCCCTGCAACATCCTCCAGCATGACCGGTTTGACGGTGGGTCAGTAATGGTGTGAGGTGGCATTTCTTTGGGGGGCCCTCTATGTGCTTGCCAGAGGTAGCCTGACTGCCATTAGGTACCGAGATGAGATCTTCAGACCCCTTGTGAGACCATATGCTGGTGCGGTTGGCCCTGGGTTCCTCCTAATGTAACACAATACTAGACCTCATGTAGCTGGAGTGTGTCAGCAGTTCCTGCAAGAGGAAGGCATTGATGCTGTGGACTGGCCTACCCGTTCCCCAGACCTGAATCTGATTGAGCACATCTGGAACATCATGTCTCGCTCCATCCATGGTATTATCTACATTGTTAACAACAGGTACACTTTTTAATGGGAGTTACACAAATGGCAGAGCCTCGCAAGCTACTCTGTTTATGTAAATCCAGGAGTAACGTAAACAGCCAGTGGCCTTTAATGTGTCTTACTTACAACAACATACAGTATTTCACAGGGCCACAACACTGTTTTACAGGCTGTGCACTCACTTTACACTGTAGCAGAGTGTAATCTCTTCAGGGTTGTCTCTCAAATGTCAGGGGTGGACTCACTTATGTGAGATAATGTATTTCTTATTTATATTGAAATATATATGTAGAAATATAGTTAACTAAAAGAAAGAAGATTTGTTTCTGTATCTTTGTTTGTTCACTTAAAGGTGGTAGGTTCTGGGGAGGCACAGAGTATTTTATTTTTTAATCGGAAAAAGGGGGTAGCAGTCCCAATAAATTTGGGAACCTCTGGTGTAATGTAATAACCGCAGGATGCCTTATTTTATAATAAAATAAACAGCAGGAAACGTGGATTTTGGCAACTCCATCCCTGATGCAGCAGAAATCCAGGAGATGTTTATCAGATTTGGTAATTCTGTGGACACTGTAACCTGGTTCCTGTTCTTTCCTGGGAGAAGAAGTGTTTGACGTGCTCTTCTGCTCCTAAAGCACACTTGTGAATAGAGACTTATGGCCTTTACATATATCTCATGGCGTTTCTCTCTGGCACTGTAGAAAAAGAACTAGAGGGAAATGGATGATAGAATTGATCCCACTTCACAATCATACAGCATATCAATTTGGACGCCGGACGGTCAGTCACACCGTATGGGGGAATGCATTTTGCTGCGTTTCCCTGGTCCGGCCTACACAATTAATGATTGACTCTTGTCATCAGGTTTGGCGAGTTTTAGCCTGGATTCACTGAGCCGGATAACAGACATATGTGAACCCAGCCTAAGAACTCTGCTGGTGCATCTATCTATATGTAGAAACACCAGTGATTCAGCAGTACACAGTCATACTATGGTTAAAGTCACTTGCAATGTGTTTCCTTTCTATTCTGATGCAAGTGTGTTCACATATACTAGTTGCACTAAGCACAGTTTTGTTTTTGTTTTCTAATCCAAAACTGATCACAACTGATGTTTTTTCTACTGAAAAAGCATCAGTTGCCATAATGTTTTTTTTAATTTATTTTAATAACCAAAGAACACTATTCCGAAGCATAATTTTTGGAAGATTTCACTATATGTTCCCGGTATAAGTTGACATGTTTATAAGGGATGGTAAAATATATCACTTCCTACTGGAAGCAGCTCCATACACTTTAAAAGAAGAACTCCAGCCATGATTAACTTATCCCCTTTCCACAGAAGAAGGGATAAGTAGCTGATTGGGGGAGATGGGACCCCGGTTCTCTCACTGAGGATTGCTGGTCATCTACCGGTAGGATAGGGGATAAGTTTTAGATCGCAGGGAGTCCATCTGGTGGGAGCCCAACCTAGGAGCTGTCTCCATACCTTTCCAAGGGGCTGCAGGTCCTCCGGTAGTGGGGCTCCCAGTTTGACAGAAGTCTCTTCTGGGGAGCAGCCGTGAGTCTGCCTGTGGGTCCTGCAGGGGATTCGGTGGGGTCCTGATAGTCTTCATCTCCGTTCCTTCCCTTGGCAGCGGCGTTAAGGAGGTGGGGGCTGTGGAGTAGCGCAGTTTCCACCAGCTCTCCCGTTTCTGGGGCCAGAGCGTCGCTTACGCAGCAACACCGGTAGATGTGACGTAAGCCCGGCAGTGTAACATCGCTTCCAGTTCCAGCTCCATTCAAAAGGGGCACGGGATTTTTCTTTTTCGGATTCCCCATTGGTGTTCTCAGTGTACGGAACCCCATGCACAGCAGGCAGCCAACCCGCACCAAATTCCACAGCAGCAGAAGCCCGAGCCTGCAGCAGTACAGCAGCCCGTAGCAGAAGTATCCAGTGGCAGCAATTCCAGCCTGCAGCAGCTGAGGAAACCATTCCTGGTTGCCCTGCATTATTTTGCAGAAAGAATTCCTCCAGCATGTCGGGGCATTCAACAGAGGGAGGTGGACGCTCCAAGAAGAGTAGTTCAAGCCTGGCTTTCAATTTCCTTCCATATTCTGCTAGCTAAGTCAGGCTATTGTTTTGTTTTGTAGGGTATTAAGAAGTCTTCTTCTAAAACCAATAATAAAGAATGTGCAGAATGTAGGAAGCCATTAGATCCTGCCTATAAAAAATCTATATGTGTAACCTGTATTGAAATTATCGTCACCCAAGAGTGCTCTGCAATTCCTAGCAACCTAAGAGTAATGATCCGAGAGGAGATAGATTTATCCCTTAAAGGACTAGGAATTGACGGGAATGTGGGTGCTTCAGCCTCCTCTGTGGTAACCCCTGCTATTTCCCACTCCCCTAGTGTTCAAGAGAAAAATCTTACTCTATATTCCTCCTCTGATAAAGAGCAGGAAGAATTTAAATCCAAATTGCTATTTTCTCCAGATGATACTGATCAGCTCCTTAAAGCAATCTGTCTAAAGGCTTATCTTGAGGAGAGAGAAAGACGGTCATGGCTGAAGATGCCCTTTATGAAGGCTTAGGCCCCAGGAAGTCCCGTACATTCAATTTGCATAAAGTATCAGGCAAATAATTGATAAGGAATGGGAAGATCCTGAAAAGAAATCTTTCCACCCTGTCACAACAGCACCACCAGAGAGATGGACTCCTCCTCCAGGAACAGAAAACCTAGAGTACAAAAAGGATGCACATCTCTCTCTGACTCAGTGGTTTCCTGTTCCTGCAGGAAGCCTGGAGTAGTCCATGCCTCGGTGGTGTGGATATCGTGATGGTGGGGGGCCCAGAGGAGGCTATTCTCTCCTACTTGGGAGAAGGATCGGGGCCTCCAATAACCCCCTGGTTGGGGTTTTTTCATTTTGTGCCCCCAGCAGCGGCATTCCGGCGCTGCTGACCGCCTCCCTTCGGGCCTTCATCACTGCTCGTGGCTAGCCTGTAGTTGCGGGTCAGGCCGCGCTTTTACCTTATATGTGGTTTTTTTGAGGGGGTCCGGAGCTCTGGCGGATTCATGCAGGGAGCTCTGTGGCTGCGACCTTATGTAGGCGGGGCTAAGAGGTCACATTATAGTGACGGCTGGGGAGGAGGGGGGCGCACGTGATGGCAGTTGTGATGTCAGATGCCGTGGTCTGGGCCTTCCAGTTTTAAAAAGGAAATCCTTTCTGCTGTTCTGCCTCTGTTACACATAGGACAACCGTCTGGAAGCTGAAGCTGCAGGTGCTGGCCCCCAAGAGGGAGAAGTGTGTGAGGAAAATGAGCTCCATTTGGGACGATTCTTCCAAGCCGGACCGTGCGGATTCCAGGACTGCTTCTATGGTATCATTTCTTGCGGAGGGGTGAGTGTTATGGCTCTTTTTTGTCCATTTTTCTCATAAAAGTTATTTTATTTCTTAGGATACTCCTAGTAAGGCTGTTAAAGGAGTAGTCCAGTGGTGACTCAGTGATGAGCAACTTATCCCCTATCCTAAGGATAGGGGATAAGTTGCAGATCGCGGGGGGTCCGACCGCTGGGGCCCCCTGCGATCTCCTGTACGGAGCCCCGACAGCCCGCGGGAAGGGGGCGTGTCGACCTCCGCACGAGGCGGCGGCCGACACGCCCCCTCAATACAACTCTATGGCAGAGCCGAAGCGCTGCCTTCGGCAATCTCCGGCTCTGCCATTGAGATGTATTGAGGGGGCGTGTCGGCCGCTGCCTCGTGCGGGGGTCGACACCCGCTATCTGGGCGGAAAGCCGGGGCCCCGTACAGAAAGATCGCAGGGGGCCCCAGCGGTCGGACCCCCCGCGATCTCAAACTTATCCCCTATCCTTAGGATAGGGGATACGTTTTTCACCACTGGACTACCCCTTTAAGAAGACTAAACATAGGGAATGCCTTATGTGTAAAATTGCATTTACACATGATAATACAAAGCCTAACTGCCCAGCTTGCATTAATAGGATCATTGGTGCAGGTGTATTTAAAAAAAATAATAATTTATTACTTAAATTTATGTAAAAAATTTTAGAATCCCCTTCACTAATTATGCAGATGCAAGAGATGGTTAAGAGCCAGATAGAATCTGCTCTTAAAGGGTTTCTACCAGTAGTTACCCCTTCGCAGCCAGTAATGGCCCCTTCTGTTCCTGGAAGAAGGAAGAAGGTATGGTTTCTATTCATTCTGATTCAGGTATATCTGGTTTTCAGTTTTTATACTATGGGTTGTCATAGTTATATATTCCCTACAGGGGATGACTCCCATTCATCTGAAGATGACTTGTCGGGGAAGCCTCTTTTTTTGTCAGAGGATTCTGAGCAATTGATTAAAGCCGTGAGGTCCACCATGGGGCTTGAGGAGACTAAAGAACAGAAGTCTATTCAAGACATCATGTTCGAGAAAGAAAACGTAGAGTTTTTCAGGTTCATAGAACCATTTCTCAATTAATTGAGAGAGAATGGGAGACTCCGGATAAGAAAACTTTCATTCCTAGGGCAATTAAAAGAAAATACCCCTTTTCGGAGTCCGACACTAAGTATTAGGATTGCCCTCCTAAGATTGACGTGGCAGTTTCCAAGGTCTCCAGGAAGGGGTCTTTACCATTTGAGGACTTGGGTACTTGAGGACTGCAGGGGCCATTCTAAAACCCACGGTCGCTGGTACCACTATTGCAAGATCCCTAGTGATGTGGGTTGGCCAGTTATCTTCTTATATGCAGAATGATGTGCCCAAAGAGCAGACTCTTTCCCTGATGACAACAATTAAAAAAAAGCATCTGCTTTTTTGGCGGATTCATCTTCAGACACAGTTAGGTTGTCCGCCAGATCAGCATCACTTACCAACTCTGCCAGAAGAGCGCTCTGGATAAAAAATTGGTCAGGGGAAAGCTCTTTAAAAAGTTTTTAAGGGCAGGGAAGGTGTTAGATGTAGTTAGGGAACATAGCTTAAGTTAGTGTAGAAAAGTTTATTTAGTGATAGGTACTCTTTAACCCCTTAAGGACTCAGGGTTTTTCCGTTTTTGCACTTTCGTTTTTTCCTCCTTACCTTTTAAAAATCATAACCCTTTCAATTTTCCACCTAAAAATCCATAGTATGGCTTATTTTTTGCGTCGCCAATTCTACTTTGCAGTGACATTAGTCATTTTACCCAAAAATGCACGGCGAAACGGAAAAAAAATCATTGTGCGACAAAATCGAAAAAAAAACGCCATTTTGTAACTTTTGGGGGCTTTCGTTTCTACGCAGTGCATATTTCGGTAAAAATTACACCTTATCATTATTCTGTAGGTCCATACGGTTAAAATGATACCCTACTTATATAGGTTTGATTTTGTCGCACTTCTGGAAAAAATCATAACTACATGCAGGAAAATTTATACGTTTAAAAATGTCATCTTCTGACCCCTATAACTTTTTTATTTTTCCACGTATGGGGTGGTATGAGGACTCATTTTTTGCGCCGTAATCTGAAGTTTTTATCGGTATGATTTTTGTTTTGATCGGACTTTTTGATCACTTTTTATTCATTTTTTAATGATATAAAAAGTGACCAAAATACGCTTTTTTGGACTTTGGAATTTTTTTGCGCGTACTCCATTGACCGTACGGCTTAATTAATGATATATTTTTATAGTTCGGACATTTACGCACGCGGCGATACCACATATGTTTATTTTTTATTTTTTTTACACTGTTTTATTTTTTTTATGGGAAAAGGGGGGTGATTCAAACTTTTATTAGGGAAGGGGTTAAATGACCTTTATTAACACTTTTTTTTTACATTTTTTTTGCAGTGTTATAGGTCCCATAGGGACCTATAACACTGCACACACTGATCTCTAATGCTGATCACTGGCGTGCATTAACACGCCTGTGATCAGCATTATCGGCGCTTGACTGCTCCTGCCTGGATCTCAGGCACGGAGCAGTCATTCGTCGATCGGACACCGGGGAGGCAGGTAAGGGCCCTCCCGGTGTCCGATCAGCTGTTCGGGACGCCGCGATTTCACCGCGGCGGTCCCGAACAGCCCGACTGAGCAGCCGGGTCACTTTCACTTTCACTTTAGAAGCGGCGGTCAGCTTTGACCGCCGCTTCTAAAGGGTTAATACCGCACATCGCCGCGATCGGCGATGTGTGGTATTAGCCGCGGGTCCCGGCCGTTGATTAGCGCCGGGACCGACGCGATATGATGCGGGATCGCGGCGCGATCCCGCTTCATATCGCGGGAGCCGGCGCAGGACGTAAATATACGTCCTGCGTCGTTAAGGGGTTAAGGACCCATCCAATTTTCACTGTGGGACCGGCCATTTTTTGCACATCTGACCACTGTCACTATAAACATTAATAACTCTGGGATGCTTTTACCTTTCATTCTAAATCCAAAACAGTTTTTTCGTGATATATTCTACTTTATGTTAGTGGTAAAATTTTGTCGATACTTGCATAATTTCTTGGTGAAAAATTCCAATATTTGATGAAAAAAAATGAAAATTTTGATTTTTTTTAAACTTTGAAGCTCTCTACTTATAAGGAAAATGAATATTCCAAATAAGTTATATATTGATTCACATATATAATATGTCTACTTTATGTTTCCATCATAAAGTTGACATGTTTTTACTTTTGGAAGACATCAGAGGGCTTCAAAGTATAGCAGCAATTTTCCAAATTTTCACATAATTTTCAAAATCGAAATTTTTCAGGGACCAGTTCAGTTTAAGTGGATTTGAAGGGCCTTCATATTAGAAGTACCCCACAAATGCCCCCATTATAAAAACTGCACCCCTCAAAGTATTGAAAATGACATTCAAAAGGTTTGTTAACCCTTTAGGTGTTTCTCAGAAATAGCAAATTGGAGGAGAAAATTCAAAATCTTCATTTTTTACACTGGGATGTCCTTGTTCACCCAGTTATTTAATTTTTACAAGGGGTAAAAGGGGAGAAATCTTCCTAAAATGTGTAACCCAATTTCTCCCGAGCAAGAAAATACCTCATATGTGTATGTCAAATGTTCGGCGGGCGCAGTAGAGGGCTCAGAAGGGAAGGAGCGACAGTGGGATTTTGGAGAGTGAGGTTTTTCTGAAATGGTTTTTGGGGGGCATGTCACATTTAGGAAGCCCCTATGGTGCCAGAACAGCAAAGAAAAAAAAAAAAAAACACAAGGCATACTATTTTAGAAACTACACCCCGCAAGAAACGTAACAAGGGGTACAGTGGGCCTTAACACCCCACAGGTGTTTGACGACTTTTCGTTACAGCTGCTATGTGTAAATTATTTCTTTTTTTTCTCACTAAAATGCTAGTTTTCCCTCAAATTTAAAATTTTTACAAGGGGTAATAGGACAAAATGCCCCCCAAAATTTGTAACCCCATCTCTTCTGAGTATGGAAATACCCCATGTTAGGACGTAAAATGCTTTGCGGGAGAACTACAATGCTCAGAAGAGAAGGAGTCACATTTGGCTTTTGAAAAGCAAATTTTGCTGAAATGGTTTTTGGGGGGCATGTCCCATTTAGGAAGCCACTATGGTGCCAGGACAGCAAAAAAAAAAAAAACCACATGGCATACTATTTTGGAAACTACACCCCTCAAGGGGTCCAGTGAGCCTTAACAACCCACAGGTGTTTGACGACTTTTCGTTAAAGTTGGATGTGTAAATTATTTTATTTTATTTTTTTCACTAAAATGCTAGTTTTCCCTCAAATTTAAAATTTTTACAAGGGGTAATAGGACAAAATTCCCCCCAAAATTTGTAACCCCATCTCTTTTGAGTATGGAAATACCCTATGTGTGGACATCGGTGCTCTGCTGGCGCACTACAATGCTCAGAAGAGAAGGAGCGCCATTGAGCTTTTTGGGGGAAAAAAATTGTTTGGAATGGAAGTCAGGGGCCATGTGCGTTTAGAAAGCTCCCCGTGGACCCCCCCCCCCCCCCGCCCCCACATATGACCCTATTTTGGAAACTACACCCCTCACGGAATTTAATAAGGGGTGCAGTGAGTATTTACACTATTTATTTAGGGCTGTGCAAATGAAAAATTTAATTTTTCATTTTCACGGACCACTGTTCAAAAAATCTGTCAGACACCTGTGGGGCGTAAATGCTCACTGTACCCCTTATTACATTACGTGAGGGGTGTAGTTTCCAAAATGGGGTCACATGTGGGGGGGGGTCCATTGTTCTGGCACTATGGGGGCTTTGTAAACACACGTGGCCTTCAATTCCGGACAAATTTTCTCTTTAAAAGCCCAATGGTGCTCCCTCTCTTCTGAGCATTGTAGTGCACCAGCAGAGCACTTTATATCCACATACGGGGTATGTTCTTTTTTGCTATTTTCCCTTGTGAAAATGAAAAATTTAGGGTAACACCAGCATTTTAGCAAAAAAAAAATTTCTTTCCATTTTTACATCCAACTTTGAAGAATTTTCATTAAACACCTGTGGGGTGTTAAGGCTCACTATACCCCTTGTTATGTTCCGTGAGGGGTGTAGTTTACAAAATGGGGTCACATGTGGGTATTTCTTTTTTTGCGTTTATGTCAGAACCGCTGTAAAATCAGCCACCCCTGTGCAAATCACCAATTTAGGCCTCAAATGTACATAGTGCGCTCTCACTCCTGAGCCTTGTTATGTGCCCGCAGAGCATTTTACACCCACATATGGGGTATTTCCGTACTCAGGAGAAATTGCGTTACAAATTTTGGGGGTCTTTATTTCCTTTTAAAGCTTGTGAAAAAGTATGGGGCAACACCAGCATGTTAGTGTAAATTATTATTTTTTTTTTTACACTAACAAGCTGGTGTAGCCCACAACTTTTCCTTTTCATAAGGGGTAAAAGGAGAAAAAGACCCCCAAAATTTGTAGTGCAATTTCTCCCGAGTATGGAAATACCCCATATGTGGCCCTAAACTGTTTTCTTGAAATACGACAGGGCTCTGAAGTGAGAGAGCTCAATGCGCATTTGAGGACTAAATTAGGGATCACATAGGGGTAGACATAGGGGTATTCTACAACAGTGATTCCCAAACAGGGTGCCTCCAGCTGTTGCTAAATTCCCAGCATGCCTGGACAGTCAGTGGCTGTCCGGAGATGCTGGGAGTTGTTGTTTTGCAACAGCTGGAGGCTCCGTTTTGGAAACACTACCATACAATACGTTTTTCATTTTTATTGGGGGGGGGGGGGGGGGAGACAGAGTAAAGGGGTGTATATATAGGGTGTTACTCTTTATCATGTGTTAGTGTAGTGTTTTTAGGGTACATTTGCACTGGCGTGTTACAGTGAGTTTCCCGGTAGGAGTTTTCGCTGCGGCGAAAAATTTGCTGCAGCCCAAACTTGAAGCAGGAAACTTACTGTAAACCCACCTGTGTGAATGTACCCTGTACGTTCACATGGGGGGGGGGGCAAACCTCCAGCTGTTTCAAAACTACAACTCCCAGCATGTACTGACAGACCGTGCATGCTGGGAGTTGTACTTTTGCAACAGCTGGAGACACACTGGTTGGAAAACCTTCAGTTAGGTTCTGTTACCTAACTCAGTATTTTCCAACCAGTGTGCTTCCAGCTGTTGCAAAACTACAACTCCCAGCATGTACTGATCGCCGAAGGGCATGCTGAGGGATGTAGTTATGCAATCGCTGGAGGTACACAACTACCAAATGGAAAACCAAATGGAACGTTCAGGGTTATTATTAATCTCAAAGCTCTGAATCATTATTTGATTTATAATCTATTTAAAATGGAGATAATAAAATCCACCATTAACCTTTTGTTTAAGGATTGTTTTAGGTCATCTCTAGATTTGAAAGATGCATACTTTCATGTCCCTATTCACATAGATCATCAGAAATATTTAAGGATTGCACTTTTGGTAAATTCTCAACTCCTTCATCACAGTTCTGCACCCTGTCCTTTGGTATAGCCATTGCTCCTAGAGTATTTACAAAAGTAAACTCGTGAAGAAAGATGCGGAGGCACTCGGGTCTGCTGGGGTCAGTTTATTCAGGTATAGGTCATACAATTGCCTGGTCGACGAATCGTTTCGCGCACCTGCGCTTAATCAATGACCCCATTGATTAAACTCAGGTGCGTGAAACGATTCGTCAACCAGGCAATTGTATGACCTATACCTGAATAAACTCACCGCAGCAGGCCCAAGTGCCTCCGCATCTTTCTACACAAGTTAACTCTGTTTTCTGGATGAGCACCGGGGGCAAGCGGAAGGATCCGTGAGTAACGTGGGTGATTGCTCCATAACTACAGAGACTGTGTCCCAGCGGCAGTGCCAACATTTACTGTTTCTTCCTTATTGGATATTTACAGAAGTAGTTGCAGAAATGGCAGCCCATATCCGAGAGGGATTTTTATTCCCTATCTAGATGATTTTCTGCTGGTAGCAGAATCAGAAACAAGTGACATTTTTTTGGTCCCCCACAACTGATATCCTCTGTAAGTTAGGCTGGTTAATTAACTGGGATAAATCCTCCCTTACCCCTAAGTTGTTTTTGGGCATTTTGTTTGACTCTTAAGTACAAAAATCTTTTCTCCCTCCGGCTAAGATAGAAAAGATTACCTCTTCAGTCAGTGAG
Organism: Hyla sarda; assembly: GCF_029499605.1. NCBI lineage: Eukaryota > Metazoa > Chordata > Amphibia > Anura > Hylidae > Hyla > Hyla sarda. Next base: position 158,420,973 of record NC_079196.1, on the reverse strand, counting down.
ATTATTAGGTCTCCCTGTATTACTATTAGGAATGGGATGTCAGTCTTAGATTTGTTCACAGCAGCATCCCTGTAGTTCCCTGAGACCATTTTCACTCTCGAGTTTTACAATTAGAACTACTTGGGATGGTTCCCAACAAGATTTGGATAGATGCATTGTGTAGCCCCCTCAAGTGCTGGCCTCTTTAGACTGACTGTTAACCTTTCTAATGGTGTAGATTGGGTTTGTCGGGACCCTTTAGTCATCACTACTGATGCCAGTCCTTGGAGATGGGGTGCTTGTTTGGGTAACCTTAATTTTCAGGGCCTTTGGGAAGAAGAGGTGATTGTTAGATCCTTTAATTTTAAGGAGCTTTTAGCAGTGTGTAGGGCTCTTGAATCAGCTAGTGATTTTATTAGGGGCGCTAATGTAAAAATCTTCTCGGATAATACCACTACTGTGTCTGTCATAAATAGGCAGTGAACTATGAGAAGTCCATCTCTTATGAATTTGTCTTTTCAGGTCCTGGCCTTTGCAGAATCCCATCTAAAAACAATCTCTGCGGTGCATATCAAAGGGGATCTCAATATCAGGGCAGACTTTCTAAGCCGCCAATCGGAATGGCAGTTAAATCCAAAAATATTTTTCAAGATCACAGCCTTATGGGGAACCCTTCAAGTGGATCTTTTTGCCACCAGGCACAACAGACAGGTCAAAGACTTTCTTTCCCTAAATCCAGCAGACAGACCCTTGGCAGTGGACGCACTATCTCAGACTTCGAAATGGGACTTGGCCTACGCCTTTCCTCCCCTGGCTCTTATTCCCAGCGTTATAAGAAAGATCAAAGAGGACAGAGCAACAGTTATACTTATCGCTCCATTCTGGCCACGGAGAGCACGGTTCTCCTGTCTGAGGACTATGTCTCTAACAGACCCCTGGGTTCTCCCGGAAATCCAGGATCTTCTCAGCCAAGGCCTGGTCCTTCATCCAGATGTCCGCAACCTTTATCTGACAGCTTGGCTCTTGAAAGGATAATCTTGAAGCCCAAGGGTCTGTCAGACGCAGTCATATGCACTTTACAATACAGTAGAAAACCAGTGACTACAAAGATTTATTTTAGAATTTGGAAAAAGTTTTAGTCATTTTCAGATTCTACAGTTTTTGATTTGGATAAGCCAAATTATGCCTTTAGCCTTAATTTTTTTTACAAAGAGGACTTGAGAAATCTGCCAGGAGAGTAGGGGAGCTAGCGGCCTTATCTAGAGATGAGCGAACTTACAGTAAATTCGATTAGTCACGAACTTCTCGGCTCGGCCGTTGATGACTTTTCCTGCATAAATTAGTTCAGCTTTCAGGTGCTCCAGTGGGCTGGAAAAGGTGGATACAGTCCTAGGAGACTCTTTCCTAGGAATGTATCCACCTTTTCCAGCCCACCCGAGCACCTGAAGGCTGAACTAATTTACGCAGGATAAGTCATCAACTGTCGAGCCGAGAAGTTCATGACGAATCGAATTTACTGTAAGTTCGCTCATCTCTAGCCCTATCCACTAGAGAACCCTATATGCATATCTTAGATGACAGGATTATTTTAAGACCTGATCCTGCTTTTTTACCTTAAGTTGTCTCAGATTTCCATTTATCTCAAGAGGTTGTCCTTCCGTCCTTCTGCGCGAATCCATGTTCAGAAGGTGAAAATCTGTTCCACATGCATGATGTTTGCAGATGTGTTCTAGATTCTTGCCTACTTCCCAAATCTGAACCACCCATCACCACCACAGACCAAGCATCCAATTTCACCACCACCTTCAGCAGGGAACACAAGGACATCAAGAAAATATTGACCAAGCATTGGTCGGTCCTTTTGCAAGATCCCAACCTTAGGAGCACTCTACCACACAAACCTTCTCATACATTCTGTAGGGCAAGTACCCTACAGAATCTGATTGCTCCCAGAAAACTCAGGTCTACATCCCAACAGTCAAACCCCTCCATACTTTCGGACATCACTGGAAGCTTTAGGTGTGCGTTGTCACGCTGCAAATGCTGCCCACTCATCACACATAAATGCCAAGTGTTCTCCTCTACTGTTACCGGTGAGACTTTATCGAGTAATTCCTCAACTGTGGGTCACAGTATATCATTTATATACTCCAATGTCCCTGTAAAAAACAGTACGTGAGTAGAACCATATGGTGCTTCAGGGAACGCCTAAACAAGCTACACAGCACACGGATTTGTGCTACACGGTGTCTCACGCCACATGACAGAACACCACTGTGGGGACTTCAGTGCTATTCAGGCTACTCCCATTGGATACATTGCCAAAGATGTAAACCAGAGATATAATACCCTAAGACGACATTAAAAACTTCTGGATTCATACCCTCCGCACCTTGTCTCCCGGGGGTTTGAATGAAATGATTGAATGCAATCTGTAAACCAGTAGTCTTGTGATCCACTATACTTACGCCTCACATCATCGCTTACTGACCCCTTCATTCCTTGTTTATCCCTATATAACGGCAACCATGTAAAAATATATTTTGCCCTCCCTGCATGCTTTATGCCCAAGGTCTTATTTCGCCATTACTAATTCTTAGTAATCATTTTTCTACTAACATCACTATTTATCACTATTATTATATATTACTCATATACACTACTAATATATTAATTTTTTTTATATATTATAGTTTATATATTTGATATTTTCCTACCATTATTAATATTTTTATGATCTTGATCCTTTTATCCCCCGACGTCACGCCTGTCTACATTTGGACTCTGGATGTTTACATCTGCGGCCTGGTTATGCAGACGACTGGATTAACACACCAGCATTTATTCCCATGTTACACTAATGAATAATACTATATCATTCACATGATTTCTTACAGGTTGTCATTAACCACTGTGTTCTTTACAATATGTGTTATGTATATTTACATTGTACAACATGTGATGTGGTTTTGCTTGGCTCCTCCCACAATGTACCTGGTGCCCTTTCTTGTACCTATTTATAGAGTGAAGGCATCTACTGTCTACAAATTGATCTGAAGAAGGGGGTGGCTCCCCTAAAACGCGTAATCTTATCCTGTATTGGTTTGATTGTTTTTATATGCTATACAATAAACCTTCCAGCATTTTAACCAGTTTTTTTGCTCGACCACTACTTATCTTCAGAAGGTGAAAATCCACATGCTTGATGTCCGCAGATGTGTTATAGAATATTTAGAAAGGACCAAAAATTTTAGGAAATCAGATAAATGGTTTATTTAGTTTGCTGGTCAAAATAGGGGAAATAGTGTCAGAGCAGATACTTTTGCTAGATGGGTTAGGCAGGCCATTGTTGCAGCTTATTCCTCTGCAGGCATGGCTCTACTAGAGCTGTTGCCTCTTCATGGCCAGAGAAAAGAGGTGCTTCTATTGCTCAGATCAGTGTTAATACACGCCAGTGATCAGCATGAGAGATCGGTGTGTGCAGTGTTATAGGTCCCTATGGGACCTATAACACTGCAAAAAAAAAAGTGTTAATAGGTCATTTAACCCCTTCCCTAATAAAAGTTTGAATCACCCCCCTTTTCCCATAAAAAAATAAAACAGTGTAAATAAAAAAAATAAACATGTGGTATCGCCGCGTGCGTAAATGTCCGAAGTATAAAAATATATCATTAATTAAACTGCACGGTCAATGGCGTACGCGAAAAAAAATTCCAAAGTCCCAAAAAGCGTATTTTTGGTCACTTTTTATACCATTAAAAAAATGAATAAAAAGTGATCAAAAAGTCTGATCAAAACAAAAATCGTACCGATGAAAACTTCAGAACATGGCGCAAAAAATGAGTCCTCATACTGCCCTGTAAGTGGAAAAATAAAGTTATTGGGGTCAGAAGATGACATTTTTAAATGTATAAATCTTCCTGCATGTAGTTATGATTTTAACCGTATGGACCTACAGAATAATGATAACGTGTCATTTTTACCGAAATATGCACTGCGTAGAAACGGAAGCCCCCAAAAGTTACAAAATGGTGTTTTTTCTTAGATTTTGTTGCACAATGATTTTTTTTTTTTCATTTTTGGGTAAAATGACTAATGTCACTGCAAAGTCGAAAATAAGCCATAATATGGATTTTTTAGGTGGAAAATTGAAAGGGTTATGACTTTTAAACAGTAAGGAGGAAAAAACGAAAGTGCAAAAACTGAAAAACCCTGAGTCCTTAAGGGGTTAAAGTCTCAGTAATTCACTGAGGCAGAGAGTGATGTGCATGTTCCTGGAGGAGTCCATCTCTCTGGTGGTTCTGTCATGACTATGACGAAATAGAATTACTGGTGAGTAATTAATTACCAGCGTTTTTCCCTAAACTCCTTAAAAGGAAGTAACCCTTTGAGAAGTCAGTTACTAAGTCATGGGATAGAGCCCCGTTAATTGACGCCCTGGTGGCTAAAATTACTAAAAAATCCGCCTTGCCTTTTGAGGATCTAGGAACCCTGTCTGACCCTATGGACAAAAAAAGCAGAGATCTTTAACAAGACCTGGGAGGCGGCCACAGCTTCTATCAGAACCAATGTAGCTACTACATGTGCTGCTCACTCCCTCTTAAGAGTCTGGATTTCACAATTACAATCCCATCTTGTTAACCAGACCCCTAGCGAAAAGATCTTAGAATCCTTACCAGTAATCTCCAAGGTGGTAGATTTTTTGGCAGACTCCTCAGTAGATTCCGTAAGATTGGGTGCCAGAGCAGCTGCTTTATCTAATTCTTCTAGGAGAGCCACATGGCTTATGGAAGGGTGATGTCGGCTCAAAAGGCAAACTATGTTTCATCCCTTACATTGGAGATCGCCTTTTTGGTCGCGTCTTAGACAAAGTACTTGAGAAGGCTTCTGATAGGAAGAAAGGTTTTCCCACTCAAAGTCGTGCCCCCGATTCCTTTCATGGCAAAAAACAACCCAGAAGGTCTAATCAGAAATTTCAGGCTAATAGGAAATTTAAAGTCCCTGGCAAGGGTAGAGGTTTCCTCTTCAATCCCAACAGAGAGTCTAGTTCTAAATATCCCAAACAATGATGACTTTCTCCCAGTGGGGGGCATCTGTCCAGGTTTGTGGGGACCTGGGAGAAAATTTCTTCCAGCCCCTGGGTTCTATCCACACTGAGATCGGGTCTCCTTCTGGAGTTCCGGTCTTTTCTTGCAGACAGATTCTTTCCCACTGGGATAGTGAAATATTCCCTGAAACAAGAGGCCATGATAACAGAAATAAAATCTCTTCTGCTCAAAAAGGTCATGGTTCCAGTCCCCCAGGGGGAGGAGGGGAGGGGATTCTATTCCCCTCTCTTCTTAGTAACAAAAAAAAAAAAACAACGGCTCTTTCAGAGTTATAATAAATTTGAAAAAGTTAAACAACTTTGTCATACATAAGATTCAGGATGGAGTCCCTAAAATCCATGATCCCTCTTGCTGCTTCCAAATTGCATGATGGCCTCTGTTGATTTAGAAGATGCCTACTACCATATTCCTATCCACAACTCTCATCAAAAGTTTTTAAGAGTAGCGGTGTTTATAGAGGGAGCTTGGGTCCATTTACAATACCAAGCCTTTCCCTTTGGGGTCTTTCAGGGCCCAAGGGTATTCACCAAAGTGATGGCGGAGTAGGCAGCTTTCATAAGAACCCAAAACTTTGTTTCCCTGCCTACTGGTTTCGAGGGATTATGTAGGGGTGGTCCTCAGACGAGAGGGTTGCTCTCTAGTATATACTCCTGTCTCCCCTGGATAGTCCCACCCCCTCCCATCGCTATATGTGCCGTTGGGATGAGGCCCTTAGCACTAACATTACTGTTCCTCAATGGAGGCTGATTTGGGAACGGGCATCTAAGGCTTCTATCTGTACGGCTTATAAGGAGACGCAATACAAGATGCTCATGGGTTGGTACCATACTCCGGTACATAATAGACTAAACCCTGCCATTCCTCCTCAGTGCTGGTGTTGTGGGGTGGGTTTAGGTACTGTTTTCCATATTTTTTGGGCCTGTCCACTGAGTTCCTTATTGGGTTCAGGTGCAAAAGTTGATATTGGATGTCCTGGGGGTCGTGATCCCTCTGGATCCCATGGTCTTTCTATTACACCTTTCTGCCCGGGGTTTGCCCAAGCCACTTTTTATGCACATTGTCCTCACGGCCAAAACCCTTATTGCCAAGCACTGGAAGCATACTTTCCCTCCGTAAGAGGACGAGCTCCTGGCTAGAATTCGTGAGATGCACTCTCTTGAATCCCTCACTGAACAACACCATCCCGCATTTTGTGTCAGTTTTGGACCCATGGGACAGATTCAAGGATAGGCAAGCTCCATGAGCATGGGTTGGGAACACTCCCTTTTCTCCCCCCTCTCTCTTCTCATGCGGACCGGTCTCTCTTTTCTTTCCATCTCATTTCTCTCTTTGTGGTGTCGTTTTCTTGTTACCTTTCCTTTTGTGTCATTGGTTTGTTTTTTGTTTTCTCTCTCCCCCCCCCCTCTTCTTCCCCCTTCCCCCATTGTGGTATTCTCGCTGAAGATGTTTGTTATGCACTCCTTGTTATCCCTCGGATCTGTATACCTGCTTGAGACTAGTTTATTGCTATGTTTATTTCTTGTAGGGATGCATTGTTTCACCCGAGGTGGATTGTTAGTTCTCTACTGGTGTGGGGGTTCCTTCCCCCTGCCAGCTGTTGAAATTTTACAAGAAGAACAAAAGATTATAATCCTTGAGAAACTTTCAATAAAAATTTACAGTTTAAAAAAAAAAAAAAAACTTTGTTAGTTCCATATCTGGACACTTTACTGATTGTATCAGAATCCTCACAAACCCTTCATTTGCACATTCAAGTAGTTTGCTCCATACTGAAAGATCTAGATTGGAATCTGAATCTAAAAAAGTCAAACTTAACCCCTTCCAGGCAGTGTGTTTTCTTAGGCATCCTTCTGGATTCGGTGTCTCAGCTTTCCCTCCTGCCTCTTGCCAAACAGATCTTTATCAAGGACAGAGTAAAAGTTATTTTCTGGTCTCACCTATGCACCTTCAGGGAAGCAATGTCAGTACTAGGTCTGATGACTTTTTGTTTTGTAGCAGTGAAATGGGCTCAGTACAGATCCAGGATGTTACAGACTTCAAAAGTGGGATGACAATCCCTCATCACTAAACCAAAAATTTTCCCTTTCCTCAAAAGCAAGGGTCTCATTGATATGGTGGATGAATCCCAACAACCTATCTCAAGGGGTACCTTGGTCTCCCTAGTCGATAGTGAGTATAACTACAGACGCCAGCCCTTGGAGTTGGGGTGCCTCCTGCGGCCAGCATCTCCTTCAAGGCAGATGGTCTCCTCAGATGCATCAGTCTACATCAAATTAAAAAGAGCTCTATGCAGTGTTTCAGGCAATATCTCTTCTTATTCCTCAAATTCAAGGGAAGGATGTGCTGATATATTCAGACAACACCACCACTGTAGCTTACCTAAACAAACGGGGGGACAAGATCAGACTCCCTGTTAGATCTCTCCTTCCAGATTTTTCCCTAGCAGAAGCCAGGTTGGCATCTCTCTCTGTGGTTTACCTGAGAGGGGAAGACTTCCTGAGCAGATTTCATCTTCAGTCCGAATGGTGTCTAAACAAGGAGATATTTGCAATGATAGAGGAAAGGTTTGGAAAATTCTCTATATAGATCTCTTTGCTTCCAGAAACAACAGGAAGAATCAAAGGTTCTATTCTCTCAACCCTCTGGATTACCCGACAGCAGTAGACTCCTTCTCTCCGGACTGAGGAAGAGAAAGAGGGTACGCTTTCCCACCTCTTCGCCTTATCCCTCAGATCTTGAAAAAGATAACACAGGACAGAGCCTTAGTGCTATTGATAGTGCCCTTCTGGCCTTGAAGGCCCTGGTTTACCTTGCTAAGGACAATGTCAGTCTCCCAACCATGGGTTCTCCCGGACAGGGAGGATCTACTGTACCAGGGACCAGTTCATCATCCTCAGTCGGCTCACCTTCATCTAACAGCCTGGATGCTGAGAGGTCAATTCTAAAAGCTAGAGGTCTTTCTGACCAAGTAATAAACACCTTACTTGCAAGTAGGAAAGACATACAGTGGGGATCAAAAGTTTGGGCACCCCAGGTAAAAATTTGTATTAATGTGCATAAAGAAGACAAGAAAGATGGACAAAATCTCCAAAAGGCATCAAATTACAGATTAGACATTCTTATAATGTGTCAACAAAAGTTAGATTTTATTTCCATCATTTACACTTTCAAAATAACAGAAAACAAAAAAAAAAATGGCGTATGCAAAAGTTTGGGCACCCTGCAGAGTTAATATCTTGTACTGCCCCCTTTGGCACAGCTTGTAAATGCTTTTTGTAGCTAGCCAAGAGTCTTTCAATTCTTTGCCCATTCTTCCTTACAAAAGTCTTCCAGTTCTTTGAGATTTCTGGGCTGTCTGTCACACACTGCCTTTTTAAGGTCTATCCATAGATTTTCAATTATGTTAAGGTCAGGAGATTGTGAAGGCCATGATAAAACCTTCAGTTTACGCCTCTTGATGTAATCCCCCGGGGATTTCGAGGTGTGTTTAGGATCATTATCCATTTGTAGAAGCCATCCTCTCTTTAACCTCAGCTTTTTCACAGATGGCATCAAGTTAGCATCCAAAATTTGCTGAAATTTTATTATTATATGTTCCCTGTGCCACTGGCTGCAATACAACCCCAAAGCATGATTGATCTACCCCATACTTAACAGTTGGACAGAGGTTCTTTTCATTAAATTCTGTTCCCCTTTTCCTCCAAACGTACCTTTGCTTATTCCAGCCAAAAAGTTCAATTTTAACCTCATCGGTCCACAAAACTTGTTTCCAAAATGCATCAGGCTTGTCTATATGGTAATTTGCAAAGTTCAAACGCTGATTTTTGTGGTGAGGACGTAGAAGAGGTTTTCTTCTGATGACTCTTCCATGAAGTCCATATTTGTACAAGTATCTCTTTATAGTAAAATAGTGTACCACAACTCCAGTGTCTGCCAGATCTTTCTGGAGCTGCAGTCAAATGTGGGTTTTGAATTGTTTTTCTCACAATCCTGCGAGCTGTTTGATATTTTTCTTGGTCTTCCAGATCTTGCTTTAACTTCCACTGTTCATGATGACTGCCATTTCTTAATTACATTCCGAACAGAGCATATTTACATCTGAAAACCTTTTGCTATCTTCTTATAGCCTTCTCCAGCTGTGCGAATGTCAACTATTTTCAGTTTCAGATTTCTAGACAACTGCTTAGAAGAACCCATGGTGCTGATTGTTGGGGCAAGGTCAGAGGAGTCTGGGCATTTAAAACCTTTGAGATTGACATCACCTGGTCTTCCCAGATGATGATTGAGAACAATCAATGACACTGGCAGGTCTCAGCTTTGCAAAGGGGGCAGTGCATGCTATAAATTCTGCAGGGTGCCCAAACTTTTGCGGACGCCATTTTTTTGTTTTCTGTTATTTTGAAAGTGTAAATGATGGAAATAAAATCTAACTTTTGTTGACATATAAGAATGTCTAATCTGTAATTTGATGCCTTTTGGAGATTTTTCCATCTTTCCTTGGCTTCTTTATGCACATTAATACAAATTTTTACCTGGAGTGCCCAAACTTTTGATCCCCACTTTAACATCCACCATTTAGCTAAGAACATGGAGAGCCTTCTTAAGAGTAGTGGGACCTGCAGTAGATCCCATTGGGAGATCCTAATATCCCTCAAATCCTTAATTTCCTCCAGTTAGGCCTGAATAAGAAGTTAAAGAGCAACTGTCATGGATATTGTATCCCCCAGACTAATAACATGATAGTATAGATCAGTGATTCCCAACCGCGGTGCCGCGGCACATGTGTGCCGTTCAGCACTGCCCGTGGTGCCGCGGGATTTTGCCGTGATTTTTTTTATTTTTTACTATTTTTTTTTAAATGTCCCGCCCCGGCCTGATGGCGCAGGGGGGAAGGGAAGTCTGCGTGCGCACTGCGCACACACGCCCCCCTGCATCTCCTGCATTTCCTGTGTTCCCCTCAGTCCCCTGCGTCTGCCGCGTGACCCGTGTTCCCCTCCTTCCTCCTCTTTTCCATGTGTCCCCCGCGTCCCCCTCCTTCACTCTCCGTCTACTGCGTCCCCCTCCGTTCCCCTCTCCCTTACGGCGCAGTGAGCCGGATATGGTGCCCCGGGGCGGAACGAGCTGCACCTGTGCCGGACTCCCGTGCCTCCTGTGGAACTGCAACGGCTTGCTTAAGGTACCGTACCCTTTCCACCCCTCTGTTCACCTTCTCAACCCTGTCTGTCTAAATCCCCCCACCGTCACCCAGGTCCACCCTCTACCCCCCCCCCCCTCGTCACTCATGTCCACCCCCCCCCTGTCAGACATGTCTGCCTTATTTACCTCCCTGTCCATCTCTATCACCCATGTCCGCCTGGTCCACCTCCCTGTCCATCTCTATCACCCACGTCCACCCCCCCCCCGTCACCCACCCCCCCCCCCCCCCCCCCCCGTCACCCAGGTCCACCCTCTACCCCCCCCCTGTCAGACATGTCTGCCTTATTAACCTCCCTGTCCATCTCTATCACCCATGTCCACCCCCCCCCGTCACCCATTTCCGCCTGGTCCACCTCCCTGTCCATCTCTATCACCCATCTCCAACCCCCCCCAAGTCACCCATCTCCACCCCCACCCCCCCAAGTCACCCATCTCCACCCCCACCCCCCCAAGTCACCCATCTCCACCCCCACCCCCCCAAGTCACCCCCCGAGTCACCCACGTCCACCCCCCCGTCACCCACGTCCGCGCGCCCCCCCCCCACGTCCACCCCCGCCCCCAACGCCAAACCCCCCCCCGTCACCTACGTCCACCCCTCTGTCACCCATGTACACCCCTCTGTCACCCATGTACACTCCTCTACACCCCTCTGTCACCCATGTACACTCCTCTACACCCCTGTCACCCAAGTACACTCCTCAACACCCCTCTGTCACCCATGTACACTCCTCTCTACCCCTCTGTCACCCATGTACACCCCTCTACACCCCTGTCACCCATGTACACCCCTCTACACCCCTGTCACCCATGTACACCCATCTGTCACCCAGGTACACTCCTCTACACCCCTGTCACCCATGTACACTCCTCTACACCCCTCTGTCACCCATGTACACTCCTCTACACCCCTGTCACCCATGTACACTCCTCTACACCCCTCTGTCACCCATGTACACTCCTCTACACCCCTTTGTCACCCATGTACACTCCTCTACACCCCTCTGTCACCCATGTACACTCCTCTACACCCCTTTGTCACCCATGTACACTCCTCTACACCCGTCACCCATGTACGCTCCTATACACCCCTTTGTACATTCCTCTACACCCCTTTCACCCATGTATGCTCCTCTACACCCCTGTCACCCATGTACACTTCTCTACACCCGTCACCCATGTACACTCTTCTGCACCCCTCTGTCACCCATGTACACTCCTCTATACCCCTCTGTCACTCATGTACACTCCTCTACACTCCTCTGTCACCCATGTACACTCCTCTACACTCCTCTGTCACCCATGTACACCCATCTGTCACCCATGTACAGAAATCGTGATGATGGCCCAGACCAGATGGAGAAGAGAAGGCAACGATGCAAATTAGAGAAGACGTCATTGGTGAGTTGCTGTATAAAGCAGCACTTTAAACTACATACCCACTGATAAATAGATATAGTGCATTGCGTTTTTTACCGTTTTTTCCTTTTTTTTTTCTTGCTCGTCAACCTCGGTAGCGGTGCCCCGTGGAAAAAAAAATTTCCGAGGTGTGCCCCGACCCGAAAAAGGTTGGGAAACACTGGTATAGATGATGATACTTGTAATGCAGCTATACTTTTGGCTGCTCTTTATCACACTATATCAAGCAGGAAAATAGTTTTATTTTGCGGTCAGCAACAGTCGGATAGGCGTGGCTGGGACTGGTAATGCCCCACCTCCGCCACGCCTATGCCCTGTAAGTGAGCGCTGGGACTGCTGTGTGATTGACACAGGTCCCCACCCCCGATGTTCATGATGTTCGGGCCGGTGTAACTGCACTGAGCCTTAACATATTATGTGCACCTTTATGATATACACACGGGGGTGAGCGCTTTCTCTCTGCCTCTAGTGAAAGCAGAAGCAGTGCGTCTCCGGCACCAAGAGAAGAGGAGTATGTGCACTGTATATCATAAAGGTGCACATAATATGTATAGGCTCAGTGGAGTCACGCCGGCCCGCACACACATGAACATCGGGGGTGGGGGACCTGTGTGTCAATCACAGCGGTCCCAGCGCTCACTTACAGGGGATAAGCATGGCGGCGATCCCCAGCCACGCCTATCAGTCTGTTGCTGACCGCACAATAAAACTATTTTCCTGCTGATAAAGAGCAGCCAAAAGTATAGCTGCATTACAAGTATCAGCATCTATACTATCATGTTATTAGTCTGGGGGGTACAATATCCATGACAGTTGCGCTTTAAGTCCTAGTACCCTTAACCAGTTGCCCTCTAAGGTCGAGCCGGCTCGTCCTGAGACGGCAACCGTTGTATGACGCGAGGTCTTGACTCGAGCCCGCGTCATACCGGCCAGCCCCCAGCTGATTCCTGTAGCTGGGGCTGGTGTTAATAGCCGACATGCGGCGATTGCCACGGCGGGCTATTAACCCTTTAGATCGCCGCTGTCAAAGTTGACAGCGGCGTCTAAAGGGACATTTAAATGCTCCCTGGTTATCCAGTGGGGTGGATCGTCCCCCGTAGCGAGATCAGGGGGGGGGTGGGGGGCTGGGGGTCATCCACTTCTGAGGTTACCTCTCCTGTAGTGCTGGCTGCTGTGCTGTGAATGATAAAGCCTGGCAGGGCTGATGAAACCACATTGATCTGTATGAGGAATCTAATGATTTCTCCTAAAAGTCCCCTAAGACTGAACAGGGGGACGTGTGTGCGCAGTGCGCACGCAGACTTCCCTTCCCCCCTGCGCCGTCAGGCCGGGGCGGGACATTTAAAAAAAAAAATAGTAAAAAATAAAAAAAATCACGGCAAAATCCCGCGCACCACGGGCAGTGCTGAACGGCACACACATGTGCCGCGGCACCGCGGTTGGGAATCACTGATCTATACTATCATGTTATTAGTCTGGGGGATACAATATCCATGACAGTTGCTCTTTAACTTCTTATTCAGGCCTAACTGGAGGAAATTAAGGATTTGAGGGATATTAGGATCGCCCAATGGGATCTACTGCAGGTCCCACTACTCTTAAGAAGGCTCTCCATGTTCTTAGCTAAATGGTGGATGTTAAAGTGGGGATCAAAAGTTTGGGCACTACAGGTAAAAATTTGTATTAATGTGCATAAAGAAGCCAAGGAAAGATGGAAAAATCTCCAAAAGGCATCAAATTACAGATTAGACATTCTTATAATATGTCAACAAAAGTTAGATTTTATTTCCATCATTTACACTTTCAAAATAACAGAAAACAAAAAAATGGCGTCCGCAAAAGTTTGGGCACCCTGCAGAATTTATAGCATGCACTGCCCCCTTTGCAAAGCTGAGACCTGCCAGTGTCATGGATTGTTCTCAATCATCATCTGGGAAGACCAGGTGATGTCAATCTCAAAGGTTTTAAATGCCCAGACTCCTCTGACCTTGCCCCAACAATCAGCACCATGGGTTCTTCTAAGCAGTTGTCTAGAAATCTGAAACTGAAAATAGTTGACATTCGCACAGCTGGAGAAGGCTATAAGAAGATAGCAAAAGGTTTTCAGATGTAAATATGCTCTGTTCGGAAAAATAAAGCCAGTGCAGCACTCCATAAAGTGAAAAACGGGGTGATTTATTCCATCAAAAAAAAAGTGTTACACAGCAGCGACGTTTCGGTCCTCTCCAGAACCTTTCTCAAGCTAGTTCCAAACAGATTTGTGCTACAATTTATACACATCAAAATCAATCAATAAAACAGTGCATCAATGATTACAGTAAAGTGCAATAAGTGCTAAATATGCTTACAGTGCAAACTATCCTATACATAAGGACTGTATGACTCCTAATACAGTCAAAAAGTGCTTTTTAATATATAACACATATACATTATAAGAAAAGTGCATATAGTGAATTAAAAAAGCATAAATTGGATAATTAAAAACAACAAAACAATCAGAGGAATAATGTAATACCTTAGGCATGTGTATCATGGCGTGTGATGCTCATTAGCATTCTGGAAGCGTGTCGGACAAGGACACACCCACCAGGACAGACTCTATGCAATGGGGAACAAAGAACTCGTTCACGTTTGAAAAAAAGTACGCGCATGCGCACTAGTGCATTGTAGCTCAAGACTCCATATTGCATAAGGGTGAAATCAACCCTGTGCAGTACCGAGCCTACGCACAAGGCACTGAATGCTTCAGCGCCATCTTGAGAAATGTAAAGTATTAGTTGTGCCCTCACTCAAAAATGAAATAGTTTAAAACTGTATGTTATGTGACAAAATATTCTTGATATGGGTGGCTAGCTGATGCATCGCGTGCGCGCCGGCTCACCGGGGACCAACCTCTCATGTCAGTCCCCGCGGGGACCAGTGCACCACAAAACACCAGCCGACACCAAAACCACTATAGTGATATCAATTGTAACTTGATGTATCACAGAAGGAGGACTCCAAGAGGGATCCAGAGGCACACCCCACCAGATGCCACACCACGTCACCTGTTCAATCCCCATCATGTGCACATACCTCCAACAAATGAATTGAAAATAAATGAAAAAAATAATGAAAAATAATGAAAAATGAAAAAAATAATAAAAGGACAAAATTAGATCTGCAGTCATTTTACTGATCATGCTGATATAGGTCTGAAACTAGATTGGATTCAGACCACAATTGAGTTGCATTCTCATGTCAGTTGGACAACTGGCCAACACTGGGCCCCCGTAGTGAGGTGCTCAGTGTTTGCCAGACTCCTGGCAGATACCTATAGACAAAGTCCAAGGTCGTCTACCTGCGACTTGTCCAATCTGGCAAGAACCGGTGTCTGTCATTAAGACAGTACTTGTACCACTCTGTGGTCATGTCCTTAGTTGTACAGCCCATGTCCTGATGTATAAATGAAAAATTCTTAATTAAACAAAAAAAAAACTAAAGGAATGAATGCATGTGCACGCGACTGAGCCCACATGGAACGTGGAGAAGACATACTAGGACATGCCCCCCCCAAAACCCACCAGAGAAGGACTCCCACCATAAATGTTACCAATGATCACGAGTTCCTGTCTAAAAGGTTAAATGTATAGAGGCACAAAGAATAACATAATGAATACAATAAGGTTTCAAAGGAATTCCTCTGATTGTATGGAGCTTGAATCTGTAATGACACAATAAAGAAAGTTTGTTAACAAATCTGTATGTACAGACACTTTAGCAAACAAAACAAGGTGGAGTTACAGCATGCTGGGTGTGATCTTGAACTCCACGTTCAACTTTGACAGTTCAAAGATCCACCTCAACTCCCTCTTTTTTAATACCGATAAACGGTCACCACCTCTCTTCAGGGGGGGAATGTGATCTATAATCATGAACCTTAAATCCCGTTTGGTGTGGCCTTGTTCAACAAAATGCTTAAGTATCGGTAAATCTTTTCTTGCGGATCGTATATCTGTGATTATTGAGTCTGGTCTTCATATCGCATTTTGTTTCTCCTACATAGAGTAGTTTGCAGGGGCACCATAATATGTATTCAGAATTACAGGTGAGATAGTGCTTAATTTTTTTATGTTTTTGTGTGCCAGGATGTACAAACTGCGTGCCTTTAGACATTAAATTACAATTTATACACGCCCTGCAAGGAAAAGAACCTTTACTCAAAGGCCCCAAGTGCCTTTGCTGTACAGGGCGTGTCAAAGAAATATCCGTTCTGACCAATTTGTCTCTAATGTTTGGAACCCTCCTGTACGACATTATTGGAGGATTAGCCAAACTAGAGATCTGTGGAAAGGCTTTTTGAATCATGGGCCAGTTATGTTTAAGAATTTTGGTTATCTTTGTAGAGCAATCATTGTCAAGTCAATCTATCCTCTAAGTCATGTTGTCGCCTCTCTTTGGTCAAAGTCTGGTCTCTGTCCATATGTTTCACTTTTTGTAAATGATGATTAAGTAGTCTCGTGGGATACCCCCTATTGTGAAAATTGTTAGTCATTTTATCCAATGCAACCTCTGTCTGTTGCGGGCGATCAACTATCGTTTCACACGGAGGAATTGGCTAAAGGGTAAAGATCTCACCATGTGGCGTGGATGACAGCTGGTATATTGTAGTAGTGTATTACAGTCAGTTTCCTTGACATATAGGTCGGTGTGCAGTCTGTCGTCCTGAAGTACAACCATGGTATCCAGGAATTGTATTCTGTCTGTGGAGTGAATGAGAGTAAATTGAATGTTATCTATGGTGTTAAGAAAAGCATGAAAATCATTCAATTCCTCCACTGTCCCTGTCCAGATCAAAAAAATGTCATCTATATATCGCCACCACTTCGCCACTTTGGCGAAGTGGGGCGACACATAGATAGACTCCTCCTCCATATTGGCTACCACCATGTTGGCATAGGTGGGCGCGACATTCGCGCCCATCGCGGTCCCCCGCGTTTGTAAATAGAACCGGTCATTGAAGGTAAAATAATTGCAACTTAAGTTGATGTCAAGTAAGGACAGTACAAACTGGGATTTGTCTTCATCAATGCCCGCAGTCTGTAGTATCCTTTGTACCACATTGAGCCCTGCTGCATGGTCGATAAAGGTATAAAGGCTTACTATATCGAAAGAAGCCAATATGGAGTTGGAGGGGACCTGTAGATCTCAAATCTTTAATAGAAAGTCTGCAGTATCCTGCAGGAAAGATTTTGCACCCACAGCGTATTCAAGTAACACCTGATCTAGAAAAATGGAAATGTTGTTCAGTATAGAATTACGACCGGAGACTATAGGTCTACCTGGCGGGGATTGGAGGGATTTGTGGATTTTGGGCAGGAGGTAAAGTGCCGGGGTGACAGGATGTGAAGGGAAAAGAAAATCATGCAGAGATTTATCAATGACATCATTGTTCAAAGCTTCATCTAAAACAAATTTAATTTTACGCTGAATGTCCCACTTAGGGTCATGACTAAGTGGCTTGTAAACAGACTGATCACTGAGCTGTCTCTCTGCTTCTTGTAAATACATTATTCAGTCCATGACCACGACCGCGCCACCCTTGTCAGCGGGATTGATGACGAGGTCGTGGTCATGGGCCAATGCATCCAACACATCCCTTTCACTTTTAGTCAAGTTGTGATGTACCACAAAATCACCATACTCCTTCAGTTTATCAACATCATGTTTAACTAGAGTCTTAAAAATGTCAATTATAAGTGATTCCAATGGAGGAATAAAGTCACTTTTGGTTTTCACCAAGTCTTCTGATGATACTGATTTACATCAGTTATTTTGAAAAATTAAACTCCAAATCTGGTTTGATGAACGCATGAAGATGGCCCCGCCGACCACCACAGATTCCAGTGGTGGTTTTAGACTAAAAGATCTTAAGGTGAAAACCAAAAGTGACTTTATTCCTCCATTGGAATCACCTATAATTGACATTTTTAAGACTCTAGTTAAACATGATGTTGATAAACTAAAGAAGTATGGTGATTTTGTGGTACATCACAACTTGACTAAAAGTGAAAGGGATGTGTTGGATGCATTGGCCCATGACCACGACCTCGTCATAAAGCCCGCTGACAAGGGTGGCGAGGTCGTGGTCATGGACCGAATAATGTATTTACAAGAAGCAGAGAGACAGCTCAGTGATCAGTCTGTTTACAAACCACTTAGTCATGACCCTAAGTGGGACATTCAGCGTAAAATTAAATTTGTTTTAGATGAAGCTTTGAACAATGATGTCATTGAAAAATCTCTGCATGATTTTCTTTTCCCTTCACATCCTGTCCCCCCGGCACTTTACCTCCTGCCCAAAATCCACAAATTCCTCCAATCCCCGCCAGGTAGACCTATAGTCTCCGGTCGTAATTCTATACTGAACATTTCCATTTTTCTAGATCAGGTATTACGTGAATACGCTGTGGGTGCAAAATCTTTCCTGCAGGATACTATAGACTTTCTATTAAAGATTCGAGATCTACAGGTCCCATCCAACTCCATATTGGCTTCTTTCGATATAATAAGCCTTTATACCTCTATCGACCATGCAACAGGGCTCAATGTGGTACAAAGGATACTACAGACTGCGGGCATTGATGAAGACAAATCCCAGTATGTACTGTCCTTTACTTGACATCAACTTAAGTTGCAATTATTTTACCTTCAATTACCGATTCTATTTACAAATGCGGGGGACCGCGATGGGCGCGAATGTCGCGCCCACCTATGCCAACATGGTAGTAGCCAATATGGAGGAGAAGTCTATGTGTCGCCCCACTTCGCCAAAGTGGCGAAGTGGTGGCGATATATAGATGACATTTTTTTGATCTGGACAGGGACAGTGGAGGAATTGAATGATTTTCATGCTTTTCTTAACACCATAGATAACAACATTCAATTTACTCTCATTCACTCCACAGACAGAATACAATTCCTGGATACCATGGTTGTACTTCAGGACGACAGACTGCACACCGACCTATATGTCAAGGAAACTGACTAACGCACTACTACAATATACCAGCTGTCTTCCACGCCACATGGTGAGATCTTTACCCTTTAGCCAATTCCTCCGTGTGAAAGGGATAGTTGATCACCCGCAACAGACAGAGGTTGCATTGGATAAAATGACTAACAATTTTCACAATAGGGGGTATCCCACGAGACTACTTAATCATCATTTACAAAAAGTGAAACATATGGACAGAGACCAGACTTTGACCAAAGAGAGGCGACAACATGACAGAGGATAGATTGACTTTTGTCTCCACATACAATGATGCCTCTACAAAGATAGCCAAAATTCTTAAACATAACTGGCCCGTGATTCAAAAGCCTTTCCACAGATCTCTAGTTTGGCTAATCCTCCAATAATGTCCTACAGGAGGGTTCCAAACATTAGAGACAAATTGGTCAGAACGGATATTTCTTTGACACGCCCTGTACAGCAAAGGCACTTTGGGCCTTTGAGTAAAGGTTCTTTTCCTTGCAGGGCGTGTATAAATTGTAATTTAATGTCTAAAGGCACAGAGTTTGTACATCCTGGCACACAAAAACATTACAAAATTAAGCGATATGAAGTGCGATATGAAGACCAGACTCAATAATCACAGATATACGATCCGCAAGAAAAGAATAGATTTACCGATACCTAAGCATTTTTTTGAACAAGGATTCACACCGAACGGGATTTAAGGTTCATGATTATAGATCACATTCCCCTCCCCCCCCTGAAGAGAGGTGGTGACCGTTTATGGGTATTAAAAAAGAGGGAGTTGAGGTGCATCTTTGAACTGTCCATGTTACGCCCCAAGGGGCTGAACGAGGAGTTCAAGATCACACCCAGCATGCTGTAACTCCACCGTGTTTTGTTTGCTTAAGTGTCTGTACATACAGATTTGTTAAACTTTATTGTGTCATTACAGATTCAAGCTCCATACAATCAGAGGAATTCATTTGAAACCTTATTGTATTCATTATGTTATTCTTTGTGCCTCTATACATTTAACCTTCTTAGTCAGGAACTCATGATCATTGGTAACATTGTCGCAATATAAATAAGTGTCCATTTTTCAAGTCATATTTATGGTGGGAGTCCTTCTCTGGTGGGTTTTGGGGGGGCATGTCCTAGTATGTCTTCTCCACGTTCCATGTGGGCTCCGTCGCCAGCACATGCATTCATTTTGTTTTTTAGTTTAATTAAGAATTTTTCATTTATACATCAGGACAGGGGCTATACAACGAAGGACATGACCACAGAGTGGTACAAGTACTGTCTTAATGACAGACACCGGTTCTTGCCAGATTGGACAAGTCGCAGGTAGACGACCTTGGACTTTGTCTATAGGTATCTGCCAGGAGCCTGGCAAACACTGAGCACCTCACTACGGGGGCCCAGTGTGGGCCAGTTGTCCAACTGACATGAGAATGCAACTCAATTGTGGTCTGAATCCAATCTAGTTTCAGACCTATATCAGCATGATCAGTAAAATGACTGCAGATGTCATTTTGTCCTATTTTTTTCATTATTTTTTTCATTTATTTTGAATTCATTTGTTGGAGGTATGTGCACGTGATTGGGATTGAACATGTGACGTGGTGTGGCATCTGGTGGGGTGCGCCTCTGGATCCCTCTTGTGGAGCCCTCCTTCTGTGATACATCAAGTTACAATTGATATCACTATAGTGGTTTTGGTGTCGGCTGGTGTTTTGTGGTGCACTGGTCCCCGTGGTGACTGACATGAGAGATTGGTCCCCATGAGCCGACACGCACGCGATGCATCAGCTAGCCACCCATATCACCATATGCGCGTACTTTCTTTTTCAAATGTGAACGAGTTCCTTGTTCCCCATTGCATAGAGTCTGTCATGGTGGGTGTGTCCTTGTCCGACACGCTTCCGGAACGCTAGTGAGCATGACACACGCCTAAGGTATTACAGTATTCCTCTGATTGTTTTGTTGTTTTTAATTATCCAATTTATGCTTTTTTAATTCACTATATGCATTTTTCTTATAATGTATATGTGTTATATACTCAGAAGCACTTTTTGACAGTATTATGAGTCATACAGTCCTTATGTATACGATAGTTTGCACTGTAAGCATATTTAGCACTTATTGCACTTTACTGTAATCATTGATGCACTGTTTTATTGATTGATATTGATGTGTATAAATTGTAGCACAAATCTGTTTGTAACTAGCTTGAGAAAGGTTCTGGAGAGGACCGAAACGTCGCTGCTGTGTAACACTTTTTTTGATGGAATAAATCACCCCGTTTTTCACTTTATGGAGTGCTGCACTGGCTTTATTTTTCTATTTTTATAAAAATATATAGTTAAATTAAACCGCACAATCAATGGCGTACGCGCAAAAAAATTTCCAGAGTCCAAAATAGCATATTTTTGGTCACTTTTTAAGTCATGAAAAAAATAAAACATGATCAAAAAGTCTGATCAATACAAAAATGGTACCGCTAAAAACTTCAGATCATGGGGGGGGGGATGTCATGGCTGCAGAGGTGGATGGTCGCCTAGAGTGAGAGCTCCGTCCTCACCGCCTGATACAGCGACTAAATCTAGCATACACTGGCGTGTATTTGATCCACCCCTGACTCCTGAAGCTACCTTACCTGTTCCAGTCATGCCAGCGAGGAAAAAGAAGCTTGGAAAACAGGACAACCTGACAAAATTCTGCTTTACCCACAGCGCGCCTGTCTCTCAAGATGGCGCTTGTTCCCAGCATGCCTCCTCACCTCCGGCCCCCATGCAACAAGCTGCCGACGAGGGATCTCCACGGGGACTAGCAGAGGTAAACCGCTCTATGTCGGACCCGGAGCTGCACTGCCATGTAGCGTTGGAGCTCCAGTACTCTTCTTCCCCTCGGAGCCCAGCGCTACAGTCACAAGATCCGAGCTCTCCTGCGACTGTCCGCAGCTTCCCATCATCCCCCACAGTCATGCCCTCCAGCCTTCAAGACCTCTCCCCGGCTCATTTCCCAGACGGCGCTGCATCACAAGGAGCCTTAGAGGTACAGTCTGGAGTTGCAGGGGATGGTGCAATACTGTAAAAATCTGACCTACTGCAAGACATACCAGTGACTGGCAACTCCCTGACAGACACTGCCATGAAGTTTATGCTTTTAGTGCTGCATAAATCCTTCTTGCAAGATATGACCGTAATGTTAGCCCTTGCACAATCATTCTTGCAGGAGCTGGGTGGGAGAGTTGATCACTTGGAAACAAAAATGGAGGAGTTTTCCGGTTCTCACAATTTGCTAATAGACTCCCACACTGAGCTAGAGGAAGAGGTGGCTTCTCTACGGGCCAAAATGGCAGATTTGGAGGACAGAAGCTGCAGAAATAACATCAAGCTGCATGGGATACCTGAGACTGTCCTCCCTGCTGACATCCTGGGCTATGTTCAGTCCCTTATCAAGGCAGTTCTGCCCTCCTCTGTACAAGATCTAGAAGTGGACAGAGCCCACAGAGTGGCGTGTCCCAGGCACCTTGATGAGTCGGTGCCACAAGATGTTTTGGCTCAGATCTACCGCTTTACCATTAAGGAGAGACTGATGGAATATGCACGTAAACACAGTGGTCTACCAACTCCATACCATCAAAGTTTAATCCACGCACATCTCTCTGCAGCCACCCTTCAAGCAGGAAGGGATCTTCTCCCCCTCACTCAAGCTTTGAGAGCAACCAATGTTCCCTGTAGATGGGTGTTCACAGTGAAATTTCTCATCCAACGCATCTCTCCAAGGACTGGTCTACTGCCATCAGCTGCTCACTTTGCTACTATGACTTCAGGTTTGGTGCTGGTCCACTCCCTTGGCCTCAGGGTGAACTTTGTCCCCCCACTCTGTGTTGGCTCACAGGTTCCGAGCCTGCTTAATTTCTTTGTTGTTTTAGCTCATCTTTAGTTTTTTATGTTTTCTTTGTTTTGCCTTGCTCCTGATGTGTCATTCTGTGCTCATTCCATGGTTCACTGAACCCATCCTACCTACATATTCCGAGGGCGTGTGTGCTGGCTGGGGGGGGGGGGGGGGCACATTCCTTCATCCTTTCCATTATTGTAAGCCATGTTTTATTGCAATCTCATTACTATAATAATGGTCAACAATGTCTTAATCTTAATGGCTTTCTCTGGAGAGAAGCGACGTCCCTCAAACGTGATATTCTGTGTGTTAAAGAGATGCACCTTCTATCCAGAGATTCTCATAGAATTAGGCACCCCTTATTTCCTCATATCTATCAAGCTCATTTTGGTACGAAGTCGACAGGGATGCTCATAGCAATCCGGAACACTGTCTCGTTTACTCTGAAAGAATCTATCGTGGATACTCATGGGCGTTAAGTCATCCTTAGATGTACTGGTAATGCTGTCCCACTAACCATAATGTCACTGTTTGCCCTTAACTCGGGTCAACTGAAGTTCCTCAAGGCTGTCTTAAAGAAGGCTAATTCCTCCCTCTGGGGGGGTCGCTAATTTTGTGTGGGGACTTCAACACAGTTATGGACACAGAATTAGATACTTCCTCCACTATTAGACATGCATCCCTATTCCTGGACCTGGGAATCCAGACCTTTATGACCCATGGCGCTTGCAACACCCCACGGAACAAGACTACACGTTCCACTCAGGAGTTCATAATACGTACTCTAGAATAGACTTGACATTATTACACAGCTCACTCTTTTCTAGGTTCTCAGACTCCTCTATAGACATGATCAAATGGTCTGATCATTTGGTGCAACTAAAATCTGTTGAACTGGATAATAAACGTTTACCCTCTGTTGACCTGGTAGCACAGATCTCATCTTTACGACAGAATCTCCACTGCTCCTTGTTAGCCTCCTACGAAAAGGCACACAAGAAAATGAGGGCTTTGTATTACTCAAAGGACAACAAATCAGGGAAAATTATTGGCTAGCTGCTAAAAAAAAAAAAAACGACAATCTAAAATACCTTTCCTAATACACCCCCAACCACTAAAGAAAAATTATCAACTCCCATTAGTATTGCCAATGGCTTTCGAGCATACTATGCTCAGCTGTACAAACTTAGATACACAATCCCGGAGCGCCCCAATACTACTGAATCTATTCAAAGCTATCTTAGAGACCTACATTTACCCACCCTCACAGAGGTTCAGCTCCAAAGGCTAAATGGAGAAGTCACGACAGAGGAGGTACACAAAACAATCCGCTCCCTACCGACGGGCAAGGTCCCGGGCGGGTTTTCTAGTAGCTATTATAAACAATATAGTGACTTATTAATATCCCCCCTTAATAAATTTTGCCAGGAAGCATTGTCTACTGGTTCTCTGCCCGCTGAAAACCTGCAAGCTCTTATCACAACTCTTCCCAAACTGGGTAAATCGGCAGACCTCTCGCAAAACTACCGCCCAATCTCGCTCCTCAACCAAGACGTAAAGATCTACGCTAAATTGTTGGCCTCCCGCTTAGCTTCGATCCTACCATCACATGTATCGCAAGATCAGGCAGGATTTGTTTCAGGCAGGCAGACATCTGACAACAAAAGGTGCCTAATCAATACTGCATTACATAGAACTTTCCTCCACTCCTGCATTGATTTTGGCGTTAGATGCCGAAAAGGCGTTTGACCCCTTGCAATGGTCTTTTCTTTTTCGGTTATGGAATCCTTGGGCTTCAGAGGGAACATACTGACAGCCATTCAATCCCTATACTCCTACCCAACAGCCAGGGTGTTAGCCAATGGGGGCACTCTCAGCTGATTTTGCCATCTCTAACGGGTTGCCCCCTATCCCCTCCGATTTACATAATTTCTATAGAGCCACTGGCTCAATCTATCAGAAGGCACTCAAATATAGTGTGGGGGGGGGGGGGGGGGGGGGGCGATTGGGGCCCAATCCCATACTGTCTCTTTGTATGCGGATGATGTCATACTGACACTGACTAAACCAGAACACTCAGTGTCTGCTTTAATGGATGCTATCACCGCTTATAGTACACACTCAATAGCACCAAGACCCAGGCTCTACCATTACATCTCCCCTCCACCACTACATTCCCAGCTCCGCTCTATGTATGAAATGGACTGACAAGAAACTGGCATACAATACTTAGGAACCCGAATAACCCTCCCACACTCCACCCTCTATCAATCCAACTATTCCCCGCTGTTAGCGGTCGCTTTGGAAGTGTAGTCCCTCTAACAGGCCATTATCTCCTGGGTGGGAGGAGTGTTCCTACTCCTGAAAATATTGTATGTGTTTAGGACGGTCCCTATTGAACTCCCTAAAACCTTCTTCACACAAATGCAGTGCATTCTCTCTAAATTTATATGGGTGGGGAAAAACCCAGACTATCCCAGACACTCCTCACGAGGGACAGGTTGGCGTGTGGACTGGGATCTCCTGACATCCAGAGTTATTACCTAGCTACTCTTATTTCCTCAATGAGACAGTGGATAAATTATGAAGATAGCTTACCGTTGGCACATATAGAAGAACTCTCGATCTCCCCATATAGGTTACACGACTTAATATACATACCCCTATGGAACCTGTCCCCTCCACCCCTCACTAATCCTTTGGTCAGAGCAACATTTACCACTCTGAATAAATATCACAGACAGGCACAGAGGCCCGTTCAAGCACAAAAGGGCGACATCCCACTTACTTTACTACAGTCCTACATCCATGACTTAAAGGAGTACTCCGGCGCGCACTTTTTTCCTTTTATCCCGTCCAGGCTGCAAAATAAAAGAAAACACACTTTCTCTTACCTGCCAACGAGCCCCCGGAGCTCCGGTACACTCCGGTACAGGTGTTCGGTCCCCGAGCTGTATTCTTCTTACTTCCTGTTAGCCCGGCACGTCACACGGAGCTTCAGCCTATCACCGGCCGCAGTGATGTCCCGCCTCGGCCGATGATAGGCTGAAGCTCCGTGTGATGTGCGGGGCTAACAGGAAGTAAGAAGAATACAGCCCGGGGACCGAACACCTGTACCGGAGTGTACCAGAGCTCCGGGGGCTCGTTGGCAGGTAAGAGAAAGTGTGTTTTCTTTTATTTTGCAGCCCGGATGGGATAAAAGGAAAAAAGTGCGCGCCAGAGTATTTCTTTAACCTGTTGGGGACGAAGGGCGTATGCATACGCCCTTGTGTCCTGGTACTTAAGGACGAAGGGCATATCAATCAGCAGGCACCCCGCGCAAATGCCTAGGAGGGGTCATCAGACCCCTCCCCCCCATGCCGGCGATCGGCGCAAATCGCAAGTGAATTCACACTTGCGATTTGCGCCGATTCCGGGTCATTACGGATCTAAGGTGACCCGAAATATAAGGGGGATCGCGGTTGTCTAAGACACCCACGATCACCCTGAAGTGATAGGAGTGAGGTGGCAGGGGTGCCACCCCTCCTATCCCTGCTATTGGTGGTCTAGACGCGACCACCAATAGCAGATCGGTGGGCGGGGGGGGGGGGGGTTACTTTCGTTTTCCCCATCCTGCCCACCCACAATAGGCGGGGCAGAACGGGGAAAACGAAGAGGACCGGGCGCCGACGTCCACTTACCCGTCCGGAGGCAGCGGAGCGACAGTGATCGACGGACGTCAGAAGAGGAGGAAGGATCCCTGGATCAGACGGAAGCCGGTAGCCTAGCAACATCTGGGGGGCTACAGTCTGAGACCATTATACAGTGGTCTCTAACCTGTAGCCCTCCAGATGTTGCGAAACTACAACTCCCAGCATGCCCAGACAGCTGTTTGCTGTTTGGGCATGCTGGAATATGTAGTTTTGCAACAGCTGGAGGACTGCAGTTTGAGACCACTATACAGTGGTCTCTAAACTATATCCCTCCAGATCTTGCAAAACTACAACTCCTAGCATGCCCAAACAGCTCTTTGCTGTCTAGGCATGCTGGGATTTGTAGTTTTGCAACATCTGGAGGGTAACAGTTTGGAGATCACTGGGCAGTGGTCTAAAAACTGTAGCCCTCCTGATGTTGCAAAACTGCAAATCCCAGCATGCCCAAACAGCAAACAGCTGTCTCGGCATGCTGGGAGTTGCAGTTGCGTACCTCCAGCTATTGCATAACTACATCTCCCAGCATGTCCTTTGGCGATCAGTACATGCTGGGAGTTGTAGTTTTGCAACAGTTGGAGGCACACTGGTTGGAAAATACTGAGTTAGGTAACAGAACCTAACTGAAGGTTTTCCAACCAGTGTGCCTCCTGCTGCTGCAAAAGTACAACTCTCAGCATGCACGGTCTGTCAGTACATGCTGGGAGTTGTAGTTTTGCAACAGCTGG
This sequence comes from Hyla sarda, assembly GCF_029499605.1. NCBI lineage: Eukaryota > Metazoa > Chordata > Amphibia > Anura > Hylidae > Hyla > Hyla sarda. The sequence continues at coordinate 158,393,951 of NC_079196.1, read as the reverse complement.
AGGCACACTGGTTGGAAAATACTGAGTTAGGTAACAGAACCTAACTGAAGGTTTTCCAACCAGTGTGCCTCCAGCTGTTGCAAAAGTACAACTCCTCAGTCAGTACATGCTGGGAGTTGTAGTTTTGAAACAGCTGGAGGTTTGCCCCCCCCCATGTGAACGAACGTACAGGGTACATTCACACGGGCAGGTTTACAGTAAGTTTCCTGCTTCAAGTTTGGGCTGCGGTAAATTTTTCGTCGCATCGCAAACTCCTAGCGGGAAACTCACCGTAACCCGCCAGTGCGAATGTACCCTAAAAACACAACACTACACTAACACATAATAAAGGGTAAAACACTACATATACACCCCCTTACACTGCCCCCCCCCCCCAATAAAAATGAAAAACGTATCGTGCGGCAGTGTTTCCAAAACGGAGCCTCCAGCTGTTGCAAAACAACAACTCCCAGCATTTCTGGACAGCCACTGACTGTCCAGGCATGCTGGGAATTTAGCAACAGCTGGAGGCACCCTGTTTGGGAATCACTGTTGTAGAATACCCCTATGTGATCCCTAATTTAGTCCTCAAATGCGCATTGAGCTCTCTCACTTCAGAGCCCTGTCGTATTTCAAGCAAACAGTTTAGGGCCACATATGGGGTATTTCCGTACTCAGGAGAAATTGCGCTACAAATTTTGGGGGTCTTTTTTTCCTTTTACTGCTTGTGAAAATTAAAAGTAACGCAATTTCTCCTGAGTACGGAAATACCCCATATGTGGGTGTAATATGCTCTGTGGGCGCACAACAAGGCTAAGGAGTGAGAGCGCACCATGTACATTTGAGGCCTAAATTGTCGATTTGCACAGGGGTGGCTGATTTTACAGCGGTTCTGACATAAACGCAAAAACATAAATACCCACATGTGACCCCATTTTGGAAACTTCACCCCTCACGGAACGTGACAAGGGGTATAGTGAGCCTTAACACCCCACAGGTGTTTGACGAATTTTCATTAAATTTGGATGGGAAATGAAAAAAATATATAAAAAAAGGTTTCACTAAAATGCTGGTGTTACCCTAAATTTTTCATTTTCACGAGGGAAAATAGGAAAAAAAAGCCCCCCAAAATTTGTAACCCCATTTCTTCTGAGTGAGAAAATGCCCCATATGTGGATGTAAAGTGCTCTGCTGGTGCACTACAATGCTCAGAAGAGAAGGAGCACCATTGGGATTTTTAAGAGAAAATTTGTCCGGAATTGAAGGCCACGTGTGTTTACAAAGCCCCCATAGTGCCAGAACAATGGACCCCCCACATGTGACCCCATTTTGGAAACTAAACACCTCATTTAATGTATTAAAGGATGCAGTGAGCATTTACGCCCCACAGGTGTTTGACAGATTTTTGGAACAGTGGTCCGTGAAAATGAAAAACTAAATTTTTCATTTGCACAGCCCACTGTTCCAAAGATCCGTCAAACGCCAGTGGGGTGTAAATACTCACTGCACCCCTTATTAAATTCTGAGAGGGGTGTAGTTTCCAAAATGGGGTCACATGTGGGGGGGTCCACTGTTCTGGCACCACGGGGGGCTTTGTAAACACACATGGCCCGACTACCATTCCAAACAAATTCTCTTTCCAAAAGCCCAATGGCCCTCCCTCTCTTCTGAGCATTGTAGTGCGCCAGCAGAGCATTTTACGTCCTAAGATGGGGTATTTCCATACTCTGAAGAGATGGGGTTACAAATTTTGGGGGGCATTTTCTCCCATAACCTTTTGTAAAAATGGTAAATTTGAGGAAAAAACTGAAACATTTTTTTCTTCATTTACACGTCCGATATTAACGAAAAGTCGTCAAACACCTGTGAGGTGTTAAGGCTCACTGGACCCCTTGTTACGTGCCTTGAGGGGTGTAGTTTCCAAAATGGTATGCCATGTGGGGTTTTTCTGTGTTCTTGCACCATAGGGGCTTCCTAAATGTGACATGCCCCCCAAAATTCACTCTCCAAAATCCCATTGTCGCTCCTTCCCTTCTGAGCTCTCTACTGCGCCCGCCGAACACTTGACATACACATGAGGTATTTCCTTAATCGAGAGAAATTGGGTTACAAGTTTTGGGGGGGCTTTTTCTCCTATTACCACTTGTAAAAATAAAAACTGGGTCTACAAGAACATGAGTGTAAAAAAATGACGATTTTGAATTTTCTCCTTCACTTTGCTGCTATTCCTGTGAAACACCTAAAGGGTTAACAAACTTACTGAATGTCATTTTAGATACTTTGAGGGGTGCAGTTTTTATAATGGGGTCATTTGTGGGGTATTTCTAATTTGAAGGCCCTTCAAATACACTTCAAAACTGAACTGGTCCCTGAAAAATTCCGATTTTGAAAATTTTGTGAAAAATTGGAAAATTGCAGCTGAACTTTGAAGCCCTCTGATGTCTTCCAAAAGTAAAAACATGTCAACTTTATGATGCAAACATAAAGTAGACATATTGTATTTGTGAATCAATATATAATTTATTTTGAATGTCTATTTTCCTTACAAGCAGAGAGCTTCCAAGTTAGAAAAATGCTAAATTTTCAAATTTTTTGTCAAATTTTTTAATTTTTCACCAAGAAATGATGCAAGTATCTACGAAAATTTACCACTACCATAAAGTAGAATATGTCACGAAAAAACTCTCTGTGAATCAAATTTATAAGTAAAAGCATCCCAGAGTTATTAATGCTTAAAGTGACAGTGGTCACATTTGCAAAAAATGCTCCCGTCCTTAGGGTCATAATGGGCTCCGTTCCCAAGGGGTTAAACTTACGGACATGGATGACAGCTGGAGTGACACATGTGAAATACCTTCTTGACGGCTCAGAATTATTGACATTTGAGTCTCTCCGATCTACATTCCACCTACCTTCGAGAGAGTTTTACAAATATATCTCCAGATACAACATTTCCTTGACACCCACTATGCATAGGAACTGCTTTAATGCTATCAAGTTTCTCGCCTCTGACCTTACCGGCATTAAACCTATCTACTTAGCTCTGTTGGCCACTGACGTATGCCATATCGCTTACCCCTTACGCCTCTGGAGCAGATTTAAATATCTCTTTTACCCAGGAGGAATGGAGTCAGGCATTTAAACAAATTCACAAAGCCTTTCAATGCTCACACTTAGAAAGGGCCTACAAAACTATTTTTCGGTGGCATTTCACCCCGATTAAGATAGCCAAAGCTTACCTGGGATCCTTGGATCTCTGTTGGCGTGGCTGTGGGTTCCCTCTTACACATCCTATGGTCCTGCCTGAAGATACAACCCTTTTGGGCAGAATGTCAAAAGATTCTTAGCATAGTCTTAGACTGCACTCTTCATTGGTCCCCTGAGATGGTCCTCCTGTTCCTGAACATAGATCATATTCCGCCCCCACACAGGGATCTTTTTTGTCTTATATGTAGAATTGCAAAGATAGCTGTCACGAGCCACTGGAAATCCCTCAACATACCTTCCATAGAAGCTGTAGTGAATAAATTGAACACAACATATGAAAAATTTTCTCTCTCTAGGCTCAGGCAAATTCGATACGTTCTACAGAAGGTGGAACCTTTGGATTTCTTCCACCTATTGTAGAGACATTTAGGGATGAAGGGCTCCACTCTCTTTGGAGTTCCAACTCCTACGTGCAATGTATATTGCAACTCGGGGCAGCAGGCCTTCACAGTTTATGTGTGACCCTTGTTCGGTGAACATAATTCCACATTGTAGGTGGGAAAGTCTAACTCTATTTTGCTGTTCTAATTCTTACATGAACTCTCATGATCAAACGGTGTATTTATGCTTTATGACCTCTGTCAGGTGCATTATGTTGTGTAATTTTTTTCTTCCATTGTTCTTTGTGCCATGTTGGCGCTTGTTTATTTTCACTGAAAACAAAAATTTCAATAAAAACTTATTGAAAGTAAAAACTTCCGATCATGGCGCAAAAAATGAGACCTCATACCGCTCCGTATACGTAAAAATAAAAAAAGTTATAGGGGTCAGAAGATGACAATTTTAAACTTATTAATTTTTGTGCATGTAGTTATGATTATTTCCAGAAGTATGAAAAAAAAAAAACAGATATAAGTAGGGTATCATTTCAATCGTATAGACCTACAGAATAAAGGGAAGGTGTTATTTTTACCCAAAAATTTACTGCCAGAAATGGAAGCCCTCCAAGTTACAAAATGGTGTTTTTTCTTAAATTTTGTTGCACAATGATTTATTTTTTGGTTTTGGCGTAGATTTTTGGGCAAAATGACTGATGTCATTACAAAGTAGAAATGGTGGCACAAAAAATAAGCCATCATATGGATTTTTAGGTGCAAAATTGAAAGGGTTATAATTTTTAAAAGGCAAGGAGGAAAAAACGAAAGTGCAAAAACGGAAAAACCCTGCGTCCTTAAGGGGTTAAAGTACTAATTTCAGCTCTTAGTTCCTTTTTTAACTGCAAGTTATCAAAATAATAGTTAGATAACAACTAAAAGTGTTCCAACATAAAGGTGTGCTTAATACATAACTTTTACTAAATTTCTATTAAAATCCACCAATTTCAAAAAGTGCCTGTGTATACCAACACCAAATGATAAATCATCATAAAATGCAAAGTCCATTTTATGATGATTTATCATTTGGTGTTGGTATACACAGGCACTTTTTGAAATTGGTGGATTTTAATAGAAATCTAGTAAAAGTTATGTATTAAGCACACCTTTATGTTGGAACACTTAGTTGTTATCTAACTATTATTTTGATCTCTGATGCTGAGGTGAATTCCATAAATTCTGGTTGAGACGCATAACCTATTGCATACATTGCGTTCTATTTACTTTAACTTCAAGTTAGCAGATATCTTAGTTAAAAATGTTATTTCTGGGGCTACAAGATTAAATCCCCATCAAGACCTACTGTTCCCCCTTAAATCTGGTGTCAGATGCCTCATCAGGACCACCATTCGAACCTCTGGATTCTATCTCCAAGTTGCTCACACTCAAGATGTGCTTCCTTCTGGCAATAACAACGGCTAGGAGGGTAGGGGAACTGCAAGCGCTCTCTGCCTTTCCTCCTTATACCAAGATATTAGATGACAGAGTAATAATGAGAACGTTACCATCTTTTCTGCCAAAAGTGGTCTGAGTTTCATATATCTCAGGAGATTATTCTTCCCTCTTTTTGTGATGAGCCGAGACATGAAGGGGAAGTCAAGTTCCATAACCTTGATGTCAGAAGACGCCTTTGTAGAGTCCTGATACTTTTTAAGGACTTTCGTTCTACAGAGAATCTTTTAGTTCAATTTTCTGGCCCTAATAGAGGCAAGACTGCTTCTAAACAGTATTAGTTGATTGATCAGTGCATCAATTACATTAGCTTACACTACAAAGAATAAGGATCCACCTTTTTTTCAGCTCACTCTACCAGAGCAGTGGCTTCTTTCTGGGCCGAGAGGGCTGAAGCCTCTTTGGACCAAATCTGTAGGGTAGCTACATGGTCCTCAAAACATACTTTTAAAACACTATAGATTACAGTTAAATCCAGTTTCTGATCTTTCCTTTTGACGTTAATTCCTTCAGGCGGTAGTCCCGCCCTGATTGGTTGCTATTCTAAATCTCCAAGGGTGCTGTCATGAGCGATTAGGTAAAGATAGATTACTTCCCCAATAATCTGTTTTTCATTAGCTCATGACAGCACCCCTCGTTTATCCTGCCCTTAAAAAAAAAAAAAAAAAATAAGATTTTTATGCTTGCCGTAAAATCTCTCTCGGAGAATCCATTGGGTACACAGACCATGCGTATATGCTTGACACTAGGAGGCTTGACACTATGGCAACAAGAAAAGTCGGCCCCTCCCAGCAAGGTATACCCACCTACAGGCACCTGAGCTAATCAGTTTTAGTCCCAGAGCAATAAGAGAGGACCGACAGGTCAGGAAAAAACCACAAACTGTCTGAGAAACCAGAATAAAAAAAATTAACTGAACACACCCTCAGACAGGTAACTGAACCAGGAACCCCAGAGAAAAGAAGGGTGGGTGCTGTGTCCTCCAATGGAACCTCCGAAAAAGATTTTACGGTAAGCATAAAAATCTCCTTTTCTCTATAGGCTCCATTGGGGGACACAGACCATGGGATGTACCAAAGCAGTCCCTTGGGTGGGCAAGGAAATCAGTCAGGTGGACGCTGGACACCTTACGGCCCAGACTAGCATCAGCGGATGCACAGGTATGAACCTGGTAGAACCTTGTGAAAGTGTGTAAAGACTACCATATGGCCGCTTTACAGATCTGTGAGGCCGAAGCCTTGCTGCGGAGAGCCCAGGATGCCCCGACAGAATGAGTGGAATAAGCAAAAACCCTGAAGGGTGGGGTCTTCCCCTTGCAGCGGTAAGCTTCCGAAATAGCAGATCTGATCCACCGAGAAATGGTGGCCTTTGAAGCAGGTTGTCCTTTACGACGACCTTCCGTAAGAACAAAAAAGGAGTCACACTTTCAAAAAGAAGTGAGAGATCGGTCCGAACAGCCCTCACTACATCCAGTTTGTGGAGCAACCGTTACTTAGGATGAGATGGAGCCGGACAAAAGGACGGTAGGACGATGTCCTCACTGAGATGAAAGACTGAAACCACCTTTGGTAAGAAGAACGGAACCGGACGGAAAACAACTTTGTCCTGGTGTACACTCAGGAAGGGAGAACAACAGGAGAGAGCTGCCGGCTCTGAAACTCTCCTAAAAGCAATAAGCAACGCCACTTTCCAGGAAAGGAGGCGAAGAGGAATGTCCCTGAGAGGTTCAAAGGGAGGGCCCTGCAGGGCACCTAGGACCAAGTTTAAGTCCCATGGGGGAGTAGGGGACCAATAAGGAGGGGCAGCGTGTGCCACTCCCAGACGAAAGGTCCGGATATGAGAATGTGACGCTAGAGGATGTTGAAAGAGAACGGAAAGGGACGAAACTTGGCCCTTAAGGGAGCTTAGAGCCAACCCTTGTTCCAGCTCCGACTGCAAAAAGGAAAGAAGTCGGGGAAGGGAAAACTGGAGAAAACGACAGATTCACACCAACGAAAATAACACCGCCAGGTACGGTGGTAAATCATCGCAGAGGACGACTGCGTGCCCTCAGCATGGTGCATATCAACTGGGGAGAGAAGCCCTGGGCCTTTAGAACCGTGGTCTCAACCGCCACGTCAAATGCAGCAACGGTAAATTGGGGTGGCACAGGGGACCCTGAGATAGGAGGTCTGGACGAAGCAGGAGGTGCAGCGGTACGTCGTCCAGGAGTCTGACCATGTCAGCATACCACACCCTCCGGGGGCCTGTCCGGAGCCACGAGAATGGCGGGAAGGCCATCTGCTTTGGCGTTTCCTCAGGAGCCTGGGAAGGTGAGTTAAGGGAGAGAAAAGATAGGGTAGGGCAAAGCCCGACCAAGGGATCACCAGGGCATCCACGGCTAGAGCCAAGGGGTCCCGAGACTTTGTCACAAAGTGAGGAACCTTCTGGTTGTGGTGGGACGCGAAGAGGTCCATTTCTGGAGTGCCAAAGAGGTTGCAGATCTCTGCAAACACCTCCGGATGAAGGGACCAGTCGCCGGGGTCGGCTGAGAACCGGCTGAGAAAGTCCCCTTCCCAGTTGTTTACTCCTGGAATGTGAATTGCTGAGATGGCCTGAACTCTGCGTTCCACCTAGAGGAGAATTTTGGCTACCTCAGCCATCGCTGTAGCAGTGGAGTTGTCCGACTGGACACAAACAGGGCGGCCCTGAAGAAGTATCTCCCAATATCTCCCAATGTAGCAGGCAAAGATAGATTGCCCTCAGTTACAATATATTGATGGGGAGAAGGGCCTCTCGGGGGGACCAAAGGCACTGGACTGTCCGGTCCCTAAAAAAAACACCTCCCCAGCCCGAAAGACTGGCATCCGTCGTGATGACTTGACAGCAAAGGGGCAGGAATGAGCGCCCCTGAAGAAGCAGGGGGGTATGAAGCCACTACAGAAGGGACTGGCGGGACCTCTGAGAAAGAACGATCCTGCGATCGAGAGACAACGGAGACCTGTCCCATCGGGATATAGTCACCAGTTCAAGAGGACGGTAATGAAACTGGGCAAATGGGACGGCCTCCATGGCCGCCACCATCCGACCCAGGACTTCCATGCAAAAGCGAATGGAAACTGGGGCAGGGTTCCGAAGTATCTGAACCCCTGACAGAAGAGTCAGCCGCCTGTCCGGGCAGATGCCATGTCGAACTGGAGCCCCAGGAAAACCAGGGACTGGGTGGGAGAGGGGTTGGACTTGTCTCGCTTCGGCTGGATGGTCAATCAGGACAAGGCCTTGAGGGTGAGACCGAGACTCTCCAGATTCTGGGCACTGGTTGGAAGCTTGATCAGGAGGTCATCCAAATAAGGAATCACTGAGGCACCTCTTTTCCGTAAAAGGGCATCTCAGGTGCCAGGACCTTGGTGAAGACCCTCAGTGGTCAGACCGAAGGGGAGAGCCACAAACTTAAAATGGCCTTCTGGAACTGCAAAGCGGAGGTACCACTGATGTCCGGGGAATATTGGAATGTGGAGGTAGGCATCCTTGATGTCCACCGAAGAAAGAAACTCCTCTTGATCCATGGACGCTACGACCGAACGGAGGGACTCCTTGCGGAAATGGCGGAGTAGAAGATGCTGGTTGAGGTGCTTGAGATCCAAGATTGGGCGTACAGAACCCCTTTCTTGGGGACCATGAAGAGGTTGGAATAGAAACCTCGAAAACGGAACAGGGACAATTACTCCCTGGATGAGAAAGGACTGAAGTGCCTTTGCTAGAGAGGGGGACCGGGGGGCCTGGGAAAGAAAAAAGCGATCCCTTGGAAGGGAGGCAAATTTGATCTGGAGTCCGTTGGATACCACGTCTCTGACCCAGGAGTCCTGCACATGCGTGGTCCAGACATCCCAGAAGAGTAAGAGACGACCTCCCACCCGAGAAAAATCTGCGGGTGGGGGCGTCCTTTCAGGCAGACGTAGGTTTGCAGGTGCCCGATTTGGCCGCAAAATGGCCGGCACATTTGTCCAATTTCCAGGAGAGACGGGTCTGGAAGGAGGGAGCCTTCTTGTCCCGCGAAAGGCGCCTGCCTGGACCCATTATTGGAGCCAAAAGTCTGAAAGGACCAGAAAGAGGATGACTTCCGATGGGAAGTAGTACTGCAGGCCTTTTTTTGAGGTAATAAGGAACTTTTTCCGCCCGTCACCTCTGAGAATCTCATCTAGGCGCTTGCCAAAAAGCCAAGAACCAGTAGAGGGAAGGTCAGTCAGAGACTTCTTGGAGGCGGCGTCTGCATACCAGGCTTTGAGCCACATGGATCGACGGAGGGCCACTAGGTTGCCTGTGGCAAAGGCAGCAAAGCGGACTGACTACATGGAAGTAGAACACAGAAAATCTCCAGCCTTGGAGAGCTAAGTCAGCCAATTCCTCCGAGGGGATCCTGAAAGAATACCCTGGCAGAGTTGGGAAGCCCAGACTTAAAGGGCTTTTGACACCCAGGCAGAAGCAAGCGCAGGAAGAAGGGAAGAACCTGCTGCCTCAAAGGGAAATTTTGCCAAAGTCTCCACCTTCTTGTCCGCCGGAATTTTAAAAGAAGCTGCATCAGCCAATGGCAGGGTAGTCGCCTTAGACAGGCGGGAGACCGGTGGATCCACAGTTGGAGGGGCAGTCCACCCAGTAATGAGGTCCTTGGCGAAAGGATATTGCGCTTGAACCTTCTTTATTTCTTGAAACTTCTTGTCAGGATGCCTCCAGGCGGACTCCAGCAAGGCTTCAAATTCAGCATGAGAGCTGAAAACCTTGTGTGCCGGACGGGCACAGTGAACGGAAACTTCTGGAACTACATCCGAAGTTCCTGGGTCCTTTAGGTGGAAGGTGTCCCTTATGGCCGAAACTAATGTGTCCACTGTGTCAGTCGTATCTGTTTGGTCCTGTGAATCAGAGGCGGAATCAGAAGCCTCATCTACAAGTTCTCCAGGTGAGTGGGAATGAATGGAGGCAGCCCTGGAAGAGGGAGACACTGACCTGGTACGCGGTTCTGGAGACCCAGAGTGGCGACCAGGGGAGCGTCTTCTAGAAGAGGGATGCTAGCTGCAAGCTGTAGCAGAGGGGCGATGCCTGTGAGGGGAGCGCCTATGTCTGCTAGAAGACTCAGTAGATGAGTCGGATGAAATGCCCCAATTACGCTTTAGTATAGGGAGAGCGAGTCTCCCTGGAGGATCGGCATAGGGAGGACCTCTCCTAGGCAGTTACCACGGAATCGGAGACCTGAGCCAAGTCAGAAAAAGACTGGGAGAGGGAGGATACCCAAACTGGAGGGATAGCAGAGTCCACAGGGTCTGGGGGAGCATCCTGAATAGAAATACCAGGGGGTCAGGGGAACACAATGAGGAATCGATACAGAAACTATACTGGAAAATTGATATAATGATTACAATATCTGCTAAACAGTAACACTGGCCTTTAATAGGAATCTCTAAGCAATTGTAACCCACCCCCAAATTACTGACAGTGCCAGATTAAAAGGCATTGAAATAAGCTGACAGTCCTTTTAAAAACAAATTTTAATGGCCACATTCAACAGAAATAAATTTATAATAATAATATAAAGCATTTCAGGAACATTTATTAGTGCTTGTGTGCAAATTATTACAAACAAAAGGTCTTTCAAGTGTACCTGTCATTTGTATAAAAAAAAAAAAATGTATGTAGATGATAACATTATATGTTTATTTGTAATATACATTGGTTGAAAAATGCTGTCTTGTCCCTGCAGCTATTGCCTGTGTGTCTTGGCTGAGACAAAATACAGGAAGTGAGGGTGGACAAGCAGGGCTCTGTTCATTGAGGACAATTCTCGGACAAAAGGGTAGATAGAGTACACCAAATCCCTATATTCATACATATATTATCTACATCATTGTTTCCCAACCAGGGTGCTTCCAGCTGTGGCCAAACTACAAGTCCCAGGAGGCACCCTGGTTGGGAAACACTGATCTACATTATATAAAAAGTTTTTGAAAAGGACCATGCCTATTCAAATAAAACCATCCACATACACACTGCAATTAACACAAATGTTGTTTTTCAAAAGAATAGAAACATCAGGATATCAGACATCTAAGTGAGACAACAACACCACACTAAGAAAATTGTAAAACCAGTAGCCGGTGGTCTCCAAACTGTGGACCCCCAGATGTTGCAAAATTACAACTCCCGGCATGACCGGCATTGCACTAGACCCAGGTCTACTCACTACAGACATGGATAAAAGCATTGCTTATTCAGAACAGGACTGATGGGAATTTATAAATATCCACTTTTACCGACACATTATGAAAAAATTCATTTCAATAAAGCTTGCTACAAATACCACATTTAAATTCAAGAACATGAATGAAATGGAATTAATAAATGTTACCCAATGAAAAACAGGTCGACCAGTATGACACTAATTCATGTGCAGATGGCAGAGCCTCCTGGTTGCGACATGCAGTGATGACCACAAGATCATGGATGACATATGCTTAGCCTGACAAATTTTCTTCAATTAAATTATAGTTATACATGTTTTTAGGCTAGAGATACACAGCAACTTTGGCAACAACACAGATCATGAGGCCAGATCACAGTGTGGAATGCCTGTATCACAACTGATGAAACATAAAATGATCCTTGATATATCTCTGGCAACTTGTGTGATGTAATGTGACCCTATTCACTTTTATTTACTGCAATGCAGCAGGATATCTTTGGGGGCATGACCTGTGTTGTGTGCAAAGTCAATAATGTGTTGCCCTAGCCTTCCTTCTATTGCTAATAATTAGTGTATACCAACTGTGCAACTGACAGTGGCAGACATATCTATGCTTAATGATGGTCATACAGCCAGGATTTCGCCAGAATATTCTGGCAATACATGACAGTATATTATTCTTCATAGTACATGCATAGTTACAGTCATGGCCGTAAATGTTGGCACCCCTAAAATTTTTCAAGAAAATTCAGTATTTCTCACAGGAAAGGATTGCAGTAAACCATGTTTTGCTATACACATGGAATCCTTTGTGTGTATTGGGAGGGGAAAAAAGCATACTGGACATAATGTCACACCAAACTCCAAAAATGGGCTGGACAAAACGATTGGCACCCTTCCAAAATTGTGGAAAAATAAGATTGTTTCTAGCATGTGATGCTCCTTTAAACTCACCTGGGGCAAGTAATAGGTGTGGGCAATATAATAAAAGAAAAAAAAATCACACCAGAAAGCAGATAAAAAGGAGAGTTCACTTAGTCTAAGCATGGACAACAGAAAGGGAAGAGAACCGTCTGAGGACTTGAGAACCAAAATTGTAGAAAAATATCAACAATCTCAAGGTAACAAGTCCATCTCCAGAGATCTAGATTTACCTTTATCCACAGTGCATAATAGACACCAAAAAAGAAACCTTACTACTAGGTAAGCAACTGTGCATTGAAAACTAAACACACCAAAAAGAGAAAATTATGCACAGGACTGTAACATTAACGTTAAAATATACATTTTATTCAATCATATATAAAAACATGATAAATCAGATGCCCCATGAGGAAGCACTTTAGAAGCGAAACGATCGTTGGGGTCTGGTGGGTATGGTCTGGCACCCTTGTCTGTTTTGTTGTTTAGTTACTTTTCACATTCTTTTTCTTTGGCAGCCTTGTTAGCTTTAACTGTTGATTTTAGGCTCAAGCCTTTGCTTGATCCCTCTGACATGTACCCCCTAGCTCACATTGGCCACCTCTGTTATTACATGCATAGTCACTTTGCCAGTCCTTATACCCATCTTTCCGCTGTATCCTGGTGCCTTTGTCTTTTCTTTTTTGTATTGTCTATGTTTTGCTATATATTTTATCATGTTTTTATATATGATTCAATACAATTTATATTTTAACGTTAATGTTACAGTCCTGTGCATAATTTTCTCTTTTTGGTGTGTTTTGTCCACAGTGCGCAACATTATCAAGAAGTTTGCAACCCATGGCACTGTAGCTAATCTCCCTGGATGTGGACAGAAGAGAAAAATTGATGAAAGGTGTAAATGCAGGATAGTCCGGATGGTGGATAAGCAGCCCCAAACAAGTTCCAAAGATATTCAAGCTGTCCTGCAGGCTCAGGGAGCATCAGTGTCAGCGTGAACTATCCGTCGACATTTAAATTAAATTAAATGCTATGGCAGGAGACCAATGAGGACCCCACTGCTGACACAGACATAAAAAAAGCAAGACTACATTTTGCCAAGATGAACTTGAGTAAGCCAAAATCCTTCTGGGAAAACATTTGTGGACAGAGGAGACCAAGATAGAGCTTTTTGGTAAAGCACATCATTCTCCTGTTTTCCAAAAATGGAATGAGGCCTACAAAGAAAAGAACACAGTACCTACAGTGAAATACGGTGGAGGTTCAATGATGTTTTGGGGTTGTTTTGCTGCCTCTGGCACTGGGTGCCTTGAATGTGTGCAAGCCATCATGAAATCTGAGGATTACCAACAGATTTTGGGTCGCACTGTACAGCCCACCGTCCAAGATCTTGGGTCTTCCAGCAGGACAATGACCCCAAACATATGTCAAAAAGCACCCAGAAATGGATGGCAACAAAGCGCTGGAGAGTTCTGAAGTGGCCAGCAATGAGTCCAGATCTAAATCCCACTGAACACATGTGGAGAGATTTTAAAATTGCTGTTGGGAAAAGGCGCCTTTCAATAAGAGACATGGAGCAGTTTGCAAAGGAAGAGTGGTCCAACATTCCGGCTGAGAGGTGTAAGAAGCTTATTGATGGTTACAGGAAGCGGCTGATTTCAGATATATTTTCCAAAGAGTGTGCAACCAAATAATAAGTTAAGGGTGCCAATAATTTTATCATTGTGACATTATGTCCAATCTGCTTTTTCTCCTCCTTTTTTGGTTTAGTTCCAATACACACAAAGGGAATAAACATGTGTATAGCAAAACATGTGTTACTGCAATCGTTTTCTGTGAGAAATACTTCATTTTCTTGAAAAATTTCAGGGGTGCCAACATTTACGGCCATGACTGTATAAATCTTAAACTAAAAAACCTAGCCATGACACAAGGTGCTTCTTTGGTTATAAAGGGGAGTCCCAAAAGAGTAGAAAACCTTTACAACATAACTCCCTTTACTTTATGTAATTAAAGGGGATCTCCTCTTTAAAAAATTCCCTTGTTAATGAGCTGATTGCAAGGTGCCCCCCTGCTAGGACCCCCAGGGTATTGGAATTGATCTGTGGAGAAAACTAGCAGTACGTGCCAGTACGTTCCCTGTAGTTCATTTCACAGTGCTTATTAACATTAGTAGGTGATCTGCAGGACTGGACCTCAAAGTGAGAGGCGCCCTTTGAATCTGCTTTCCACTATAAGCCAAGCGATTGGGATCCTGAACAGAGGACCCCCTCCACCCCACCCTCCCCCTCTATTAACTCATATATCCCCAACAACGACTTTTTTTTATACACATTATTGCACTGTTGAACTGTGTGTAAGAACATCAGAACACACACACTAGTATATTAGAGAAAATAAGATGATTTCTCAATCTGACAATACCCTCTGGGTGACTGGCAATTATCAGATGGGTTAGATTTGATATGATTATGATCGCCACTGATACACTTTGCAGTTAAACCATCAGTAGTATCACAGATCAACAGGACACTATTGATCTAAAGAACAGAAAGGGACTTCCAACAACGGCTGTCCATACATAACCTCTGCGCAGCCTTCCTGGCTCCCGCACAGCTTGTGACACCTGTGACATCACAAGTCGCGCCTTAAGAGGCATCTTCTTGAGGAGAGAGCTTCTGAATTCAAGTGCCTGAGGAGGTCAGAACGGCCGCTGTAGGAACTTGTAAGGTGGTGAACCCACACTACTTGTTGGGCTCTTGATATAAGGGTCGAAGGAACCTGGTGTCATCCCAACCAAGCTGTCATTCTGAGGTGTGTCTCCCTTGAGGAAATCATCATCATCATCTGGGGTGGCACCAGGCTAGTATAAAAGATAGTTGCATGATAAAATAGGTCATCTAAGATAATTACAAAATACTATACAGATTCAATAAAAAAAAAAATCTTAAGTGCTATAAGCACATGGTAACATATCATCTATACTAGTGTTTCCCAACCAGGGTGCCTCCAGCTGTTGCAAAGCTACAATTCCCAGCGTGCCCGGACAGCCAAAGGCTATCCAGGCATGCTGGGAGTTGTAGTTTTGCAACAGCTGGAGGCACCCCGGTTGGGAAATACTGATCTATACCATCCTGTGGATAACAGATTTTACAGGGGAGAATATCAGCAGACTGTTTCTGCCAGGGATGTGCCATAGAACTAAACCCTATGAAGTAAGGCCATATAAAAAAAAAAAAAAAAAAAAAGACACCTTTTAACATAACTATAGTAGTTAGAGTTCTGTTTTTGATGCATAGCTGTAAATATTCACAGGCCTGCAGCCATCACTAAGAGGGCTTTATACTATACTGCACATAGTTTTAATATTAATATTTAATTTATGCTGCCCTTGCTGATGGCAATATAACATAGGGACAGATATGCTGTAGTGTAGGCTCACAGAACCTACAACCGGAAGCAGGAAGTGTGCGGCCAGAAAGGAGTCAGCACTGACCCTACCCAGCAGCAGAGGATTGACAGATTTCTCCCCATCACGGACAGGTTCCCTTCAAGTTCAATGTATAAACCGTAAGCTCGTAAACCCCATATAACAACAGCTGCAGGCAGACCTCACACCTACACTAACTGGGGACATACTGCAGTTGCAATCAAGGATTAAACAGGCGGATCAGAGTTCCCTCTGATCCCAGCCTCTGCTGGCAAATGTCAGCAGTATAACATAGCCAGCACCCAGTGTATGGTATGCTAGTAAAGGTTATAGACCACTGGTGTAAATTAATCGGGTAGTGTTGCAATTATCACTCATCCAAAATTCACAGGAAAAGGGATAAGATTACTGGTGGTCCGACAATGGATCAGCATTGAGCACAGATGATCACCAATCCATTCCAAAGGGATACTAGCGACCCCTGTTCGGCAACTGCAGAGGTTCCATTATTTGCAAAACATACTGTCTGCAGACTGAAATCATTAAAGGGGTATTCCGGTCAAAAACATCTTATCCCCATCGAAAGGATAGGGTATAAAAGATGTCTGATCGCAGGGGGCCTGCCACTGGGACCCCCCCGCGATCTCCCTACAGCAGCCCGCATTCTATGCGTAGCTGCGTCTGAAGTTTCAGAAAGCCCCGGGCTTCCGAGATGGGGACGTGACGTGACGTCACGCCACGACACCTCCATTCATTTCTATGGGAGGGGGCGTAACGGCCGCAACGCCTCCCTCCCATAGACATGAATGGAGGCGGCGTGGCGTGACATCAAGTCCCTGTCTTGGAAGCCCGGCGGTTTCTGAAACTTCAGACACAGCTATGCATAGAATGCGGGCTGCTGTAGGGAGATCGTGGGGGATCCCAGCGGCAGCCCCCCGCGATCAGACATCTTATCCAATATTCCTTTCGATAGGGGATAAGATTTTTTTGGCCAGAATACACCTTCAAGCTGTGATGTCAGGGAAGGTCCTAAACTAGAACCTTTCTTGACATAACGTTACAAGTGACGTTGATGCTTCTGGGCGTACAGTAAGGGTGGTGATAGCAGCTGCACATGCATCTGCCATGTCCCCATCCATGACTAACCCTGAGGTGACTTGTATGTACAGCTCAACTAAGGGCAGCCGTTGACCAGAGCTGCATTAGAAGACAACCTCTTCCATGACCTGTGCAAAAGGAGGTCATGACACTGGGCTTCCAAAACTTGTGCAGGAGGAGATCGGCTGCCTCCTACACTTTAAAACAAGTATGGAAACCCACAAGGGACATAGCTGTTAGTAATGCAGCCAATGTGCCGTCACTATGGACAGTACCACTATGACTATGGCCCAGCTGTGTGTCTACATGGGAAAGTTCTTCAAAATTCAGCGTGGAGAGATGCTGCTCATGCTGGGCTGTATTGGTTGTTGAGGCAACCGTACTGAAGCTCATTGGGTTCCATGCACGAGTCCCATTAATTAGAATAGGACTTGTGCATGGAACTTGCTGGGCATTACAAAGTTGCCATAGCAACTATCCCGCTCAGCATGTGCAGTGTCTCACCATGCTGAACTTTGCAGAACAGGCAGGAGAACAGCAATGGACTTGCGCCCACACACACAGTGCAGCCAGTGAGTGCCGCCATACAGCAGAATTCCCATGTGGAATACTCTGCAAAAAAACTGTGAATGTGCGGTCCCGTGAAGTATAACCTATTTTTATTTTGGCCCCACCTATTTTTTGTGTAGACCTGCTTTAACTAAACAACTGTCATGTCTAAAATGATACAGTAAATCACTGGCATAAGATGTCAAACCTTAGGTAAATACCTTAACAGGCTTTTGGGGTCCTTTTAACTCCTCAGCATTAGCCTCTTCCCAAGGCTGATAAACTGGATCTATGAGTATCTTGCACCTGAAAAAAAAAATATTTACTAGAAAATATAGTAAATATCTACAAAAAGATGTACACATACATGATTTATAAACCCACTGATAATGGCTACCAAGGGTGTATCAAAACACACTGAAGAAGAGGTGCTCAACTTTAGTCCCCAATACAGACCAATGGTCAAAACAAAATAAAATGACAGAGCATGCCATGATCTGTAGGCAGCTGTCATTGTGGTATTGTATACTACATGGGAGTGTGAACAGTATATAAGGAAATTCCTCCAGTATTATGTGCTAATATGAAGATATGATAGCCCAACTTGTAATACAAACCTTTTCAAAACACAAGGATCAAAAGGAAAGAAGCTGTCTAGTGGGTTAGAGCATGTCTGAGCAGAGTCACCTCCAATGCTTGATCTGATGATGGGGATCATCTGTCGGTTGTTGCGTTCAATGATGGTGTAACAAAACACCAACTGGTATTTCCTGAAGAACACATGAGACATCAGCACAGTCCGGTTACCACAGCCATCAAATACTCAGGCAGTTGTCATATTGTTAGTATAAGAAAGAGCAAAACAATAGAAAAAAAAACACATACGATGTTCGGGTCTGTGTAGGCAGATGGGATATTTCTTCAGTTTGAACTTACCGGGTGATTGCAGCAAAGAAATTAACTACCGAAGGCAGGCAAATCTTCAGAGGATTCAGTTGACACATCACGATTCGTTCAAAATTCAGACCTTGCAAGTAGGACAGCCCTAACACAACACAAATATAATGTATTACAATTGTGGCTTACTAACGGATTTATATGTTTTCACAAAGCATACAACCACAGCCATTGCTCAATTTTTAAAGCCAATTAAAATGATCAGCTGGATCCTAGAGGTTTTCCCACCAGAAAAAGATATTCATATGCTAAGGCTGTGTTCACCAGATCAGCTTTTTAACTGCACTAACTGAATAGAAATCTATTATATATTGAGGACACCTATAAGATATACTGAGGCTTCTCCTTTTATTCAAATCTATGTCTGGCTTTGTTTTCAATAATTGCAATTAAAAACCTTAGCGTGTGAACATAGTCTAAGTAATCCATGTCAGGAGGTTGGGTTATAGGCAAAGTGCCGTAGCTTTATTACTGATCTGGCACGCTATAGGAACTGCACTACAGACCCAAAAATTTGAGTACTAGACCTGGGGCTCAATACTCAAATGGTGGTAGGTCAGGTGAATCAGAAGAAAGCATTTAAATTTAAAGTAGATACAGCATTTTTCATTATACCTTATTATTAGCCCCAGTTTACTAGTTCCGAAAGTAAGGGACAGTAAAGCCTTCTCACTGCTTTGTGTGCTTAGGGAAAATGAACTTAATACCTGCATCAGGAAGCACGTGACGGGATGACGTGACCCGTCGGCCTCACGGGCCCGGCCCGCCCACCCGCCGTTAGCCAGCAATGGAGATCTGGGTGCAAACTATAAGGTATTATGCCACTTACCCTGGAGGAAAGCTGGCGATAGATTATGGACCCCCGCTGCCGAGGTTTTGGTGCTCCCCTTGCTCTCCCCCCTCTCTTCTCCCTCCTCCTCCCCCCTCCACCTCAGAGTTGCTCCGGCCCTGAAATCTCGCGATGTTTGGGAGTGGAGCGTGATCCGGAAGTGAAGGAAGCCGGCGTTGGGTGAGGAGCGAGGCATGAAGCTACCGCGCGGCTGCTCCGGCTTTTAGAAGCTACATCCCGGTATTGCAGTAAGTGCTCAGCTACGCTACGTAAAGGCAATGTTAATATGGGGGGGGGGGGGGGCGGTACTCCGGATAAGCTAAACAGGGGAGCTAAGAGGCATGGCCTGGCTAAAAGTGGAAGGGTGGAACTATGGAACATTTACTTACAGACTCCGCTAGTATATTAAGCGCAAAGTGCAGCGAGACAACGGAAAAGGGGACCCACAGCAGTGGCAAGCTTGAGGCTGAATCAGGAACAAAGTGATGCATGGCTCTATTTACTCTGGTCTTTTTTCTCTCTACCCCCTCTTTTCCATTGAGACCGTATCCAGGGGTGCTGCCTCAAATGGAGGATTCTTCCCTTTGCCCCTGTGTGCTGTCGTGTAGATGAACTGGATTGGTTGTGTGACAACTGGATTGGAGACACACAGAGGGGCGAGCACCAGGAAAGGTGTTGGTCACACTCCCTTAAACTATGGATTTGAGTTGTATAAAGTTATAACTTCTGGGGAGAACTGAACATATAACAGATGGGAGTGTGGGGGGGGGGAGGGGGGATGTGAAGGAACAAATGAGAAAAGAGAAGGGAGAAAAGAATATTGAAGAGGAAATTAGCAACATTTTAAATGCAAATGTCTGCTCCCTCTTCCCTGCAGCTGGAACGATTATTGATCTGCGAACTTTCTCAACTTTCTGAAAAGAACAACTGACTGTGAGTGACTATGCCTCCCTTTCTCGTCCCTCTCTTCCCTACGCCCTCTATCTACAATTGATGGAATACAGCACCTCTCACCAGGATGAAGGTAACATGACTTATTACCCCTTTCTTTTTTCTGCTGCTTTTCTTAGTTATGAATCTGGGTTCTGGAGTGATGTAAGATACTCAGCATGTCACCGAAAATTAATCCCAGAAGATCAGGGGGCCCTGAAACAAATCCGCTGTCTAAATACCTTAAATCCCCCCCATGATAGTGTAAAGACTCGTACACAAACACAAAACCCCCCACAGATAGGAGGTTCAAGATACACCCCCTTAAATACAGATGAAGGAAATGAGGATGGAGAAACAGGAGAGAACAGCACCCCAGTATTATCATCAATCTTAGCAGAAGTTCAGAAATGCAATAAAGCGATTGCTGACCTTACAATCCAAGTTGGAGGACTGAGTACAGATATCTCCCTGATAAGGGATGACTTAAAGGAAGAGTTAAACAAATCGAAAAAGCCATCCCTACACTGGAAAAAAAAAGTTCTCTGAAATGCATAAGGATTGGGATGAGATGAAAAAGGAAAATTCCCTTCTTAAATCTAAAGTGATAGATCTGGAGGACCGCTCTAGAAGAGCTAACATCCGCATTACAGGTCTTCAAGAGGGAGATGAAGGAGAAGATCCAGTTAAATTTGTGGAAACTCTCTTAGTAGAGACATTTGGTGTTCATAGTTTTACCAAGAACTTTTGTGTTGAGAGAGCACATAGGATCCCAATGAAGAGACCGGTGCCGGGCTCCCCACC
Organism: Hyla sarda; assembly: GCF_029499605.1. Classification (NCBI taxonomy): domain Eukaryota; kingdom Metazoa; phylum Chordata; class Amphibia; order Anura; family Hylidae; genus Hyla; species Hyla sarda. The sequence goes on along the minus strand of NC_079196.1, from coordinate 158,373,150 downwards.
AAGGACCCTGCTAGTTAAACTGTTAAATTCAAAAGATCGGGACATTATTCTCAAACTGTCTAGAGAAGGGGGGGGGGGGCTATAGAGAGAGGGAGCTCAAAGATAGCCATGTTTGCAGATTTTTCAAGGGAAACACAAAGAAAAAGAATGCAGTTTGTTCAGATTAAAAGGAGACTCAGAGGAGCAGACATATCATTCTCCCTTTTGTACCCAGCTAGAATGAGAATCAAGGATAATGATCAAATCCTATTTTTTCACTCAGAGAAAGAGATCGATAAATGGCTGGGAAGTAGAGGTTTGTAGAGTTGAGGAATCTTTTTTGAGAGAAGTATGGCGGGCGAGGAGGGGGGGGGGGGGGGTAGGGCCGGAACGGGGGGGGGGGGGGGGGGGGCAGGCTAGTGTAAGTTTAGGTTCGCAGCAAATGGCTGTGAAGGAGATAAGAGGGCAAGGGGGGGAACGGGGGAAATGGGGATGGGGTGGTGGAGGGAATAGGGAGGGGGGAGGGGAAGGGGCCACCGTCAGCCTGTGTACACACTTTTAGCTATTACCTCTCTTTGGATAGTAAAAAAATAGGAAGTAAGAAAATAATTGCATGGAACATCAGGGGTATTAAGGAGAAGAAGAAAAGATGCTCTATATTTGATAGAATAAATAACTACCTTCCAGCAATAATAATTCTAATTGAGACCCATTTAACAAAGGAATCAGTGAGTTTAATAAGGAAAAAATGGGCTAAAATAACATACCACTCAACTGTCTCTAATTATTTCTCAGGGGTCTGTTCTGATCCATCACACGGTGGGGTTTCAAGAGTATATGGTAGAAATCGATCCAAAAGGCTGCTATGTGTTTTTATATTGCAACTGGGAGGGTGTTGACACGGTGATAGCAGCAATTTACATTCCGCCCCCCTTCTCACTTCATCCCCTTAGAGCAGCCCCAACCTGGATCCCAGAGAAAAACTTTAAAGAAATAGAGAGATGCACAAATGAATTAATTTGGGGACGAGCACAGGTCAGGATTAAACAGCACATGATTAATCCACCAGTTAAACTAGGAGGGATGGGTATACCCAATTTTGAGTTGTACTACCTTGCATCACAATTAAATATGCTTCGCTCAGAGGACGGGATGATAAATGCCTTCCTGAACATAATGGGACGGGGAAAACGCCTCTATATGGGAAATATTAGAAGGGAAAAGAGATTTAGAAAGCAAAATTGGGAGCACTCTTCTTTACAATGATTAATAAGGTTTGGAAAGCAACAAGGATAATAACCGGGGTGGGTAGTCTGGGATTCTCGAAAATTTGGGGCAATATGTATTTCCCAGAGGTATATTCATTGAAAGAATATGTGAATTGGGAGGCAAATGGAATCTCCAAAGTAGAACAAATAGTAAACAATAAATGCCTCCGCCCCTGGAATGAATTATCCTCCAGATACAAATTAGAAGACAGACATGGATTTTCCTATCAACCGGTTAAAGGGGCCTTTTTTCAGGCGGAAAAAAATAATCCTAGGTGGGCAATTGAAAACCATGCGTTGTTTGACATGTTGATGGATAACCGATGTCAAGATCAGAATCGAAGTGTTCCAGATGTCAAAGGGAAGATGCAGATATAGAACATATGATATGGAAGTGTGTAAAGATTCAGGGGTTTTGGGGACAAGTTCTAGGGAAGTTGGAAAAAAAATCTAGAAATGAACCCAAAACATAGCTTCACTACGATATTGCTGGGGCTAGAAATTGAGGGGAATACAATACTAACTCATAATTTATTAGGATTGGATAGGATAATTATCCTCAGGAATTGGTTTTCTCCACGGATACCTCACATAAATGAATGGTTGTCCACAATAGATAGAGTTAGAAAATATGAGGAAATATACTATCTAGGTAAAAAGAAAAGGGTAGCAAATACAAAAGAATGGGACAGATGGATATAAAATACGAATAGTATCATATGTAAGGATACCAGGCTGACGATAGGGGAGGGAGGGGATAGGGTTAAAAGGGGGGGGGGGGGGGGGAGTTAGAAGATAGAAGGGATGGGGGGTTGAAGGTAATAGAGGGATAAGGGGGGGGGGATGTATAAAAACAAATACGGTGTTTTTAAAGTAATTATGAATGTAATTGTTTATTTACTTGATGTTTGTATTTGCAAGAAAATAAAAAAAATAAAAAAACTTAATACCTGCATTGTGTCTGCAGCCAAGTCTCCTAAATTTACTAGCTGACAGACTGCCCTACATGTATGAAGTTTGATACTGTAAAGTACATACATTATAACTGGACACAAACCTTTGCGCAAGTTGCCATCTAAGAGCTGCTTATGACGGAAAATCAGGGTATAGAAGCAGCCTGGCAAGCAGCGTAGAAGGGCCCATGGAAGGTAATATCACAAAAAGCTCTGCTCCCGGCATCCTGATTATCTATGTAGGCATGGAGCCAGTTTACAAGAAGATCAAGGCAAGCTTTTACTGTCCTGTAAAACATGCAAACATTGGTTGAATATAGCACAATATGAATGCTATGAGTCCTATATACATTTATTTCAAGGGTAAGTTTACAAGTGTACCACACACACACACTTAGTATTTACTTAAAAAAACAAACAAAAAAAATAATAATAATTTGATTCAATGTTACCTACATTTCTATTGTATCTTTTTTTGTGGTATACACATCTATATGATTGCATACATTTAAACATATACTTTTTTTGTTACCGTATATACTCGAGTATAAGCCGACCCGAATATAAGCCGAGGACCCTAATTTCACCCCAAAATCCCAGGAAAAGTTATTGACTCGAGTATAAGCCTAGGGTGGGAAATACATCATCCCCCCTGTCATCATCCAGACCCCCATCATTAACACCCTCATCATCATCATCATCATCACCGCCTGTCATCATCCCACAACCCCCCTTCATTATCCCACACCCCCCCTTCATCATCCCCTTGTCATCATCCTCCCCCTTCATCATCCCACACACCCCCCTTCATCATCCCCTTATCATCCCACACCCCCCCTTCATCATCCCCTTATCATCCCACACCCCCCCTTCATCATCCCCTTGTCATAATCCCCCCCCCTTCATCATCCCCTTATCATCCCACACCCCCCTTCATCATCCCCTTATCATCCCACACCCCCCTTCATCATCCCCTTATCATCCCACACCCCCCTTCATCATCCCCTTATCATCCCACACCCCCCTTCATCATCCCCTTGTCATCATCCTCCCCCTTCATCATCCCACACACCCCCCTTCATCATCCCCTTATCATCCCACACCCCCCCTTCATCATCCCCTTGTCATAATCCCCCCCCTTCATCATCCCCTTATCATCCCACACCCCCCTTCATCATCCCCTTATCCCACACCCCCCTTCATCATCCCCTTATCATCCCACACCCCCCTTCATCATCCCCTTATCCCACACCCCCCTTCATCATCCCCTTATCATCCCACACCCCCCTTCATCATCCCCTTATCATCCCACACCCCCCTTCATCATCCCCTTATCATCCCACACCCCCCCTTCATCATCCCCTTATCATCCCACACCCCCCCTTCATCATCCCCTTATCATCCCACACCCCCCTTCATCATCCCCTTGTCATCATCCCACACCCCCCCTTCATCATCCCCTTGTCATCATCACCACATGTCATCAGCCCCCCCCCCCCCCACCTTCATCATCACCGCTTGTCAATGTCTAATACAGTGGTCTTCAACCTGCGGACCTCCAGATGTTTCAAAACTACAACTCCCAGCAAGCCCGGGCAGCCATCGGCTGTCCGGGCTTGCTGGGAGTTTTAGTTTTGAAACCTCTGGAGGTCCGCAGGTTGAAGACCACTGCGGCCTTCGACATCATCCAGCCCCCCCCCCCTCTCACCCCCTTTAGTTCTGTACTCAACTCCGCTCGGCGGGACGGTGCTCCGCTGGTCCGGTGCTGCAGGACTGTCCGGTGGGGAGGTCGTCCTGTGGAATAGTGGTTCCGGGCTGCCATCTTCACCTGGGGACCTCTTCTCCGCGCTTCGGGCCCAAAATAGAGGCGATGCCTTGACGACGACGCAGAGGGACGTTGGTAATGAACGTCTCTCTGCGTCGTCGTCAAGACAACGTGACTATTCCGGGGCCGGGCCCGAAGCGCGGAGAAGAGGCCCCCCGGTGAAGATGGCAGCCCGGAACCACTATCCCACAGGACGACCTCCCCACCGGACAGTCCTGCAGCATCGGGCCAGCGGAGCACCGTCCCGCCGGGCGGAGGGGAGTACAGAACTAAAGGGGGTGAGGGGGGGGGCTGGATGATGTCGAAGGCCGCAGTGGTCTTCAACATGCGGACCTCCAGAGGTTTCAAAACTACAACTCCCAGCAAGCCCGGACAGCCGATGGCTGCCCGGGTTTGCTGGGAGTTGTAGTTTTGAAACATCTGGAGGTCAGCAGGTTGAAGACCACTGAGGGCGGAGAGTTCACTCGAGTATAAGCCGAGGGGGGCCTTTTCAGCACGAAAAATCGTGCTGAGAAACTCTGCTTATACTCGAGTATATACGGTAAGTAAAAACTAAGCCCAGTGTAAAAAACGTACACCACACCAAACACTACAAAAATACTTCTATAGTTAAAAAAAAATAAAAAAAAATAAATATTATTTAGATATCAGAATTTTTCTATACCACTAAAAAATCATAGACAATCATAAAGAGGACAAAATGTAACCAAAAGTGGCACACTTTTTGACTATGCTGGCAAAATGGAAGTCTGCGTGTAAACCACAGCATATGTTTAGGTACAGTTTTAACCATCTCCCTGCGAACTGCTATGGTATAGATGTGAACCAGGAATAAGGATCACATTTCTTGGCAGTCCTTACTACTATTAGTCTCCCATCAGCCTAAAATAGCTGCTTACAAAAAAAACAAAAGCAGGCTTTAAACTCAGACAACGAAATCAAAATGTATAGACTGAAAGGGATTGTCTGGGAAATAATTTTTTTTTTAGTTAAATGTGGCAAGGCTGAGGTAAAAAAAAAAACCTGCCCTGCTCTCCAACCCTGACGATGCCTGGACTCCCTGCACAGCACTTCCTAGGCTTAACACTGCTCAGCCAAACGGGGGCTAAGTCGGGTCACAGCTGCAGACACTAACATGTTGTGCAGACACTTCCTTGTGGAAAGCCCAGAGACAGAAAGTACTGTGAAGTAGGTCTGTGCACCAGAGCAGAGTTTTTTTTTTCTTTTTTGTATTTCTCCTCAGCTTGGCAAAATTTTGCTTTAAAAAAAAAATAAAAAAACGGATATCCCAGACAATCCCTTTTAAAAGGGTACTCCACTTAATAAAAGTGTATATCCACAATTTCCTGTCAGGGATCCCATCTCTCCCCTCCTAATGCAAGCTCCGTTGTTTCTCCACAGCGTACCCTGGTCTCCACCCTCAGAGACATGCTGATGCTGAAGAGAACTGATGACCCCCCTCAGTAGATGGCCAGCCAAGACAAGTACCCCTTCTCTGCCAGTGATTGCTTGAGAAGGCCCTCACTTCTCTACAGCAAGAGCACGACTCTGAGGTGGGGTCCAACGTGCTCTGTGGAGAAGTGATTAAGCCTGCATTAGATGCTGAAGCAGGAGTTTTATTATTTATTTATCCCCCTAACCAAAAGATCCCAGCGGCCAGACCTCCGGTGATGGGCTGGCAACGTAGTGTTCTTAACACGGAAAATTGGGACTTCTGTGTTAGTGACATCACATCCCATTCTCCCCCCCCCCACCATATGAGTGGGGGGGGGGTGGGTCTATGGGAGGGAGCGTAGTGGCTAGTATACAGCTGTCACACCCATATTCATAGACATGAATGGAGGGGGCGTGGCATGGCATCATGAACATGGAAGCCCCAGGCTTCCATGCTCAGAATGCTGCAGTACCGGCCCAGAGATCGCGCCAGGTCCCAGCGGCCAGACCCCCCTGCTATCAGACATCTTATCCCCTATCCTTTGGATATAGAAGATAAGATGTACGGAGTACCAGTTTAAGGTTTAGTAAGCAAAGCAAAGGCCCCTAGCAAAATCACCTAGCATGAATTCAATACACATGTTTTTTAGGGTTAAGGGTGGATAACTAACTAGCAGAATACCTAGCGTTGCCGGATCTTCCCATCTAAACCTACAAAAATCCTCCTATTCTATCCTCTCAACTAAATATTCTTTGCACCTGCCTGCTGGGCAGTTTACAGGATGTTTTTAAGTCCGCCACCCAAGAATAATGTGATCAGGAGATATACCGAAAGTAGACTTGCATAGGACTTCAGAGAAAATATTGCATAAGTGGGTGAGTTAGATTAACTCTACTATATTTTTTGTTGACATATAAGTAACACACACACACACACACACACGGTGAGTTACATTTTATATACACACACATGCATAGATAAATAGCATACTTACACCACAGGAGTAAACTTGGCTCGAGCCAGAAAACTCCCAATATAACATGCAGCTGTCTGTCTGATAACTTGAGGATTGTTGGGATTTTGCAGTTTCTTCCAAAGATGTTCCAAAAATGCTTCAGCAAGTCCCTGCATTCAGTGTAACATAAATAATGTATTGCATGCATACATGTATATTATTTGCCATAAGATGCCCATTAACTAAACATCTCCTATATAGCCCCGTGATATAGATTTTGGGGTATCCTTGGACATACAGTCTCAATCAAGATGCATATTTGCAGAATAATAGGGAAATTACTATACGCACCAGTTTGAAGCTGCAGATGTAAAAAAGGACATATTGCACATGACAGGAAGCATGGGTTGGCAGAATCAGCTTGTCAAACACAGCAAGAAGATCCTTGTATAAATCCTTTGTTTTAATAAGATCAAAGATTCCTGAAGTATACAAACAGAGTTACAGTATACATTAATCTATTGCTTGAATAGACTGAATACAGACCAGTGAATATTTCTATGTCCTTAATGACTTAAACTACTTTACTTCAAAAATTACACCTCTTTCCTCATAGTGCCTACTAAAATAGGAATTTTGTTTGGTTGTTGTTTTGTAGATTTTGTTTGATATTCCACTTAAAGGGAACCAATCATCAGTTTTTATCATATACTAGCTGAGTACCCGGCGTTGCCCGGTTTTTCCTTCCTAATCCTTGTTGGGGAGGAAAATAAACAAAGGGGGAAGCTTTTGACTTCACATCCCATCCTCATATATTGTTGTCATATCCCAACCCCCTATCCCGTCCTCATATCCCGACCTCCTATCCAGTCATCACATCTTGACCTTACATCTCGACCCGTAATATATGTGTACCAGGTATTGAAATATCTCCAGCCGTATGGAAGTTATGTGGGAACATACATTTCCCATTGATTTGCATGGGACTTTAAACAAAAAACCCTGACCCTCACGAATGGGGGTATTTAAGGGTTAAATTAACTATTACAATATTTTAAGTGGACATATAAGTAACATGACCAAGTATTATCAAAATATCTCCAGCCGGTTGGAAGTTATGCTGTAACATGTATTTCCCATTGACTTGTATGGGACTTTAAACATAAGCCCCGCCCCTGGCAAATGTGGGTGAGTAAGGGTTAAATTACCTATCCTATGTTTGTTGTAGACATATAAGTAACGTGTGCCAATACATACACACTAGCTGAGTACCCGGCGTTGCCCGTTTTTTCCTTCCTAATCCTTGTTGGGGAGGAAAATAAACAAAGGAGGAAGCTTTTGACTTCATATCCCAGTCCTCCTATCCCGACCTGTAATATGTGTACCAGGTATTGAAATATCTCCAGCTGTACAGAAGTTATGTGGGAAAATACATTTCCCATTGATTTGCATGGGACTTTAAACAAAAACCCCGACCCTCTCAAATTAAGGGTTAAATTAACCATCCTATATTTTAAGTGGACATATAAGTAACATGTGACCAAGCATTATCAAAATATCTCCAGCCGTTTGGAAGTTATGCAGTAACAAATTTCCCATTGACTTGTATGGGACTTTAACCCCTTAAGGACGCAGGACGTAAATGTACGTCCTGGTGAGGTGGTACTTAACGCACCAGGACGTACATTTACGTCCTAAGCATAACCGCGGTCATCGGAGCGATGCCCGTGTCATGCGCGGCTGATCCCGGCTGCTGATCGCAGCCAGGGACCCGCCGGCAATGGCCGACGCTCGCGATCTCGCGGGCGTCCGCCATTAACCCCTCAGGTGCCGGGATCAATACAGATCCCGGCATCTGCGGGAGTTCGCGATTTAAATTAACGATCGGATCGCCCGCAGCGCTGCTGCGGGGATCCGATCATTCATAACGCCGCACGGAGGTCCCCTCTCCTTCCTCCGTGCGGCTCCCGGCGTCTCCTGCTCTGGTCTGTGATCGAGCAGACCAGAGAAGGAGATGACCGATAATACTGATCTGTTCTATGTCCTATACATAGAACAGATCAGTATTAACAATCATGGTATTGCTATGAATAGTCCCCTATGGGGACTATTCAAGTGTAAAAAAATGTAAAAGTAAAAGTAAAAAAAAGTGAAAAATCCCCTCCCCCAATAAAAAAGTAAAACGTCCGTTTTTTCCTATTTTACCCCCAAAAAGCGTAAAAAACATTTTTTATAGACATATTTGGTATCGCCGCGTGCGTAAATGTCCGAACTATTAAAATAAAATGTTAATGATCTCGTACGGTGAACGGCATGAACGAAAAAAAATAAAAAAAGTCCAAAATTCCTACTTTTTTAATACATTTTATTCAAAAAAAAATTATAAAAAGTGTATTAAAAGTTTTTTATATGCAAATGTGGTATCAAAAAAAAGTACAGATCATGGCGCAAAAAATGAGCCCCCATACCGCCGCTTATACGGAAAAATAAAAAAGTTAGAGGTCATCAAAATAAAGGGATTATAAACATACTAATTTGGTTAAAAAGTTTGTGATTTTTTTTAAGCGCAACAATAATATAAAAGTATATAATAATGGGTATCATTTTAATCGTATTGACCCTAAGAATAAAGAACACACGTCATTTTTACCATAAATTGTACGGCGTGAAAACAAAACCTTCCAAAATTAGCAAAATTGCGTTTTTCGTTTTAATTTCCCCACAAAAATAGTGTTTTTTGGTTGCGCCATACATTTTATGATATAATGAGTGATGTCATTACAAAGGACAACTGGTCACGCAAAAAACAAGAGTTATGATTTTTAGAAGGCGAGGAGGAAAAAATGAAAACGTAAAAATTTAATTGTCTGAGTCCTTAAGGCCAAAATGGGCTGAGTCCTTAAGGGGTTAAACATAAACCCCGCCCCTGGCAAATGGGGGTGGGTAAGGGTTAAATCACCTATCCCATGTTTGTTGTTGACAAATAAGTAACGTGCGCCAAGTTTCATGTTAATATCTTTAGCTGTTTGGACGTGATGCTGGAACATACATTCACACATACATACACACACACACAATAGCCCTCATTTACTAATGTCAACCCAACTTTTTTTGTCGGGTTGTGCAACCAAATTTGTGTTGCATAGCCCATGCGACACAAATTTGGTCGCACAACCCGACAAAAGATATCATCACTCTGAGTGTTTTTTAAACCCGTCAAAATGGGCGTGTTCCCGACAAAAAAAAAAAACACTGAGTATGATGAAAAACTCACAGGAAAACCCGTGAATTTTTCTTCATTAACCCCTTAAGGACCAAGCCCTTTTTCACCTTAAGGACCGGAGCGATTTTTGCAATTCTGATCACTGTCACTTTAAACATTAATAACTCTGGAATGCTTTTAGTTATTCTGATTCCGAGATTGTTTTTTCGTGACATATTCTACTTTAACTTAGTGGTAAAATTTTATGGTAACTTGCATCCTTTTCTTGGTGAAAAATCCCCAAATTTGATGAAAAAAATGTAAATTTAGCATTTTTCTAACTTTGAAGCTCTCTGCTTGTAAGGAAAATGGATATTCAAAATAATTTTTTTTTAGTTCACATATACAATATGTCTACTTTATGTTTGCATCATAAAATTTATGAGTTTTACTTTTGGAAGACACCAGAGGGCTTCAAAGTTCAGCAGCAATTTTGAAATTTTTCACAAAATTTTCAAACTCGCTATTTTTCATGGACCAGTTCAGTTTTGAAGTGGATTTGAAGGGTCTTCATATAAGAAATACCCCACAAATGACCTCATTATAAAAACTGCACCCCCCAAAGTATTCAAAATGACATTCAGTAAGTGTATTAACCCTTTAGATGTTTCACAGGAATAGCAGCAAAGTGAAGGAGAAAATTCAAAATCTTCATTTTTTACACTCGCATGTTCTTGTAGACCCAATTTTTGAATTTTTGCAAGGGGTAAAAAGGAGAAAATTTTTACTTGTATTTGAAACCCAATATTTCTCGAGTAAGCACATACCTCATAAGTCTATGTTAATTGTTCGGCGGGCGCAGTAGAGGGCTCAGAAGGGAAGGAGGGACAAATGGTTTTTGGGGGGCATGTCACCTTTAGGAAGCCCCTATGGTGCCAGGACAGCAAAAAAACACACATGGCATACCATTTTGGAAACTAGACCCCTCAGGTAACGTAACAAGGGGTAAAGTGAACCTTAATACCCCACATGTGTTTCACGACTTTTGCATATGTAAAAAAAATTTTTTAAAATTTACCTAAAATGCTTGGTTTCCCAAAAATTTAACATTTTTAAAAAGGGTAATAGCAGAAAATAGCCCCCAAAATTTGAAACCCAATTTCTCCCGATTCAGAAAACACCCCATATGGGGGTGAAAATTGCTCTGCTGGCGCAATACAGGTCTCAGAAGAGAAGGAGTCACATTTGGCTTTTTGAAAGCAAATTTTGCTCTGGGGGCATGCCGCATTTAGGAAGCCCCTATGGTGCCAGGACAGCAAAAAAAAAAAAAAACACATGGCATACCATTTTGCAAACTAGACCCCTCGGGGAACGTAACAAGGGGTTAAGTGAACCTTTATACCCCACAGGTGTTTCATGACTGTTGCATATGTAAAAAAAAATAAAAAATATTTTACCTAAAATGCTTGTCTTCCCAAAAATTTTACATTTTTAAAAAGGGTAATAGCAGAAAATACCCCACAAAATTTGAAGCCCAATTTCTCCCGAGTACGGCGATACCCCATATGTGACCCTAAACTGTTGCCTTGAAATACGACAGGGCTCCAAAGTGAGACCGCCATGCGCATTTGAGGCCTAAATTAGGGACTTGCATAGGGGTGGACATAGGGGTATTCTACGCCAGTGATTCCCAAACAGGGGGCCTCCAGCTGTTGTAAAACTCCCAGCATGCCTAGACAGTCAGTGGCTATCTGGCAATACTGGGAGTAGTTGTTTTGCAACAGCTGGAGGCTCCGTTCTGGAAACAGTGGCGTACCAGACGTTTTTCATTTTTATTGGGGAGGGGAGGGGGGCTGTGTAGGGGTATGTGTATATGTAGTGTTTTTTACTTTTTATTTTATTTTTTGTTAGTGTAGTGTTTTTAGGGTACAGTCGCACGGGCGGGGGTTCACAGTAGTTTCTCGCTGGCAGCTTGAGCTGTAGCAGAAAATTTGCCGCAGCTCAAACTTGCAGCCAGATACTTACTGTAATCCTCCGCCCATGTGAGTGTACCCTGTACTTTCACATTGGGGGGGGGGGGGGGGGGACATCCAGCTGTTGCAAAACTACAACTCCCAGCATGTACGATCTATCAGTGCATGCTGGGAGTTGTAGTTTTGCAACCGCTGGAGGCTCCGATTTGGACACAGTGGCGTACCAGACGTTTTTTCATTATTATTGGGGAGGGGGGCTGTGTAGGGGTATGTGTATATGTAGTGTTTTTTTACTTATTTTTTTTTGTGTTAGTGTAGTGTTTTTAGGGTACAGTCGCACGGGCGGGGGTTCACAGTAGTTTCTCGCTGGCAGCTTGAGCTGTAGCAGAAAATTTGCCGCAGCTCAAACTTGCAGCCGGATACTTACTGTAATCCTCCGTCCATGTGAGTGTACCCTGTACGTTCACATTGGGGGGGGGGGGGGGGAGAAACATCCAGCTGTTGCAAAACTACAACTCCCAGCATGTACGGTCTATAAGTGCATGCTGGGAGTTGTAGTTTTGCAACAGCTGGTAACAAACTCAGTGTTTTGCAACCAGTGTGCCTTCAGCTGTTGCAAAAGCTACAACCCCCAGCATGTACGGACAGCGGAAGGGCATGCTGGGTCTTGTAGCTATGCAACAGCCGCAGGCATACTACATTGGCTGGGGATGCTGGGGATTGTAGTTATGCAACAGCTGGAGACACACTGGTTTGCTACTTAACTCAGTGTGCCTTCAGCTGTTGCAAAACTACAACTCTCAGCAGTCACCGACAGCCAACGGGCATGCTGGGAGTTGCAGTTATGCAACCACCAGATGCACCACTACAACTCTCAGCATGCACTTTAGCTGATTGTGCAAGCTGGGAGTTGTAGTTATACAACAGCTGAAGGTACACTTTCCATAGAAAGAATGTGCCTCCAGCTGTTGCAAAACTACAAGTCCCAGCATGCCCATAAGGGCATGCTGGGAGTTGTGGCGGTCTGCCTCCTGCTGTTGCATAACTACAGCTCCCAGCATGCCCTTTTTGCATGCTGGGAGCTGTTGCTAAGCAACAGCAGGAGGCTGTCACTCACCTCCTGCTGCTGCTCCACGATGCCGCCGCACAGGTCAGTCCCTCGCCACCGCCGTCGCTCCTGGGGCCCCGATCCCAACAGGGGCGCCGGGGATCGGGGTCCCCAGCACCCGGGGTGCACGTCCCGCACCCGCTCACGTCCTCCGGAAGAGGGGCGGAGCGGGTTGCGGGAGTGACATCCGCAGCAGGCGCCCTGATCGGCCGGCCGGGAAACCGGGCGACGAATCAGGGCGATCGTGAGGTGGCACCAGTGCCACCTCACCCCTGCTGGCTCTGGCTGTTCGGGGCCGTCACTGGAGACCCGATTGACCCGGAATCCGCCGCAGATCGCTGGACTGAATTGTCCATACGCTCTCGGTCCTTAAGGACTTGGAAACGGGGGCGTATGGATACGCCCTATGTCCTTAAGGGGTTAAAACCCGACAGCTCTGAGCTGTCGGGAAATTACTGAAAACCGAGTGAATCCTACCCCCATCATGGAACAGGGTCTGTTCCATGTTGGGGGTAGTAGTACAGGGGCTGAGGGGTTGATCGCATCTGGTCTCACTTCTGAGACCCGATCAAAAGTTATTAAGCAGTGGAGCGGGCGGCACGGCCCGCTCCCCAGCGATTTATTTTACTTTCATTTTCCCCGCTGGGATCCTTGAATGGCCAGTACTGAGGAGCCATTCAGGGATCCCTGCAAGCTGCGGTGGGGAAAGATATATAGAATCGCTGGGGGTTTTGTATATGTCCCCACAGCTTCAATATATCTTGCCCCCTGCTGCGCTATATGTCTTGTCCCCCGCCGTGCTATCATATGCCCCCCGCAACGCATATGTACACACACACATATATATATATACACATATACATATATATACATACATACATATATATATGTATATACACCCCCCGCATAGCGCTATTATATACCCCCAGCAGCGCATGTGTACATATATATATCCCCCTGCATAGCGCTATTATATACCCCCCCCGCAGTGCATGTAGATATATATATAATATATATCTATATACGTATGCCTCTGAAGGGCTATTAATGACTAAGCTTCAGAAGCATATGTATTTAGAAGCAAAGTGGGGACCAGACATATAGCGTTATCTGGTCCCCACTTTGCTACAATAAATAATCCTCAGCAAACACCAGAGCTGCCCCATCGCCTCCCCCATCCCCGGTGTTATAATTACCTGTTGCCGGGGTCCGCGATGATTCTGGCTTCGGCGCTGTTGCTGTGCGCTGTCACTGTGCGCACTGACGGTGACGTCACGACGTGCGTTGGGGACGTCACTAGTCAGTGCGCACAATGACAGCGCACAGCGACAGCGCCGAAGCCAGCGTGATCGCGGACCCCGGCAACAGGTAATTATAACACCGGGGATGGGGGAGGCAAAGGGGCAGCTCTGATGTTTGCTGAGGATTATGTATTGTAGTGAAGTGGGGACCAGATAACGCTATATGTCTGGTCCCCACTTCGCTTCTACATGCGTATGCCTCTGTAGCGCAGTGGTCTCAAACATGTGGACCTCCAGATGTTGCAAAACTACAACTCCCAGAATGCCCGGACAGCCAATGGCTGTCCGTGCATGCTGGGAGTTGTAGTTTTGAAACATCTGGAGGTCCGCAAGTTGGAGACCACTGCATTAGTCATTAATAGCGCTTCAGAGGCATACATATATAGATGCGCTGCGCGGGGCATATATAATATATATCTACATGCGCTGCGGGGGGTATATAATAGCGCTATGCGGGGATATATATATATGTACACATGCGCTGCGGGGGGTATATAATAGCGCTGTGCAGGGGTGGGGGGGATATATATATATATATATATATATATATATATATATATATATATATGCACACATGCGCTGCGGGGGGCATATGATAGAGCTGTGCGGGGGGCATATATACAAATTACCCTGTAACACAATTTCCCACCTGTGCGACACAAATTTTTTTTTTTCCTGTGCGACACATTAGTAAATCAGGGAGAAAAATACACGGAGCAAATGAAGAAACACTCAAAGATAAACCCGACACTCTTAGTAAATGAGGGCCATTGAGTTTTATATATCTAGATATAGATATATAAAACGCTTGACAACGCGTTATATATGTTAAAATCTTTATCCTCACCATCCCCGGGGGACATTTTTGCCCCAGGGATGGTGAAGATATTAAGTAATAAAGTCCCTCTGGACGCCCCGTTAGTAGTCTACTTACCGCGTCCCATGGCTGAGGCCACGGTCCCGCGCCTTGCCTTGATTGACGGCTTGCATCACCTCTCTGCTCCGTCTCCTTAGGGAGCAGAGTGATAACACATGCCGGCCATCAAGACGAGGGAGCGGAATCACGGCCGCAGCGAAGGGACCCGGTAAGTATAAGTCCCCGTCCAGGGGACTACTTATGGGGAGGTCAGGTGGGGACTTAATTTCATATCTTCATTTTTCGCTGCCGGATAGCACTTGATGCGATGGCCCCGACATAAAAAAGCATTGTATGTCGATGCTGACATCGACATGAGATGGCCTCTGAGTTTTTAGGGGCAAAGACATCCCCCAGGGATGGTGAGGATAAAGATTTTAGCATATATAATGCACTGTCAAGCATTATATATATGCTAAAATGTGCTGATGGGTTCCCTTTAAGCTATGTGAAATTAAATGTAGCTCATACTTTATTTTACTAATAACTTAAAAATGTCTAATTTCCTAATTTTATATACAGGTAACGGATGTAACTCCATTATATGATCTATATAAAATTAAACATAGCCTCTAATTTAATTTATCTTATCAATGTTATTTTTTATTAAAGATTTTTTAGGAAGAATATTATATTCTTTGTACTTTACACAAATCTTCTGAATATAAATGTATTTAGGAAAGGATATTCTCTAATTAATTTACTGTTACTCTTCCCCAAAAGTACAATTTTATCTGTGTGCGTAGCTTCGCTATATATTTTATATTGTATTTTAAATGTTATTGTTCAAAAAACTTCAATAAAAATTATAATGATAAGAAAAAACTGCTCTTTGTGACATCAATCTTAGGCAGGAGTATATAATGGACAATCTATTTTTCCAAAATGTATTAATCAAAGTGTTCATTTTTACAGCATTCCAATACAAAGAACTTTTTATCACCTAAAGAAGAGCTGTCAGCTGGATACAAGGTCATTTTCACTTCAGGAATACAGCAAAATTATACCGTACATAAGGCAGCGTATTCAGTTGTTGTGTGAAATCATATGCAAGGCACTGTAAAGTGGCATCTGTCAGCTGAAAAAGCTGCCTTATGTAAGGTATACCGTATTTATCGGCGTATAACACGCACTTTTAAAACTTTAATTTGAGGCAAAAACCCTACCTGTGTGTCATATGCTGATAAATGTGCTGGTCACTGATTTAAAGCAGCCACAGCGCTGGCTGCTTGTTAAAGATCATCAGCCCAACCGTGGCCCCTTTAAATCAGTGACCAGCGGCGGCTGCTGCGGGGCAACACTCCCTTGCTTTTTATATTTTTTTATTTTTCATACCTGGCCACCCTCTGTGTGGTATCAGGGACGTCACTCATCATTCCCCGCAGCCGCTGCTGGTCACTGCTCTAAAGTGGCCGCAGCCTGGCTGCTGAACTTTGTAACAAGCAGCCAGCTCTGTGGCCACTCTGACCAGCGGCGGCTGCAGGGAATGATGAGTGACGTCCCTGACACCCCTCAGAGGAGCTGGCAGGGGACGTCACTCCTCATTCTCTATTGGCCGCACAGCCCGCAAGACCCGCCGTCTGACCTGAGCCTGCCGGCGCATGGCCAGGTTAGGAAACTAAAAAATATAAAAAGAAGGGGGGGGGGGGGTCAGAGAGAGCAGGGGGGCTTATGAGCAGGGAGGGATGATGAGGCAGTGGGAATCACAGGGAAAAGGAGGCACAAAGGGAAAATAATGATGCACAAACATAAGAGGAGGGGGAGGGGGTAAATATGGCACAGGGGCTGATAAAGGGGAAAGAATGATGTGGCACTGTGGGGTGGACCAAACTGAGAAACAGTGGGATTCAAAGTTGGGGGGATGATGAGGCATTTAGTTCAGAGCTTCCAAGTCATTAATTTTACATTTTTGACTCAGATTTTCCTGTTAAAATGAGGGTGCGTGTTATATGCCAGTGCATGTTACACACCGATAAATACAGTAATTACACTGTATTTATTAAGTGAAAAGGACCTTAGATCCAGCTAACAGCCCTTCTTTAGGTCGTAACACAAAATATAGACTGGCTCAGGTTACTTATATGACCCATATCTGCATTGGGGGTTCCTTTAGCATAGCATACAGACTAGCATAGCATACAGCTCTATTTTGTCCAGTAAAACTACGAACACCAATCAGGTGATGAGTGTTTCTATAATGTAATGGATCTGGCACTGCCTTCATTTTCATTCTTTTGCTCTTATGACATAGTATAACAATGTAAACGCCTAAAACAGATGTCAGTGACCCTTGCTTGTTTGGTCTTGTGAAGCATCACATACATACTGCTATAACTCACCGTTTTGGAAACAAATGTCTTTGATGTAAGAGAAGACCACAGACAGACATATGTCCAGGCGTTCAGCAGCAGGGTGGGCCATTGTTTCACTGACAGTATTTGCACTCTTCTGTTGTGGGTCTTCATCTTCATCCTGCAAGGTGAACACCTTTAAGCATACAATGACAAAAGAAACTACTGCAAACACTTATGTACCTGCCCTTTTCCTTGGTGATATGATGTAAACCACAGACGGAGACCATCAATAGCTAGATGAACGACGCACGCTGGATTTCTGACTGCCCAAAGAACAAACTTTGGGTGTAGGTGTTCCCAAGACATTAGATTATCAGCTGATTCTGCAAAAACTTACAGGATCTCTTAACTGAGAGCTCATATCTACAAAACATACACAGGAATATAGAATATCTTACCATGTTAAATAGTGCTTCCTCTGCAGCATTTAACTCCTTACAAGCAGTCCATGCATTTTCTTCTGCATCTTCTATATCTTGGCGAGGTGCACTCACCTGAAACAAGAGGAGGGAAAAAAATAATACAAAGCACTTTTTTCTGATCATAAGGATGAGAGAGAAAAAAAAAATATATAATATAAATACAGTGATCCCTCAACATACGATGGTAATTCGTTCCAAATGAACCATCGTTACTTGAATCCATCGTATGTTGAGGGATCCGTGCAATAATAATAAAGAAATTTATACTCACATGTCCCTGCCGCTCCGAACTGTTACCGCTGCCCTGCATCATTGCTCTCCATCGCTGTTATGTCCCCGGGGTGTCCCCGCTGCTCCGGACCGTTACTGATGCCCTTGATCGTCGCTCTCCATCGCCGTCATAATGTCCCTACACATGCTGCTCCTATTGGATAACGGGAAGGCGTGCGCGGCGACATGATGATGACGAAGGAGACCAACGGCCATGCAGCGTAGCCTAAAGAGGACGGTCCGGAGCGTCGAGGACAGGTGAGAGACACTCACTGGGGCACATTAAATGGCTATCTGGCAGCAACTGAAGCAGTCTGCGCTGCCGGATAGCTGTTTATTCGATGGCCCTGACATACAAAAGCATTGTATGTTGATGCTGCCTTCAACATGCGATGGCATCTGAGAGGCCATCGTATGTTTAAATTATCGTAGGTCGGTGGATATTTGTGCGTATATGTAAATATATATCCATGTTGGCCTTGCACCCCACCCACCTCTATCAGGTGTGTATATAAGGTGGCTTGGATGTTCCAGATCCTGCCATGCTTACTGAACTGTTCACACAGAGGCATATTCACAGTGTAGGGTCCGTCCCAGGAGGCTACCTTATCGCGGTGGGACGGTCCAAGCTATTTGACCGCCGGCGGAGACAAATTTGCGAGCTAAGTGCCTCACTATTTCATAGTTTCACATTTGCATCTATTACACCATAGCTGTATAGCTCTCCATGTTTTAACTGCATATTCATGTTGCACCTATATCCTTGTGCTGGCAGTGTGCTGCTGCATTCTTCTGTTGCTGTATATCTAGCCTAGTAGCGTGCACCTGTAGGCCAGGTCCACATAATAGTTTGGTATCAACTAAAGTGCTGGCTGACTTATTCTTTGTCTGTATTGCACATACGGGGGAGTGGCTACCTCCATGTTGGCCTTGCACCCCACCCACCTCTATCAGGTGTGTATATAAGGTGGCTTGGATGTTCCAGATCCTGCCATGCTTACTGAACTGTTCACACAGAGGCATATTCACAGTGTAGGGTCCGTCCCAGGAGGCTACCTTATCGCGGTGGGACGGTCCAAGCTATTTGACCGCCGGCGGAGACAAATTTGCGAGCTAAGTGCCTCACTATTTCATAGTTTCACATTTGCATCTATTACACCATAGCTGTATAGCTCTCCATGTTTTAACTGCATATTCATGTTGCACCTATATCCTTGTGCTGGCAGTGTGCTGCTGCATTCTTCTGTTGCTGTATATCTAGCCTAGTAGCGTGCACCTGTAGGCCAGGTCCACATAATAGTTTGGTATCAACTAAAGTGCTGGCTGACTTATTCTTTGTCTGTATTGCACATACGGGGGAGTGGCTACCTCCATGTTGGCCTTGCACCCCACCCACCTCTATCAGGTGTGTATATAAGGTGGCTTGGATGTTCCAGATCCTGCCATGCTTACTGAACTGTTCACACAGAGGCATATTCACAGTGTAGGGTCCGTCCCAGGAGGCTACCTTATCGCGGTGGGACGGTCCAAGCTATTTGACCGCCGGCGGAGACAAATTTGCGAGCTAAGTGCCTCACTATTTCATAGTTTCACATTTGCATCTATTACACCATAGCTGTATAGCTCTCCATGTTTTAACTGCATATTCATGTTGCACCTATATCCTTGTGCTGGCAGTGTGCTGCTGCATTCTTCTGTTGCTGTAAATATATATATATATCTATATAAATATATATAACCTGCCTCAGACTCCACTGCAAATTCACAGCAAAAACTCCAAATCTGTCTGAACAACTGCGCACACTGCAGATTTTCTGCAGCAGAAAATGAGTCAAAGGCAGTAGTGGATCCAGATGGAAAGTGACATATAAAGAAAGGTGTTCTACTTTCTTCAACCAGCTGGATCCACTAATGCCTTTTGTCACATTTTCAGCTGCAGAAAATCCGTATTTTCTGCAGCTGTATTTGCATTGTGTGTTCCTAGCCTAACTGAAAATACAGCTGTTCAGTGTAGCTGCAGTATGTTTCTACCATTAAGGGCCTTTAAATGTCATTAAAAAAAACTTTTCATATGTTATAGAGACATATTGAATGCTTTGTTTGGTCGGGATCTCAGTGAGGAGACCATGATCAACCACTAGAACGAGCTGGGAAAAGTGTGCGCTTCTCCCGACACCATGTCACATAACCAAGACGGTCTTATACTGTAAGTCTGTGGGATCTTCTCTGTCACTTGCACAGATCGGGGAGAGAAGCACTCGGAAGTACTCGTCTTTCCTGTCTGTTCTAATGATTGGTCGGTTTGAAATGTTCCTAGTTTTCTTTGTAATTACAGGTACCTTTTCTAATTAACCTAAAGTTGCAATACTTTTAAATAGCAGCAGCAGGATTTTAGTTATTCATGGTTTTTGCAATTGACACCACAGAAGAGAATGAAAGACAAAGAGGTTTCTGGATCACAAACATCAGAACTACTTTTAGCAATGATCTGAGAAACCAATACATTGAACATCAAAATATACTTACATCAAGTTTAAGCAATTTTTCAATTATGAGTTCCAAAATTTCCAGCCTGATCATAGGGAAGTATACGGTGACCCGTAAAAGGTTATGTACATAACATTGCTAAATAAGAAAAAAACAACTGTCAGTGTGAAGACACAGCTGAAAAGTGTCAGAATTAAACACAGACTACACACGGTCATTTTATCAAGCATGTTCTGTGAGCACCTCCCCCCTCCCTGAGTCACATCCATTCCAAAAGCAGAAGGCGGGTGACCGGCGCTGTGGAGAAAACAAGAAATGTGGAGTGTGACCCCTGTAAAAACAAAATAAAGAATCCATTCCTGGAAGTCTGTGTTGTGCCCCTTCTGTTCTTGCTCCAATAAATGTATGAATAAACTGACATCTGGGTGTTACTAGTTGGGGGCTTGTCTCTGCACTCTTTCACACTGACTGATCAGACCATGTCAGAATACACAGGAAAAATAGAAAAAGGGGCAAATAACAACCAAAAGATTAAAACCTAACTCTTAAATCTTAAAATAATTTTTAACCCAAATAATTTTTTTTAAATCCCATTCTAATGCTAAGCATTCAACGTTTTTACAACCTTTGAAATATACCTCGTAGCTAGAATATAGAACCAGCTAATAAGGATTTTATCAGTGACACGTAAGATAGCATATGGAGGTAATATAAACAAATATTATCCAATGCTAATGTAGCAGAAACCTGCTGACAATAATGCAACAATAAAAATGCAATGTCAGTTTGATCTTATGGTCGTATTAAGCCACTGGTAAATTGGTCCCCTTTTCTGCTTTTGCAGATTTTTAGAATTACAATTGCTCTTATGACCTTCCAGTTGGTTAAGATCATTTTGTTCATAGAATTTAGACTATGTAGGGCTCTACCTCTTTGAAAAGGCGAATGGAAATGCTCAGTTGTCAATTTATTTATAAACTTTTATGAGGAATAACAGAGGAACAGTCCAATGGAGTATTACGTAAAATACAAGTATTTACTAAAGCAGACATGTCAGTCTAAATCAATCCAATGCCAGTGCAGGATTTCACCAGATTATCAAGAGTTGTGGACCAGAGTTTGAGCTGGTGGTCATTTCCACAACAATTTTGGCCTGCTTACAGGCATATATTAATAAATTCAGCACATGGGGCAGACCACGCATATCTGTATGAAATCATGCCCCACCCATTTGATGAGTGCTATCCAAAACAGCCAAAGGTTGCATATTTTTTGTGTACAGCTGGCGTCTGAGCAAAAATTGTGACTTTTGGCCATTTTCTTTTTTTATTATCTTTTTTAGCAAAACACAGCATAATAATCGCCCCCTAAATCTATGTATTTTTAAGATACAACATTCACTAATTTAAATAACTAGCAAGTCAGGCTCAAATACCAAATTATACAAGTTTGAATGGTAACTAATCCTTATACGACTATGAGATCAACTGTTAAAATTGAATAAAAACAGTGCAGATAAGGAATTATTTTTTGTGTGAAAATCTCACCATGACTCTTGGCGATTTTTTTATATAGGGGAATTTTTCCACAAGAATTGGTATTAGGAAACGTGGAGCTCTGCATGGAATAAAAACAAATAATAATTACGAAAGATTATATTTACTACATTTTTAAAAGAACCCTTCATAAAGAGAGCTGGGGACTGCCCTTCAGGGGCTACCTGTCCCCCGTTAACCCAACCAGCAGCAATACAACGTATTTAAAACTATTTTCCGAATCCATAGCAAAAGTAAAGAAGTCATTAGGGCCAATGGGCAGAAGCAGAAGCCCAGAAACAGAAAAAGACAAATATATGATAACGGTGTCATGTGTACAGGTTTTTAATTGCTTTATTATTGAATACAAAGCCAGGAATGGTTTTCAAAAGAGAAGTCTCAGTCTTTCCTTTATATGTATACACCCTAAGGGAGGGATCAAACAACATTGATCACCAAGTGAAAAAAAGATTTTTATGCTTACCGTAAAATCTTTCTCAGAGGACACAGACCATGGGTATATGCTGCTGTCACTAGGAGGCTTGACACTAGGCAACAAGAAAAGTCGGCCCCTCCCAGCAAGATATACTCGCCCACAGGCACTGAGCTAATCAGTTTAGTCCCAGAGCAGTAGGAGAGGACCGACAGGTCAGAAAAAAACAGAACCGTCCAAGGAACCACAGAATAAAAATTAACTGAAAACACCCTTGGACAGGTAACGAAACCAGGAACACCAGAATAAATGGGTGGGAGCTGTGTCCCCAATGGATCCTCCGAGAAAGAGATTTTTGTTGTGGAGAGCACAGGAGGCTCCGACAGAACGAGTGGAATGAGCCGAGACCCTGAAAGGAGGGGGTCTTCCCTTTGCAGCGGTAAGCTTCCGAAATGGCCGAACTGATCCACCGTCAAATGGTTGACATTGAAGCAGGAAGTCCCTTATGACCACCCTCTGTAAGCACAAAGAAGGAGTCACACTGTCTGAAGGGAGTAGTGACTCAGAGATAGATCCGAACAGCTCGGACCACATCAAGCCCATGAAGCAAACGCTCCCTGAGATGAGAAGGAGCAGAACAAAAAGACAGAAGGACAATGTCCTCAATGAGGTGAAAGGTGGAAACCACCTTAGGCAAAAAGGACAGAACCGGACGAAAAACAACCTTGTCCTGGTGTAAAACAAGGTAGGGAGAGCTGCAGGACAGAGCTGCCAGCTCTGAAACCCTTCTAATGGAAGTAACCCGAGAACCAGATTAAGATGCAGTAGTCCAGCATAAAGATACAAACAGGGGAGCACTCACAAGGTCCACTCACGGTTACGGTGCCAAGAGATTCTTTATTCGGGTGCAAGTTAAAAGTAACAGCTGGACGCCAGGTCCCCGTAGCTCAGGTAAGCCGCTTTCACGCCAACACAAAGGGCGCTTCTTCAGACCTTCAGGGCGCTTCTCCAGGTCTGAAGAAGCGCCCTGTGTGTTGGCGTGAAAGCGGCTTACCTGAGCTACGGGGACCTGGCGTCCAGCTGTTACTTTTAACTCGCACCCGAATAAAGAATCTCTTGGCACCGTAACCGTGAGTGGACCTCGTGAGTGCTCCCCTGTTTGCATATCTGTGAAGCCTTTCATTAGGGGTGTTAGCACCTTTAGTCCAGGAACGGTGCACCGCAAGTCTGGGACCTTTCTTTGGTTTGCCCTAGCCTGCGACACATGTAGGACTGTGAGCCTTGGTTGGTAGTGCCGATCGTTATTTTTATCATTGCGACCTGTAAGGTAGGGTCGCATGAGCCACACCTTGAAGAAAGGTCCGGACATGAGGATAGGACGCCAGGGGTCATTGAAAAAGAATGGAAAGAGCCGAAACTTGTCCCTTAAGGGAACTAAGGGACAAGCGCTGTTCTAGCCCGGACTGAAAGAAAGAAGTCGGGGGAGAGAAAACGAGTGAGATTCACACCAACAAAAATAAGACTGCCAAGTACGGTGGTAAATCTTAGCAGAACAGGGCTTGCACGCTTTGATCATAGTGCGAATTACCTGGGGAGAAAAACCCCTGGCCCTAAGAACCGCGGTCTCAACCAAAAGCCGTCAAATGCAGCGACTGTAAATTGGGGTGGCAAAGAGGACCCCGAGAGCGCAGATCCGGTCGAAGTGGGAGGAGCAGCGGCACGTCATCCACCAGCCGAACCACGTCGGCGCACCATGCCCGCCTGGGCCAACCTGGTGCCACGAGAATGGTTGGGATTCCCTCCGCTCAGCTTCCACAGGACCCTGGGAAGAAGGGGAAGAGGCAGGAAGAGATAGGGGAGGGCGAAGTGGGACCAGGGAATCACCAAGGCGTCCACGGCTAGGGCCAAGGGATCCCAGGACTTTGCCACAAACCGAGGAACTTTTTGGTTGTGGCGGGACACAAACAGGTCCACATCTGGGGTGCCCCAGAGGTTGCAGATTTCCACAAACACTTCCGGATGAAGAGACCACTTGCTGGGGTTGGATGAGGAGCGACTGAGAAAGTCCGCCTCCCAATTCTTCACTCCTGGTATGTGATCGCCAAGATGGACGGAACCCTGAGCTCCGCCTATAGATGGATCTTGGAGACTTCTGCCATCGCCACTAAGCTGCGCGTGCCACCCTGACGGTCGACATATGCTACAGCTGTGGAGTTGTCCGACTGGACACGAACAGGACGGCCCTGGAGAAGGCACTCCCAATGGCGGAGGCAAAGGTAGATCACTCTGAGTTCCAGGATGTTGATGGGGAGAAGAGTTTCCTGAGGGGACTGTCCAGTCCCGGAGGACTCCTCCCCAACTGCTGAGACTGGCATCAGTCGTGATGACCTGTCAGTGAAGGGGCAGGAAGGATTGCTCCTGATGAAGAAGAGGGGACTGAAGCCACCACAGAAGGGACCGCCGAGTTCTGAGAGGGAGGATAATCTTGTGATCAAGGGTTAGCGGAGACGTGTCCCACCGGGACAGGGAGCATTTTGAAGAGGATGATAATGAATCTGGGCAAAAGGAACAGCTTCAAAGGCTGCCATCATGCGACCCAGGACGTGCATGCAGACCTGAATGGAAACTGGAACAGGACCTCGAAGACTCCGAACTGACGATAATAGGGCAAGGCGCTTGTCTGGCTGAAGAAAAATCCGGGCAGACGCCATGTCGAATCGCAGTCCTAGAAAGGTTAGGGACTGAGAGGGAGTCAGATTAAACTTGTCCCGATTGACCATCCAGCCGAAGCATGATAGGGTCTGAAGGGTGAGACGGTGACTCTCTTGGTTCTTGGCCAAGATTGGAGCCTTGACCAGGAGGTCGTCCAGGTAGGGAATTACCGACACACCCCGTGCCCACAGAATGGCGATCACGGCTGCCAGGACCTTAGTGAAAACCCAAGGAGCGGTGACTAGGCCAAAGGGAAGAGCTACAAACTGAAAATGTCCCTCTGGAAGAGAGAAGCGAAGATATCCCTGATGTCCAGGAAAAATGGGGATATGGAGGTAGGCATCTCGGATGTCCACCAAGGAAAGAAACTCCCCTTGATCCATGAACCCCACAACCGAACGGAGGGACTCCATACAGAAGTGTCGGATGAGTAGACGCCGGTTGAGGCGCTTCAGATCCAAGATCGGGCGAATAGGCCAAGTGGAGTGGCCAAGATCTGGGACAATAACTCCCTGAGCGAGAAGGGTGTGAAGCGCGTCCCGAAAGGCCCTTGCCAAAGAAGGAGAAGTGGGGGGGGGGGGGGGGGGGGAGCTGGAACGAAAAAAACGATCCCTTGGAAAGATAGTAAACGACATCTCGGACCCAGGAGTCCTTCACGTGGGCAGACCAGACGTCCTGGAAGAGCGATAAACGTCCTCCCACCCGAGAAAAATCTGCAGGTGGGGGCGTCCCTTCAGGCAGAATTAGGCTTGAGGACACCGGAGCGGTTGTCAGATTTCAAGGAGGGACAGGCCTTAACCCCTTAAGGACTCAGGGTTTTTCAGTTTTTGCACTTTCCTCATTACCTTTAAAAATTTTGCACCTAAAAATCCATATGATGGCTTATTTTTTGCGCCACCAATTCTTCTTTGTAATGACATCAGTCGTTTCACCCAAAAATCTACGGCAAAACTGAAAAAAAAAAATCATTGTGCGACAAAATTGAAGAAAAAACACCATTTTGTAATTTTTGGGGGCTTCAGTTTCTACACAGTGCATTTTTTGGTAAAAATGACACCTTCTATTTATTCTGTAGGTCCATACGATTAAAATGATACCCTACTTATATCGGTTTGATTTTGTTGTACCTCTGAAAAAAATCATGACTACATGCAGGAAAATTTATACGTTTAAAATTGTCATCTTCTGACCCCTATAACTCTTATTTTTCTGCGTATGGGGCGGTATGAGGGCTTATTTTTTGCGCCGTGGTCTGAAGTTTTTAGCAGTACCATTTTTGTATTGATCGGACTTATTGATGTTTTATTCATGATATAAAAAGTGACCAAAAATGCGCTATTTTGGACTTTGGAATTTTTTTTTTGCGCGTACGCCATTGACCATGCGGTTTAATTAAGGATATATTTTTTATAATTCGGACATTTTTGCACGCAGTGATACCACATAGGTTCATTTTTATTTACACTGTTTATTTTTTTAAATGGGAAAAGGGGGCGATTCAAACTTTTATTAGGGAAGGTGTTAAGTGATCTTTATTAATTTTTTTTTACAATGTTATAGCTCCCATAGGGGGCTATAACACTGCACACACTGATCTTTTACATTGATCAATGGTTTCTCATAGGAAACGATTGATCAATGATTCTGCCGCTTGACTGCTCATGCCTGGATCTCATGCATTGAGCAGTCATTCGGTGATCGGACAACAGTAGGTAAGGTAAGGAACCCTCCTGCTGTCCTAGAGCTATTCGGGATGCCGCGATTTCGCCGCAGCCATTCTAAACAGCCCCCTGAGCTAACCGGCAACGTTTTACATTCACTTTAGACGAGGCGGTCAACTTTGAATGCTGCGTCTAAAGGATTAATAGTGTGCGGCACTGCAATCAGTGCTGCGCGCTATTAGCCACAGGTCACGGCCGGGCCCGACCCGCTATGACGTGGTGCCACGCTGCAGCCGCCCGTTTTATAAAAGAGAGCGGACTCAGGACGTACAGGTACGCCCTGAGTCCTTAAGGAGTAAAAGGAAGGGAACTTCTCCCAAGAGGGCGCCGGTCTGGTCGCCCTACTGGAGCCACAGGTCTGAAAGGAACGAAAGGATGTCGACTAACGTCTGGAGTCGGTACTGCGAGATTTATTCTGTGGCAATAAAGAACTCTTACCGCCAGTTGCCTCAAATGATCTCATCGAGGCGCTTACCAAACAGTCGGGACCTGGTAAAAGAAAGCTCTGAGAGAGATATCTTAGAAGCGGCATCAGTGTCCCAGGCCTTGAGCCCCATGGAATGACGAAGGGCCACCAGATTGCCAGTGGCAAAAGCTGCACAACAGGCAGATTGCATAGAAGCGGAGCACAAGTAGTCTCCAGCATTGGAGAGTTAAAGTGCCAGATCCGCCAGTTCCTCCGCAGGGGACCTGGATAGAATGCCCTGGCGGAGCTGGGAAGACCAGACAGGAAGGGCTTTGGACACCCAAGCAGAAGCGAAAGCAGGAAGTAAGGATGAACCCGCTGCTTCAAAGGAGTATTTTGCTAGATTTTCAATACGCTTGTCCGCCGGGTCCTTGAAGGAAGCCGCACCCACCAAAGGCAGAGTAGTTGCTTTTGAAAGGCTGGAGACCGGTGGATCCACAGTTGGTGGAGATGTCCACTTTGCAATGAGGTCCTGGGCAAAAGGAAATTGAGCTTGGACCTTCTTGGTTCCTTGAAAGCGCTTATGAGGATGCTTCCAGGTGGTTTCCAGTAAGGTATCAAATTCAGCGTGAGAGCTGAACACCTTAGGTCAGGGATGGGAGCCGTGAAAGGAAAAACTTATGGAGCTGTGTCCAAAGTTCCTGGGTCCTCTAGATGAAAAGTGTCCCTTATGGCCGAGACCAAGGTGTCAGAGGCAGAACCTGAAGCCTCATCTTCCAGTTCCCCAGGAGAGTGGGAGCGGGTGGAGGCATCCTTGGATGAAGGTGAAACTGACCTGTTGCGCAGATCTGGAAACCCAGAGTGGCGACTAGAAGAGTGGCCCCTGTAGGAGGGGCGGATTCGGGATGTTGAGGAAGAGGAGTGATACCTATGAGGAGAGCGCCTATATTTACTCCCAGACTCTGGATATGAGCCAGAGGAAAAACCCCTAGGGCACTTTTGAGAGCGCTTAAAAGAAGGGGAACGAGCCTCTCTGGAGGGCGGGCACAAGGCAGACTTCTCCAATGCAGTCACCATGGAACGAGAGACCTGTGCCAAGTCAGAAATAGACTGGGAGAGGGAAGCCATTCAAGAGGGGGTGCAGAGCCCACAAGTTCTGGATGAACATCCTGGGGAGATATACCAGGAGGTCCAGGGCGCGTAGTGGTGCAGGCACAACAATTGGGTTCAGCAGAACCACATGGTAGTTTAGCTTTGCAAGTTACACCGGCATAATAGGTGACCAGGGTCGCCGGAGCGTGTCTAGAGGGTGGGTCAGTTCTGGGCTGTGACATAGTGCCAGCAAAGTAACAGTAGAAAAGGAGCAGTCTCACCCAAGTCTGTGTCGTTCAGAATAGAAGAAGCAGGCTGTATGACAGAAAAAACAGAAGCTTCAGAATGGAGCTGGTGAGAAGGAGAGGGCAGGGCTGTATCAGACAACCTCTCAGGTGTGATTGGCCTCCACTGCGCGTGAACTGCGCTGATGGGTGGAGAGAACGGTCCCTCAATACTGACAAAATGAGCATTGGTAGAAAAAAAAATGCCCCCCAGAGGAGTGGGCGGGGCTATGCCCCATGAGAAGTGTCCCAAGGCCATTATTAAAAGGGTGCCCCGAATAGTTTATTAGATATGGGGGCAGTGGGGGGGGGATTGCCTGCCGTGCGAGATGAGCACGGACGACAGACAATAACCCCAGTGCCCCGGCCATCAATAGGATGCGGCCAACGTTAAAACCTGCGGGCTCGAATATGCGCCGGCGTGATATTGCGGCCGACATTATAGTAAAACATGCCGGCATGCATAAGCTGGCGTGAGATCCCGGACGACATTACAGAAAAGCTTGCGCTTGGGCCGCCATAGCAGATGCGGCCGGAGCGATCAACATGCCGGTACGAACATATGCTGGCGCATATAAGCCGGCGGGAGGAATGGCCGACATAAGGAGCTAGTGCTCCGGCCGCAATAGATTAAAACGCGGATACACGTCAGCGTGGCTGCCAAGCAAAACAAATTGTAAATAACTAATGTAATTTTTTTTTTTAATTACCAAAAAGATTTTGCCCCCAATAAGGATGCTTAAGACATTGCACCCACCCCAACACTGCTTCTAAACTCAAGCAGGAAGGTATAAGGAGGGTGGGCTCAAATAAGGGGGCTACAGAGGTTGAGAATCTTCAGAGAGGTCCGAACATGAAAGAAAAAAGAAAAAAAAAAAAAGGGGCATACTCACCTTTGCCTTGAAAACTTACCTAATGAAGTCTTCAGTCAGCTAATGGTCACCTGCATCATGCCAGGCTGAAACAGCGAGACAAGCAGGGAAATAGGGGGACCCAGACCCATGAGGTACAACCCCAGGTGCTGACCGTTGGCGAGAAGGTGTTGACAGTACATGACTCAATGTCTGTGCCCCTTCTTCGCAAATGGGGAAACAGTGAACGAGTCCCCACCTGAAAAAAAGAGAAATAAAAGGGAGAAAGAAATCTAACTATACATCCCTAATTTAAAAAATAAGAAAGGAATTGACCAGGTCTGGAGAACACCAGAGCAGCATCTGCCTCCTACAGACACTAAGCTAAAACTGGTTAGCTCAGTGCCTGAGGGCTGGTATATCCTGCTGGGAGGGGCAGACTTTTCTTGTTGTCAGGGTCTAGCCTCCTAGTGACAGCAGCATATACCCATGGTCTGTGTGCCCCCCAATGGAGCTGATCGAGAAATAAAAAAGTGGGGCGATTTTTCCCATCACAGCTCAGCCTTTAGTTTACCAGAGCTCAATAAGATAGGAAAGCTGAGCTGTGATTTCTCACACATTGTGATAAATCAGGGCAAGTGTTTTTTGGGAAAGTGTCACTAGTGTGCTGTTTTTTTGAGCCAAAAGCAAAAGTGGATCCAGAAGGAAAGAGAAGGATTAGTCCTTTTTTTAATAATCTACTTCTGGCTTTAGATTTTAAAACAAAAAAAACTGCTTTAAAGTGGTACCCCTCCCCCCATCAATCTCCGGGCCGGCACCCCGCCGTTCTGAACATTGGCTTTGTGCGGCCATGACGCTACGCCCTGCCCCCTTCATTCATGTCTATGGGAGGGGGAGTGACAGCTGTGTTCGAGCAACCAAAGCCGTGATGCCCCCTCCCATACACATGAATGGTGGGGGGGCAAGGTGTGACATCACAAACATGGCCGCCGAAGCTGGTGTCTGAACATAAATGTTCAGAACGCAAGAGTGCCGGCCCAAAGATCACCGGATGCCATGTGGGTCTAGCACTGGCGTTCCCCCCCATTTGCATGCACATCCTGTAATAGGAAAAGGAGACAAGTTTATAAGTGTATAACTTTACATGCCCTAAAATTTTAAAAATTCATTATAAAGATAGCAATGTCCCTTTAAAGCTAGAAAAAGTACTCACGAAGGAACGTATTGTGCTATCATCTGCAAAGTCCTGTGGCAAGTGTTAAATGTTGAGACAAGATCTATGAAATAAAAGGAAAAATTTCAGTTGTTACAATCATAATTTAGCTCTTTTTTTATAAAAATTAACAGACTGGACCCACTCCTGGGTAATCTGTCCTATTGGTCTGCATAAGCAATTTGACATTTAGGTTAGGTTTAAATAGAGCTTCACAGCTATTCGTCGACATTCTGCCACGAAAGGGATGCTAACGTAACATACGCTTATTAGCTGGGCAACAGCTCAGAAGCCCATGCTATTGAGTCCCATTACAGGGGTGTGGAAATTTTATAAAAAACTACTTGTCCACGGGACTAAACTGGAGCAAAATCTACTTGTCCCTCCTGACGATCCACTTGTCTGGGCCAATTTTCGCTTTTACGCTCTAATTTTTTCCTCCTCGCCCTATAATAGCCATAACTACCTACTATAATGATACCTTTTAATTTTTCAATAACATATTCTCTGAACCAAAAAATATATATATATTAAGGGAAGTGAAATTGAAATAGTAAAAGCTAATTTAGCAGATTTGGTGGTTTTCTTTTCTGCGCCATTTACCTTGTGGTTGAGGTAACATATTAGTTTTATACTTTAGGCGCCTGATTACAGTGATACCAGATTTGTATCGTTTACGTCATGTTTTACTAATTCTGAATGTTTTCTGATTTTTTTATTTGCCATTTTTTAACCCCTGTAGCTTTATTTTTTTCCGCATACCAGGCTGTATGGGGGCTCATTTTTTGTGCCATAATCTGTTTTTTTTGTATCGGTACCATTTTGGCATTGATCTGACTTTTTAATCGCTTTTTAACTTTTTTTTCTGGGATATTATAAAAATTGCAAATCTGTGGTTTGATATTTTTTTACATTTACTGTACGGGATACATAATGTTATATTTTAATAGGTCGTACAATTACGCACGAAGCGATACCAAATATGTTTATTTTTATTATGTTTGCATGTTTGTATATAGGAAAAGGGGGTGATTTGAACTTTTAACATGGAAGGGGTTAATGCAGCGGTCTTCAAACTGTGGCCCTCCAGATGTTGCAAAACTACAACTCCCAGCATGCCCGGACAGTCCTGGCATGCTGGGAATTGTAGTTTTGTAACATCTGGAGGGGCACAGTTTGAAGACCACTTGGTTAATGTGGCTTTCAAACTTTTATTAAAACTTTTTTTTTTTTTTTACACTTTATTAGACTTATAGGAGGAATCATTAGGTTCCTCATACAGATGAATAGATTCTATTTAACTCTATTAATCTGTGAGCTCTGTGATCCATTGATAGAGCCTGGTCCAGCCAGGCTCTATCAATGACAGAGCCGGGACAGGAGGGAACAGAGGTAAGTCCTCCGGCTACCTCTATAGTGGATCGCCCCCCTGCGATCGCGCTGCGGGGGGGCGATCCACCCCACTAGCCCACCAGGGAGCATTCACATCTCCCTTTAGACGCTGCTGTCAGCTTTGACAGCGGCGATCTAAAGGATTAATAGCCAGTCGCGGCTGGCTATTAGCGGCGGCCCCCAGCTACTGAGAACAGCCGGGGGCTGCAGAGTATGGAGCGGGCAGGAATCCCGAGCCCGCTCCATACATACTGCAGAGCGCCGCAGGCATCTCCCCGTGCAGACGTGCCTCCTCCCCTCAGCTCTCCGAAGCTACAGCTGGGGGAGTGAAGGCAGAGGACGCAGGTCTGCACGGGGAGCAAGAAGCCACGCCCCCTCATCCCCCCCCCGCACGTCTGCAGAGCAGGGGAGAGAAGACCAATACCAAAGTTTTTTATTGTCGGAGGCGGCAGAGTATGGAGCAGGCAGGAGTCGCAGCCCGCTCCATACAGACTGCAGATCGTCACCGCACTTGTCAGGTCCGGCCCTGCTTGCCCGAAGCCGGGATAAGGGCCGGACAAATTCACCTGCCCGGCGCCCAAAACTGCTTGTCGGGCCTCGGGCGATAGGAATTCCACATCCCTGTGGGGAGCCCCACCTGATGATGAGATAGGGGTTCCCAATAGGTGTACAGGTCCCCAGATATATATGACCCCTAGGGCTGGGCGGTATACCTGTTCATACTGAATAATGGTAATTTTATATATAAAATTTTCACCGCCCGCACATAAGGATAATGGGGCATCTTCTATGTGCTGGGACCTGTGTGTCACAGTGGGGGAGTGAGCTGTGACACTCTGTGCAACCAGTATACCGCTGTTTCTCCAACCAGGGAGCCTCCAGCTGTTGCAAAACTACAACTCCCAGCATGCCCAGACAGCCATTGGCTGTGCGAGCATGCTGGGAGTTGTAGTTTTGCAACAGCTGGAGGCACCACCTGGTTGGGAAACACTGTGCAGACAGTATACCGCTGTTTCTCCAACCAGGAAGCCTCCAGCTGTTGCAAAACTACAACTCCCAGCATGCCCAGACAGCCAATGGCTGTCTGGGCATGCTGGGAGTTGTAGTTTTGCAACAGCTGGAGGCTTCCTGGTTGGAGAAACAGCGGTATACTGTCTGCACAGTGTTTCCCAACCAGGTGGTGCCTCCAGCAGTTGCAAAACTACAACTCCCAGCATGCTCGGACAGTCAATGGCTGTCTGGGCATGCTGGGAGTTGTAGTTTTGCTACAGCTGGAGCCCGACCTGATAAAGAGATAGGGGTTCCCAATTGGTGCACAGGCCCCCAGATATACATGATCACCCAGGTAGGGTTCCTATTTAAACAATTATACCCCCTTAAAAATATCTCTATGGACATTTTACACTTACTGCTGCCTGTAAAGATCGCAGGACCTTGCTTTCGGGCCGCGGGATGCACGACGCGCGGGCCGGGGGATGCACGATGCGCGGGCCAGGGGATGCACGATGCGCACGTCAGGTGACGTCATCCCAGGCGCCGCACGGGACGTCAGCGTCACGCCGCTGCCTATGCGTCCCGGCGTCCTGCGCTTCCTATGACGTCACGGATAGTGCGCACCGCTTCAGGAAGGAGGCCGCAGGTACAATACACACGCTGCGCACACATTTAAAATTCTTCCGGCATTTAGCGCTGCTTGCCCGAAGCCGGGCTAAATGCTGGAAGAATCCACCTGCCCGGTGCTCAAAACTGCATGTCCCGGGCGTCGGGCTATATAATTTCCACATCCCTGCATTAGCTTACTACATTTGAGCCATTGATATGAATGGGTTCCGTTGCAATACGCCACAGTATAAATCTGCTTTTTTTTGTGGGATGCTTATGAATAGCTGTGATGTACTTAGCCTAGAACCTAGCTTTAGCTTTAAAATGCCACTCACCTTCATCTTCATCCTCAGAATCAGAAATATGCACATCACCATCACTTATAGTCACACGTGCTGAAAGAGGTTTGAGGAAAAGCCAGAAATTAATATTACTGTGATGCCACAGCAGTTGTTTTTTATTCAGTTCCCATTTTTTTGGTTTTTAAATCAATCCTGTTACTACAGCCAAGTCCCATATAGATCTACCTCCCCTCACAAATATGCCACATTTGATTGAGGATCTGGTCGGACAATAGTTGTTTGTTTTTTTTAATTGGAAAAATCTGTCGGATTTCCAATTTTCCTATGCCATGGTTTTGAATGCGGGCTACCCACATCCAGGCTACCTAAAACATAGAAATCATGTCAAAAACTGGCAATATCACCTCCTCCCAATCATATAGTTAAAAATTGGCATCAGATTTGTGTTTGACAGATGGCGATTTCCCAATCAAATCAATGGGGCCTGGTTTTTACTTGGATTCTGTATGGATTTCAATGCAGAATCTGTAATTTAGTATACCCATTCAGCTGGCAGACATTTTACCTTGTAAAATAAAAGTACTGCAGTGTATTATGCTAAATTCACTGCTTTACTGTGTAAGAATAAGAAAACCGTAATTGGTATGACCGCGTCCATAAAA
The DNA here is from genome assembly GCF_029499605.1 of Hyla sarda. Taxonomy (NCBI): domain Eukaryota; kingdom Metazoa; phylum Chordata; class Amphibia; order Anura; family Hylidae; genus Hyla; species Hyla sarda. The sequence goes on along the minus strand of NC_079196.1, from coordinate 158,338,497 downwards.
ACTTGAAATAAAAAAATGTATCACATTAAGTCTCAAAAAGGACAAAACTGGTTGTGGCAGTAAAGGGTTAGTCCTAAATACTAATATATTTACCTGGTACAAAGTGGGTTACAATCATGTTCAAACAAGGCCGTAAGTAGACTGTCTGTGCTGACACAAGGTTACCCAAAAAGGCCAAATATTCTTCCACAACTTCTTTGCTTCTGTTTAGCCATGGGAGTTTCTAAAGAAAATGTGGAAAAAACCAAGCTTAATACTCCAGATTATTCCAAGTGTCTTAAAAACAGATTACAGTCTGCTATTCCACGATGGTCAATGTGTTTACTATATTATGCAGTAACAGTTTATTCAATTATATAATATAATAATATAATATATAATTAATAAATTATAGTAACTTGCAATTTTTTTTTTTATAAACAATGAAAAATAATAAAAACAAAGTTACAGTAGAAATAAGCTTGAACCTTTCATGTCATCCTACATTACACTTGCCAATCCTTAGGGCACTATTACACAGGGCAATTAATGGCAAAGGCAGATATTGCCATGTGTAATAGGGCTAGCTAAAAGGAGATTTTTTTTGTACTCCCTGTATAATCTCTTTCTCGTAGCCTTCTTTGGGGGACTCGGAGACTATGGGTATATGCTGCTACCCACTAGGAGGCTGACACTAGGCAAGAAAAAGAAGTCGGCTCCTCCAGCAGGATATACCTGCCCACTAGCATTGAGCTAATCAGTTGTGTCACAAAGCAGTAGGAGAAGCCAAACCACAAAAGGATAAAATGTCCAAAGGACATCAAAAGTAATAACAGGCAACAAACAACCTGACCAGGTAACCATAAATGGGTGGGTGCTGTGTCCCCCACTGAAGACTACGAGAAAGAGATTTTACGCCTTATTGGGGGGCACAGAGAACATGGGACATCCCACAGCAATCCCTGGGGTGGGAAAAAGAACCACCAGAGAAGGGAAGGTCAGGCCAGAGACTGAGCCATAAACCATCCGCCCAAGAAAGTTGACGATGCTCAGAGAAAACCGGAAACTGGCAACCAACCACCCGGAAGCCCCCGCAAAACATGAGGGGCGAGCCAGGACCCAAAAAGGAAGGAACTGTGCAGGGACTGGAGTCTGACAGGCAACCAAATAAGACAACAAATGGTTGCCCTGGAGGCCTGCTGGGCCGAATCGGTCCTGGCAGGAGAGCAAAAAACACCTCTGATGAAAAAAAGACAGAAGACGCCGGACCACCAAGGCCTGGCCAAAATGCAGAAGAGAGAGATAAGAGAACCCTTAAAGCAGAGATTTGTCCAAGTAAGGCAAACATGGCTAGGAAACGCCACTCCCAGAAGAGAAACGCACCAGAGAAGCTGGAAGGGAGAGTCCTGACAGGAGTCCAACCACAACCATAGGGCAGAGGTGAGAGAACGCCCAGCAAGAAGTCAAGGCTCAGAAGGCGGATACCAGAGCCACTAGAATGGGACGAAGAGAGAAATAAACAAAAACTCATGTACAGCGCCCCAAAAAAAACGGCCCGGAAGAAGGCTAGGGCAGAATCACCAGCTGACCACCCGAACTGAGAGGGCCAGGCTTAACTCCTCAATCTTAAGGTCACCCCACAAAAAACTGTGAGGAAGGGAGAACCCAAGAGTACCCTGCATAGCCATGAGAGCGACAAGGTGGACTACACCCGTACGGCCAGACTGGGCAACCAACAGAGCCTGCAGGCCCTCTACCCTGAGACCCTACTATCCGGGCCTCTCCTACTCCGGAGGGAGAAGAAGGAACGCAAATAGACCGGAGGGAAGAAGCCCAGAGAGACAGAGGATCCCAGATCCAGGAAGAAACGGAGGGACCCTGGAGTCCCAAACCAGGAGAGGCAGAGAAACTCAAGCCGGAGTGAACACTCTGGCTGATGAGCACCTAGGCCTGGGCAGGACACGGAGTGGCAAACAAAGACTGCCTCTGAGACATGGCAGAGAATAGCAGACCGGAACCTCGCCAAGGCCAGAAATAAGAACCCCCAGAATGGTGGAAGCATCATGAAGAACCACAACGGAATGCAAGGCATGGAAAGGCCACCTGGGAGAGAGCCCAAGGCAAGGAGAGCCTGAAAAGGCAAAATACTGAGGGAGAGGAACCAGAACGACTCTGGGGCCGCCAGGGAAGAGTGACATACCCTAGGGGAGAATAGTGGCCAAAAAAAAAAAGGTACCGCTACCCCTGAGGCCACCCGGCACTCACAGACACAAGAGACTAAGGGATAGACAAGGCCGATCAAGCAGGGGACTCCAATGGTCAGAACGGACTGGATGACCGAGAGAATATGAGTAAGGCCTCTATGTAAGCTGAAACGCGTCACCTTGCCTGTCTGTACCCGTAATGCATAATACTGTGGAATAAACTTGTAGTCTTATTACATGAGTTTTCCAGCTGGACACCCTCTTTCTGCTGCCGGATGACCGAGAGAGTAACAACCCAGAAGGACAGTCACCGAGAGGAAGACAGAGGGGACCCAGCGAGATGTCAACACAACCAAAGCAACAAGGCGAGGTAAATATGACATTACCAGGGCGCAAGCACAGGACAATGCACACACTACAAAAAAGGAAGAGTGACTTGCCACAGCCGAGACTATCGAGGAACCCCGGGGAGCCAAAGGCACCCAGAACAGAAAGGCCTCAAGAGGAAGGCCTAGAGAGACTAAGTAAAAAGATTGCTGGAGAGTAAGAACAACAGAGCCTTCACATGCAGAGGGAAGCACAAGGACCACCAAGATGGCTTCCAAGCAAGATGTACCCCGACAGGGAGAGAGAGGGCAACGCAAGGGGCTGGAGAAGCCAGGGTATGGACCTGGCAAGAACAAACAGAACCCAACCCAGAGAAAGAGGGGAGGAAACAGGAATTTCCCCGGCAGGACCAAAAAGCGCCCCAAAGAGGGTCAATGTGAAAGCTAGGACGACAACTAAGCCAATTCAGCAGAATTCCAAGGGCAGAAGCAGAATAAAGAAAACCTACGATACTAGGAGATCGGAGGACAACGGCTGCAAAAGCAAAGGCAGGAACCGTACAAGGGCCGCACAAACATTTAGAAGACTGGGTAAGCGCAAGGGCTGAACCTCGATAGCAGACACCGGTAGCAAAAAGGTTCAACGTGATGGCTGAATCAGCCACAGGAGGAAGCATAGAAGACCGACAGCACCCCACCTAGAAGAGGAGAAATGCAAGGACCGCCCGTGAAATAGCTGAAACCTAGGAAACTCCACCCAAACTCCGGGGGGCTAGCCAAGACGTATAGGCATCCCAAAGTAGACAATAGTAGTGCATAGCCGGACCACTAATACACTCTTTCCATAGAAAAATGAGACTGAGAAAATAACCGGAGCAGACAGCCTACTTAACCCACTAAAGTGCCTCCCCTGAGGTGGGGAATGGAAATTCTGGATAAGCCAGAGGCGGAACCAACTAAACCTTGACATGAAGGTACCTCAGCATGGTAGAGACACTGCAAAAAACTCCACCCATAAGGAGGGAAAAGAAATGGCTAGAGCACCAGGTCGAGTAACGAGTAAGGCCAGCACCTGGCCAAAACGTGTCACGTCCTGTTTTACCTATGATCCATGTAGCTCCGAAGTTTAATAAATTGATCTGCATCGAGCTGGAGAACATTTTCTTTTCGTATGCTGTGTAGGCTACAGCAGGTAACAAGCAAACCACTGGCAAAGGGAGGCCAATGATATCCCCCCTCCAAGGAGGAAAAAAGGCAGATGCCATTTCCATGGAGCGCCATAGGAATACGCAGGGTCACCCATTGGATCCCTCGTAATAGAAACCAAGTCTACGGCAAACCAACGGGACATCACCCATGTAAGCAGATTCTGCTGCCATAGAAGGTCCCCTGTACCTGCAAGGACACAAAGCATGGTTGTCTCCCACCAGTAGCGGGGTTCGGAATTCAGCCACAGATGTGGCGGAAAGCACGCTCCCATGGACGTCTGGGAAACCTGGGTGCATGGAGTGACACCCTACCGACAACACCCACATTACCATGGTGCACCAGGACTGCAGGCATGGACATCATGTCTTCCATGGGCATTGCAGAGGGTTTAATAACAAAAGTCAACTCTGACATAAAGCAGGGTACTGAAGTTGCAACCGCGGGTGCAGAGGACGTCGCCACCTCTTTGGATGGTGTAGAGTATCCGTGGTACATCCATCAACTCTCAGTCACAGTGGAGTACCAGAACAGCTGCTGCGCAGATGACCCAACCTCTATGGATGGTGTAGAGGGTCCATTGTAAAGCGGACTCTAGGTCCGCAGCCTATTTGAGCATAAGGGTACAATGCACAAGGCTTGTGCCGCATACACGACCAAAAGCCAAACATTCCAATATGTGAGGTGCACCGAGCATGCAAACACAGACCTATCAGTCACACCCCCTAGGACATCGGAAGCAAACTTCAAAAATCGGCCCCCGTTCTGAAAAATGTATTCTATATATGCAGGGGTGTGGAAATTTTATAAAAAACTACTTGTCCACGGGACTAAAATGGAGCAAAATCTACTTGTCCCTCATGACGATCCACTTGTCCGGGCCAATTATCGCTTTTACGCTCAAATTTTTTCATCCTCGCCCTATAATAGCCATAACTACCTACTATAATGATCCCTTTTAATTTTTCAATAACATTCTCTGAACACAAAAAAAAAATAAAAAATATATATATATATAAATATATAATATATATATATATATATATATATTTATATTTATTAAGGGAAGTGAAATTGAAATAGTAAAAGATAATTTTGCAGATTTGGTGTTTTTCTTTTCTGCGCCATTTACCTTGTGGTTGAGATAACATGTTAGTTTTATACTTTAGGCCGCCTGATTACAGAAATACCAGATTTGTATCGTTTACGTCATGTTTTACTAATTCTGAACTTTTTCTAATTTTTTTCATTGCCATTTTTTAACCCCTGTAGCTTTATTTTTTTTCCGCATACCAGGCTGTATGAGGGCTCATTTTTTGCGCCATAATCTGTTTTTTGTATCGGTACCATTTTGGTATTGATCTGACTTTTTAATCGCTTTTTAACTTTTTTTTCTGGGATATTATAAAAATTGCAAATCTGTGGTTTGGTATTTTTTTTACATTTACCGTACGGGATACATAATGTTATATTTTAATAGATTGTACAATTACGCACGAAGCGATACCAAATATGTTTATTTTTATTATGTTTGCATGTTTTTATATAGGAAAAGGGGGTGATTTGAACTTTTAACATGGAAGGGGTTAATGCAGCGGTCTTCAAACTGTGGCCCTCCAGTTGTTGCAAAACTACAACTCCCAGCATGCCCGGACAGCCAACGGCTGTCCTGGCATGCTGGGAATTGTAATTTTGTAACATCTGGAGGGGCGCAGTTTGAAGACCACTGGGTTAATGTGTGTCTTTCAAACTTTTATTAACTTTTTTTACACTTTTTTTTTTTACACTATTAGACTTATGAGGAATCATTAGATTCCTCATACAGATGAATAGAGTTCTATTGAACTCTTAATCTGTGTGCTCTGTGATCCATTGATAGAGCCTAGTCCAGCCAGGCTCTATCAATGACAGAGCGGGACAGCAGGGGACAGAGGTAAGCCCTCCGGCTACCTCTATAGTGGATCTCCCCCCACGGATCTCCTCCCACCAGGGAGCATTGACATGTCCCTTTAGACGCCGCTGTCAGCTTTGACAGCGGCGATCTAAAGGGTTAATAGCCAGCCGCGGCGATCGCCGCATGCTGGCTATTAGCGGCGGCCCCCGGCTACTGAGAACAGTCAGCCCCGAGCCCGCTCCATACTCCCCTGTGAGCGCCGCAAACATCTCCCCGTGCAGACGTGCCTCCTCCCCTCAGCTCTCCGAAGCTGCAGCTGGAGGGAGTGAAGGCAGAGGACGCAGGTCTGCACGGGGAGCCAGAAGCCACGCCCCCTCATCTCCCCCCACACATCTGCAGAGCAGGGGAGAGAAGAGAAATACACAGCTTCTCATCTCCCCTGCTCTGCTTCGGAGGACACAGGCTGCAGAGTATGGAGCGGGCAGGAGTCGGGAGCCCGCTCCATACAGACTGCAGATCACCGCCGCACTTGTCAGGTCCGGCCCTGCTAAGGCTAAGGGCCGGACAAATTCACCTGCCCGGCGCCCAAAACTGCTAGTCCCGGGTGTCGGGCGATAGGAATTCCACATCCCTGATATGGTTCCTGGATAAGGGAAATATCAGATGTTAAACTGATAAGAACAGATACTACACTTAATCTTAGCCAACAAGCAGCGAATCGATAAGAATGCCCTGAAGGCACACTAGGAAGGCAGGGGATCCAAACTGATAGACAGAAGCACAAGGGAGGGCTATAGAAAAAATATGTAGCTGTAATGACTATTTTTGGCCACTAGAGGGGACCCTAATACTCTCCGAGAGAGAACAGTGCTGAAAGCAATGCAGCCATTAAGCCTCTGGAGGGCGTAGAGGGCCCGTGAGGGGTTGCTTCCCCCCCCCCCCCTTCCCCATGTCCTCATGCATATCGTGCGGCCCCGGAAGAGCGGGCGTGCTATAGAAAACACGCCCCCGGTGCCGCCTGCAGGCGGCCTACAGTAAATGAAGAAGCCTGGGACTAAATTCAGAGCGCCCCCGGCCTGCCCCTGGACGCGTGGATGGGATACCACGCCAATGCTTGGCGACATTACCACAAAAAATAGAATGGAAATCGGAGTGCCCCAGGAAGAGCACCGTGGCCATCATAGGATCGTGTGGCAGTTACCCCGATCAGGGCGCTGGCCACCTGGAAAAAGAAGGCGCGCTGGACTCTGCGCCTCCCAAGCAGATGCTGTAGAGACTAGGCCGGGGACTGGATGCATGCCGTGGCCGGTCCGTCTTCACTGCTGCCCTGTCCAGGCACACGTGACCGGACACCTTCTGTCTAAAGAGGGTCCAGCCTGCAAGGAAATAACATGCGACCAGCTCACTGAGCCTGGCCGCAATAGGGGTCTGACGGATGCGGCAAGAGTGGGGGGGTTTGGGGGAGGGAGTAATTGCTGGTGGGGAATAAGATCCTTTTAACTCGCCGACCAGGAGCACGGCAGCCACAGGACTGTGCCCTCCACTTGGCGCCAGAGGCCATGAGGGGACCGGCCCAGCACAGCCATGTGTAATGGTGGCTGAGGACCTGTTCACTATAGAGAAGGGGGACTCAAGGGAGAGAGAAGGGGGGCTCATCTTCTCATACTCACCCATCGCACCAAGCTGCCATTAGCGAGGCAGGCAGGGGCAAGTGGGGGACCCGGACCCAGGGTACTACCGCCAGGTACTGACCATTGGAGAGAAGGGGTTGACAGCCCATACTTTATGCACCGTGCCACTTTGTCGCATGTGGAAGATCAGGTAGCGCCATGTCCCTTCGCCCAACCTAGAAAAATAATAAAGGAAAAAAAAATGCTAACTAGCTTTACCTATCAAAAAATAAATAAAAGATAGAAGACCAGGTCTGGAGAGCTCCAGACCTGTGTCTACCTCCTACTGACACTAAGCTAAAACTGATTGGCTCTGTGCCTGTGAGCAGGTATATCCTGCTGGGAAGAGCAGACTTCTTTTTTGCCTAGTGTCAGCCTCCTAGTGGACAGCAGCATAATACCCATGGTCTCTGTGTCCTCCAATAAGGTGACCAAGAAAAGAACATTGCATGCTAGTCTCATCTCCTTGTGTAATAGGGGGATGTGTGGTCAACAAACAATAGAAAGGGGGTCATGCAAACGATTTAGCAATCCATTGAGGTCCTCAAACCTCCTAACAGGCTCTTTAAATGATAGTTTGGCGCTTATAATTGGGTCCTTACTATACACCCTGAAAGCTTGTTGGTAACTCATAGCCCATACCTACCACAGTGCTAACTCACCAGCACAATGCTGACTAGCTGTTCAAAATCAATTGTCAGGTAATTTACTGAAATCCGTAATTCCCTCAGCCAGTTTATAATCTGCCCGTCCTGTAAGTGACCAAAGACAAGAAACAGAATTAGAATATGCAGTGTCAACTGAATCTAGAGCAAAAATGTTGTAGGGAAGGAAGAAAGACCAGCAAAAGAGTAGTGACATTTCAAGTGAGTTTAGTTTATAGTGTACAGACTGATCAATCTACTGTAACTACTAGAGAAATAAAAAATATTGCACCTATTTGGACAGAATTAGTATATGGTACTGAATTTTGACAGTGACATTTCTACAGAACTCAATTTCTAAATTGTATGGCCTGTATTGTAGGCAGTGGTCTGGTTATAAACTTAAGAACAATTAAATGTGGTACAAGAACTACAGAAGTACCTTTATCTCCGGATCGGACAGCTGGTGCTTTAGAAGCTCAAAATCACCTGTGTTGCCCTAAAAGAGGAAAAAAAGATAACAATGACTAAGCATGAGGCGTATCACAAATCGGTGAAGTACAGATTTGACAGTACAGGTGACAGAGGTAATAAGAGTCTATTCTGATAACTTGATTTTTGGATTTAGCCCTTTCTTTCTGACCCGTCCCAGAAACTTAAGACCTCCAGCTGTAATGGGCGAGCATGAACCTGTGCCAAGCGAACCGCAGGAGTTGCTGCCTGTTAGGGAAGGCTGGAGCTGTACTCAAAATACCTCTGACACAATGAATTTTCACTACAGGAAGAAATTTCATTTGAGTCCAGCAGAATTTAAAAACAGACTCTCTTGAAAAGGTACAGATCAACTTCTCCAACTGAGCAGCCACCTCAACTACTTCAGTATTTTCAGGACTTTGTATTTCTGATCCTTAAGCTGCTTTCTGGAATTCCTTAAGAACAAAAAATCCTCCACCTGTACAGGGGGAAGAGTGGTGCAGTTGCCCATAGTAGATCGCTTCTTTCAAAAGGCCTTTGAAAAATGAAAGAAGCAATCTCATTGATTGCTATGGCCAACTGGTCAACTTTTCCTCAACACAGATTTTGATAAATCTCCCCCTTTGCTGGGCTTTCCTGCCCTGCTGGTACCAGATTACTACTCCCTTTTCCATAAGGGATATTACTACAGCCTTAAAGGAGTAGTCCAGTGGTGACCCAGTGGTGAACAACTTATCCCCTATCCTAAGGATAGGGGATAAGTTTGAGTTCGCGGGGGTCCGACCGCTGGGGCCCCCTGCGATCTCCTGTACGGAGCCCCGACAGCCCGCGGGAAGGGGGCGTGTCGACCTCCGCACGAAGCGGCGGCTGACACGCCCCCTCAATACAACCCTATGGCAGAGCCGAAGCGCTGCCTTCGGCAATCTCCGGCTCTGCCATAGCGATGTATTGAGGGGGCGTGTCGGCCGCTTCGTGTGGAGGTCGACACCCGCTATCTGGCCGGAGAGCCTGGCCCCCGTACAGAGAGATCGCAGGGGGCCCCAGCGGTCGGACACCCCGCGATCTCAAACTTATCCCCTATCCTTAGGATAGGGGATAAGTTTTTCACCACTGGACTACCCCTTTAACCCCTTAACGACGCAGGACGTATATTTACATCCTGCGCCGGCTCCCGCGATATGAAGTGCTAATCAACGGCCGGGACCCGCGGCTAATACCACACATCGCCGATCGCGGCGATGTGCGGTATTAACCCTTTAGAAGCGGCGGTCAAAGCTGACCGCCGCTTCTAAAGTGAAACTGAAAGTGACCCGGCTGCTCAGTCGGGCTGTTCGGGACCGCCGCGGTGAAATCGCGGCGTCCCGAACAGCTGACCGGACACCAGGAGGGCCCTTACCTGCCTCCCCGGTGTCCGATCGACGAATGACTGCTCCGTGCCTGAGATCCAGGCAGGAGCAGTCAAGCACTGATAATGCTGATCACAGGCGTGTTAATACACGCCAGTGATCAGCATAGGAGATCAGTGTGTGCAGTGTTATAGGTCCCTATGGGATCTATAACACTGCAAAAAAAAAAAAGTAAAAAAAAAGTGTTAATAAAGGTCATTTAACCCCTTCCCTAATAAAAGTTTGAATCACCCCCCTTTTCCCACAAAAAAAATAAAACAGTGTAAAAAAAATAAATAAACATATGTGGTATCGCCGCGTGCGTAAATGTCCGAACTATAAAAATATATCATTAATTAAGCCGTACGGTCAATGGCGTACGCGCAAAAAAATTCCAAAGTCCAAAAAAGCGTATTTTGGTCACTTTTTATAACATTAAAAAATGAATAAAAAGTGATCAAAAAGTCCGATCAAAACAAAAATCATACCGATAAAAACTTCAGATCACGGCGCAAAAAATGAGTCCTCATACCGCCCCGTACGTGGAAAAATAAAAAAGTTATAGGAGTCAGAAGATGACATTTTTAAACGTATAAATTTTCCTGCATGTAGTTATGATTTTTTCCAGAAGTGCGACAAAATCAAACCTATATAAGTAGGGTATCATTTTAACCGTATGGACCTACAGAATAATGATAAGGTGTAATTTTTACCGAAATATGCACTGCGTAGAAACGGAAGCCCCCAAAAGTTACAAAATGGCATTTTTTTTTTCGATTTTGTCGCACAATGATTTTTTTTTCCATTTCGCCGTGCATTTTTGGGTAAAATGACTAATGTCACTGCAAAGTAGAATTGGCGACGCAAAAAATAAGCCATAATATGGATTTTTAGGTGGAAAATTGAAAGGGTTATGATTTTTAAAAGGTAAGGAGGAAAAAACGAAAGTGCAAAAACGGAAAAACCCTGAGTCCTTAAGGGGTTAAACCCTCTCTCAAGATGCTTTACACCCTTGAGGTACCAGCGGGAGAGGGAGCACAGGGCCGGACATAGCCACTAAGCAGTGGCTTCCAGATGTGCCTGGTCAGGTGTAACCACGGCCTGTCCAGGCTAAGGGCGATCACAGCTAGAGATGAACTTCACAAGTAGGACCAAATGCAGGCTCCTAGCTTCCCTCAAGGAAGCAATGACACTTATTTTGTCTCCGGATTTCCTGTCACGGGGGCCAGGGCCCTCTCTCCAAGGTAAGGATAAAGGTATGGACATGAGATTGTGCGATTCCTGTAGAAATCAGTTTACCTGGGAATACTTTAATAGGACTTCAGTAACTTTTCCACCAAACCGAACAGTTTTCTTTGGTGGGGAGTTCAGGAATTCATTTGTTTCAGTCATCATGGTGTCTCTTATAAAGAACAATAGAACCTGCTGGGGACCAGAAAGGAGAATTAGAAGGAGGTCTTTTTTATACTTCTTATGATCAATCTGTCAATATAAGGCAGTCCCTAAGTACTCATGCACACTACCTATACTGCCATACAGAACTATACTGTATGGATTCAGGGATGTGGAAATCCTATTGACCAATATCAGGGACATGTAGTTCTGGGCACGGGCAGGTGAATTTTTCATGCAGTTAGCCCTGCAAGCAGCGTCAGACTTACAACCCCCCTATGATTTCAATACGGTGGCGCTGGGGGTTTATGGAGCGGGCTCCTGTCTTGAGCCTGCCCCATACACAGTGGTCCCCAGCTGATTCCTGTAGCTGGGGTCCACCGCTAATAGCCGCCATGCGCGGCCAGCTTTTAGCTCTTTAGATAAGTTTTGACAGCAGCATCTAAATGTACCATTTAATCCCTGGTTATCTAGTGAGGTGGAGTACAGACCCCCCTTCCCTCACAGCATGATCACGGAGGTAGCCGGAGGGCTTATCTCCCATTCCATCGCTGCCATGGGTCTGCATTTGAGTCTACCTGATGCAGGCTCAACCAAATGAGCACAGATCATACTGATCAGTGGTGTTCTTAAAGGGTTACTCCACTCCCCAGCGTCCGCAAAATTCCACCTCACACCGGAACATTGAGTTCCTGGAAGCTGTGTGCGGGCTTCCGTGTTCAGGCCCGCCTCATCAATGAAAGTCTATGGAAAGGGGGCGCGACGGCCATCACGCCCCCTCCCATAGACTTGCATTGAGGGGGCAGGACGTGACGTCACATGACGAGGCGTGACGTAACGAGGGGGCAGGCGACAACACGGAAGCCCGCACAGAGCATTCAGGAACACAATGTTCCGGACGCTGGGGAGCAGAGTAACCCTTTAAAGTCCCCTCCGGGGACTAAAAGTGTAAAAAATAAATAAAAAAGTTTAAAAAACAAAACAAAAAAACACATTAAACCCTTCCATATTAAAAGTTCACATTGTTCCCCTTTTTCCATGTAAGAAACATGTAAACATAATAAAAATAATGAACAAGAAAGGAAGGTGATCCGGCTCCCAGTCAATTAAAAAGGTGAAACTTTATTCAAGAATGATACATTTTTCATTTTTTGTACAACTTGGATTTTATCAAACACAGCATGCCTTGGATTTCTGAGGCTGGGTTCACACCTCGTTTTGTACTTACAGCTCCCGTATACGGCTGTATAGTAATGACTCTTTATAGGATGTGCAAGAGAGTGACAAATGGCGTAATCTGTGTCAGATGCCAGAGCACAAAGCTTAAACCTCTCTGCAGCTCACTGGTTTCTATAACTGTCTTTATAAGTCCTGTTCACCTTTTCTGGTAAATTTTGAGCAACTGTGCAAACAATACACCAAGTAAACATGGGTAAAATCTTTACCAGCTTACACCAACATTGATAAATATCCCCCTATGTGTATATATATTTTTTCCTTATACCATACCCAGGAGGAGTCATTTAGATGTGCCATGAAAAACGAATGAGTAACACAGCTCTGCTACTATAAGTCTTACAGCACAGAAATGTTACAGTACATTGTAATGCAACTTTATTTATCTTTACTGATGTCCAATTTCGGAAAGGACATGGCTGACTTCACATAGGAGTCACAATCTATAATTCTCACTATTTGACCCGATACTGTTTTTCATATCTGAACAACTGGTGGGGTCTTTTCCTGGAGTTTGGCGCATCACACAATCATTGTGCGACTGTCAAAGTTGCACTTAGTATTCAACACTTGGCAAGCAGAAAACAATCCTAAGGATGGTGAGAGGCTACTCGGGTATGACACCGAACTTACATGTCTACTTCTATAAAACAAAAAAGGTCATATGACAGCAAAAACAAAATCCTATAGGGCGCCACCACTTAACGACCACAGACATATTTACGTCCGTGGCCGGCTCCCACGTTATAACACAGGGTCACACTGTGACCCCGTGTCATATCAGGTCGGTCCCAGCATGTATCAGTGCTGGCAATCAGTGTATGCAATGTTATAGCCCCCTATGGGAGCTACAACATTGCAAAAAAAAAAAGCGTAAAAAAAAATAAAAAAAGTTAATAAATGTGATTTAACCCTTTCCCTAATAAAAGTCCAAATCACCCCCCTTTTCCCACAAAAAAATAAAAATGTAAATAAAAATATAAACATATGTGGTATCGCCGCGTGCGTAAATGTCTGAACGATAAAAAAATATTGTTAATTAAACCGCAAGGTCAATGGCATAAGCGCAAAAAAAATTCCAAATTAGCGTGTTTTTGGTCACTTTTATATCATGAAAAAAATTAATAAAAAGCTATCAAAAAGTCCAATCAATACAAAAATGGAACCGCTAAAAACTACAGATCATGGCGCAAAAAAAATTAGCCCTCATACGGCCCCATACGCAGAAAAATAAATAAGTTATAGGGGTCAATAAATGACAATTTTAAACGTATAACTTTTCCTGCATGTAGTTATGATTTTTTTCAGAAGTGTGACAAAATCAAACCTAGATAAGTAGGGTATCATTTTAATCGTATGGACCTACAGAAGAGAAGGTGTCATTTTTACCGAAAAATGTACTGAGTATAAACAGAAGCCTCAAAAGTTAAATTGTGTTTTTTTTCTTCAATTTCTTCGCACAATGATTTTTTTTTCGTTTCGCTGTAGATTTTTGGGTAAAATGACTGATGGCATTGCAAAGCAGAATAGGTGGTGCAAAAAATAAGCCATAATATGGATTTTTAGGTGCAAAATTGAAAGGGTTATGATTTTTAAAAAGGTGATAAGGAAAAAAACGAAAGTGCAAAAATGGAAAAACCCGTGGTCCTTAAGGGGTTAAAGGGGTGTTCCAGTGTTATCACACAATGCCCATAGGGTGACAGCATATACGTGTGATCACTGGGGGGTGGTTGGTGGTCACTAAGCTCCTGCCATATCTCCCACAGGCGGAAAAGGAGGGGGTCCACACACGCACCCCTACACATAAATCAATGTCCTCTAACCATGCTGGGAGTGGTAGTTTTTTCAACAGCAGAAGAACCACTGTCTGTTGAACGCTTCTATAAATCTTCTATTTATATCTTTGTCGGCAATGTCCTAGAACTCCAGCATAACAACCCCAGACAATGTCACTTACAGCCGCGCGGCGCTGGGTCTGGTTAACTCCGACAGCCGTGAATCACGTGACCCCCGGGTGAAGAAGAGTGAATCGCTATAAGAGAAGCCAGGAGTCGTACCTGCAGGTGCCCGAAGCTGCCGGAGTCCGTCCTGAGCCAACAACGTGTTTCACCAGCTACACGCAGGGAGAATCGTCGTACAGGAAGTACGTCACTCAAGACAGGAAGTGGGGCACCGCTCTCGGCAGCCTAGCCAGGGGGCCATGTTGTGTGTTTTGCTAGAGAAAAAAAAATATGGGAGAATTCACTGGGCTTATTATGGACCATTACCCTGAAGTCATTTTTTCCATAAACATTGTGTAACTGCATAAATGATTCTATAGTACAATGTACTGTATTAAAATTAAAATAAAACTACCGGGGCGCAGTCCAAGTGCATTATCGCAATATCAGCTCAAGAAGACAATAAATTAAAGGAGAAATGTGGAGCAAAATCTTTTAATTTTCCCTATGCCCAGGCTGCAAAAAAAAAAAAAAAAAAAAAACTTTACTGCACCTTCCTACATTCCCCTGTTGCGCCTATATTGGCTTCACGTTCCTTAGGCTCGGAAGGTCGTACTGCAGTCAGTGTATCGCCAGCCACAGCGATGTCCCACCTCTACCGGTGATAGGCTGAGCGCACTGTCATGTAAGGAGCTTGGGCCGGCTTTGATACTGTATAATTCATTTAAGGAATTAAGTGGGAGCTGAGCAAATATTTGGGTGGAGCAGGGCACATATGGGTAAGAGAAAGGCACACATGGGGCGGAGCAGGGAACATATGTGGAAGATCAAGGCACACATGGGGCGGAGCAGGGAACATATGGGGAAGAGCAAGGCACACATGGAGGGGAGCAGGGATCATATGGGGAAGAGAAAGGAACACATGGGGCGGAGCAGGGATCATGTGGGGAAGAGCAAGGCACACATGGGGCGGAGCAGGGATCATATGGGGAAGAGCAAGGCACACATAGGGCCGAGCAGGGCACATATTGGGAAGAGAAAGGCACACATGGGGCGGAGCAGGGAACATATGGGGAAGAGCAAGGCACACATGGGGCGGAGCAGGGAACATACGGGGAAGAACAAGGCACACATCGGGCGGAGCAGGGAACATATGGGGAAGAACAAGGCACACATGGGGCGGAGCATGGCACATATGTAGCAAAGCTGGGCACAAATAAGGAGAGAAAGGCACATATGGGGGGAGCTGGGCATATATGGGCAAGAGCAAGGCACATGGGGAGAACAGTGTTCAAAAGGGGCAAGTAGTACACATATTGGGCATAGCAGGGAACAAATGGGGGAGGCAGGACATATATGGGGATAGCAGGGCACAGATGAGGGGAGCTGGGCACAGATGGGGGAGAGCAAGTAACATGGAGAGAATAGGGCTCATAAATGGACAGAGTAGAGCACATATGGGGCAGAGCATAGCACTTATGAGGAGAGCAACACACATATGGGGAGTGCAGGGCACATATGGGGCAGAGCATGGCACATATGGTGGAGAGCAAGGCACATGGGGAGAACAAGGTTTAAAAGGGGTGGAGTAGAGCACAAATGGGGCAGAGCAGGGCACATATGATGCAGAGGATGGTGCATATGAGGAGAGCAGGGCACATATGGGGAGAGCAGGGCACATGAGAATAAGAAAAAAGTGGCAGAGAAGAACACAAATTGGACAGATCAGGGCACAAATGGGGGAAACAGTGCATATAAGGGGAGAGAAGGGCAAATATGGGATAGAGCATGGCACTTATTAGGGGAGCTGGTCACATATGGGGGAGAGCAATCCACATGGGGAGAATATAGCTCAGAAATGGACAGAGTAGAGCACTAATTGGGCAGAGCAGGGCATAAATATGGTTACTCCACAGGTGTAAGGAAGGTGGAATAAACTTTCCATGACTCCAGGGCAACGTTAACCTACACAGTCCGAGGATGAGATAGCTTCTCATAGGCCAAGTGCGGGGACAAGGATAACACCAATGCAAGATTACAGATAAATATCTTTAGTGTTACAGGAATTAGTAAATCCATGACAGCACAGACTTTAGTGCAAAGGGATGTGCAGGGTGGGACCCGAGGAGCCTGACGCCTTGCTGAGCTTGTAGTAGGTGAAACTACAGATTTGTGATTATGACAGCCCACGCTGGATTAAGAGACTCTGGGAAAGATTTATCAAAACCTGTCCAAAGGAAAAGTTTAGAGGCCTATTCAAGAATGAAAGAAGCCATCTGATGTTGCTATGGGCAACTCAGCAACTTTTCCTCTGGTCATGTTTTGATAAATCTCTCCCTCTGTGCTGACTGACTATAGACTATTTTCCTCCTCAAGGACTCTGCTTACCGCCAGGTTTTCCTCCTCAAGGACTCTGCTTACCGCCAGGCTTTGTCTTTCACTCGTGTGCTGGGGTTTTCCTAAGACTGGCATGGCTGCAGACTTTAGGCTCATCTATTCAGGGCTTCTCACTTGGTTCCTTAGCTCTTCAACTCCTAGGCTCCTCTCAGATTAGACTCCAACTCCACCCTTTCCTAGACTGAACAGCTTCTCCAGAATCCCACATCATTAGTTCTTTCCCCCCCACCTGGTAACTCAGCAGCATTCCCTTAGGCTAGGTTCACACTGAGGAATCTCCTGGCAGAATTTCTGCTGGAGAACGAGCCGCCGGCACTAGGACCACGCGGGCTTCATTGCTGTCCCCATAGACGGCAATGCATTTCTGGGTGGATCTTTTGAGAGAGCTGCTCAGAAATGCATTGCCATCTATGGGGATGACAATGCAGTCCACGCGGTCCTAGTGCCGCAGACTCGTTCTCAGGCAGAAATTCTGCCTGAAATTCTGCAGTATGAACCCAGCCTTAAGGGTACAGTACTTAATGGGACAGAGCAGGGCGCATGTGGTGGAGAGCATGGCACATGGGAAGAACAGGATTTAAAAGGGGTGGAGTACATAGTTACTATGGTTGAAAAAAGACATACGTCCATCAAGTCCAACCAGGGAGTTGAAGGGAAGGGTGTAAGGGGATAAGGGAAAGGGATGTAGTTTTATAATTCTGCATAATCATTAATGTTATTTTGTTCCAGGAATGTATCTAACCCTGTTTTAAAGCTGTTAATTGTTCCTGCTGTGACCAGTTCCTGAGGTAGACCGTTCCATAAATTCACAGTCCTCACCGTAAAGAAGGCGTGTCGCCCCTTTAGACTAAACCTTTTCTTCTCCAGACGGAGAGAGTGCCCCCTCGTCCTTTGGGGGGGTTTAACCTGGAACAGTTTTTCTCCATATTTTTTGTATGGGCCATTTATATACTTATATACGTTTATCATATCCCCCCTTAAACGTCTCTTCTCAAGACTAAACAATTGTAACTCCTTTAATCGCTCCTCATAGCTAAGATGTTCCATGCCCCATATTAGTTTAGTCGCGCGTCTCTGCACCCTTTCCAACTCCGCAGTGTTGAACAGGCGACCAAAACTGAACAGCATATTCCAGGTGAGGCCGTACCAATGCTTTATAAAGGGGGAGTATTATGTCCCTGTCCCTCGAGTCCATGCCTCTTTTTGCACAAATAATGCAGAGCAGGGCACATATGAGGATAGAGAGGCACATATGGAGAGAGCAGGGCCCATATGGGGAGGGCAGAGCAAATGGGAATAAGAGTGTTCAAAATGGGCAGAGTAGAGCACAAATTGGCCAGAGCATGCACAATTTGGGAAAGCTGGGCACAAATGGGACAGAGCAGGGCACATATGAGGGGAGCTGGGCACATATGGGGGAGGGCAAAGCACATGGGGAAAATAGCGCTCAAAAAAGGAGAAAGCAACACACATATGGGGAGAGCAGGGCACATATGGGGCAGAGCAAGGCACATATGGTGGGGAGCAAGGCACTTGGGAGAACAGGACTCAAAAGGGGTGGAGTAGATCCCAAATGGGGAAGAGTAGGGCACATATGAGGAGAATAAGGCACATATGAGGGCAGCAGGGCCCATATGGGGAGAGTATGGCATATATGGGGCAGAGCAGGGCACTTATGGGAAGAGCAAAGCTCATTTGGGGCAGAGCAGGGCACATATGAAGGGAGCAGGGCACATTGGGAGAACAGTGTTCAAAAGTGGCAGAGTAGAGCACAAATCAATTATAGGTATGATTTATTAGGGTTCACCAGGGGTGCCTCGTCAATCCAGTGGGAAAATGGCGTAAAAATTTTAGGTGAGGCAGACACTTCAGTAAGCATCATGACACTGATGCTTCACACTGGACCAATCGTATACAGTAAGTCTCCATGGCAGGTACAGCCCACAACATGGGACACATCCTGCTGGAGAGAAGATAATTGCTGAGCTCTCAGGTAAGTTGCCCGGATTTGGGGTAGGCATGAGGATGAGGGGGGGGGGGGGGCTGCCTTCCGACCTAACTACCTGCCTTCTGACCTACTGTAACTGCCCACCTACTGACCTAACTGCCTACCAACCTAACTACCTGCCTTCCAACCGAACAACCTGCCTTCTATCCTAACTACCAGCCTACCTACCTAGCAAACTTACTACCTGCCTACCTACCTAGCAGACTTACTGCCTACTTACCTAGCTAATTCACTACTTACCTGGCAAACTTACTACCTGTCTACCTAGAAAACTTACTACCTACCTGCATACCTAGCAATTGTCCTACCTGCCAACCTACCTGGCAATCTTACTACCTGCCTGACCACCTAGCATACTTACTACCTAACAAACTTACTGCTTACCTTCCTATCTAGCATACTTACTACCTAAAAAACTTACTGCCTGCCTTCCTATCTAGCATACTTTCTACCTGCCTACTTACCTAGCTACTTGCTGACTGCCTACCTAGATAACTTAACTGCTCACCTACCTGACTTACTCCCTGCCTACCTGCCTAGCAAAGTAACTATCTGCCTACCTACCCAGCAACTTTATTATCTGTCTATCTACCAAGCATACTACCTGCCTAACTACTTCGCATACTTACTACCTACCTAACAAACTAACTTCCTACCTAGCATACTTACTACCTACCTGCCTAATCTTCTTGCAAGCTTACAACTTTCCTACCTAACAAGCTCAGTGCCTACCTAACTACAATATTTCCTGCTTCCCTTCCTTTCATACTTACTATCTGCCTACCTAATAAATAGTGGTTCATAGTGCACTGCTATTTACTGCATACAGGATGGGCTTGCTGTGGCAGATGACACACAGGTCGCTACCCCCGACACGGCTCGACCACACAGGTAGCTGGGCAAGGCGAAGTACCGAAGGATGAGGCAGTAGTGTAGTCAAACGTAGCATAAGGTCAAGGCAGGCGGCAAAGGTGCAACACAGTAATTATGGCCGTACTGGCCCTTTAAATTTAAGAGCTCAGACGTGCGCCCCCTATGGGACGGGGACACACGCGCCAGAGCTGACACACAGCAGGGGAGCGTGGTGAGTGATGGGGTGGAGTTTGCATGCAGGAGTGTCCAGCAATGCGAACCCCAGCCTCATCGGCAGCAGGGGACACAGACGTAATGCGCTCGCGGCCGGTGCGGACGGCCGTGGCGCGAGATGTGACAGTACACCCCCCCTCCCTTTGGTCTCCCTCTCCTTTTGTGGTTCAGGAATCTTTTGAGAAGATCCTGTTCCAGGATGTTGTCCTGTGGTTCCCAAGACCTTTCCTCCACACCGAATCCCTCCCAATCCACAAGAGAGAAGCGTTTTTTTTTTTCAAGTATTTATTTATAACTTTAATGATTTAGCAACACAATACAAAAAATAATACAAAAAGAAAACAACAAAGACAAAAGGCAATGTCCAGCGTGGAAGTTCAAGCAATTCTTGGAAGTTTATTCAGCAATTAGCCAAAATGACAAACAGGTGACGCGTTTCGGCCAGAATACGTAGCCTTAGTGGTACGACTAAGGCTACGTATTGTGGCCGAAACGCGTCACCTGTTTGTCATGTTGGCTAATTGCTGAATAAACTTCCAAGAATTGCTTGAACTTCCACGCTGGACATTGCCTTTTGTCTTTGCTGTTTCTCTGGATCGGGGACCGGTCCTGGTCTCGTGTCGTGGAGTGGGCGAGAGGGGGAGCTGTGTCTACTGCTGTTTGCCTTGTCTAAAAAGAAAACAACATACAGCCAGAGATAGACCCATTCCCACCACCCTAAAAAGACAGGAGCAAATGAGTAGCATATCACCACCCTCAAAATAAGCAGGCAAGGAGATCTACCCCCGGTTGACCAAAACACTTAAAAGGGTACTCCGCCCCTGGCATCTTTCCCGCTGCTGGGGACCCCGGGGATCGCCGCTGCGGCACCCTGCCATCATTACTGCACAGAGCGAGTTCGCTCTGTGCGTAATGACGGGCGATACAGGGGCCGGAGCAGCGTGACGTCATGGCTCCGCCCCTCATGACATCATGGCCCGTCCCCTTAATGCAAGTCTATGGCAGGGGGCGTGACGACCACCAAGCCCCCTCCCATAGACTTGTATTGACGGGGGCGGGCCGTGACGTCACGAGGGGCGGAGCCGTGACGTAACGATGCTCCGGCCCCTGTATTGCCCGTCATTACGTGCAGAGCGATCTCGCTCTGCGCAGTAATGATAGCGGGGTGCTGCAGCAGCGATCCCCGGGGTCCCCAGCAGCGGGACCCCAGCGATCTGACATCTTATCCTCTATCGCTTGGATAGGGGATAAGATGTCTAGGGGCGGAGTACCCATTTAACAAAGACACAGACAGCACACACACACACTCATTCCCACACATTCCCGTAGTATCCTTCCCTTCCTTGCCCTAGATAGCATCAACTAACCTTCCTAGGGGAACCAACTCTTTCCGGAGGGACAATCGACTCACCTATAAGGGGCCAGGGCATCCAAATTTTATAAAATTTCTTGGAGCACTTGCGACTAATGAACAGCATCATGTACAACGGAACATATTTGTTAACTAAGTTGAACCAGCGTGCAATCGGGGGAGGGGAAGTATCCTTCCAGGGCATAATAAAAACATTCCTAACACAAAACAATAAGAACCAGATAAGTAGGCGCCTATTGGAGCCTGAGGCTAAGTCATCAATAACACCCAACAGACAAACAACAGGGGAAAATACATAAGGAAACTCCAAGTGGTCTGCCAAGAACTGCAGCACCTCCCTCCAGAAGGGTTCCACATGAGGACAACTCCACATAGCATGCAGAAGAGAGCCCACATCCTCCTGACACCTAAAAAAGACATTGGATGAAGAGATATCCATATGAAATAGCCTTATCGGAGTGTAATATAATCTAAGGATGAACCTAACTTGAATAAGCAGATCTCGAAGCACTAACCACCGTGAGGTAGTAGGTCTTAACAACTTCCTTCCACTGGTCAGCCGTCAAATCAGGAATATCATCTACCCACCCTCAAATGGATCCAGACCCGCCGACTGCAATAATGCATAAGCCTGAGTCAAAGGTTTAATGAGGTCAGCGGTACCCAGAAGCAATTCTACATCCAAAAAGGCCGAGGTCACATCAAGGGAGCCAAACTGCACCACTACCGCATGTCTCAACTGAAAGTACCTGAACTGGGCACTCTGAGGGAGATGGAAGCGGTCACACATCTCTTGGAATGAAGGGAAAGCAGGAAACTCCCCAAAGAAGTGCATGGCGAATTTGACTCCATGAGTGCTCCAGAACCCGGCAGCCTCCAACTGCTGCAGGTGCTCAAAATGAGTATTTCCCCACAGGGGTGCCCTAGGGGACACTACCGGTGAAGGGAAGTGCCTAGATACCACCGACCACACCTCTGCCAAAGTAGAGAGAAGCGTTTACCTCTGACCAGCTTGGAGTCCAAGATTTCTTTAACGACAAAAACATCAGAGGTACCAGAGATGGGAGAAGATGAGATGTCCTTTTTAGAAAAAAGATTGTGGATGACAGGTTTCAAAAGGGAAACATGGAAGGAATTCGGGATCCGGAGAGAGGAGGGCAGATGGAGGGAATACGCCACGGAATTTAGTAGTTTTTTAATTTTATAGGGACCCAAATAGTGTGGACCCAGTTTATAAATTTTGAAGACAACCACACTTTGTCCCCAGGAGAGAATTCAGGAGGAGAGCATCTTTTCTTGTCTGCTTGCTACTTCATACAAGATGTGGCATAAAGAAGGGAGCGCAAAGTCTTCTGCCAGATGGAGGCGAAATTCCGGACTAGTTCATCAGCCATAGGAACTCCGGAAGAAGGAACTCCGGAAGAAGAAGAAGACAAGAGAACAGGAGGGCGAGAATTAAGCCCATAGACTACAAAGAAAGGTGAAGTCCCAGTGGATTCAGAATCCCTATGGTTGTAAGAAAACTCAGCCCAGGGTAGTAAATTGGCCCAGTTGTCTTGGTGGACAGAGACAAAATGGCGAAGATAGTCCCCCAAGACCTGGTTCACCCTTTTAACTTGACCATTGGATTGGGGGTGGTAGGCTGAGGAGAAAGCCAATTTAACTTGAAGATGTGAGCAGAGTGCCCTCCAGAATTTGGAGACGAACTGGACTCCCCGGTCGGAGACAATATGGGTT
Organism: Hyla sarda; assembly: GCF_029499605.1. Lineage (NCBI taxonomy): Eukaryota > Metazoa > Chordata > Amphibia > Anura > Hylidae > Hyla > Hyla sarda. Next base: position 158,315,547 of record NC_079196.1, on the reverse strand, counting down.
GGCAATCCATGGAGATGGAACATATGACAAAGGAACAATTTGGCAAGCTGTGGTGTAGGTGATAAACCTGGCAAGGGCACAAAATTAGCCATTTTAGAAAATCGGTCCACTACAACCCAGATGACCGTATTGCCACCAGAAGAAGGAAGGTCAGTAATAAAGTCAATTGCTATGTTAGTCCAGGGCAGCTCAGGAACAGGCAAAGGATGTAGTAGACCGGCAGGCTTGGCATGTGGTGTTTTGTCCCGGGCACAGACCGAGCAGTAACGAACTAAGTCAACGACATCCTGTTTTAGAGTTGGCCACCAATACTGTCGGGAGAGGAGTTGCAAGGATTTACGAATACCGGCATGACTGGCTAACAGAGTGGAGTTACGTAAGTCTTCCCAGGAGGCAGGTGCTGAAGACTTGCTGGTGCTGCGGAAATGAGATGATTAGGGGGAACATGTTGAGGATAGGATTCTAGGTCTTGTACTTCAGAAGATCTAGATGCGTCAGCCAGAAGATTCTTCTTTACTGGACGGAAATGAATAAAAAAAGTCAAATCTTGAGAAGAACCGAGAGCAGCGAGCCTGTCGAGGGCTGAGACGATGGGCAGACTGTAAACAGAACAAGTTCTTGTGATTTGTATAAATAGTTATTGGATGCACAGAGCCCTCTAAAAGATGACGACATTCTTCCAAGGCCAACTTAATAGTCAAGAGCTTGTGATCTCCTATGGTATAATTTCTCTCCGCAGGAGAGAAGGTCTTAGAGAAAAATCTGCAAGTTACAGTCCTTCCTTTGGAAGATTTATGTGTCAACACTGCTCCTGCACCAACTGAAGACACATCCACTTCTAAGATAAATGGCTTGTCTGGATCAGGTCTTGTCAACAGCAGAGCAGAAGCAAAAGCAGACGTTAACTGTTTGAATGCTTCTTCGGCTTCAGGAGTCCAGACCTTTGGAATAGCAGTTTTCTTGGTAAGAGAAAGGATGAGGGCAACCAAGGTGGAGTAGTGAGGAATAAACTGCTGATAATTGGCAAAACCAAGGAGGCCCTGAATCGCTTTCAAGCCAGAAGGTCGTGGCCAATCTAGTACAGTGGACAACTTGTTAGGATCCATTTGTAGACCTAGACTGGTAACGATATACCCCAGAAACGGAAGGCTGGTCTTTTCAAAAGTACACTTCTCAAGTTTTGCATAGAGATGGTTGTCTCGGAGACGTTGTAAAACTTGACGGAGGCGGAAACCATGAGTGTGGAGATTGGGCGAATAGATGAGAATGTCATCCAAATAGACAATGACACAGGAGTAGAGAAGGTCACAAAAAATATCATTGACATACTCCTGGAAGACTACTGGAGCATTACAGAGTCCAAGTGGCATCACAAGATACTCAAAATGTCCGTCGTGAGTATTAAACGCAGTCTTCCACTTGTCCCCTTCTTGTATACGAATCAAGTTATAGGCACCACTAAGATCTAGAGAAAATCCTGGCAACTCACAGACGATCAAATAACTCCAAGACTAAAGTAAGGGGGTAGCGGTTCTTTACTGTAATTTTATTCAAGCCTCGGTAATCGATGCAAGGATGCATAGACCCATCCTTTTTTTTCCACGAAGAAGAACCCAGCTCCGGCAGGGGAAGAGGACTTCCTGATAAACCCCTTCTGAAGGTTTTCCTTGATGTAGTTTGACATGGCCTGCATTTCAGGAACAGACAAGGGGTAGATTCTGCCCCTGGGAGGTGTGGTGCCGGGCAGTAAGTCAGTGCTTTTCACTGAAGACATCAGCAAAATCCTGGAGAAACGAAGGCAAACCGGGAAGAGGACTAGACGATGGTTCCAAATTAGTCACACATATATGAATACAGTGGTTGTTGCAATGCGGACCCCAGCGAAGAACTTCTCCAGTTTTCCATTGCAGGACATAGAGCTACAACAAAGGTAGGCCAAGCAAGAGAGGAGAAGTATAATGTGGGAGTACATAGAAGGACAAGTTCACCTTACTCAGCACTCCGACCTGTATCGACAATGGTTCTGTGTGATATAGCACGGTACATTCCAGTTTTTCTCCATTGACCATAGAGATGTACAGAGGTTTTAACAGGCAGGACACTGGCAGATGATACCTATGTACTAGGGAGGCATCAATAAAGTTTCCCGCTGAGCCAGAGTCCAGAAAGGCAAGAACGGAGATGATCTCTTTGGAGGGTAGAAAAAGCTGGACCGTTAAATTTAAGCGTGGAGAGGTGGTATTCACGCCTAGGGAGGCCTCTCCCACAAACCCTAGATGAGAGTGTTTCCCTGTGACTGTGGACACAGAGAACAATCCTTGAGGAAGTGATCTGCACTGGTGCAGTATAGGCGTAGATTCTCAGTTCGTCAGCGAGTTCTTTCCTGCAGGGTCAGGCGAGACTGATCCACTTGCATAGCCTCCACTGCGGGAGGCAACGTAGAAGTTTGCAGTGGTTGCTGGAAGACAGGTGCCAGACAAGGAAAGTGCAGAGGTCGTGCAGACTCCCTTTCTTGGCGTATTTCCTCACGTCGCTCAGAGAAGCATATATCAATCCGGGATGCCAACTGTATAAATTAATTCTGGTTAGATGGCAATTCCCGGGCAACGAGGACATCCTTGATATGACTTGATAATCCTCTCTTGAAGGTAACACAGAGAGCTTCATTATTCCATGATAACTCCGATGCCAGGGTGCGAAATCAAATGGCATACTCGCCCTCAGTGGAGTTGCCCTGGGAAAGACTCAGCAATGCCATCTCAAGCTCAAGCTGGTTCTATGAAGACAAAATATATTGTACCTATTGATATCAGTTGCCAGGTACCAGCCCACTAAGTGGTGTACTCCCCGCAGTCAAAATAAAATGAGTAACTATGTGAGAATTAAATTATAGTTAAGGAAGTGCTCAATAAAACTTAACATTTATTAATGCTAGATAAAGGAAAAGTCATAAAATCACTCAATAGTGATGTATTATGAATCAGACAATACAGTGTCTCCAATGCGACACTGGTTTATATAGAGTAGAATCACTGTTAATAAATCTCCTGAAGTGTCAAGGAGAAAGAAGGTACCCCTTTTAGCACAAAAGAATTAATCCCAACGCGTTTCTAGCGCCACTGTCTTTACGGCGCCATCCTCAGGGGATTTTTAGGGGATTATCTATAGCCCAACGGCAACATATAGAAGTAAATAATGAATACACTTAATTATACATGTATCCCAAACACCGATATGCCGTCTAGTGGGCTTAAATGATGAAATCAGCAAATACAGGATTCTGGTCGGTACTCAGGTTACTCATCCTGTTCGTTTACTACTGATTCATTCCTGTTTCTGTCCGGGAGCGCTGCACTCTGCATTGGCAGAGATGCCGGCTTGTTTCTGCCTGGCGCGCGTATTGTCTGATTCATTATACATCACTATTGAGTGATTTTATGACCTTTCCTTTATCTAGCATTAATAAATGTTAAGTTTTATTGAGCACTTCCTTAACTATAATTTAATTCTCACATAGTTACTCATTTTGTTTCTATGAAGACACCCTGAAATTCCGTTAGGAATGCCTGGAAATTGGTAGTGTAATTACAAATACCCCGAAGGGCAATCCAGGATCTGATTAACTATGAAACACAATTACTCCAGAGCGCTTGGCCTGGAGTACAGATATCCCTATATGGCAGGATGCCCTAAAACGTAACTTTTATTAATATGTATTAAAGAAAAAGAAGAACAAAGCAAAATAATGGTGCTCAAGGTGAGTTTTAAAATTACATGCCCTTTATGCCTGATCACATCATGTTAACAGGTGGAACACCACTCACTAAGATACTATTAGTGGGAAACCAGACATAGTCCCACATTAATTGGCATATATGGCATGAGCTAAAAACGTTTGATGCCTTCCCTACATGTTTCGGTGAAACATCACCATCATCAGGAGGTATGGCAACAACCCGACCACGTGAAATAGCCCCCTATTTATAGATAACAAGTATTGTGTCACAATCCTGCACCCATCTGAGCGACCAATACAAGCGCCAATTACAGGTAACCTATCACGGTAAAATCACTTGCGCCACCCCATTGGTGCTCACTATACTGACGTGGCACAACGCCAGGTGTACAATTAGCTGTGCGGGTCACATCACTGGACTCTGTCATTCTCAGTGCGCCGTGCGCAGGGACCGCGATGCTTGCAAATCTCGCGCGTACGTGAGTACTTTGAAACTGGCCAGCCATAATCACGCTATTGCGCATGCGCACAATGCCCGCGCATGCGCGAGGACTTAGTCTGTAAACAGACTCACTGTCCATACATTCTATAATGTGTATGGTCGCCAGACATAGTTATTAGAAGCAAGCAATTATAGAATCAAGGTATAGGAACTAAATGAATAGCGTATACAATGTTATGAATACCACTGAATAGAAAAAATACATACAAAGATATATATAAAAAAAAGAATAAACTTTGTAAACTCAGAATATAATGAAGCGTCTATATAATCAAGGCTATAGTAATTAGCATATATTCTACTATGAAATTCCAAATGTGCATAATTGCATGCAAGTGTCATGTGTAAGGGAGGAGAGTAACAGAGAGACGTAGTTGTTGGCATGTGGACAGTAAACATATCACCCCATTTAAATACAGTAATCAGAAATTAATAATAAGTGCACAATAAGGTGCACTTGAAATACGAGTGTTCACAATACAATTACCTATAGAAGAAGTGTATAGTAAAATGGCAACACCCTTAATGAAAAGAGAGAATAGTACACTTGTACCAATTACTTGTGAAATATAAGGGTAAGTGTATGAGTAGTGTAAGTATGCGAACAGTGTGTGGTATCATATTAAGCTAAGAATAAAGACAATCCTGCACTCACTGCCCAGGTACTGTATATTCAGCTCCTCTCAAGAAGACATCCGGCTGGCAGATTTCTTGGCGTGGGGCGCTCAGAGGCGACTTCCAGCAATTTCACGCAAAAAAGCGCTTCTTCCAGCCTCGTTTACGTCATTGCCCCGTGCTGGAGAAATAGTGGATAGCAGTGCTCACGTGATCGGGAGAGAACATCCCCGATACAGGTAAGGAAAAATATATATGTAAACAATCCTTTATTATAACCTAAAATAAAAAATTATAACTTCTTCCACCTACAAGCTCACTTAGCAGACTAGGAGCGATCCGTACTTAACACTTTATAAGTTATTTAAGACAAAGAGTTAGAGGAACGGGGACAGATCCAATCTATCGTTCAAGCCTAATGGACCCTGGGCTTCGGTTCGTAGGATCCAGATGGCTTCTCTCTGAAGCAAGAGGCGTTTTCTATCGGATCCATTCGATACTCGTTCCAAACCCCCGAACTTCAACTGCTCGTAATTCCCCTTGTGGAATTCCTGTATATGTTGCACGAATCTTGGGGAACCTCCTCCCTTGTCAATGGAGTATAAATGCTCCCTGATTCTTATGCGGAGCGGCCGCTCCGTTTTTCCTATATAGACTCTCCGGCAGCTGCATTGCATGAAATAAACCATATAGGTGCTCTTACAGGTAATCAATTCACTCACAAAAAATTCTGTACCTCCCAGGATACCACTGTTCAAATTAATATTATATTTGCAAAAATTACATGCACCACATCTTTTGTTCCCTTTTGGGAACCCTTTAGTAAGCCAAGTCTCTCGGTTAGATAAATCATTCTTCTTTTTCATTTTTCTCAGAGCGTCCTGTATGGTACCATTCCTCTTAAAGGCTATGATTGGTTTGTTTGCAGTTGAAGATGAGATTTCGGCATCGGACTGCAACAAGTGCCAATTCTTTAAGATGGTAGACCGAATCGTGTCATTCAGGGGACTGTTCTTAAAGGAAAAGAACAACCTCTTCTCCGTGCGGTTATCACAAGCATTGGGTTTCTTTGTCTGAATAAGATCTATTCTATAAAGCCTTTTTGTTTTATTAAATGCTTTTTTCACAATCCCTCTAGGGTATCCTCTCTTAATTAGACGGGCAGATAAGTCCTCTGACTGGAGCAAAAAAATCGGTCTCATTTGTGTTATTCCTTCTAAGCCTTAGGAATTGACTGAACGGAATTCCATTTTTTACTTGTGTGGGATGGGAGCTTGAATAATGAAGTATGGCGTTCTTTGCCACTGGTTTTCTAAAACCTTGTGTTTTTAATTGCTCTCCCTTAACAAACAATTTGAGATCTAAAAACTCTAAATTGTCGCCTCCGAAAACACTCGTAAATCTCATGTTCATTTTGTTCACCATATTTAGATGTTTGACAAAGTCCTCGAAACAATCTCTCGATCCCTGCCATATTACCAACACGTCACACCACCCCTCCTATCCCAGCTATTGGTGGTCTAGACGCGACCACCAATAGCAGATCGGGGGCGGGGGGGGGGGTTACTTTAGTTTTCCCCGTCCTGCCCACCCACAATAGGCGGGGCAAGATGGGGAAACCCGATGGGGAAACCCGACAGGACCGGCGCCGAAGATCCACTTACCGATCCGGAGGCTGCGGGCGACGGAGACCGGCGGGCGGCGACGGAGATTGGCGGACGGCGACGTCGTGCGGCTGGATCCTACGGAAGCCGGTGAGTTGCCTAGCGACATCTGGAGAGTACAGTCTGAGACCACTAGATAATGGTCTCTAACTGTAGCCCTCCAGATGTTGCAAAACTACAACTCCCAGCATGCCCAGACAGCTGTTTGGGCATGCTGGAATATGTAGTTTTGCAACATCTGGAGGGCTAAAGTTTGAGACCACTATCTAATGGTCTCTAAACTGTATCCCTCCAGATCTTGCAAAACTACAACTCCTAGCATGCCCACACAGCTGTTTGCTGTCCGGGCATGCTGGGATTTGTAGTTTTGCAACAGCTGGAGGACCACAGTTTGGAGATCACTTTGCAGTGGTCTCTAAAACTGTAGCCCTCCAGATGTTGCAAAACTGCAAATCCCAGCATGCCCAAACAGCTGTCTCGGCATGCTGGGAGTTGTAGTTGCGTACCTCCAGCTGTTGCATAACTACATCTCCCAGCATGCCCTTTGGTGATCATTACATGCTGGGAGTTGTAGTTTTGCAACAGCTGGAGGCACACTGGTTGGAAAATACTGAGTTAGATAACAGAACCTAACTGAAGGTTTTCCAACCAGTGTGCCTCCAGCTGTGGCAAAACTACAACTCCCAGCATGCACGGTCTGTCAGTACATGTTGGAGTTGTAGTTTTGAAACAGCTGGAGGTTTGCCCCCCCCCCCCCCCCCCCCAGGTGAACGTACAGAGTACAGGACAGGTTTACAGTAAGTTTCTTGCTTCAAGTTTGGGCTGCAGCAAATTTTTTGCCGCAGCGCAAACTCCTAGCAGGAAACTCACTGTAACCCGCCAGTGCGAATGTACCCTAAAAATACTACACTACACTACCACATAATAAAGAGTAAAACACTACATATACACCACCTTACACTGTCCCCTCCAATAAAAATTCAAAACGTATTGTACGGCAGTGTTTCCAAAATGGAGCTTCCAGCTGTTGCAAAACAACAACTCCCAGCATTTCTGGACAGCCACTGACTGTCCAGGCATGCTGGGAGTTTAGCAACAGCTGGAGGCACCCTGTTTGGGAATCACTGGTGTAGAATAGCCTTATGTCCACCCCTATGCAATCCCTAATTTAGTCCTCAAATGCGCATGGCGCTCTCTCACTTCAGAGCCCTGTTGTATTTTAAGGAAACAGTTTAGGGCCACATATGGGGTATCTCCGTACTCAGGAGAAATTGCACTACAAATTTTGGGGGGCTTTCTCCTTTTACCCCTTATGAAAAGGAAAAGTTGGGGGCTACATCAGCTTGTTAGTGTAAAAAAAAAAAAAATTTTACACTAACATGCTTGGAAACTACACCCCTCACGGAATGTAATAAGGGGTACAGTGAGCATTTACGCCCCACAGGTGTCTGATAGATTTTTGGAACAGTGGTACGTGAAAATGAAAAATGTAATTTTTCATTTGCACAGCCCACTGTTCCAAACATCTGTCAAACGCCAGTGGGGTGTAAATACTCACTGCACCCCTTATTAAATTCTGTGAGGGGTGTAGTTTCCAAAATAGGGTCACATGTGGGGGGGTCCACTGTTCTGGCACCACGCGGGATTTTTTTCCCAAAAGCTCAATGGCGCTCCTTCTCTTCTGAGCATTGTAGTGCGCCAGCAGAGCACACATGGGGTATTTCCATATTCAGAAGAGGTGGGGTTTCAAATTTTGGGGGACATTTTGTCCTATTACCCCTTGTAAAAATTTTAAATTTGAGGGAAAACTAGCATTTTAGTGGGAAAAAAAAATCATTTACACATCCAACTTTCACGAAAAGTCATCAAACACCTGTGGGGTGTTAAGGCTCACTGGACCCCTGGTTACGTGCCTTGAGGGGTGTAGTTTCCAAAATAGTATGCCATGTGTTTTTTTTTTGCTGTTCTGGCACCATAGGGGCTTCCTAAATGTGACATGCCCCCCAAAAACCATTTCAGAAAAACTCACTCTCCAAAATCCCACTGTCGCTCCTTCCCTTTTGAGCCCTCTACTGCGCCCGCCGAACACTTGACATACACATATGAGATATTTTATTACTCGAGAGAAATTGGGTTACACATTTTAGGAAGATTTCTCTCCTTTTACCCCTTGTAAAAATTCAATAACTGGGTCTACAAGAACATGCGAGTGTAAAAAATGAAGATTTTGAATTTTCTCCTTCAATTTGCTGCTATTCCTGTGAAACACCTAAAGGGTAAACAAACCTTTTGAATGTCATTTTCAATACTTTGAGGGGTGCAATTTTATAATGGGGTCACTTGTAGGGTATTTCTAATAAGAAGGCCCTTCAAATCCACTTCAAAACAGAACTGGTCCCTGAAAAATTTCGATTTTGAAAATTTTGTGAAAAATCTGAAAATTGCTGCTATACTTTGAAGCCCTCTGATGTCTTCCAAAAGTAAAAACATGTCAACTTTATGATGCAAACATAAAGTAGACAAATTGTATATGTGAATCAATATACAATTTATTTGGAATATTCATTTTCCTTATAAGCAGAGAGCTTCAAAGTAAAAAAAAATGCGAAATTTTCCATTTTTTCATCAAATTTTTGAATTTTTCACCAAGAAATTATGCAAGTATCGACAACATTTTACCACTAACATAAAGTAGAATATGTCACGAAAAAAAAATCTCGGAATCAGAATGAAAGGTAAAAGCATCCCAGAGTTATTAATGTTTAAAGTGACAGTGGTCAGATGTGCAAAAAATGGCCGTGTCCTACAGTGAAAATTGGCTGGGTCCTTAAGGGGTTAAAGTCCCATGCAAATCAATGGGAAATGTATGTTCCCACATAACTTCCGTACGGCTGGAGATATTTCAATGCCTGGTACACATATAGCAGGTCGGGATATGAGGACGGGATGGGAGGTCGGGATAGGAGGTCGAGATAGGAGGACGGGATAGGAGATTGGGATAGGAGGTCAAGATAGGAGATCGGGATAGGAGGTCGGAATAGGAGGTTGAAATAGGAAGTCGAGATAGGAGGACGGGATAGGAGGTCGGGATAGGAGGTCGGGATAGGAGGTCGGGATAGGAGGAAGGGATAGGAGGACGGGATAGGACGACGGGATAGGAGGACGGGATAGGAGGTCGGGATATGAGGACGGGATATGGGGTTGGGATATGAGGACGGGATATGGGGTTGGGATATGACAACAATATAGAAGGACGGGATATAAAGTCAAAAGCTTCCTCCTTTGTTTATTTTCCTCCCCAACAAGGATTAGGAAGGAAAAACCGGGTACTCAGCTAGTACATATTAATAAAAGTTAAGTTTTAGGGCATCCTGCCATATAGGGATATCTGTACTCCAGGCCAAGCGCTCTGGAGTAATTGTGTTTCATAGTTAATCAGATCCCGAATTGCCCTTTGGCAATTGGTATTTGTGATCAGTTTGATTTGGAGATTTAATTCTCTATTGTTGTGCCCCCACATGTTCTTGGCACCGAAGTATGGCGGGCTTTCTTACACAGAGGTTTAATCCTGACAATTTGGCTGCTGAAGCGACACATGTATTTTCTATAGAGAGTCTTCCTTTGAATCAGGTTGACACCAGCAGGCGTTCAAAAATCTCACCAAGACCTATAAACAGTGTGTGAGGTCTTGGTGGGAAGTTACTAGCTTTGAAACTTATCTAAAACAAAAAATCCTATATCGAGGTTTACGCATTCCTATTACACCTAACTCCCATTGAGAGGATAGCGGGTTTATGCAAGGGTTAGAGAAATTACTCACCGAAAGCTCTTTGCGCATGATAGAGTATTTATTAGTATATGAGAGACAATATCTGACTACAGTTAACACTCAGGGACTCGACGTAAAACCTGTAATAAAGCATAGAGGAATATATTGTTCTCCACCTATCCCTTATGGTAGTTATGATAAATACCTGCAGGGGAAGATATTTACTTACGGTTCTGGCGCAAGAGGTAAGTGTGAAGCGCTCCGGACAGTGTGTGTAACCCGCAGTGGCGGGGAGCTGAGCTGTATGTCGGCTTCTCACACACATGTCCGGAGCTAACGGCGTCTGAAGTCTTATCGGCTTCCGGAGCCATGGGAGGAGTCTCCGCCCGTCCGCCGTCTCCATGCGAACTCCTGACGCTGGAGGGCGTAACCTACACACCGCTCGTATCGCGGGGTAGCGGGCAAAGAACAGTTAACCCTTTGAGCTCCGTGGGATAAGTACGGTTCATGGGTCAGAGGTAAGCTGGCCCATGAATTAACAAAGGCTTTATTTGGCTAAGTCCAGATTACACCAAAGAGATAACCCGGAATTAGTATTGATGAGGAAAATGTTGCCAAGTGATGTTATTGATACTGAACAGCCATATCCAATCAGTTAAAAGTTGTGGACCTCCAACTAGTCAAAAAATGTGTAAAGAGGAACGATGCAGGCAGAGGGACCCCAGGGGAGAGGCACAGAAAAGTCCATATATTAATGAGAAACTGCGCATAAATTATACAAATGAGTCAGATCAAAAAACAACTGTAATTGGCAACATTTTCCTCATCAATACTAATGCCGGGTTATCTCTTTGGTGTAATCTGGACTTAGCCAAATAAAGCCTTTGTTAATTCATGGGCCAACTTACCTCTGACCCATGAACCGTACTTATCCCACGGAGCTCCAAGGGTTAACTGTTGTTTGCCCGCTACCCCGCGATACGAGCGGTGTGTAGGTTACGCCCTCCAGCGTCAGGCGTTCGCATGGAGACGGCAGACGGGCGGAGACTCCTCCCATGGCTCCGGAAGCGGATAAGACGTCAGACGCCGTTAGCTCCGGACATGTGTGTGAGAAGCCGGCATACAGCTCGGCTCCCCGCCACTGCGGGTTACACACACTGTCCGGAGCGCTTCACACTTACCTCTTGCGCCAGAACCGTGAGTAAATATCTTCCCTTGCAGGTATTTATCATAACTACCATAAGGGATAGGTGGAGAACAATATATTCCTCTATGCTTTATTACAGGTTTCACGTCGAGTCCCGACAGGACCGTGAGTGTATATTTTTCTATTGTGGCTAAGCATCTCCCCTTTCCAGCTACGACATGTTGTACTGAATAGGGTTTCTTGTTGTCTGCATCTTTTTTACAGGTGGAATCTGGGAAGGGTGAAGGAAGCGCTTCAGATACTTCGAGCCACATCCTGGCTATAGACCAGTAGAAGAATTGATATTATCCAACAATTCACTGTGGATAAATGATTTTTTGTTTCATGGCATCCAATTGTTGAGCCCCTGAGGAGGACACATGTTACGTTGTGCTGAAACGCGTAGGGCTGTTGTGTCATGGGATACATCTAGTCCCTCTGGGCAGATTGTATCCTGGATGTGTTATCTTGTTGTATATAATTGGGAACTATTTTCCCCTGGTCTACATTTTAGCAGCATAGCTTTGGCGTACTATTGCTAAGAGGCCCTTATTTGGGTCAAATGGCTGATTATAATTCATCACTACTATTATAATATTTTAGAGGTGTTTATTAAAAGTTATATTTTATGCACACTCCCCCCATTTTTTCCAATTTAATGTTGGGAGCTGATTAATTACATTGGTCCATAGATACCACATCATCTACCTGTATATTACAGTTAACACTCAATTAGAGCACCAGATTAAAGAGGTACAAACATTTATTGGCCACCCTGAATATAGCTCCCTAGAGACAAAGCTGCAAAAACACCTAGGAGATATTTAAAAAAGATATTAAGGAAAAAGAAACATTGCAAATACATTTGTGACGTCACAGACTTCACAACAGGACAAGTATACAACTATCGTGGGCAGAATAGAAACAACTGGCAGCCTTATAACCCAGGGAGGGACACAGATTTTTCGGGTTCAGAGACCTCAGGTACAGAGGGGGCAGCCTCAGATACCAGTAGTCAGCATTCTAATTATAAAAGGAAAAACAAGTCCTTTAGACACAAACAACCACAGTCTAGAAGGGGACCATACAATACAAGATCTACATCCAGCAATACTGAGGTGAGGACACAATGTCCCACAAACCATTCTGGTGGGGCAACAAGTGGTCATTACCAACAAGGACCCAATACTGGAGGTGTATTATATACCTCCTCACAATATCCAACTGCCTCCACCTACCAGACTACTCACATGATGAATCCTATACCCTCCAGACAGATTTATACACCTCCAGTGGGTGCTTCTACCAATCTGCCACAGTTTCTGCTCACGATTATGTCATCGCCCCAACCGTCTGCTCCACTTCTACCCTCCAATATAACGACCTCGACAGGCTTATCTTTTTTAGGCCTACCTCAGATGAAGTGATGTTGAGTGACAGTTTGAGGGATGTGGATGGAGGGGGGCCAATGTTTCGGAAGGACTAGAAAACTCTAAGGTATCTGACAGATTCTCTCTTCTACCTGTGAATGTGATTGGGGGTGACCAGATGCATAGTGAGAATACCTTGGATGTACCTGATTCAGATGGAGACTCCATACAAATATTCGATCTATCCTCTCGTGAACTTAGTCTAGGTGAGGTGTCATTACTGAGGAAGGGGCTCTCTTTCACCCCAGTACCTAGGTTTGATACCTTTAATTGGCTTAAAGACGTGCACCTCTTCGCGAGGAAATTAGCCCTGCATAAGTGGCATTTAAGATTAGATAACGATGCACGCACACATTTGAGACGTGAAGAGGAGGCCACACAGGCCTTGCATGAATTGTATCTTGAGATCTTAATATCTTAATCATACTCCACTAGGAGCGCACCTCGTTTTTTCATATTTCCTTTACATACTGTGAAAGGACAGTCAAAAGCAATCACCAGCTGGTGTTTTACTTCAATACGTTTTTTAAGCGTACAGTAGGGCATTTTTCTGCCAACATAAATGCATACCACATACCTACATCTAAGTGGTGTACTATTTTGTACCTGTTAATTTGTCAAGGGCCTAGATACTGTGAAAGTACAGCCAAAAGTAAACACCGGCTTGAGTTTTACACAAATAATATTTGAAGCATACAGTAGCACATTTTTCTGCTCTCATAGGTGCATACCACATACCTACATCTAAGAAGTGTACTATTTTGTACCTGTTAATCTGTCAAGGGCCTAAGTACTGTGAAAGGACAGCAACAAGTAATCACTGGCTGGTGTTTTACTCCCATACGTTTATTAAGCTTACTGTAGCGCATTTTTCTACCCTCATAAGTGCATAACACATACCTTCATCTAAGTAGTGTACAATTTTAAACCTGTTAATCTGTAATTGGGCCATTGTGAAGGTCCAGGCAAAAGTACCCACCGGCTGGTGTTGTACTCAGATACTTTTTTAAGTGTATTGTAGCGCATTTTTCTGCCCTCAGATGTAGGTATGTGGTATGCACTTATAAGTAGTGTACTATTTTGTACCTGTTGATCTGTCAAGGGCCTAGATACTGTGAAAGTCCAGGCAAAAGTAATTACCGGCTGGTGTTTAACTAAAATACTTTTTTTTTAACTCCTTAAGGACCAGGCCCATTTTGGCCTTAAGGACCAGACCAATTTTATTTTAGCATTTTCATTTTTTCCTCCTCGCCTTCTAAAAATCATAACTGGTTTATATTTCCATCCACAGACCCATATGAGGGCTTCTTTTTTGTGCCACCAATTGCACTTTGTAATTACATCACTTATTTTACCACAAAATGAAAAGCGCAACCAAACAAATATTATTTATGTGGGAAAATTGAAAAGAAAACCGAAATTTAGCAAATTTTGGAAGGTTTTGTTTTCACGCTATACACTTTAAAAATTACATGTTTTCTTTATTCTGTGGGTCAATATGATTAAAATTATACCCATTTTATATGCTTCTCTATAATTGTACTATAATTGTATAATTGGGGAATAACATTTATGTTTACGCCGTTCACCATACGTGATAATTAACAATATATTTTAATAGTTCAGACTTTTACGCATGTGGTGATTCCAAATATGTGTATTAATTCTTTTTTTTTACGCTTTGGGGGGGGGGGGGGGTAAAATGGGAAAAACGGACGTTTTACTTTTTTATTGGGGGAGGGGATTTTTCTAATTTTTTTACTACTTTTTTATTTTACATTTGTTTCCTTTTTTTTTCTTTTTTTTACACTTTAATAGTCCCCATAGGGGACTATTTATACCAATCATTTGATTGCTAATAGCACTGATCAGTATCATCGGTTATCTTCTGCTCTGGTCCGCTCGATCTCAGACCAGAGCAGAAGACCCCGGGAGACAGCTGAAGCCAGGTTAGGGGACCTCTGGCTGCCATGCTGGATGATCGGATCCCCGGGTAAGCGCTGCGGGCGATCCGATCATCCATTCAAAGTACCACACTGCCACAGATGCCGTGATCTGTATTGATCATGGCATCGGAGGTGTTAATGGCGGACATCCGCACGATCGCGGATGTCCGCCATTACCGGTGGGTCTTTGGCTGCTGATAGTAGCTGGAACCTGCCTCGCATGACGCCAACACCGCTCCCGTGCTCGCGATCATGGTGGCGCGTAAATGTACGCCATGGTGCATTAAGTACCACGGCACCATGACGTACATTTATGTCCAATGTCGTTAAGTGGTTAAGTGTACAGTAGCACATTTTTCTGCCCTCAGAAGTGCATACCACATACCTACATCTAAGAAGTGTACTATTTTATACTTGTTAATCTGTCAAGGGCCTAGATATTGTGAAAGGACAGTCAAAAGTACACAGCTGCTGCTGTTCTAGACAAATACTGTTTTAAGCGTAGTGAAGTGTATTGTACTTCCCTCATATATGCACTAAGTATGTCAGGCAGAGAAGTGCCAGGACGTACACAGAGGAGTGGCAGAGACCTAAATTCATCAGGCATAGGTCGCAGCAAACTAGGGGCGAGTGGCAGCAGAAGTCGCAGCGAGAGGCCTGAGCTCCCGGTATCAGCTAGCGGTCGTGTCTCGACCATCAACCCATCTGCCATTATCGATTGGTTAACACGGTCCTCCACTTCATCACAAGTGACATCTGATACCCCCAGTCAACAGTCGGTGGGTTCCTCAGACACAACCCTCAGTTGGCATGGCCCGGGAGCAGTCCCCGTCCTATGCTGTTCCATCCCTTAAAGAAGTATCTTATGCTGTGGATTCAGCTACACTATTCAGTGAGGACGCTCTAATAGAGGACAGTCAGCAGCTACTGCCCAGCCAAGAAGTGGAGGATACATCTGCCGCTTCCCCCGCTAGGCGGGCAAGTAGTGATGAGGAGAGTGACGTGAGAGGCGGTGTTGCCAGGGTTCAGGGTCCTGAAGCAGACACTGTTTAGGAACTTGAGGAGGACATCAGTGACGTACAGACACTTGTTGATGATAATGAAGCCGATTGCATTTGGGAGCCGGGTGCAGAAGGGGCTTCATCATCATCAGAAGAAGAGAGTTGCAGGTTGCCCGTGAGGTAGCAGCTGAGCCAGCAAGGTGGTAGCATGGTTGGCAGTCAGCATGGTGGCAGAAGTGGAAATTCTGGAGCCAAATGTGCCCGGGGGAGACCCCCAGCTTCGTCGCAGCCTACCTTCCCGGGAGGTAGTGGAACAGGGGTTCCTGGAAACGGCGGCAGTAGCAGTCAATTAGTGCGGACTGTTGGGGGGAAAATCAGCTACTCGGTGGTATGGCAGTTTTTCATCAAGCATTCTGAGGAGGTTCACACAGCCACATGCAAATTATTTCGGCAGAAGGTGAAGTGTGGCTGGAGTCCTAATGTTGGCACCATGACCCTGTGTCAACATATGCTTCACCACCATAAAGCGGCCTGGGAGAACTGTGACTCCGATGTAGTGGTCCAGCCAGCTGCATCACCCAGTGGCACGCCACTCCCTCTTTAAGCCAGCCAAGGCTCCACCACCTTTGGTCCTTTCAGTGTGCCACTCCACCTCCTCATCCTCCACCGTGTCCTCAGCCTCCACTGCCCAGACAAGTCTCAGTGGCCCTACAGCATACCATGTGTTCAGGGCACGGCGGTGTCACGCTTTTCTTCATATGGTTTCCCTTGGCGAACAGAGTCACAAAGGGGAGGAACTTCTATAAGTCATTCCTAAAGAAATCGGAGAATGGCTTACTCCACGAAAACTGGAATGGGAACCATGGTGACTGACAACAGAAAGAATATCTTGTATGCGCTGCGACTGGGAAGGCTGAGCCATGCGCCCTGCAAGGCACACATGTTCAATCTGGTTGTGAAGCAGTTCCTAAAGTTTTTCCCCCATTTGCAAGACATTCTAACAATGGGAAGAAAACTTTGCATGCACTTCAGCCACTCGTACACCGCAAAGCACCTAAGCATCAGAACGGTATCCCCCAACATAGTCTGATTTGTGATGTTGCCACTCATTGGAATTCCACCCTCCATATGTTGGACCGAATGTACGAACAGAGAAAAGACATTACCGATTTCTTAATAACCCATCGGATAAAGGTACTCCCCTGTGTAACTTCAATGTGAACCAGTGGCAGCTCATATGTGACACCTGCCGTTTGCTCAGGCCCTTTAAGAAAGCCACATTAATAGTAATTAAGACGTTGCACCTAAATCTCACAGCCACATGAGCCCTGTGGGGGCTGAACTGCAGGAGGGGGGGGGGGGGGGGGCAGAGTGGAGCACAGTTTAGGTTTTGCCAAATGGGCGGTTTTTCTAGTAAACTGACAGGAGAGGAAAAGCAGGAGCAGCTAGAGTGTTATGAGAAGGGTGAGACAGAGGACCCAGACACACCATGGCAATATGCAGTGGAGATGGAGGCAGGGTGTCTCTCCGAGTCACTTGCACAAATGGCACGATGCATGCTCACTTGCTTGTGTAGTGACAGCTGAATTGTCACCATTCAGCAGCGGGATGACTTCTAGATCTCCACCTTATTGGACCCTCACTACCGCCACAAAATAGGGTCCTTTTTTACACCCACTGAGAGGGAGGACAAAGTGACCTACTACAGACATATGTAGTCAGTTGGCCGATGCCTGTCAGCGCCATGATCCATACTGTCGCAGGTATGAATCTGAGCTCAACTTTCACTGCCATGGCTGCTGGGGAGGGGTGGAAGGAGCAGTACCAGCTCCATCAGCAGCAGCCTGAGTCTACAGTCGCTATTGAGTAGCTTTCTTCACCCGCATAGTGAAGCAACTCATCAGCAGCAGGTACACCTGGAGCAGGACCTGAACCAGCAGGTGGTGGCATACCTTGACATCTCCATGCTGACACACCTTGAAGATCTGCTGGACTTCTGGGCAGCCAAACTTGATTTGTGGCCGCAACTAGCAGAGTTTGCACTTGAAAAGCTTCCCTGCCCGGCCAGTAGTGTGCCATCAGAGCAGGTGTTTAGTGTGGCGGGGGCCATAGTCACCCCAAGGAGTTACCAATATATGGTTTACTGATGCTGCTGGGCATTTCAAAATTCATCTTTTAATCTTAGGGATTGTGAAGCCCTAGTGTCTACTCATGCTGCTGCCAGCTCCAGGCTGTGTCATTCAGCAACTATATGGTCTCCTCATGCTGCCAACACCTCCACACTGTGTCATTTAGCCACAATATGGTCTCCTCATGCTGCCATCACCTCCACGCTGTGTCATTCAGCCACTATATGGTCTCCTCATGCTGTCAACACCTCCACGCTGTGTCACCAATACACGGTTTACTAATGCTTCTGCCACCTCCAGGCTGTGCATTCATCCAATATATGGTTTACAGATGCTTCAGCTCCCCTTCAGGCTGTGCCATTCATCCAATATATGTTTTACTTATGCTTCAGCCACCTCCAGGCTTTGCCATTCATTCAATATATGGTTTACTGATGCTTCAACCAGCTCCAGTGTGTGTCATTCAGCAACTAAATGGTTTAGTGATGCTGCTGGGTCTAGGACATTACCTATATATGTTTATGGTAGAACTAGGTACCATACATCTTCAATGGAAATTTCAAAATTCATAATTTAATCTTAGGGGTTGTGAAGCCCTCTTGTGTACTCATGCTGCTGCCAGCTCTAGTCTGTGTCATTCAGCAGCTACATGCTTTAGTGATGCTTCTGGGCCTAGGACATTACCTATATATGTTTATGGTAGCACTAGGTACCATACATCTTCAATGGAAATTTCAAAATTGATCTTTTATTCTTAGAGATTGTGAGGCCCTATTGTATCTTCATCTGCCGCCAACTCCAGGCTGTGCCATTCAGACACTATATGGTCTCCTCATGCTTCAGCCACCTCCAGGCTGTGCCATTCAGCCACTATATGGTCTCTTCATGCTGCCACAAACTCCAGGCTGTGCCATTCAGCCACTATATGGTCTCCTCTTGCTTCAGCCACCTCCAGGCTGTACCATTCAGACACTATTTGGTCTCCTCATGCTTCAGACACCTCCAAGCTGTGTCATTCAGCCAATATATGGTTTATTGATGCTGCTGGGCCTGGGCCTAAAATTTTTTTATGGTAGCACTATCTACCATAAATCTTCAATTTAAATTTCAAAATTCATGTTTTAATCTTAGGGATTGTGAAGCCCTAGTGTCTACTCATGCTGCTGCCAGCTCCAGGCTGTGTCATTCAGCAACTATATGGTCTCCTCATGTTGCCAATACCTCAAGACTGTGTCATTCAGCCACTATATGGTCTCCTCATGCTGCCAACACCTTGACACTGTGTCATTCAGCCACTATATCACCTCCTCATGCTGCCAACACCTCCATGCTGTGTCATTCAGCCACTATATAGTCTCCTCATGCTTCAGCCACATCTAAGCTGTGTTCAGCCACTATATGGTCTCCTCATGCTGCCAACACCTCCATGCTGTGTCATTTAGCCACTATATGGACTCCTCATGCTGCCAACACCTCCCCGCTGTGTCATTCAGCCACTATATGGTCTCCTCATACTGATGCCACCTCTAGGCTCTGTCACTTCTGCGGCAGTGATTCAAAAAGCGATGCCTGTTATCTGCATGTCATACTGAATAGCAGTATTATTTCACTACCCCAGCACACTCCATATGTTAGAACAAAGCAAAGTGTTCTACCACCCTTCTGATCTCTTGTTCACCGATTCCCAACTCCGATGCACATGATCCCCATGTCATCAAAACAAAAATACATGGTAGATGTAAACATAGTGACAGGCACGTGCACGGCCGCGATCTCCAACTTCAAGCCTCTGCGTCAGCAGTTATGCGCCGACCTCTGCGCCCGCACGCTATTAGCCACATGGTATATGTTAATAAATTGATAGACTAAGCACATGCATATACACTTAACTAGCGGCCACGATTTCCATCTAGGGCAGTGCCTCTACGCATGCACGCTAATACCCATTTACTCACTAAATTCATTACCACAAAAATTTTACTTTCCTACTCGTCCTGGCTTTAATGCCAGGTCCCACACCGGAGCTCACAATTGAGCATATATACCGCTGTACAACTGTGGATTCATTATATATCATGTATTCATGTATATTTGGGCACCTTATATATTTATGATAATTTGTAATTCAGAGGTAATGAAACAAGGAGACCAATCTAGATTTCATATGGAATGCATATATTTTAAATCACAGGGGACTCAAGGGCTATCACTCATAGATTTTTTACCAAATTAGAATACATGATCCGTGAAAAGGAGTTTGCACAGGTAGGGCTTGGTTGGTAGCAAATTCCCTAACACAAATCAAACATACTTAGATGAATGCTGAATAATTAAACCCTTCATTTAATCCCTTAGTGCTTAAGGATCCCAACCTGAAGATCCTTTTGGACTCGTCTTTAAAGGGGTACTCCGGTGAAAACCTTTTTTCTTTTAAATCAACTGGTGGCAGAAAGTTAAACATATTTGTAAATTACTTCTATTTTTGCTGAATACTACAGATGAAATTCTTTTAAATTACTTCTAAATTAGCTGAATACTACAGATGAAATTCTTTTCTTTTAGGAATGCTCTCTGATGACATCACGACCCCAGTTCTCTCTGCTGACGTTATTATAATGCAAGGCAGCAGTGCTAACCACCAGCCCTTAGCATTCATCTGCTATGCATGGTTGCTAAAATGGACAGAGATGTCAGCAGAGAGCACTGTGTTCGTGATGTTATCAGTGTTCCAAAAGGAAAGAAATTTCTTCTGTAGCATTCAGTAGCTAATAAGTACTGGAAGGATTAAGATTTTTTAATAGAAGTAATTTACAAATATGTTTAACTTTCTGCCACCAGTTGATTTAAAAGAAAAAAGGATTTCACCGGAGTACCCCTTTAAAGGGGTACTCCGGTGCTTAGACATCTTATCCCCTATCCAAAGGATAGAGGATAAGATGCCAGATCGCGGGAGTCCCGCCGCTGGGGACCCCCGTGATCTTGCATGCGGCATCCCGTTTGTAATCAGTCCCCGGAGCGTGTTCGCTCCGGGACTGATTACCGGCGACTACAGGGCGGGCGGTATGTGACGTCACGCCTCCGCCCGCGTGTGACGTCATGCTCCACCCCTCAATGCAAGCCTACGGGAGGTGGAGTGATAGTTGTCACGCCCCCTCCTGTAGGCTTGCATTGAGGGGTGGAGCGTGACATCACACGGGGGCGGGGGCGTGACGTCACATGCCGCACGCCCTGTAGTCGCCAGTAATCAGGACTGATTACAAACAGGGTGCAAGATCACGGGGGTCCCCAGCGGCGGGACTCCCACGATCAGGCATCTTATCCCCTATCCTTTGGATAGGGGATAAGATGTCTAAGCACCAGAGTACACCTTTAAGGAGTATATTATTCAAATTACCGCCTCTTGGTCCGAGTCTAATCTGCCTCAGACCCCAGAATTTCAAATTATTTAGATTGTTTCCATGTACTTCCCTAATATGCCGGGCTATAGGTCATATCAATTAGATGTTTCAATATGCGTCACCTGAATTCTTGCAGGGTCTTCCCTACATACAATTTAGGGCATGTACATGCACTCACATATATAATTCCCAAATGTTTGCAATTGATTTAACCCCTTCACGACGAGCGACATACATGTACGGCGCCGCGAAGTGTCACTTGGCGCGCGGCGACGTACATGTACGCGGGGTTCCGGGAGCGCCGCGTCACCGGTAGCGGTGATCGGGCCGGGATGACTGCTGTTATCTAACAGCAGGCATCCCGGCACATCGCCGAGGGGGGTCCTGAGACCTCCCCATGACCGCGATGCGCGCAAATCGCAGGTCAATTCAGACCTGCGATCTGCGCGATTCCGGGTCATACGGGTCACTGGTGACCCGGTGACCCGCAAAATAAGTGGGATCGGGGGTGTCCGAGACACCCTCGATCCTCCTGAAGGGATAGGAGTTTGGTGGCAGGGGTGCCACCCCTCCTATCCCTGCTATTGGTCGGGCGAGCGACCGACCGATAGCAGACCGGGGGAGGGGGGGGGGGTTAAAGTTCGGTTCCCCCGCTTTGCCCACCTATCGGTGTCCGGGCAAAACGGGGAAACCGTCCAGGGAAGGTCGGCGCTGAAGGTCCCTAGCTGGATCCCGGATCCCCGAGCGCGATCCTCCCCCACGTGCGGCGGCGTCGGCGGCAGCAATACTTCCGGGTCCTGCTAGGTGAGTTGTTGCCTAGCAACGTCCGGAGGGCCACAGTTTACAGTGGTCTCAAAACCGTGGCCCTCCAGATGTTGCAAAACTACAACTCCCAGCATGCCCAGACAGCTGTTTGCTGTGTGGGCATGCTGGGACTTGTAGTTTTGCAATATTTAGAGGGGCTCAGGTTGTAGATCACTAAGTGATCTCAAACTGTAGCCCTCCAGATGTTGCAAAACTACAACTCTCAGCATGCCCAGACAGCAGTTTGCTGTCTGGGCATGCTGCGAGTTGTAGTTTTGCAACATCTGGAGGGCCACAGTTTTGAGACCACTGGACAGTGATTTACAACTTGAACCCCTCTAAATCTTGCAAAACTACAACTCCCAGCATTCAGGAACAGCATAAGGCTGTCTTGGCATGCTGGGAGTTGTACTTGCGTGCCTCCAGCCATTGCATAACTACATCTCCCAGCATGCCCTTCCGCAATCAGTACAAGCTGTGAGTTGTAGTTTTGCAACAGCTGGAGGCACACTGGTTGGAAAATACTGAGTTAGGTCATAGAACCTAACTCAAGGTTTTCCAGCCAGTGTGCCTCCAGATGTTGCAAAACTACAACTCCCAGCATGCATGGTCTGTCAGTGCATGCTGGGAGTTGTAGTTTTGACCCCCCCGCCCGTGTGAATGTACAGGCTACATTCACACTGGCGGCGGATTACAGTGAATTCCCCGCTACAAATTTGAGCTGCGGCAAAATTTGCAGCGCAGCTCAAACTCCTAGCGGGAGACTCAGTGTAATCTGCCGCCAGTGTGAATGTAACCTAAAAACACTACACTACACTAACATAAAATAAAGAGTAAAACACTACATATACACACGTACACTGCCCCCCCCCCACCCCCCTCCCCAATAAAAATGAAAAATGTATTGTATGGCAGTGTTTCTAAGATGGAGCCTCCAGCTGTTGCAAAACAAAAACTCCCAGCATTTCTGGACAGCAATTGACTGTCCAAGCATGCTGGGAGTTTAGCAACAGCTGGAGGTACCCTGTTTGGGAATCACTGGCATAGAATACCCCTATGTCCACCCCTATGCAAGTCCCTAATTCAGGCCTCAAATGCGCATGGCGCTCTCACTTTGGAGCCCTGTCGTATTTCAAGGCAACAGAATAGGCTCACTGTACCCCTCACTACATTCTGTGAGGGGTCTAGTTTCCAAAATGGTATGCCATGTGGGGGATATTTTGCTGTTCTGGCACCATAGGGGCTTCCTAAATGCGACATGCCCCCCGAGCAACATTTGCTCTCAAAAAGCCAAATATGATTCCTTCTCTTCTGAGCATTGTAGTTCGCCTGCAGTGCACTTCAGGTCCACTTATGGGGTACCTCCATACTCAGAAGAGATGGGGTTACAAATTTTGGGGGGTCTTTTCTGCTATTGACCCTTGCAAAAATGTGAAATTTGGGGGGAAACCCACATTTTAGTGAAATAATTATTATTTTTTTTTACATATGCAAAAGTCGTGAAACACCTGTGGGGTATTAAGGCTCACTTTATCCCTTGTTACGTTCCTCAAGAGGTCTAGTTTCCAAAATGGTATGCCATGTGGGTATTTTTTGCTGTTCTGGCACCATAGGGGCTTCCTAAATGCAACATGCCCCCCGAGCAAAATTTGCTCTCAAAAAGCCAAATATGATGCCTTCTCTTCTGAGCATTGTAGTTCATCCGCAGTGCACTTCAGGTCCACTTATGGGGTACCTCCATACTTAGAAGAGATGGGGTTACAAATTTTGGGGGGTCTTTTCTGCTATTAACCCTTAAAAAAAAATGTGAAATTTGGGGGAAAACCAACATTTATTAATTTTTTTTACATATGCAAAAGTCGTGAAACACCTGTGGGGTATTAAGGCTCACTTTATTCCTTGTTATGTTCCTCAAGGGGTCTAGTTTTCAAAATGGTATGCCATGTGTTTTTTTTTTTGCTGTTCTGGCACCATAGGGGCTTCCTAAATACGACATGCCCCCCAAAAACCATTTCAGAAAAACGTACTCTCTAAAATCCCCTTGTCACTCCTTCGCTTCTGAGCCCTCTACTGCGCCCGCCGAACACTTTACGTAGACATATGAGGTATGTGCTTACTCGAGAGAAATTGGGCTACAAATATAAGTATAAATTTTCTCCTTTTACCCCTTGTAAAAATTCAAAAATTGGGTCTACAAGAACATGCGAGTGTAAAAAATGAAGATTTTGAATTTTCTCCTTCACTTTGCTGCTTTTCCTGTGAAACATCTAAAGGGTTAAAACATTTACTGAATGTCATTTTGAATACTTTGGGGGGTGCAGTTTTTATAATGGGGTCATTTATGGGGGATTTCTAATAGGAAGACCCTTCAAATCCACTTCAAACCTGAACTGGTCTCTGAAAAATTGCGGGTTTTTAATGTTTAAAGTGACAGTGGTCAGATTTGCAAAAAAGGGCTTCGTCCTAGAGTTGAAAATGGGCTCCGTCCTTAAGGGGTTAATCATACAATTTGTAAACTCTCCCGTCCGTAGGATTAGTAAATTCCTTCCGCCGAGTTAAAAAAGTGCAGAAGGAGCATTGCCCACAAGGGCACGTTCCCAAGTTTGGATTCCACAGCCACGTCTCTCGTTTACCCGCACTATAATGCCTGTGGACCACTAGGTCCCTTAAGTTCAAACCTCTCCGGTACTTTACATTCGGTTAAGAATGTAGAACTGATATAAGGTCCTCGTCCTCTCTCAATATGGGCCAATATCTCTTCAATATATTCACCCGCTTGGTCGGTTTTACTATCAAAAAGTTCCAATACACCAGACTTACCAGGATAGATGAATATATGATACTGTATGGAAACTTTGCATATCTTTATAGAATCTGTTCTTCAGCTATAAAAAAACAAAACAAAAAAACTCACTTTTATGGGGGCCCAGAGTGTCAAAGAGGTGTGATTGAGGGTCCGCTATACTCCCAGACTGTAACATCTATTTGATGTAAAGTACGACCCACTGCTTCTTTGGTTAACACCAGGGCTTGCTTGCCAGCGACGTGTTGACATCCTGTGCATGCGACGTGAATGGGGATTGGGGTTCACAAGCTGCAAGTCTGAATTCAAACCTGTCAGACTGCTCATCCATCACAATTACCAATAAAGTGCCATAACAGAAACCTTATAGAAAAGATTTCTGCACTTATCCGGCACCCTTGGCCCCTCTATACAAACACTCTATGGGTATATTCACATGACAGAATGTCTGCTGGGAATTCCACATTAATATCCCACAGCAGCAGAGTCCCATTGATTTAAATGAGAAGCTGCTGCACTGTTCACACGGCATGTTTCTTGTGCAAAAATTCCGATTCTGGCATCTGCAGAAAGAATAGACTTGTCTATTCTTTTTGCGGATACCGCATGGAAATGCATTGCCATCTATGAGACTATGCATTCCCTAGCAGTCCCAGTGCCCTCCGGTTAGTCATTTGTGCGGAATGTCCAAATTTGTTTTCCATTGTTCGCAAGTGTGAACCCTGCCTATCTATAGTGCCCAAATGGTTGTTATAATGCCATATCTTTGTGAGACTCACAGGCAATATCTTCTCTCATTAGAGTCATCCTCTTTTATTCTTTTTTCCATCTAGCTTAGACCGCTGTGACGATTCCTTCCAGACGTATATAGTTTCTGCGGAATTAGTAGGGAAACCTTTTAGGTGCCGCAATTACCCAGCACTACATAAAGTAGTACATCTATAAGAAGATATGTCATTCAGAAACAAGAAAAAGCTCTTCCCACCTAGATTTTTCATGCTCCTGAATGGCATATCTGTTTATAATAGCTGAGCTGATATAAGCAGATATGCCATTGAGGAGCATGAAAAAGCTAAATGGGAAATTGTCACCTAGCTTTTCTATGCTCCTGAATTGCATATCTGCTTATAGGCACATCTGCCTTATAGCAGATCTGTTATGAGCAGGTATGCCATTCAGGAGCATGGAAAAGCCAGGTGAAAAATTGTCACCAAGCTTTTTCATGCTCCTGAATGCCATTGCTGTTTTTCCACCTACAGACTCATACAAGGGCTTGTTTGCTGCGTCACCAATTATACTTTGCAATGACATCACTTATTTTACCATGAAATCTACAGTGAAACACACAAAAAAATGTGTGGAGTGAAAATAAAAATAAATATAAATAAATGCAATTTTGCTATTTTTGGTGTCTTTCTACACAGTGCACTTTTTGCAAACAGTGACATATTAGGAGAGATTTATCAAAACCTGTATAGCGGAAGAGTGGTGCAGTTGCCCATAGCAACCAATCAGATGACTTCTTTCATTTTTCAGAGGCCTTTATAAAAATGAAAGAAGCAATCTGGTTGCTTTGGGCAACTGCACCACGCTTCCTTGACACAGGTTTTGCTGAGCTATTATAATCGGATATGCCATTCAGGAGCATGAAAAAGATAGGTGAGAAATGATCACCTAGCTTTTCTGTGTTCCTGAATGCGATTGCTGCTTATAGCCTATATGGATAACTTCCTCTAAATTATCGGCAAATCTGTCTATAATAGCTTAACTAATATAAGAAGAAATGGATAAGGAGCAGAGAAAAGCTGGGTGACAATTTCTCACCTAGCCTTTTCATGCTCCTGAATGGCATATCTGCTTATAATAGCTCAACTTTTATAGACAGATTTGACTTAAAGTTATAGGTAAATCTATTTATAATAGCTGAGCTACAATAAGCAGATATGTCATTCAGAAGCCCAGAAAAGCTAGGTGACAATTTCTCACCTAGTTTGTCTATGCTCTTAAATGGCATGTCTGCTAATAATAGTTGAGCTTTTATAAGCAGAAATGCCATTCAGGAGCATGAAAAAAGCTAGGTTAGAAATTGTCACCTTGCTTTTCTGGGCTTCGGAATGGCATATCTGCTTATCATAACTCAGCTATTATATACAGATTTGACTAAAAGTTATAGGTAAATCTATCTATAAGCTGAGCTATGGTAAGCAGATATGCTATTCAGGAGCCCAGAAAAGCTAGGTGACAATGTCTCACCTAGCTTTTCCATGCTCCTGAATGGCATGCCTGCTTAAGGAACATGGAAAAGCTAGATGAGAAATTGTCACCTAGCTTTTCTGTGTACCTGAATGGCAAGTAAGTTCATGCCTGGTGGAGTGGTGGTACCTTTGGGGGAGACTTCAAAGGCAGAGACCGCAGGTGGGACCTCAGGGAGGCGGCAGAAACTGTGGGGTAATACTTTAATCTTAGCGTGCGCAGGCTGAACTAAAATGCAGCCAGGGGCAGACTGACAACACTCAGGGCCCCCGGACCAAATAAAGCAAGGGACCCCAGTCGGCCCCTGGCCACACCTCTGCCCAACCCCTATTCGGATATCAGTCTGATTGGTGATGTCTGGCATTAGCCGAGGGAGTGGGAGCAGGCACTGTGTGTACATGTACACCTTGTGTCTTTAGGGCTCATTTACACGGACGGATCTGCAGCGTATTTTACGGTGCGGATCCGCCGACAATAGACCCTACAGTGCTGCCTCCATCTGTGTTTGCTCATAGCGGCCATCCGTTGCTACAAACAGACACACTTTGATGTGCATGTTCGCCACGCACATATGCAGTATACTCGCACATATCGCAGCTGCTCTCGGCCTAGCTCAGGGAACAGGAGGAGTGGCTGCAATGTATGCGAGTATGCTGCGCGAGGCGAACATGCACCTCGAAGCGTGTCTGCTCGTAGCGGTGGATTGACGTTATGAGCAGACACAGATGGAGGCAGCACTGTAGGGTTCATTGCCGGCGGATCCGCAGCGTAAAATACACTGCGGATCGGTCCATGTGAAAAAGCACTTAGGGTACGTTCACACGTACAGGATCTGCTGTATATTTTCTGCTGCTGATTTTGCTACCTATTGAAGCTAATGGATTGCAAAGTCAGCTGCACAAAATATGCAGCAAAAATATGCAGCAGATCCTGGATATGTGACCTTAAGGGGTTAATGATAAATAAACAAGCAGTGTGTTCACATGTTGTCGCCCCAGTGGGGTCACTTTCCCTCTTCCAGTGTCCACAGGTCAACAACAGGTCACATTACCAGAACAATTCTTTGAAAAATCGTAGCAAAAATGGCGCAGTTTTACCACGATTTAGAAAAATTGCAGTAAAACCGCACCATTTTTGTCGCGATTTTTCCCAAAAATTGTTCTGGTTATGTGACCTGTGGACACTGGAGGAGGGAAAGTGACCCCACTGGTCTGCTACTATACACATCACCCAGCCAGAATATACTGCAAGTCAGGGAGGAGAGAGGCAGCACACAGGGACATCATTCACCTCACATGAAGTGGCCGCTCTGTGTTCCCGGGAGGCCTGTCAGCTCTTAGCCCTGTCCTCTTCCTGTGCTGGGGGTGGAGCCAACAATCAGGTCCTCTTCATCCCTGTGCTGTTTTCTTCACTACACCGGCCCTCTTTTTCTGTAAATCCAGCTGTTGCTAGACCAACCAAGTGGTGAATGTATTGAAGAGATATTGGCCCATTATGAGAGCGGACGAGGACCTTAAATCAGTTCTACATACTTACCCGAATGTAATGTACCAGAGAGGTTCGAACTTAACCCCTTAAGGACATAGGGCGTATCCATACGCCCCCGTTTCCAAGTCCTTAAGGACCGAGGGCGTATGGATACGCCCTGAGCATTTCCGGCCCCCACCGCTAGCCGGAGGGGAGCCGGAGCCGGATGCCTGCTGAAATCGTTCAGCAGGCATCCCGGCATATCGCCCAGGGGGGTCATTATGTCCCCCCATGTCGGCGATTGCCGCAGATCGCTGGACAATTCAGTCCAGCGATCTGCGGCAGATTCCGGGTCAATCGGGTCTCCAGTGACCCGATGACCCGGAATTACTGGCTGATCGGGGCCGTCAGAGACGGCCCCGAACAGCCAGAGGCAGCAGGGGTGAGGTGGCACTGGTGCCACCTCACGATCGCCCTGATTCGTCGGCCGGATTACCGGCCGACCAATCAGGGCGCCTGCTGCGGGTGTCACTCCCGCAACCCGCTCCGCCCCTCTTCCGGAGGACGTGAGCGGGTGCGGGAAGACGACCCCCGGTGCTGGGGACCCCGATCCCCGGCGTCCCTGTTGGGATCGGGGCCCCAGGAGCAGCGGCGGCGGCGGAGACGACGAGGGACTGACCTGTGCTGCTGGATCGTTGGAGGTGAGTGACAGCCTCCTGCTGTTGCTTAGCAACAGCTCCCAGCATGCAACAAGGGCATGCTGGGAGCTGTAGTTATGCAACAGCAGGAGGCAGACCACCACAACTCCCAGCATGCCCTTATGGGCATGCTGGGACTTATAGTTTTGCAACAGCTGAAGGCACATTCTTTCTATGTAAAAGTGTACCTTCAGCTGTTGTGTAACTACAACTCCCAGCTTGCACAATCAGCTAAAGTGCATGCTGGGAGTTGTAGTGGTGCATCTGGTGGTTGCATAACTACAACTCCCAGCATGCCCGTTGGCTGTCGGTGACTGCTGAGAGTTGTAGTTTTGCAACAGCTGAAGGCACACTGAGTTAAGTAGTAAACCAGTGTGTCTCCAGCTGTTGCATAACTACAATCCCCAGCATCCCCAGCCAATGTAGTATGCCTCCGGCTGTTGCATAACTACAAGACCCAGCATGCCCTTCCGCTGTCCGTACATGCTGGGGGTTGTAGCTTTTGCAACAGCTGAAGGCACACTGGTTGCAAAACACTGAGTTTGTTACCAAACTCGGTGTTTCACAACCTGTGTGTCTCCAGCTGTTGCAAAACTACAACTCCCAGCATGCACTGATAGACCGTACATGCTGGGAGTTGTAGTTTTGCAACAGCTGTATGTTTCCCCCCCCCAATGTGAATGTACAGGGTACACTCACATGGGCGGAGGATTACAGCAAGTATCCGGCTGCAAGTTTGAGCTGCGGCAAATTTTCTGTCGCAGCTCAAACTGCCAGCGAGAAACTACTGTGAACCCCCCGCCCATGTGACTGTACCCTAAAAACACTACACTACCACAAAATAAAATAAAAAGTAAAAAACACTACATATACACATACCCCTACACAGCCCCCCTCCCCTCCCCAATAAAAATGAAAAACGTCTGGTACATCACTGTTTCCAAAACGGAGCATCCAGCGGTTGCAAAACTACAACTCCCAGCATGCACTGATAGACCGTCCATGCTGGGAGTTGTAGTTTTGCAACAGCTGGATGTTCCCCCCTCCAATGTGAACGTACAGGGTACACTCACATGGGCGGAGGATTACAGTAAGTATCTGGCTGCAAGTTTGAGCTGCGTTAAATTTTCTGCCCCAGCTCAAACTGCCAGCGAGAAACTACTGTGAACCCCCGCCCATGCGACTGTACCCTAAAAACACTACACTACACTACCACACAATAAAATAAAAAGTAAAAAACACTACATATACACATATCCCTACACAGCCCCCCTCCCCTCCCCAATAAAAATGAAAAACGTCTGGTACGCCACTGTTTCCAGAACGGAGCCTCCAGCTGTTGCAAAACAACTACTCCCAGTATTGCCAGATAGCCACTGACTGTCCAGGCATGCTGGGAGTTTTACAACAGCTGGAGGCCCCCTGTTTGGGAATCACTGGCGTAGAATACCCCTATGTCCACCCCTATGCAATCCCTAATTTAGGCCTCAAATGCGCATGGTGCTCTCACTTTGGAGCCCTGTCGTATTTCCAGGCAACAGTTTAGGGCCACATATGGGGTATCGCCGTACTCGGGAGAAATTGGGCTTCAAATTTTCTGGGGTATTTTTTGCTATTACCCTTTTTAAAAATGTAAAATTTTTGGGAAAACAAGCATTTTAGGTAAAAAAAAAATTTTTTTTTTTACGTATACAAAAGTCATAAAACACCTGTGGGGTATAAAGGTTCACTTAACCCCTTGTTACGTTCCCCGAGGGGTCTAGTTTCCAAAATGGTATGCCATGTGTTTTTTTTTTTTTGCTGTCCTGGCACCATAGGGGCTTCCTAAATGCGGCATGCCCCCAGAGCAAAATTTGCTTTCAAAAAGCCAAACGTGACTCCTTCTCTTCTGAGACCTGTAGTGCGCCAGCAGAGCACTTTTCACCCCCATATGGGGTGTTTTCTGAATCGGGAGAAATTGGGCTTCAAATTTTGGGGGGTGTTTTCTGCTATTACCCTTTTTAAAAATGTAAAAATTTTGGGAAACCAAGCATTTTAGGTAAAAAAAAATAAAAAATTTTCACATATGCAAAAGTCGTGAAACACCTGTAGGGTATTAAGGTTCACATTACCCCTTGTTACGTTCCCCGAGGGGTCTAGTTTCCAAAATGGTATGCCATGTGTTTTTTTTTTGCTGTTCTGGCACCATAGGGGCTTCCTAAATGCGGCATGCTCCCAGAGCAAAATTTGCTTTCAAAAAGCCAAATGTGACTCCTTCTCTTCTGGGACCTGTAGTGCGCCAGCAGAGCACTTTTCACCCCCATATGGGGTGTTTTCTGAATCGGGAGAAATTGGGCTTCAAATTTTGGGGGGTGTTTTCTGCTATTACCCTTTTTAAAAATGTAAAAATTTTGGGAAACCAAGCATTTTAGGTAAAAAAAAATAAAAAATGTTCACATATGCAAAAGTCGAGAAACACCTGTAGGGTATTAAGGTTCACATTACCCCTTGTTACGTTCCCCGAGGGGTCTAGTTTCCAAAATGGTATGCCATGTGTTTTTTTTTTGCTGTTCTGGCACCATAGGGGCTTCCTAAATGCGACATGCCCCCAGAGCAAAATTTGCTTCAAAAAGCCAAATGTGACTCCTGCTCTTCTGAGACCTGTAGTGCGCCAGCAGAGCAATTTTCACCCCCATATGGGGTGTTTTCTGAATCGGGAGAAATTGGGCTTCAAATTTTGGGGGGTGTTTTCTGCTATTACCCTTTTTAAAAATGTAAAATTTTTGGGAAACCAAGCATTTTAGGTAAAAAATATATAATTTTTTTTACATATGCTAAAGTCGTGAAACACCTGTGGGGTATTAAGGTTCACTTTACCCCTTGTTACGTTCCCTGAGGAGTCTAGTTTCCAAAATGGTATGCCATGTGTGTTTTTTTGCTGTTCTGGCACCATAGGGGCTTCCTAAAGGTGACATGCCCCCCAAAAACCATTTGACGCTCCTTCCCTTCTGAGCCCTCTACTGCGCCCGCCGAACAATTAACATAGACATATGAGGTATGTGCTTACTCGAGAGAAATTGGGTTTCAAATACAAGTAAAAATTTTCTCCTTTTTACCCCTTTCAAAAATTCAAAAATTGGGTCTACAAGAAAATGTGAGTGTAAAAAATGAAGATTTTGAATTTTCTCTTTCACTTTGCTGCTATTCCTGTGAAACACCTAAAGGGTTAATACACTTATTGAATGTCATTTTGAATACTTTGGGGGGTGTAGTTTTTATAATGGGGTCTTTTATGGGGCATTTCTAATATGAAGGCCCTTCAAATCCACTTCAAACGTGAACTGGTCCATGAAAAATAGCGAGTTTGAAAATTTTGTGAAAAATGTCAAAATTGCTGCTGAACTTTGAAGCCCTCTGGTGTCTTCCAAAAGTAAAAACTCATAAATTTTATGATGCAGACATAAAGTAGACATATTGTATATGTGAACCCCAAAAAAATATATTTTGAATATCCATTTTCCTTACAAGCAGAGAGCTTCAAAGTTAGAAAAATGCAAAATTTTCATTTTTTTCATCAAATTTGGTGATTTTTCACCAAGAAAGGATGCAAGTTACCATAAAATTTTACCACTAAGTTAAAGTAGAATATGTCACGAAAAAACAATCTCGGAATCAGAATGATAACTAAAAGCATTCCAGAGTTATTAATGTTTAAAGTGACAGTGGTCAGAATTGCAAAAAACGCTCCGGTCCTTAAGGTAAAAAAGGGCTCGGTCCTTAAGGGGTTAAAAGGACCAAGTTGTCCACAGCTATTATAGTACAAGTAAACGAGAAACGTGGCTGAGGAATCCAAACATGGAAATGTGCCCTTGTGGGCAATGCTCCTTCTGCACTATTGTAACTTGGCAGAAGGAATTTACTAATCCCACGGACGGGAGAGTTTACCGTGTATGATTACATCAATGGCAAAAGTTTCGGGAATTGTATATGTGTGTGCATGTTCATGCCCTAAATTGTATGTAGGGAATAACCTGCAAGAATTCAGATGACACATTTTGAAACATCTGAGTGGCATAAGAAAGGGTGCGGATACACCTATAGCCCTCCATATTAGGGAAGTACATGGAAATGTATCTAAATCTAAACAATTTGAAATTCTGGGGTCTGAGGCAGATCAGCCTCGGACCAAGAGGTAATTTGGATAATATTGGATCTTCTAGTTGGGATCCTTAAGCCCTAAGGGACTAAATGAAGGGTTTAATTATTCGGCATTAATCTATATATGTTTGATTTGTGTTAGGGAATTTGCTACCAACCAAGCCCTACCTGTCCAAAGTCCTTTTCACGGATCATGTATTCTAATTTGGTAGAGAATCTATGAGTGATAGCCCTTGAGTCCCCTATGATTTAAAATATATGCGTCCCATAGGAAATCTAGATTCATTCCCCCTGAATTTTAAATGATCATAAATATGTAAGGTGTCCCAATATAAATGAATACATGATATCTAATGAATCCATAGTTGTACAGCGGTATATATCCTCAATTGTGAGCTCCGGTGTGGGACCTGGGATTAAAGCCAGGACGAGTGGGAAAGTCTAATTTTTGAAGTAATGAATTTAGTGTGTAAATGGGTATTAGCATGCATGCGTAGAGGCACTGCCGTAGATGGAGATCACGGCCGCTAGATATGTGTATATGCATGTGCTTAGTCTATCAATTTATTTACATATACCATGTGGCTAATAGCGTGCAAGCGCAGATGTCGGCGCATAACTGTTAACGCAGTGCCTTGAAGTTGGAGATTGCGGCCGTAAGGTAGGATTATGCGCATGCATGTGCCTGTCACTGTTTACATCTACCACGTATATTTGTTTTGATCACATGGGGATCATGTGCATCGGAGTTGGGAGTCGGCGCACAAGAGATCTGAAGGACCTGATGTGAACGGAAGTTTACATAGTAACATGTACTGATTGGACACCTAATGGACCAATTGTATTTGTTGAAATCAGGCACATGGAATGGATGGCGTGTGATGTCATCCAATAACACTCATGCAGATTGGCTGGGGATTGGCCGGTATTTGATAATGCGCTTTGATTGAGACAATATGTGCAAGATGGATGTTACGCCGAGCGCTCCGGGTCCCCGCTCCTCCCCGGAGCGCTCACAGCGTTCTCTTATTCACAGCGCCCCGGTCAGACCTGCCGACCGGGTGCGCTGCGATAATGTTCCCAGCCGGGATGCGATTCGCGATGCGGGACGCGCCCGCTCGCGATGCGCATCTCGATTCCCTTACCGGACCCATTCCCCGTCTGTGCTGTCCCGGCGCGCGCGGCCCCGCTCCTTAGGGCGCGCGCGTGCCGGGTCTTTGCGATTTAAAGGGCCGGTGCGCCACTGATTGGCACATCAGGTTTTAATCAGTTCCTTCACCTGTGCACTTCCCTACTTATACCTCACTTCCCCTGCACTCCCTCGCCGGATCTTGTTGCCATTGTGCCAGTGAAAGCGTTTCCTTGTGTGTTCCTAGCCTGTGTTCCAGACCTCCTGCCGTTGCCCCTGACTACGATCCTTGCTGCTTGCCCTGACCTTCTGCTACGTCCGACCTTGCTCTTGTCTTCTTCCTTGTACCGCGCTTATCTCAGCAGTCAGAGAGGTTGAGCCGTTGCCGGTGGATACGACCTGGTTGCCACCACCGCTGCAAGACCATCCCGCTTTGCGGCGGGCTCTGGTGAATACCAGTAGCAACTTAGAACCGGTCCACCGACACGGTCCACGTCAATCCCTCTCTGGCACAGAGGATCCACCTTCAGCCAGCCGTATCGTGACAATGGAGATCTAGTATTGGCTGGCAGATAGACAGTTACCGATTGGCATATGAATTAGTGATGTCAAAGTGATACCTTATAAAAAGGGGCCATTTGTGGCTGACACTCAATGCTGTCATTTGTTCTCCTTGATAAAGCTCCATGTAGTAACAAAACATGTCGGGTGTGACAGTACTACATTTTAATTGCAACCCTATTGCGTCTTGTGCTATTCAGTGATCACAATATGGAGTATATAATATGTTAGTGGCTGTTAGCAATATACACTGGCAATTCACACCTGCGGTGCACAGCAGGCTAGCGATTATTTATCCACAGTTCTTATACATGAGTGAAATACTTAATATTGATTAATTTACCACTGCGGTATTACACATAATAAGTGGAGGGAGACAGAATAACCACAGTTGACCAATAAGGGAGGGTTATAACACCCTGATCCAGAGTGCAATTTTTCATTTGGAAGGGAATTAGCAACCCCGGATATATATCCTCTTTTTGAGAGTGGCACAATAGTACAACTGGTTACCACAATTTCAGCGGGCGAAATACTTACCTGTTTCCTATTCCTCAGGTTGTGTTTTTAAGCATGTATTTTTTTCTCACTGGTTCACAATATTACTTATATTTAATAAAAGTTAAATTTTATAGTGAACACATGGATTAAAAGAAGTTTTGTTAACCCGTTGGGGATACATTTTTGTGTGGTTTTGACACCGCTACATGTGTTCTTGAGGTCTATTTATAGTAGGTTACCCGCCTCCTAGGACACGCGTGTTCCGGCTCTTTAATATTTAAGAGGCCAGCACAACAGTGATTGGTGCTAGTCTCTTTTGACCATATATAACCCCCACTTCCTTTAATCCTTGCAGGATCTTTATGTCTTTATTGCCTAAGAGAAAGCATTTACTTGTGTCTTGCCTTGCCATGTATATGACCCCTTGCTACGTAACCTGACCTTGCTCCCATGTCGCCTGCCTTCTGACCTCTTGCTACGTGACCTGACCTTGCTTCATTGCCGCCAGCCCAGACCTCCTGCCTGTCCTGACTTCATCTGTGCCTCATCCTTCTTGTGCCATGTTATACCTCCACTGCCTGTGGGGAAGAGTCGTATCAGGGTAGCGACCTGGGTGCCGCCTGCCAAAGCAAGTCCATCCCGCTTTGTGGTGGGCTCTGGTGAAAAGCAGTGGCACCTTAGACTCTGCTCTCTTGTACGGCTCACGTCATCATCCTCACAGGTCGGTGGATCCACCTCACCACAGCCGTAAGAGCAAAGTGTTCTACTCCCCTATTGAAGCTGTTACGCCGAGCGCTCCGGGTCCCTGCTCCTCCCCGGAGCGCTCGCGGTGTTCTCCTCTCTGCAGCGCCCCTGTCAGACCCGCTGACCGGGAGCGCTGCACTGACACTCACGACGGGGATGCGATTCGCATAGCGGGACGCGCTCACTCGCGAATCGCATCCCAAGCCACTTACCTGTCCCGGTCCCCGGCTGTCATGTTCTGGCGCGCGCAGCTCCGCTCTCTAGGGCGCGCGTGCGCCAGCTCTCTAAGATTTAAAGGGCCAGTGCACCAATGATTGGTGCCTGGTCCAATCAGTCTAATTAGCCTCCACCTGCTCCCTGCTCATATAACCTCACTTCCCCTTCACTGCTTTGCCGGATCTTGTTGCCCCTTGTGCCAGAGAAAGCGTTTAGTGTATGTCCCAAGCCTGTGTTCCAGACATTCTGCTGTTGCCCCTGACTACGACCCTTGCTGCCTGCCCTGACCTTCTGCTACGTCCGACCTTGCTCTTGCCTTGTCCTTTTGTACCGCGCCTGTCTCAGCAGTCAGAGAGGTTGAGCCATTACCGCTGGATACGACCTGGTTGCTACCGCCGCAGCAAGACCATCCCGCTTTGCGGCGGGCTCTGGTGAATACCAGTAGCAACTTAGAACCGGTCCACCGGTACGGTCCACGCCAATCCCTCTCTGACACAGAGGATCCACATCCCGCCTGCCGAATCCTAACAGAAGCTCTCTGTAGCCCAGAAATAGCCATTTTTAATAGCGATTCGCTGCAAATAAATTTGGACCGAACCAAATTTTGGGGGAAAATTCAGCGAATCAGCCAAATAGAATTTTCCAAAAATTCGCTCATCTCTAGTAAGTATGGCTTTGTTAACATTGTACCTTTTGGATAATGTGAACAGACCCCTTCTGGCAGTGTCTGTCCAACAGGAAGCCTCCAGCTGTTCACACCATGTTTTATCAATGCATAATTCTATGGGGTGCTCAACTTGTTAAGAATATAGTATCAGAATATAGTAACATCAAACAAGTGCAAAGAAATCAGATGCAGCACTCACCACAATATCCTATCTTCTTTTATTTCATTTGTTTAGCCGAAATGAAGACACAGCAGGGAAACATAAAGGGACTTTTTAAAAAGGTATTTTTAAAACCTTTTAAAAAGTTTTTGTTACACTTTTTTGATTATTTGAAATATTTTACAGATCAATGCAGAACATAGGCAGGCTGTATCAATAGCTCAGTCCCAGGAAACACAAAGGCCTAGCAAAGGCTTGGGGCCCCCATGATAATGGAATCACGTTGTGGGGAAACGATCAGAACAATTGCACAAAGGCTGATGAAATACTGCTATACTGCTGTCAGCTTTGACAATGGAATTTAAACAGTTGATAGCCACCATCAGAGATGACTAAAAGGGAGCTGCTGTTTTTTGCTTTTTTTATTTATTTATTTTTTTATAAAGAAACATTTCATTACAGAGTTGAAGTTTAATCATCCACAAGGTGAACTTTTCAAAGTACGGCTCCAAAATCCCTGTTTCCTGTTAAATTTGGTATTCACTTTTTCCCCTCTCAAAAATTTTTTCCACGGTATTTGCTAATGTTTAAATCCACAACATTTTGTCAAAGCCTTAGTAAATATGTAGGGATTTTTTTTTTTTAAATGTCGGGGGACACGACCCCTTTTCGACAGCCATAAACCCTTTTCCTGGTGACCACGCCCCTTTTTCGGGTTTTCTGAGTAAAATGGAGAATTGGACAGATTTTTATTTTGACACAGACTCTGGTGCAGACTCAACTTGTGGCGCAATACGACACATTTTGGTGAACAACACAACAAAACACAGGTTTATAATAATTAATCAGGGCCAATGTGTTTTCAATCCAATTTTTATATTCCTATAATGTTCCTGTATTCGTGTTTTTAATTTGCAAGTTGTCTGTTTTCCTATGTATCTTAAACCACATGGACTATTAACAATGTAGACTAAATTTTTTTGTACAAAGAAGGATGTAACATATGTGTCTTACTGTTACAAACTTCCACCACAAGGGCTTGGCTGTTACAGGCAGGGCTGCCATCAGAAATTTTGGGGCCCCTTACACAAGTCAAGGCCTGGGCCCCCTTCAACCCCTCCCCGCCCCCAGGTAATTTTTAGATTGCATACACTTACCAAAGCTGTGCCATAGCACAGAATTGATCAGTGTTATCGGTGCTACCTTACTACAGGCTGTTGAAGCTTTCTGCACTAATGGAGCACAGATCAGACGAGCCGGAGGCAGATAGGCACCCTCTGCTGAGCTGATCGGGACACCACAATTTTGCCGTTGTCCTGATCAGTTCCTCTGGGCTATCTGGCAACCTATTTTCATACTTTTAGATGCTGCAATGAACTTTGATTGTGGCATCTAATGTGGTTAACCTCTTAAGGACCCATGACGTATGCATACGTCATCACACCCTGGGTCTTAAGGACCCATGACGTATGCATACGTCATGGTCTTTTCCTGGTCTCCACCGCTCACCCGGCGGAGATCGGAAGCGGATCCCTGCTGAAATCCTTCAGCAGGGATTCAGGGCAAACGCCTAGGGGGGCCATGTAGACCCGACCGCCCGGTAATTTCGCATGATCCCGGCTGTCACAGACAGCCAGGACCATGCTAAAGCATAGGAGCGAGGTGGCAAGCCAGCCACCTCT
The DNA here is from genome assembly GCF_029499605.1 of Hyla sarda. Classification (NCBI taxonomy): domain Eukaryota; kingdom Metazoa; phylum Chordata; class Amphibia; order Anura; family Hylidae; genus Hyla; species Hyla sarda. The sequence goes on along the minus strand of NC_079196.1, from coordinate 158,276,349 downwards.
TCCGATCCCCTGCGATCCGTCGGTTAACTAACCGACCAGTCGCAAGGGGGGGGGGGGGGGGCGGTTACTTCCTCCCGTCCTGCCTGGCCCCTGGAAGTCCGGAGAGGAAGAGAGGAAGACCGAAGGACCGGAGGACGCGGGAGTGCTGGGGACCGGCCCCGGTACTTACCTCGTCCCTGAAGACCCGGATCCTGGCGAGGAAGATGGCGGCGGCGGCGACAGGTGAGTGGATCTTCAGCCGCGGTCGGGCCCTTTACAGCAATGCACGTCGCCGTAAAGCGACATGCATTGCTGTATTGGGACCCTGTATACAACTCCCAGCATGCCCAGACAGCCCTTGACATCTGGGCATGCTGGGATTTGTAGTTTTGCAACATCTGGAGGTCCACAGTTTGGAGACCACTGTGCCCTTCCAGATGTTGCAAAACTATACATCCTCAGCATGCCCTTACTGTCCAGGCATGCTGGGAGTTGTAGTTCTGTAACATCTGGCCCTTCAGATGTTGCAGAACTACAACTCCCAGCATGCCTGGACAGTTTTGGCATACTGGGAGTTGTAGTTTTGCAAAATCTGGAAGGGCACAGATTGGGAACCACTGTATTAGTGGTCTGCAAACTGTAGTCCTCCAGATGTTGCAAACTACAACTCCAAGCATGCTGGGAGTTGTAGTTCAGCAACATCTGGCTCTAAAGATGTTGCCGATCTACTACTCCCAGCATGCCTGAGAATGTTTGGGAGTTGTGGTTTTGCAACAACAGGAGGCACACTGGTTGGGAAACATTGTCTGTTTCCTAACTCAGTGTTTCCCAACCCGTGTGCCTCCAGCTGTTGCAAAACTATAACTACCAGCATGCACTGATAGACTGTGCATGCTGGGAGTTGTAGTTTTGCAACAGCTGGAGCCCCCCCCCCCTGTGAATGTACAGGGTACATTAACATGGGCAGGGGCTTACAGTGAGTATCAGGCTGCAAGTTTGCGATGCAGCAAATTTTGCGCGGCAGCTCAAACTCGCAATCGCTGTAACCCCCCCTGCCCGTGTGACTGTACCCTAAAAACACTACACTAACACAAAATAAAATAAAAAGTAAAAAAACACTACATATACACATACCCCTACACAGCCCCCCTCCCCAATAAAAATGAAAAACTTCTGGTACGCCACTGTTTTCAAAATGGAGCCTCCAGCTGTTGCAAAACAACAACTCCCAGTATTGCCGGACAGCCATCGACTGTCCAAGCATGCTGGGTGTTTTGCAACAGCTGAAGGCACCCTGTTTGGGAATCACTGGCGTAGAATACCCCTATGTCCACCCCTATGCAAATCCCTAATTCAGGCCTCAAATGCGCATGGTGCTCTCACTTTGGACCCCTGTCGTATTTCAAGGCAACAGTTTAGGGTCACATATGGGGTATCGCCGTACTCGGGAGAAATTGTGTAACAAATTTTGGGGGGCTTTTTCTCCTTTCACCCCTTATGAAAAGGTGAAGTTGGGGTCTACACCAGCATGTTAGTGTAAAAAAATAAATTTTTTACACTAACATGCTGGTGTTGCCCTATACTTTTCATTTTGACAAGAGGTAAAAGGGAAAAAAAAAGCCCCCCAAAATTTGTAATGCAATTTCTCCCGACTACGGAGATACCCCATATGTGGGCACAAAGTGCTCTGGGGGCGCACAAGGCCCAGAAGGGAGAGTGCACCATGTACATTTGAGGTGATTTGTACAGGGGTGGCTGATTGGTACAGCGGTTTTGACAAACGCAAAAAAAAAAAAACCCCACATGTGACCCCATTTCGGAAACTACACCCCTCACGGAATGTAATGAGGGGTGCAGTGAGAATTTACACCCCACTGGTGTCTGACAGATCTTTGGAACAGTGGGCTGCACAAATTAAAAATGTTGTACAGCCCACTGTTCCAAAGATCTGACAGACACCAGTGGGGGGTAAATGCTCACTGTACCCCTTGTTACGTTCCTCAAGGGGTCTAGTTTCCAAAATGGTATGCCATGTGGGGGTTATTTCGCTGTTCTGGCACCATAGGGGCTTCCTAAATGCGACATGCCCCCCGAGCAAAATTTGCTATGAAAAAGCCAAATATGATTCCTTCTCTTCTGAGCATTGTAGTTCGCCCGTAGTGCTCTTCAGGTCAACTTATGGGGTACCTCCATACTCAGAAGAGATGGGGTTACAAATTTTGGGGGGTATTTTCTGCTATTAACCCTTGCAAAAATGTGAAATTTGGGGGGGAAACACACATTTTAGTGAAATTTTTTTTTTTTTTACGCATGCAAAAGTCGTGAAACCCCTGTGGGGTATTAAGGCTCACTTTATTCCTTGTTACGTTCCTCAAGGGGTCTAGTTTCTAAAATGGTATGGCATGTGGGTATTTTTTGCTGTCCTGGCACCATAGGGGCTTCCTAAATGCGACATGCCCCCGAGCAAAATTTGCTCTCAAAAAGCCAAATATGACTCCTTCTCTTCTGAGCATTGTAGTTCGCCCGTAGTGCGCTTCAGGTCAACTTATGGGGTACCTCCATACTCAGAAGAGATGGGGTTACAAATTTTGGGGGGTATTTCTGCAATTAACCCTTGCAAAAATGTGAAATTTGGGGGGAAACACATTTATTGAAATTTTTTTTAAATTTTTTTACATTTGCAAAAGTCGTGAAACACCTGTGGGGTATTAAGGCTCACTTTATTCCTTGTTACATTCCTCAAGCGGTATAGTTTCCAAAATGGTATGCCATGTGGGCTTTTTTTCCTGTTCTGGCACCATAGGTGCTTCCTAAATGCAACATGCCCCCCAAAAACCATTTCAGAAAAAGGTACGCTCCAAAATCCCCTTGTCGCTCCTTCCCTTCTGAGCCCTCTACTGCGCCCGCCGAACACTTTACATAGACATATGAGGTATGTGCTTACTCGAGAGCAATTGGGCTACAAATATAAGTATACATTTTCTACTTTTACCCCTTGTAAAAATTCAAAAATTGGGTCTACAAGAACATGCGAGTGTAAAAAATGAAGATTGTGAATTTTCTCCTTCACTTTGCTGCTATTCCTGTGAAACACCTAAAGGGTTAAAATGCTGACTGAATGTCATTTTGAATACTTTGGGGGGTGCAGTTTTTATAATGGGGTCATTTGTGGGGTATTTCTAAGATGAAGACCCTTCAAATTCACTTCAAACCTGAACTGGTCCCTGAAAAATTGTGATTTTGGAAATTTTGTGAAAAATTGGAAAATTGCTGCTGAACTTTGAAGCCCTCTGGTGTCTTCCAAAAGTAAAAACTCGTCAATTTTATGATGCAAATATAAAGTAGATATATTGTATATGTGAATAAAAAAAAATAATATTTGGAATATCCATTTTCCTTACAAGCAGAGAGCTTCAAAGTTAGAAAAATGCAAAATTGTCAAATTTTTCATCAAATTTTGGGATTTTTCACCGAGAAAGGATGCAAGTTACCAAAAATTTTTACCACTAAGTTAAAGTAGAATATGTCACGAAAAAACAATCTCGGAGTTATTAATGTTTAAATTGACAGTGGTCAGATGTGCAAAAAATGGCCGGGTCCTAAGGTGTAAAATGGCTGGGTCCTTAAGGGGTTAATGCTGGACATCACCCTGATTGGTGAACTCTGGCATTAGCCACATGTCCCAGCTCTGGTGATAGCTGGCGGAACCAACCGGTTATGAAGCATAGAACTGGAGGGGGGACAGGACATACATTTACACCCTGCATCCTTAACCCCTTAAGGACCAGGCCATTTTACACCTTAGGACCAGAGCGTTTTTTGCACATCTGACCACTGTCACTTTAAACATTAATAACTCTGGAATGCTTTTAGTTATCATTCTGATTCCGAGATAGTTTTTTCGTGACATATTCTACTTTAACATAGTGGTAAAATTTTGTGGTAACTTGCATCCTTTCTTGGTGAAAAATCCCAAAATTTGATGACAAATTAGAAAATTTTGCATTTTTCTAACTTTGAAGCTTTCTGCTTGTAAGGAAAATGGATATTCAAAATAAAAAAAATTTTATTCACATTTCCAATATGTCTACTTTATGTTTGCATCATAAAATTGATGTGTTTTTACTTTTGGAAGACACCAGAGGGCTTCAATGCTCAGCAGCAATTTTTAAATTTTTCACAAAATTTTGAAACTCGCTTTTTTTCAGGGACCAGTTCAGGTTTGAAGTGGATTTGAAGGGTCTTCATATTAGAAATACCCCACAAATGACCCCATTATAAAAACTACACCCCCCAAAGTATTCAAAATGACAATCAGTAAGTGTTTTAACCCTTTAGGTGTTTCACAGGAATAGCAGCAAAGTGAAGGAGAAAATTCACAATCTTCATTTTTTACACTCGCATGTTCTTGTAAACCCAATTTTTTTATTTTTATAATGGGTAAAAGGAGAAAATGTATACTTATATTTGTAGCCCAATTTCTCTCGAGTAAGGACATACCTCATATGTCTATGTAAATTGTTCGGCGGGCGCAGTAGAGGGCTCAGACGCGAAGGAGCGACAAGGGGATTTTGGAGAGTACATTTTTCAGAAATGGTTTTTGGGGGGCATGTTGCATGTAGGAAGCCCCTATGGTGCCAGAACAGCAAAAAAAAAAAAAAAAACACATGGCATACCATTTTGGAAACTAGACCCCTTGAGGAATGTAACAAGGAATAAAGTGAGCCTTAATACCCCACAGGGGTTTCACGACTTTTGCATATGTAAAAAAAATATAATAAATTTTTCACTAAAATGTGTGTTTCCCCCAAATTTCACATTTTTGCAAGGGTTAATAGCAGAAAATACCCCCCAAAATTTGTAACCCCATCTCTTCTGAGTATGGAGGTACCCCATAAGTTGACCTGAAGTGCACTACGGGCGAACTACAATGCTCAGAAGAGGAGGAGCACCATTGAGCTTTTGGAAAGAGAATTCGTTTGGAATGGTAGTCAGGGGCCATGTGCATTTACAAAGCCCCCCGTGGTGCGAGAACAGTGGACCCCCCCCCCACAGGTGACCCTATTTTGGAAACTACACCCCTCACAAAATGTAATAAGTGGTGCAGTGAGCATTTACACCCCACTGGCGTTTGACAGATCTTTGGAACAGTGGGCTGTGCAAATGGAAAATTAAATTTTTCATTTTCACGGATTACTGTTCCAAAAATCTGTCAGACACCTGTGGGGCGTAAATAATCACTGTACCCCTTATTACATTACATGAGGGGTGTTGTTTCCAAAATGGGGTCACATATGGGGGGGATCCATTGTTCTGGTACCATGGGGGCTTTGTAAACACAAGTGGCCCAAAGTGGACAAATTTTCTCTTCAAAATCCCAAAGGCGCTCCTTCTCTTCTTAGCATTGTAGTGCACCCATAGAGCACTTTACATCCACATATGGGGTATGTTCTTACTCAGAAGAAATGGGGTTACAAATTTTGAGGGGATTTTTTTAAATTTCACATGTGAAAATGAAAAATTTAGGGTGACACCAGCATTTTAGTGAAATTTTTTTTTTTCCATTTTCCCATCCAACTTTAATGAAAATTTGTCACACCTGTGGGGTGTTCAGGCTCACTATACCCCTTGTTACGTTCCGTGAGGGGTGTAGTTTCCAAAATGGGGTCACATGTGGGTATTTATTTTTTTGGGTTTATGTCAGAACCGCTGTAAAATCAGTCACCCCTGTGCAAATCACCAATTTAGGCCTCAAATGTACATGGTGCACTCTCACTCCTGAGCCTTGTTGTACGTCCGCAGAGCATTTTACGCCCACATATGGGGTATTTCTGTGCTCAGAAGAAATTGCGTTACAAATTTTGGGGGTCTTTTTTTCCTTTTACCTCCCGTGAAAATAAAAAGTAAAGGACAACACCAGCATGTTAGTGTAAAAAATTTTTTTTTTTACACTAACAGGCTGGTGTAGACCCCAACTTTTCTTTTTCATAAGGGGTAAAAGGAAAAAAAAGCCCCGAAAATTAATAGTGAAATTTCTCCCGAGTACGGAAATACCCCATATGTGGCCCTAAACTGTTTCCTTGAAATACGACAGGGCTCTGAAGTGAGAGAGCGCCATGCACATTTGAGGACTAAATTAGGGATTGCACAGGGGTGGACATAGGGGTATTCTACGCCAGTGATTCCCAAACAGGGTTCCCTTCAGCTGTTGCTAAACTCCCAGCATGCCTGGACAGTCAGTGGCTGTCCGGAAATGTTGTGAGTTGTTGTTTTGCAACAGCTAGAGGCTCTGTTTTGGAAACACTGCTGTACAATACGTTTTTTATTTTTATTGGGGGGACAGTGTAAAGGGGTGTATATGTAGTGTTTTACCCTTTATTATGTGTTAGTGTAGTGTGTTTAGGGTACATTCACACTGGCGGAGGTTTACAGTGAATTTACCGCTAGGAGTTTGCGCTGAGGCGAAAAATTTGCCGCAGCTCATACTTGAAGCAGAAAACTTACTGTAAACCCGCCAGTGTGCCTCCAGCTGTTGCAAAACTTCAACTCCCAGCATGTACTGATCGCCGAAAGGCATGCTGGGAGATGTAGTTATGCAACAGCTGGAGGTACGCAACTACAACTTCCAGCATGCAGAGACAGCTGTTTGCTGTTTAGGCATGCTGGGAGTTGCAGTTTTGCAACATTTGGAGAGCTATAGTTAAGAGACCACTGCACAGTGGTCTCCAAACTGTGGACCTCCAGATGTTGCAAAACTACAATTCCCAGCATGCCCAGAAAGCAAACTGCTGTGTGGGCATGCTGGGAGTTGTAGTTTTTCAAGATCTGGAGGTGCACAGTATAGAGATCACTGTGCAGTGGTCTCAAACTGTAGACCTCCAGCTGTTGCAAAACTGCAACTCCCAGCAAGCCTAAACAGCTCTCTGGGCATGCTGGGAGTTGTAGTTTTGCAACATCTGGAGGGTTACAGGTTAGACTGTAGCCCTCCAGATGTTGCTAAGTAACTCACCGGCTTCCGTCGGATGCAGGGAGCTGCGTCGCCGTCCTCTTCTTCCGCCGATCGTCGCCCGCTGCCGCCGCCAAGGGGTAAGTGGATCTTCGGCGCCGGTTCCTGTCGGTTTCCCCGTCCTGCCCCGCCTATTGTGGGTGGGCAGAACGGGGACACCGAAAGTAAACCCCTCTGCCCCCAATCTGCTATTGGTGGTCGCGTCTAGACCACCAATAGCAGAGATAGGAGGGGTGGCACCTCTGCCACCTCACTCCTATCGCTACAGGGGGATCGTGGGTGTCTAGGACATCCGCGATCCCCTTTATTTTCCGGGTCACTATAGACCCATATGACCCGGAATAGCCGCAAATCGCAAGTGTGAATTCACTTGCGATTTGCGGCGATCGCCTACATGGGGGGGGGTCTGATGACCCCCCTGGGTATTTGCGCGCGGTGCCTGCTGATAGATATCAACAGTCACCCCCGCCCATATTGGTATATATTGTGTATGAGTATATAGAGGCTGTGTACGCATATGGGGCTGTGTATGTGTATTTCCTTAACCCCTTAAGGACCAAGGGCGTACAGGTACGCCCTTGGTCCTTAAGTACCAGGGAGCAAAGGCGTACCTGTACGCCCTTGGTCCTTAAGGGGTTAAGGAAATACACATACACAGCCCCATATGCGTACACAGCCTCTATATACTCATACACAATATATACCAATACACACATACAGTCATGGCCGCAAATGTTGGTACCCGTGAAATTTTTCAAGAAAATTAAGTATTTCTCACAGAAAAGGATTGCAGTAACACATGTTTTGCTATACACATTTATTCCCTTTGTGTGTATTGGAACTAAACCAAAAAGGGAGGAAAAAAAGAAAATTGCTCCAAAAAATGGTCTGGACAAAATTATTGGTACCCTTTCAAAATTGTGGACAAATAAGATTGTTTCAAGCATGTGATGCTCCTTTAAACTCGCCTGGGGCAAGTAGCACGTGTGAGCAATATAAAAAGCAGACCTGAAAGCAGATAAAAAAGGAAAGCAGTTCACTTAGTCTTTGCATTGTGTGTCTGTATGTGCCACACTTAGCATGGACAACAGAAAGAGGAGAAGAGAACTGTCTGAGGACTTGAGAACCAAAACTGTGGAAAAATATCAACAATCTCAAGGTTACAAGTCCATCTCCAGAGATCTAGATTTGCCTTTATCTACAGTGCGCAACATTATCAAGAAGTTTGCAACCCATGGCACTGTAGCTAATCTCCCTGGGCATGGATGGAAGAGAAAAATTGATTAACCCCTTCCCGCTATAGGACGTATGCATACGTCCAATCATCCGACACGTTCGCGCAATTTGACGTATGCATACGTCATAGCGATCTCCTGTACTGCCACGGGCAGCGCAGGAGATCGGCGACGGGAACCGGCTGTCAATCACAGCTGGAGTCCCGCCGCAGCTGCCGGAGCCGCGATCGCGCCAGTCCCGGCAGTATTAACCCCATAAATGCCGTGATCCTGATCAATGCATCTATGGTGTTGACAGGGGGAGTGCTCTCCCCTTGTTCTCCAGTGGCGGCACCGCGATACAATTGTGGGTCGCCGTTGGTTGATATGGCAGCAGGAGGTCAGATCATGACCTCCTGTATGCCTGCTACGGAAGCCTGTGAAATCCAGCCAGAGGCTGGATCGCACAGGCTGTAGTGTCTGCAGCTCATCAGGTTATACTGTGCTGCAGTACAAATGTATTGCAGCATAGAATTACCTGTAAAAAGTGTAAAAAATAGAACAAATAGTTCTTCAATAAAAGTATGAAGTGTAAAAAAAAAAAAAAAAATGCCCCTTTCCCAATAAAAGCCCTGTTTTATCACCAAAAATGATCAAAAACACAAATCATATACACAATAGGTATTAACACATCCATAATGACGTGTACTATAAAATTATAATGTAAATTATCCCGCACGGTGAACGCCGTAAAAAAAAAAAAACATACAAAAAAACGCAAAATTCACCAATTTTGGTACAAATAGCGGAATAAAAAAGATCAAAAGGTAGTGCACAGCACAAAAATGATACCAATAAAAAGTACAGCTCATTCCGCAAAAAATAAGCCCTTACTCAATGATGTCGGACAAAAAATAAAAAAGTTACGGCTGTTGGAAAATGAATGGCAGAAAAAGAATTTTGCTCAGAAAAGGAAAAAGAACATAAAAAGCTATATAAAATGGGTATCGTCATAATCGTACTGAACCACAGAATAAATATAACATCACTTTTACCGCACAGTGTACATCATAAAAAATTTTTATAAAAAAATGCCAGAAATTTTCCAGTTTTTCATAATATTTTGACGTTTTTCACAAAAAATGCTTCATGTGTCAACAAAAAGGCACCAGTTCTATAAAGTACAATATGTCACGAAAAAACAATCTCAGAATCTATCAATTCTAAAGTTATTACCATTTAAAGAGATACAGGTCAAATAAAAAAAATAAAAAAATAAAAAAAAGAGCCTGGTCATAGAGATAAAAAATGGGTCGGTCCTTAAGGGGTTAAAGGTGTCAACGCAGGATAGTCCGGATGGTGGATAAGCAGCCCTAAACAAGTTCCAAAGATATTCAAGCTGTCCTGCTCAGGGAGCATCAGTGTCAGCGTGAACTATCTGTCGACATTTAAATGAAATGAAACGCTATGGCAGGAGACCCAGGAGGACCCCACTGCTGACACAGAGACATAAAAAAGCAAGACTGCATTTTGCCAAAATGAACTTGAGTAAGCCAAAATCCTGCTGGGAAAACGCCTTGTGGACAGATGAGACCAAGATAGAGCTTTTTGGTAAAGTACCGTATTTTTCGCCATATAAGACGCTCCGGCATATAAGACGCACCCAATTTTAAAGGAGGAAAATCTAGAAAAAAAAGATTCTGAACCAAATACTGTAGTAAAATATTTTATATCAGTATAGTTCCCTCACAATAGTTGGCAGTATAGTTCCCCCACAATAGTTGGCAGTATAGTTTCCCCACAATGGTAGGCAGCTCCTCCCCCCTCCCCCCCACAATGGTTGGCAGTATAGCTCCCCCACAATAGTTGGCAGTATAGTTCCCCCACAATCGTAGGCAGCTCCCCCCCCCCCCCAATGGTTGGCAGTACAGTTCCCCCACAGTGGTTGGCAGTATATTTCCCCCACAGTGGTTGGCAGTATATTTCCCCCACAATGGTTGGCAGTATAGTTCCCCCACAATGGTTGGCAGTATAGTTCCCCCACAATGGTTGGCAGTATAGTTCCCCCACAATGGTAGGCACTGGCAGTTCCCCCCCACAATAGTTGGCAGTATAGTTCCCCCACAATGGTAGGCAGCTCCCCCCCAATGGTTGGCAGTATAGTTCCCCCACAGTGGTTGGCAGTATATTTCCCCCACAATGGTTGGCAGTATAGTTCCCCCACAATGGTTGGCAGTATAGTTCCCCCACAATGGTAGGCAGCTCCTCCCCCCCCCCCAATAGTTGGCAGTATAGTTCCCCACAATGGTAGGCAGCTCCCCCCCCCCCCCCCCACAGACATACAGCTTCCAGCCATATACAGTGTACAGCTGGAGGCTGTATGTCTGTACTGCTGCCCCCACAGTGATCCGGTCACCGCTTCTCTGGCCCGGTGTCACAATCTACTGCTATGGCCCATGGACCATAGCAGTAGGTGCCGGGACCGGAGGAGCGGTGACTGGAACACTGAAGATTACGCACCGCCGGTCACTCACCAGGCCCCGGTCGGCGCGCGTCTTCCTCCGGTCCTCCGGCGCCTCTATGGTTGTACGCACGTCGGGACGTCACTGACGTCCCGTGCGTACAACCATAGAGAGGCGGAGGATCGCAGGAAGACCGCAGGAGGACCGGAGGAGGACGCGCATTGGCCAGGGGAATGGTAAGTGACCCGAGGACATCCTTATGTCCCGAAAAGATTTTTCGGGACATAGGGATGTCCGGCATAGGAATACCTATGATTTTATCTGCCCGGGCCGGCTCCTGTGTGCAGCTGCAGGCGGGGGGCCGGCAGAGCAGGTAAAAACTAATACTGTACAGTATATTAAAAACCAGGGGGCCTCCAGCTGTTGTGAAACTACAACTACCAGCATGCCTAGACAGCCTTTGCCGGTCCGGGCATGCTGGGAGTTGTAATTTCAGAACAGCTGGAGGCACCCTGGTTTTTAGTATACAGTTATTAGTAATTCACCTGCCCGGCGCCCAGAACTGTATGTTCCAGGCGTAGGGCAATAAACATAGCCGGTGTGAGGGGAAAAATTCACCGGCGGTCATGAGGCTGCTGCGGGCGGGGAGCGGGTAGTCAGCGCTGGACCGCACCGCCGCAGCCTCTGTACTTACAGCTGACTTCCCGCTCTCGCCTGCAGCAGCCTCGGGCGTATATTCGCCGTATAAGACGCACCAACTTTCCCCCCCACGTTTTGGGGAAGAAAAAGTGCGTCTTATACGGCGAAAAATACGGTACATCATTCTACTATTTACCAAAAACGGAATGAGGCCTACAAAGAAAAGAACACAGTACCTACAGTGAAATATGGTGGAGGTTCAATGATGTTTTGGGGTTGTTTTGTTGCCTCTGGCACTGGGGGCCTTGAATGTGTACAAGGCATCATGGAATCTGAGGATTACCAACAGATCTTGGGTCGCACTGTACAGCCCAGTGTCAGAAAGATGGGTTTGCATCAGAGATCTCGGGTCTTACAGCAGGACAATGGGGGACATGTATTAAAGAATTTACACCGTTTTTGTGTGTAAATTCTTGCGCAAAATTTAGCGCAAGCTGTTTTTTGCGTCTCTTTTTTTGCGTTCATTCTGATAGAGCATTTCCTCCTGATGTTGCAATATGGGGTACCTTGGAGTGACATCTATAGTATGCAAGGATTTAATAACTGCGTACTTTTCCGCAAGTACCTTTTTTTGAACGCAAATATAAGCCATCTTGGACTGCACTTAGCGAGATGCTCTAAATCATCTATGTCATTTTTCAGAGCGGATTGTGGAGATTACTCTGCTTCTGCCACCCTTCAGATTATCTCTGTGATACTTATGGACACTTGTGATCACCCGTTCACCCGCAGTCTAACCTGATACAGTGCGGGTGAAATACTTCCCGACACAGATCAGACTTCACACTGTGTAAAATTCAAACTTCCCACTCTTCTTGATGAGTGCAGGAGATTCCACCTGTGTAATGTAACTACGGTGACCACAGCTAAGAATATACCACTGTAATGTGCAGGGAGGGAGAAGGAGGTACAGCTGTGTGTATGTAGCAGAGCTGAGTATGTTGTGTGTGTGTGTGAATGTAGCAGAGCTGAGTATGTTGTGTGTGTGTGTGAATGTAGCAGTGCTGAGTATGTTGTGTGTGTGTGAATGTAGCAGTGCTGAGTATGTTGTGTGTGTGTGTGTGTGTGTGAATGTAGCAGAGCTGAGTATGTTGGGTGTGTGAATGTAGCAGACCTGAGTATGTTGTATGTGTGAATGTAGCAGAGCTGAGTATCTTGTGTGTGTGTGTGTGTGTGTGTGTGTGTGTGTGTGTGTGAGAATGTAGTAGGGCTGAGTATCTTGTGGTGAATGTAGCAGAGCTGAGTATGTTGTGTGTGTGAGAATGTAGCAGAGCTGAGTATGTTGTGTATGTGAGAATGTAGCAGAGCTGAGAATGTTGTGTGTGTGAGTGAATGTAGCAGAGCTGAGTATGTTGCATGTGTGAATGTAGCAGAGCTGAGTATGTTGCGTGTGTGAATGTAGCAGAGCTGAGTATGTGAATGTAGCAGAGCTGAGTAGGTTGTGTGTGTATGTAGCAAAGCTGAGTATGTTGTGTGTGTGTATGTAGCAGGGGTGAGTGTGTTATGTGTGTATGCAGCAGAGGTGTGTGTGTGTGTGTGTGTGTGTGTGTGTGTAGCAAAATTGAGTGGGTGAATGTGTGTATGTAGCAGAGCTGAGTGTGATCAGGTGTATGTAGCAGAGCTGAGTGTGTGCATGGTCAAGTTTACATATAATCATATGCATACCCATGTCGCACACTAATTTCTGCTACCAGAGTGCCTCCAGCTTTTGCAAAACTACAACTCCCAGCATGCCAAGTTTTGCAACACTTGGTAAACACAGATATAGAGGTAAGGGGACAGATTGTTCAGCAAAATTACATATTTTTTAAACCCAGACATTCTGGGGGAGATTCACAAAAACTACTGTAATTTCTGTTCCAGCGATATTATTCACACCTTTATTTTTTTCTCCTCACATTTCACAGGTCTCTTTTGCTGCTTTTAAAATATGCGAAAATTCATTTATGGACCACTTTTTTTTGTGCCAAAATTGTCGATTTTTGCACCAACTTTTACATCTAAGAAAATTCTGATCGAAACATCTCACAAAATATTCCATGGTTACTAGTGCCCAGACAAGCGATAACTGTATAAATAAAACATTTCTGAGCTTAAATGTGATTGCAGGTGCAATATATATATATATATATATATATATATATATATATATATATATATATATAGTGACGATCCGTCTTGGGGGATTAGCTCTGGGATCGTCCTGGACCACGTCACAGGATGCGTTTCTTCTCAATAAACCAGCAAACAAACGCTTATAATGCAAATCTGGCACCTTGCCAGTTTTATTAGACAGGTTGCAGGGAAAGAAATAAACAAAAAGCAGGAACAAAACAAAATCCTAGACCGTCTGGTCACTGACTAAACAGATCAGCTTGTCCTGACTAACAACCGCTGAGCTTCCCTCAGCCGGTTAAACATATGTCCCCTGCAACCTTCTACTCACAATGTCACTCTCTTTGAGTCCCTCATAGCTCGGGCTGTGTACTCCTCAGCAGCCTCTGTCTCTTCCCTACAGCCCACATGCTGTCTCCTAGGAAGAGCCCCAACTATTCTGTTTCTTTTCCTTTTAAACACACACTTTCCCTTCCTGATACCTCATTAATCAGGCCACAGGTGGAGCATTCTGCAGAGATAGCAAGGGAAATACACCCTTTCCTTGCCACACTGCCACAATATATATATATATATATATATATTTTTTTTTTTTATATAAAATTTTTCAATAATAATTTTTTATTATAATTACTTACATAACACCTCCGCCCCCACCCCCCCCCCCCCAAAAAAAAAACAAAAAACACAAAACAATAAAACTGCAACCATTTTGGTGATTTCTACACTATCAAAAAGCTGGTGTGAAATTTTTGATGTAAACTGGACTCTCACCCCACGTATAAATATCACGAAAAGCAGAAATATATGTGGACACGCCCACTTTTACAAAACTGGCGTGAACAGTGTAAACTGCAGCACAAAGCTCTTTAAACATGTGGTGATACTTTTCGCGCAAAAATTTATTTTTTATTAAATTTTTTGGCGCAAAATTTATGATTTTACTATTATGCAGAGTTTTGTTTGACACACACTGCTGCTCCAGCACTTCTAGCTATGAGCAGTGTACCGTGTGAGGTAGATAAGGAGTTCACGGAAGAGCGAGGGGGGGCGTTTCTATATTTGCACAAAATGTATCAAAGGACATGCACAACTTTAGTAAATCTTGAGCAAGAGTGTAAATTAGACAGCAGTGTAAAGGGATAGAACTGCCCCTATATACACACACATGACCATCATACACAGCTTCTATATGCACATACACTGCCACTATATAGACACACATCCATCATAAATATATACACTGGCCCACATTTATCATTGTAGGTGAAGCATTTTTTTACACCTCTTTTTTGTGTGCTGGTAATGTGTAGGAGCACCATATTTATTAAATGTTCACAGAGCATATGATAAATTTTGTGCAAGTCACATTTTCTGAAATTTCTCTCTTCACATACACCAAAAAGCTACGCCAGGTCTAGAATGGTGTAGTTTTAGAGACTTTTCAGGGGCTTTGCGCCTTTTTTGTGCCTTTTTACAAAAAGGCGCCATTTATAAATCCCTTGTATATCATGTGTATTGCCAAAATCAGTGGATTGCAACTCAAAATCAGCAGAAGTGTGTAAACAAAAAGGCGCAAAAAAGGCGCAAATAAAAGACAATGATAAATGTCGGCCACTGCCTCTATATACACACACAGGGGGACATGTATCATTATTTGTGTATGGTAGAAGCATTTTACCCCTTTTCCAGAATTCTAAATTATGTGCAGAAGCGCTAAATTTATCAATCAAGTGCAATGAGCTTCATAAATTGCAGGTAAATATAGTGATCTCCTAAATCCGCTCTTTGGAAAATAGA
This sequence comes from Hyla sarda, assembly GCF_029499605.1. Lineage (NCBI taxonomy): Eukaryota > Metazoa > Chordata > Amphibia > Anura > Hylidae > Hyla > Hyla sarda. The sequence goes on along the minus strand of NC_079196.1, from coordinate 158,261,074 downwards.
ATCAATGATTTAGAGCATCTTGCTACGTTAGGTCCAAGATGGCTTATACTTGCGCAAAAAAAACAGCTCTTGCGGCAAAATTTTTGGTGAAAAAAAAAAAGTACGCAGGTAATAAATCCATGTGTACTATAGATGTCACTCCAAGGTACCCTGATTCAGCCACATCTGGAGGACATGCTCTACCAAAACGTGCACAAAAAAATTGCGCAAAAAAAGGGCTTGCGCAAAATTTTGCGCAAAAAAATACACACAAAACAGGGGTAAAATCTTTGATACATGTCCCCCACTGCCCCTTTATACACACATGGCCATCATACACATATACACTGCCACCAGGGGCAGACACAGACAGCAGAGGGCCCTTGTGCAAAGAATGTGTCTGGGCCCCCCCCCCCCCCTTCAAAACATCAATTGTTCAGGACCCCCCCCCCCCCTCCATGTGTCACTTACTCAGGTGGACCCCCATATGTCACTTGCTCGGGAGGACCCCCCCTGTATACGTTTCGAATTATTTATTAAGGGCTCCCATATGCCGCAGCTCATTCAAGCCCCCCACATTAGGTAGCATAGTTTCCCCACATTAGGTAGAATATCTTTCCCACGTTAGGTAGCATAGATTCCCCACATTAGGTAGCAGAGATTCCCCACATTAGGTAGCAGAGATTCCCTACATTAGGTAGCGGTTTCCCCACATTAGGTAGCATAGTTTCCCCACATTAGGTAACATAGTTTCCGCACATTAGGTAGCACAGATTCCCCACAATAGGTAGCACAGATTCCCCACATTAGGTAGCATAGTTTCCCCACATTAGGTAGCATAGTTTCCCCACATTAGGTACCATAGTTTCCCCACATTAGGTAGCATGGTTTCCCCACATTAGGTAGCACAGATTCCCCACATTGGGTAACATAGTTTCCCCACATTAGGTAGCATAGATTCCTCACATTAGGTAGCCATAGCCCCCCCCCCAAACACACAGACAGACACAGACACACACAGAGACACACTTAACTGCCCTGCACAGCGCTTCTCCTCTCCGGCGGCGGCCTGATGAGTGACGTCACTGAGGTCCTCCTGAGCGGGTCTGCAGAAGTACGTCACTTGTGCGACGTCCCTCGTCAGACCCCGGTCAGCCGGAGGCAAACTCACTGTCTAAAGTGCCAACCCTACCATGAACCTACTAGGCACAAAAAAGAAAGGGGGCAGCAAAATGCCGCCCCTGAAAGTGCCACTTGGGACTTATGGTCCCACCGAGTCCCATGGTAGCGCCAACCAGAGGCGGCTCTAGACTTTGTGAGGCCTTAGGCGAAACTTGAACATGAGGCCCTGCTTTATTTTCTGCTGAAATTACATGGTGGTCCAGCTGTGAGATGGTTATACTGTGACACCACTGTGTATTATCCCTGTACTGTGCCATCACTCTGTGTATTATCCCTGTAATGTGACATCACTGTGTATTATCTCTGTACTGTGCCATCACTGTGTATTATCCCTGTACTGTGACGTCACTGTGTATTATCTCAGAACTGTGACATCAATGTGTGTATTATCTCTGAACTGTGACATCACTGTGTGTATTATCCCTGCACTGTGACATCACTGTGTATTATCTCTGTACTGTGACATCACTGTGTATTATCTCTGTACTGTGACATCACTGTGTATTATCTCTGTAATGTGACATCACTGTGTGTATTATCTCTGTACTGTGACATCACTGTGTGTATTATCTCTGTACTGTGACATCACTGTGTGTATTATCCCTGTACTGTGACATCACTGTGTGTATTATCCCTGTACTGTGACATCACTGTGTATATTATCCCTGTACTGTGACATCACTGTGTATATTATCCCTGTACTGTGACATCACTGTGTATATTATCCCTGTACTGTGACATCACTGTGTATATTATCCCTGTACTGTGACATCACTGTGTATATTATCCCTGTACTGTGACATCACTGTGTATATTATCCCTGTACTGTGACATCACTGTGTATATTATCCCTGTACTGTGACATCACTGTGTAAATTATCCCTGTACTGTGACATCACTGTGTATATTATCCCTGTACTGTGACATCACTGTGTATATTATCCCTGTACTGTGACATCACTGTGTATATTATCCCTGTACTGTGACATCACTGTGTATATTATCCCTGTACTGTGACATCACTGTGTATATTATCCCTGTACTGCGACATCACTGTGTATATTATCCCTGTACTGCGACATCACTGTGTATATTATCCCTGTACTGTGACATCACTGAGTATATTATCCCTGTACTGTGACATCACTGTCTATATTATCTCTGAACTATAACATCACTGTGTGTTATCTCTATACTGCAACATCACTGTTGATACTTACACTGCACTGTGACATCACTGTATATAATAAGCCTGTATACCCTAATGTCACTGTACATATTTACCTTGCACTGCGAGTGACAATACAGGGTAAATATGCACAGTGACATCACAGTTCAGAGTTAATATAAACAGTAATGTCTCTGTACAGGGACAATAAACAGTTTTGTCACTACAGGGTTAATAAACGCAGTGTTGTCACAGTAGAGGGTAACTATACAGTGATGTCATTGTACCGGGAAAATATACACAGTGAAGTCAGCATTCAAGAATAATAAACTGTGATGTCACTACAGGGTTGTTATACACAGTGACATCAAATTACAGGATGAAGCACAGTGATGTCACAGTTTATTATGAAGCACAGTGATGTCACAGTTTATTATGAAGCACAGTGATGTCACAGAGACTGCAGATTGTCTATCATATCTATCTATCATCTATCTGTCATCTATTTATCTATCTTTCTATCTATCTCATATCTATCTATATATCCATCTATTTATCTATCTATCTATCATCTATCTATCTCTCATATCTGTCTATCGTATCTAAGATAGATATGAGAGATAGATAGATAAATAGAAAGATAGATACATAAATAGATAGATGGATATAGATAGATGGATAGATAGATGGATAGATAGATAGATGGATAGATAGATGGATAGATAGATAATAGATAGATGAGAGATAGATAGATGATTGATAGATAGATCAGTGTTTCCCAACTAGGGGGGCCTCCAACTGTTGCAAAACTACAACTCCCAGTATGCTCATAAAGCCAAAGGAATGCTGGGAATTGTAGTTTTGCAACAGTTGGAGGCCCCCTGGTTGGGAAACTGATCTATCTATCTTTCTCCTATCTATCTATATCATATCCATCTATCTCCTATCTATCTATCTATCTATCTATCTATCTAATCTATCATCTATTTATCTGTCTATATCATATCTATCTATCTATCTATCATCTATCTGTCGATCTGTCTATCATCTATCTATCCATCTATTTATTTATCTTTCTATATATCCTCTCTCTAGCTATATATCATCTATTTATCTATCTATCTATATATATTTATTTATGTATCTATCTATATATCCAGGGGTGTGGAAATAAAAAAAAAAACTACTTGTCCAAGGGACTAAAGCGGAACACAATCTACTTGTCCCTCAAGAAAATCCACTTGTCCTGGTAGATGAAATAATTTCGACCAAAATAGTCTGATCCCCCCCACTAGACCACCAGGGATGGTTATAAGATCCTTTAGACACTGCTGTCAACTTAGGTGATCTAATGGCGTAATAGCGGCCACGGCGATCGCAGCATGCCGGGATATTAGCGGCCGGAGAGCTGTAGCTCCTCTTACACCCGATACAAGCCCAGAAAAGTCTACATGTAACTTTTTGATCACCATAAAAAATTTCTCATATGAAGTGACCAAAAATGAGCAATTCTGGACTATTATTTACATTTACACCGTTCACCGTACGGTTTAATTAACATTATATTTTAATAGTCTGGACATTTCCACATGCAGCAATACCACTTATGTTTATTTTTGTACATTATTTTTATTTAAAGAAAATTGGAAACTTTTATTAGTAAGGGGCTTATTCACATATATACGCACTTTTTAAAATATTTTAATCACTATTTTTCAGTCTCAATAGGGACTTATGTGTTACTGGGCAGGGGTGTTCTGCTTCTCCAGTTTATGTGGTGCATTTTGTGTCAGAAAATGCTGGAAGTTGCATTTAGTTACTAGATAACTACAACACCCAGCATGCCCTGATACAGTCTATGGTTGTGTGGGTGTTGCAGCATGTTGCACTGTATAGTAGTACAGTTAAGGTTATTGTGTAACATGCTGGGAGTTGTAGTTTGTGTCAGCTGCAGAGCCATAGTCTGTGTCAGGGAATACTGGGAATTGCAGTTAGTAACTACAACACCCAGCATGCCCTGATGCAGCCTATGGCTCTGCAGCTGACCCGAACCAAAACTACAACTCCCAGCATGTTACACTTTATAGTTCTACAGTTTTGGTTATGGTGCAACATGCTGGGAGTTGTAGTTTTGGTTCGGGTGTGTTTGTGTGCATCCGTGGGGCTCTTGGTTGGCGGGTGAGTATGAAGGGGGTGGGATTCTGGGGGTGCAATTTTGTGCGGGTGACCAGAAGCCACTAAAAATAAATAAAACTAGATGGCACAACTGGCGGTGGCGGCAGTGCCCCCCCCCCCCCCACATCATACATCATACACATATACACTCACACCATACATATACACCATACATATGCACACATCATACATACACCCACCGCTGCCCCCCCACATCATACATCACATACATACATCACAGATACATTATACACATATACACTCACACCATACATATATCATACATACACCCACCGCTGCCCCCCACATCATATATTACATCCACACATCACACATACACTCACACTATACATATACACACATACATACACCGCTGCCCACCCCACATCATACATCCACACATCGACAGACATCATACACACATCATACATCACATACACATCACACATAGACAGACATCATACACACATTATACATTACATACACATCACACATAGACATCATACACATCACACATAGACAGACATCATACACACATTATACATTACATACACATCACACACAGACATTATACACACATCATACATTACATACACATCACACATAGACAGACATCATACACACATTATACATAGACATCGTACACACATTATACATTACATACACATCACACATAGACAGACATCATACACACATACACATCACACATAGACATCATACACATCACACATAGACAGACATCATACACACATTATACATTACATACACATCACACACAGACAGACATCATACACACATTATACATTACATACACATCACACACAGACAGACATCATACACCCATCATACATTACATACACATCACACATAGACAGACATCATACACACATACATTACATACACATCACACATAGACAGACATACACACATTATACATTACATACACATCACACACACAGACATCATACACACATACAATAAATACACATCACACACAGACATTATACACACATTATACATTACATACACATCACACATTACATACACATCACACATAGACATCATACACACATTATACATTACATACACATCACACATAGACAGACATCATACACACATACAATAAATACACATCACACACAGACATTATACACACATTATACATTACATACACATCACATACACATCACACATAGACATCATACACACATTATACATTACATACACATCACACACACAGACATCATACACACATTATACATTACATACACATCACACATAGACAGACATCATACACACATACAATAAATACACATCACACACAGACATCATACACACATACAATAAATACACATCACACACAGACATTATACACACATACAATAAATACACATCACACACAGACATTATACACACATACAATAAATACACATCACACACAGACATTATACACACATACAATAAATACACATCACACACAGACATTATACACACATACAATAAATACACATCACACACAGACATTATACACACATACAATAAATACACATCACACACAGACATTATACACACATACAATAAATACACATCACACACAGACATTATACACACATACAATAAATACACATCACACACAGACATTATACACACATACAATAAATACACATCACACACAGACATTATACACACATACAATAAATACACATCACACACAGACATTATACACACATACAATAAATACACATCACACACAGACATTATACACACATACAATAAATACACATCACACACAGACATTATACACACATACAATAAATACACATCACACACAGACATTATACACACATACAATAAATACACATCACACACAGACATTATACACACATACAATAAATACACATCACACACAGACATTATACACACATACAATAAATACACATCACACAGACATTATACACACATACAATAAATACACATCACACACAGACATTATACACACATACAATAAATACACATCACACACAGACATTATACACACATACAATAAATACACATCACACACAGACATTATACACACATTATACATTACATACACATCACACATTACATACACATCACACATAGACAGACATCATACACACATACACTCACACCATACATATACACCAGTGTTTCGAAACCAAGGTGCCTCCAGCTGTTGCAAAACTACAACTCCCAGCATTCCCAGACAGCCGAAGGCTGTCTGGGCATGCTGGGAGTTGTAGTTTTGCAACAGCTGGAGGCACCCTGGTTGGGAAACACTGATATACACCATACATATGCACACATCATACATACACCTGCCGCTGCCCCCCCCCCCCCCATCATACATGAAATACACACATACACTCACACCATACATATACAACCACCCTTCCTGCCGCCGCCGCCTGCATTCTCTTTCTCCTCACCTGAGCCGTCATGAGTGGACATCAGAGCTGTAGTCACCGCTGGTGTGAGGTTACATGGGTTATAAATCTCCCCTCACACCGGACATCCTCTCCTCTCTCCCCTCCCCCGCCCTGTGTTTTCCCCGTGCAAACATGCAACCTCCCCATGGTGGATTAGGTCCTGTGAAGAAAGAGCAAGGGGAGGGGGAGGGATAGAGCTGTGTGCAGGGGAGGGGAGGAGCTGTGTGCTGAGCTGTGGACATCCTTTCTCTCCCCCTGTCTTCTTGTGTTCTGTGTAGCTGCGTCCTCCATCCTCCGGGAGATTAGAAAAGGGGGCGTGGCTCAGTTATGTAATGCGAACGTGCGACCTCGGGCTCTGCGGTCAGCTGGGGGCCCCGCTGCCCCCTCCATACACTCTGAGTGCCGGTGCATTGCCGTGGAATGAGATTTGCCATAGAATGAGATGGTCCGCCTCCATCACATCCTATTGGCTCTCTCTTGTCACGTGACATATTTAAACGTCACGCATCGATGCGCACAGCAGTCTCAGTTTGGCTATCACAGGGAGAGGATCTCCTCTCCCTGTGATATCTGAAGCTGTACGGAGCTCTCATGGCCTCTGTGGCCCGACAGAAGTTCACACATGTACGCAGCTCATACGGCTGCCTCATATACAGTTACACTATTATTACATGTACTGTTGATTAACGCTCATACGGCTGCCTCATATACATTTACAGTATTATGACATGTACTGTTGATCCACAGCGTTATCGGGTGGCGCTGTCATCACTGTGCCTCCCCGCGAGCGCCCCACGCCCGCAGCTCTACTCCCCGTCCCCCGCAGCTCTACTCCCCATGCCCGATGGCGCTGTCATCACTCTGCCTCCCCGCGAGCGCCCCACGCCCGCACCTCTACTCCCCGTCCCCAAAGCTACACTAAAACTGCGCTAACACTATGCTTTGATAAATACGCTACAACAGCGCTAAAACTACGCTAAAAACTGTAAAATTCCACTAACACTACACTACTCTAAAAGTGCGCTCACATTGATCTAACACTACACTAACTACTTTATACCTGTGTAAAACTACAACTCCCAGCATGCCTGGGCAGCCTTTAGCTGTCTGGGCATGCTGGGAGTTGTGGTGCCTTTGCTACACTATGAGCTAAACTACAACTCCCAGCATGCCTGGGTAGCCTTTAGCTGTCTGGGCATGCTGGGAGTTGTGGTGCCTAACTTCCTTTCACTATTAATACTAAACTATGCTAACTTACAACCTACACTCATCTACGGCTACGATACCTACCTAGTTCCCTACGCTATTTGCGTAGTGCTGCGCCTGCGCAGTACCAACTTTAGCCCTACGCTATTTGCGTAGTGCTGCGCATGCGCAGTACTACTTTACCTGCGCCCGATGCTCTACTTTCTGTTCTCCGCTCCCTGAGCGTTAACGGGGGACGGGGAGTAGAGCTGCGGGCGTGGGGCGCTCGCGGGGAGGCTGAGTGATGACAGCACCATCGGGCATAGAGATCCCGATAGCGCTGTGGATCGCTCCCTGAGCGTTTTAATGGGGGACGGGGAGTAGAGGTGCAGGCGTGGGGCGCTCGCGGGGAGGCAGAGTGATGACAGCGCCATCGGGCATGGGGAGTAGAGCTGCGGGGGACGGGGAGTAGAGGTGCGGGCGTGGGGCGCTCGCGGGGAGGCAGAGTGATGACAGCGCCATCGGGCATGGGGAGTAGAGCTGCGGGGGACGGGGAGTAGAGCTGCGGGCGTGGGGCGCTCGCGGGGAGGCACAGTGATGACAGCGCCACCCGATAACGCTGTGGATCAACAGTACATGTCATAATACTGTAAATGTATATGAGGCAAACGTATGAGCGTTAATCAACAGTACATGTAATAATAGTGTAACTGTATATGAGGCAGCCGTATGAGCTGCGTACATGTGTGAACTTCTGTCGGGCCACAGAGGCCATAAGAGCTCCGTACAGCTTCAGATATCACAGGGAGAGGAGATCCTCTCCCTGTGATAGCCAAACTGAGACTGCTGTGCGCATCGATGCGTGACGTTTAAATATGTCACGTGACAAGAGAGAGCCAATAGGATGTGATGGAGGTGGACCATCTCATTCTATGGCAAATCTCATTCCACGGCAATGCACCGGTGTGAGTGCAGACTTCCATCGGCTCCTTCGCCTCACACCAGCAGTAAAGAAAAATACGGGGGAAGTCGGTCTGTCCCTGCTAGCCCGATACAGGGCTAAATCTAGAAACAATTCCCCTGGCCGGTGCCCAAAACTACTTGTCCCGGCCGTCGGGCGATAGAATTTCCACATATTATCATCTATCTACCTATCTATCTCTCATATCTATCTAGCTATCTATCTCTCATCTATCTGAGTTAGATAGATATGAGATAGATAGATGCATAAATAGATGGATATAGATGGATGGATGGATATGAGATAGATAGATAGATAGATAGATAGGAGATTGATAGATAGATCAGTGTTTCCCAACCTGGAGGCCTCCAGCTGTTGCAAAACTACAACTCCCAGTATGCTCATAAAGCTAAAGGAATGCTGGGAGTTGTAGTTTTGCAACAGCTGGAGGCCCCCTGGTTGGGAAACACTGAACTACCTCCCACTGTCTCCCGAACTACAACTTTCCCCCTCTCCCCCAAGCAAGTTACTTACTTTAACCTCTTCAGGACATAGGGCGTATGGATACGCCCTGCATCCCGAGTCCTTAAGGACCGAGGGCGTATCCATACGCCCGTGGGAATTCCGGCCCCCACCGCTAGCCGGTTGGGGACCGGAGCCGGATGCCTGCTGAAATCGTTCAGCAGGCATCCCAGCATATCGCCCAGGGGGGTCATTATGCCCCCCCATGTCGGCGATCGCCGCAGATCGCTGGACAATTCAGTCCAGCGATCTGCGGCGATTCCGGGTCAATCGGGTCTCCAGTGACCCGATGACCCGGAATTACTGGCTGTTCGGGGCCGTCTCTGACGGCCCCGAACAGCCAGAGCCTGCAGGGGTGAGGTGGCACTGGTGCCACCTCACGATCGCCCTGATTCGTCGGCCGGATTACCAGCCGACCAATCAGGGCGCCTGCTGCGGGTGTCACTCCCGCACCCGCTCCGCCCCTCTTCCGGAGGACGTGAGCGGGTGCGGGACGTGCACCCCGGGTGCTGGGGACCCCGATCCCCGGCGCCCCTGTTGGGATCGGGGCCCCAGGAGCAGCTGCGGCGGCGGGACTGACCTGGATCGCTGGAGGTGAGTGACAGCCTCCTGCTGTTGCTTAGCAACAGCTCCCAGCATGCAAAAAGGGCATGCTGGGAGCTGTAGTTATGCAACAGCAGGAGGCAGACCACCACAACTCCCAGCATTCCCTTATGGGCATGCTGGGACTTATGGTTTTACAACAGCTGGAGGCACATTCTTTCTATGGAAAAGTGTACCTTCAGCTGTTGTATAACTACAACTCCCAGCTTGCACAAACAGCTAAAGTGCATGCTGGGAGTTGTAGTGGTGCATCTGCTGGTTGCATAACTACAACTCCCAGCATGCCCGTTGGCTGTCGGTGACTGCTGAGAGTTGTAGTTTTGCAACAGCTGAAGGCACACTGGTTGTGAAACTCAGAGTTTTTTTTTACCTAACTCAGTGTTTCACGACCGGTGTGCCTCCAGCTGTTGCAAACTACAACTCTCAGCAGTCACCGTACACCATGCACCGTACATGCTGGGAGTTGTAGTTTTGCAACAGCTGGAGGCACACTGGTTGTGAAACACTGAGTTAGGTCACAACCTCAGTGATACATAACCAGTGTGCCTACAGCTGTTGCAAAACTGCAACTCTCAGCAGTCACCGACAGCCAACGGGCATGCTGGGAGTTGTAGTTATGCAACAGCTGGATGTCCCCCCAATGTGAACGTACAGGGTACACTCACATGGGCGGAGGATTACAGTAAGTATCTGGCTGCAAGTTTGAGCTGCCGCAAACTTTCTGCTGCAGCTCAAATTGCCAGAGAGAAACTACTGTGAACCCCCCGCCCGTGTGACTGTACCCTAAAAACACTACACTACACTACCACAAAAAATAAAATAAAAAGTAAAAAACACTACGTATACACATACCCCTACACAGCCCCCCTCCCCTCCCCAATAAAAATGAAAAACGTCTGGTACGCCACTGTTTCCAGAACGGAGCCTCCAGCTGTTGCAAAACAACTCCCAGTATTGTCGGACAGCCGTTGACTGTCCAGGCATGCTGGGAGTTTTGCAACAGCTGGAGGCACCCTGTTTGGGAATCACTGGCGTAGAATACCCCTATGTCCACCCCTATGCAATCCCTAATTTAGGCCTCAAATGCGCATGGCGCTCTCACTTTGGAGCCCTGTCGTATTTCAAGGCAACAGTTTAGGGCCACATATGGGGTATCACCGTACTCGGGAGAAATTGTGTTACAAATTTTGGGGGGTATTTTCTGCTTTTACCCTTTTTAAAAATGTAAAATTTTTGGGAAAACAAGCATTTTAGGTAAAAAAAAAATTTTTTTTTTTACATATGCAAAAGTCGTGAAACACCTGTGGGGTATAAAGGTTCACTTAACCCCTTGTTACGTTCCCCGAGGGGTCTAGTTTCCAAAATGGTATGCCATGTGGTTTTTTTTTTGCTGTCCTGGCACCATAGGGGCTTCCTAAATGCGGCATGCCCCCAGAGAAAAATTTGCGTTCAAAAAGCCAAATGTGACTCCTTCTCTTCCGAGACCCGTAGTGCGCCAGCAGAGCACTTTTCACCCCCATATGGGGTGTTTTCTGAATCAGGAGAAATTGGGCTTCAAATTTTTAGGGGTATTTTCTGCTATTACCCTTTTTTAAAAAAAAAAATTCTGGGAAAACAAGCATTTTAGGTAAAAATTTTTTTTTTTTTTTTTTACATTTGCAAAAGTCGTGAAACACCTGTGGGGTATTAAGGTTCACTTTATCCGATGTTACATTCCCCGAGGGGTCTAGTTTCCAAAATGGTATGCCATGTGGTTTTTTTTTGCTGTTCTGGCACCATAAGGGCTTCCTAAAGGTAACATGCCCCCCAAAAACCATTTCAGAAAAACGTACTCTCCAAAATCCCCTTGTCGCTCCTTCCCTTCTGAGCCCTCTACTGCGCCCGCCGAACACTTTACATAGACATATGAGGTATGTCCTTACTCGAGAGAAATTGGGCTACAAAAACAAGTAAAAATTTTGTCCTTTTACCCCTTGTAAAAATTCAAAAATTGGGTCTACAAGAACATGTGAGTGTAAAAAATGAAGATTGTGAATTTTCTCCTTCACTTTGCTGCTATTTGTGTGAAACACCTAAAGGGTTAAAACGCTGACTGAATGTCATTTTGAATACTTTGGGGGGGTGTAGTTTTTATAATGGGGTCATTTATGGGGTATTTCTAATATGAAGACCCTTCAAATCCACTTCAAACCTGAACTGGTCCCTGAAAAATAGTGAGTTTGAAAATTTTGTGAAAAATCGGAAAATTGCTGCTGACCGTTGAAGCCCTCTGGTGTCTTCCAAAAGTAAAAACACGTCAATTTTATGATGCAAACATAAAGTAGACATATTGTATATGTGAACCAAAAATGTATTCGTAATATCCATTTTCCTTACAAGCAGAGAGCTTCAAAGTTAGAAAAATGCAACATTTTCAAATTTTTCATCAAATTTACGGATTTTTCACCAAGAAATGATGCAAGTATCGACAAAAATTTACCACTATGTTAAAGTAGAATATGTCACGAAAAAACAATCTCGGAATCAGAATGATAACTAAAAGCATTCCAGAGTTATTAATGTTTAAAGTGACAGTGGTCAGATGTGCAAAAAACGCTCCGGTCCTTAAGGCCAAAATGGGCTCCGTCCTGAAGGGGTTAAAAGGGCAGCATCAGCAGTGGGCACTGGGCAGGTAAGTCTTCCATACTGGTGGTGTCCGGGCCTGTACACACACACACACAGCGGGCCTGCTCCACAAGGTCCAGCAGCAGCATACAGTGGAGTGAGAGAGGGGGAGGAGCTTCCTGTCTGCTCTTCCCAGTCTGCATAGCGCGGCCCCTGCGTGGTGACAGGGCTGCTGGCTGAAGATTTATTTAAAAAAAGGATGCCGGAGTAGATGGCTCCGGGGGGCGGGGGGTGCAACGGGGGCTTGGGCCCCTTACTGGTGAACTAGCTGTACCCCCCTGATGGCTATGAGAGCTGCTAGTGGCCTACTGCTGCTAGGGGGGGCACAAGGGGGGGCCAATCATGAAGTAGGGGGGGCCGTCCCCCCCCCCCCCTAGAGACGCCACTGGCTGCAGGGGTGGTTGAACGCAGCGTCCATCTGGGTGCTGTCAAACTTGCTGTGGTCGGGGAGTATGCGGTGGTATGTGGCCTAATGCTCGCCTCTGGGGCCGGACCTGGAGAGGGCAGCGGCCCCCTCTCACGCTGGGCCCCTGTGCAGCTGAACTGTGCAGAGGAGAAGTTGCTGAGTTGCCCTTAGCAACCAATCAGATCACTTTCACTTTTTCCAGGCCTTTTCAAAAATGAAAGAAGCGATTTGACTGGTTTCTATGGGCAACTCAGCAACTTTTCCTCTGGACTGCCCCCCCCCCCCCCACTGCCCCTTTATACACACACTTCCATCATACACACATGCACAGCTTCTATATGCATATACACTGCCACTATATAGACACACACTGCCATCATACACACATATACAGCCACTATATACACATACACTGCCACTATATATACACACACACACACCCATCATAAATATATACACTGCCTCTATATACACACACTGCCCCTTTATACACACATGGCCATCATACACACATATACAGCTTCTATATGCATATACACTGCCACTATATAGACACACACTGCCATCATAAATATAGATACTGCCTCTATATACACACTGCCCCTTTATACACACATGGCCATCATACACACATATACAGCTTCTATATGCATATACACTGCCACTATATAGACACACACTGCCATCATACACAACTATACAGCCACTATATACACATACACTGCCACTGTAAAGACACATACAGCCATCATAAATATATAATATAATAGAGGAGGTCCCAGCACTCACCGATGCAAGCAATTGGTATTTATTGTATATCCAAGTCACAGGACATGTTTCGGCACTTAGCCTTCCTCTGAGGAGGAAGGCTAAGTGCCGAAACGCGTCCTGTGACTTGGATATACAATAAATACCAATTGCTTGCATCGGTGAGTGCTGGGACCTCCTTTATTATATTACAGTACTCTTTTCCTCGTGCACCACCACTTTTCAGATAGTGCCGACCATTGCTCTACTATCATAAATATATACACTGCCTCTATATACACACACTGCCCCTTTATACACACATGGCCATCATACACACATACACAGCTGCTATATACACACACTGCCCCTTTACACACACACCCACCCATCATACACTGCTCCCATACAGGTAAGTACCTGTGTGCAGTGTAGCCTGCTGCTCCGCTCCTCTATTGCAGGAACTGGGCAGGAAGAGGAGGGAGACACGTGAGCCGACATCACTGGCCAGTTGCCAGGCCCTGCTGGTAACTGAGAGTAACTGCGTACAGGCATGTCTCATACCAACTGCAGCCCCTGCCATTTTAAAGTGACAGTGTGCTACCCTCCGGACGGCGCTCCCTCTCGCTCCAGCCTCGCTGGCCAGTTTGGGCCACAGACAGGGCAGGGCTGGAACGTAAGAAAAAAGAATGTGATGCAGTCAGTCAGTGTATAGTGATGCCGTCAGCCGTCAGTTAGTGACAGTCACTCACTGACTCGCAAGAAAGAGTGTTGGGGCCAGCTGGGCCTCCCTGAGGGTCCGGGCCCCTTACTGGTACCAGTTGTACCCCCCTGATGGCGGCCCTGTGTGTGTGACCCTATTCTTAAGAGGTTAATTACATTTCAGTACAAATTAACCAATCAGCAAAGTCTTACCAAGCGAAAATAAAAGCCTGGACTGAACCATTGACTGGTGGGTAAAATAAACTAGCAGGTCAACAGCAGCAAAATGGATTATATTAAAAGAAATGAGAGCAAGAAGACAAAGCACTTTCCCATCTTTGTTTCAATCATATAGCTACCATCTTTATCATTTTTACTGTGTTTTTGGGGCAGTTTATATGTTCCTGTAGTAGTACAGTCCAGCTAGGTGCAGTTGCTATGACAACTGTTATGCTGCAGCAGCCATGTTAACTGCCATCCTAGAAACAGCTTAAAGACCAGTCGAGTGCCAGTCCTGAGTGCCCCCCAAATATATGAAGAAGATGCCACTTCTCTCTGTGCCCTGGTCTGATAATGTAAGGTGATTACAGTTGAAAGGATCTTCAACTCCTCACTATATACCCCTGGCATATAGTGCCTTAGTTCTACCTTGGTTTGTGTCACCTTCTCTGGTACCAGGAGAGTGTATCCCTCATAGGAAAAGATAACAGACAAGTATGGCGAACACACTCTAACTTTATTGCATTAAGCATCAGTATAAAAAGGGAATAAGGGCGTATTTACATTGACCAATAAAAAATGTGGCCACGAGCAAAAAGCGTATTTACATTGACCAATAAAAATGTGGACACCTCTAAAAGGTGATATAATTGTTTTGATTTTACACACTTCTTCCCAGGGCACATAGCGCCAATTAGCAGATAGTGAAATTCTTTAGCAAGCAACTTTAGTTACAGGAAATGTATCTTATTAGGAACACGACCTTGAGGAGACTGAGATCGAGAAGAAGGAGATAAGAAAGAAAGAGAATAAAACAATAATAAAGGAGAACTCTAGTGCAGCCTTTCACTAACAACTCACAGCATGCCCTGATACAACCTTTCACTAACTACAACTCACAGCATGCCCTGCTACAACCTTTCAATCCCCTCTTAGAACCATAATTTTTTCAAATAACATGGTTCTATTTCGGAGTGTTCTTATAATGCTGCACGTACGGTTTGTAGGCTTCCGGAGAGTGTCCTGTGGGAAGGGATTGATACATAGAAAGATCGCTTACACTCTTAGAAAGGATTTTTCAGAAACAGGGGAGGACGCACATGGCAATGAAAGCAACAATCAACAGTACTATACCTATCACTGTAAACACTTACTATAGTAGGACATGTGTACAATAGGCAGGGAGGGGGGGTGGATAAACCAGGAAACAGCACTCGAGGATGTGGAGTTATACCATAGAACAGGGATCCCGCCCTCCCAAGTGTTGCCTACTTGCCCCTGAGTGCAGCTAATAGTCAATAAAGTCAATAAGGTTATTGACCATGATGGGAGTGCCAGGCAGCGTTTTTTTCCACATGGTTCCAGAACTCTTCAAACTTCGCTAGGAGATGGAGGTCAGGGCTGTCTGCCCCCGTTAGTACCTCTGTTTGGGTCTTCAGGTCAGGGCTGTCTGCCCCCGTTAGTACCCTGTTAGTAATTACGAATATTCGTTTTTTTTTTCTTCACAGTACACATCACAGTGATCACCCCTCTCTGCTTCCAGGTTGTGTGGTGTAAAGAAGGCTGTAATACTACTGTGTGAGACTGGCGTGCGAAAATTCGCATATGCGAAAATTAGCATATGCTAATTTTCGCATATGTTCATTTTCATATGCGCGAATTTTCGCATACGCGAAAATAAAACGAGAATATAACGAATATGCGAATATTCGCGAATATATGACGAATATTCGTCCATATATTCGCGAATATTCGCGAATTCGAATATGGCCTATGCCGCTCAACACTACGCACTGAGCAGTCATTCGGCGATCGGACATCGAGGAGGCAGATAGGGGCCCTCCCGCTGTCCTGTCAGCTGTACGGGATGCCGCGATTAGCCGCGGCTATCCCGAACAGCCCGACTGAGCTAGCCGGCAACTTTCGGTTTCGCTTTTAGCCGCGCGGCTCAGCTCTGAGCGCGCAGCTAAAGGGTTAATAGCGCGCGGCGCCGCAATCGCTATTAGAGGCGAGTCCCGGCTTCACTATGACGCCGGGCCCACCGTGATATAATGCGGGGTTACCGTGTAACCCCGCGTTATATCAGGAGAGCAGGACCAAGGACGTACTGGTACGTCCTTGGTCCTTAAGGGGTTAAAAGGGCCCCCAGGTCTGCCCTGGATATTGCTTGCCAGGACGTGCTAGAGGCACGTCCTGATATGCTGCCTGATAGTGTAAAACTAGCAGGCAGCATATATCTGCAATGCTTTGGAATACTTAGTATTCCAAAGCATAAACAAAAGTGAAAAAATATTAAATAAATAAAAGTGTATAAAAACAATAAGTATAAAAAAGTGTAAAAAACAAAAAGTAAAAAAAAGTGTAAAAAATAAAATTAAAACACATTTATTAAATAAATATAATAAAAAAATAAAAATGTATGATGTGTAGTATCACACGGCGCACATCCGCAGCATATTACGTGGTGCAGATGCCCGCCAACAGTCACAATAATGAGCTCCCTGCTGAGGCTTGGTAGCTTTGTGTGTCCACTCATAGCGGCGGATTTCCCACCGGCAGTCATGAGCGGACACACTGAGCTACCCAGCCACAGCAGTGATCTCGCCCTTGTGACTGCTGGGGGGCATCTGCAGTGTGAAATATGCTGCGGATGCGCTCTATGTGACCCTACACTGCATCCCGTTCATACTGCGTTTCCGCAGTGTTAGAGGTATCCGTCAGCATCATGTCAAATAGAGTGATGCTGAAGTATACTGTAGCAGCTCCATTTATTTCTGAATGAAACTGCTACAATATACATTGGCATCCCTTTTTTGACATGACAACGGACACCTATACAGCAGAAACGCAGTATGAATGGGGACTAATCATATAATGATGCCCTGAAAGCCAAATGGCGCTCCTCTCCTTCTGGGTCCTACCACGCCACCAAGGAACCAAATATGGCCTAAGCGGGGATATTTCTAAACACGGGCCGATCAGAAGTGATGTACAAAAAATATGCCCCACAAATGATGCATCTGTGAAAAAATGCAAATTTCGAATTTTTAACACTGACTTTGTAATAATTCCTGCCAAAATACTATGGTGTTAAAGTACTCACTGTACCCCCTAGCTAATACCTTGAGGGGTCCAGTTTTTGAAATGGTTTCATTTGGGGGGTGTTCCTATGTTCTACTACCTTCAAACTTCTGCAAACCTTGCATAGCACATAAAAAAAAAGATGTACTTTTCAAAATTTCAAAATTTCAAGTTAAATTGTTAGGCTTCTAATTCATTTAAAATGTTAATTAAAAGCAAAAACAATGCTGTCAAAATAAAGTAGACATCTGAAAGTATAAGTTTCATAAACTATTTGGTCAGTATGTATAAATATATCCAACCTATTAGTGTTAAAATAGCAAAAAATCTTAATTTTTAAAAAAATTTCATGATTTTTTGCATTGTAAAAAAATAACTACAAATGATATCGGCTTACTTTTACTATGTACATGAAGGACAACTTGTGACAAAAAAACAATGTCAGAATTATCGTGATTGGCAAAACATTACCAGAGTTATTCTCTAATAAAGACAGACATCCCCGATTTGAAAAAACAGGCCTGGTCTTTCAGGGGTGTACAGGTTTATTTGGGTTGGTCCTTAACTCCTTGGGGACGAAGGGTGTATGCATACGCCCTCGCGTCCCGTCACTTAAGGACGGAGGGCGTATCCATACGCCCTCGGCATTTCCGATCACTGCCGCTCGCCGGGCGGTGATCGGACCGGGATGACTGCTGATGTCTATCAGCAGGCATCCTGTGGCAATGCCCCCATTATCGGCGATCGCAGCAAATTGCAGGTCAATTCAGACCTGCGATTTGCCACGATCCGGGCAAATCGGGTCACTGGTGACCCGATCACCCGGAAAATTAGACTGATTGGAGCTGTCAGAGACAGCTCCGACCAGCCTAAAGGATTGGTGCGAGCAGGAGGAGCGGCAGCCGGAAAGTGCGGCTGAGAATGCTGCAGTGAAGATTGCAATAAGTGATCTTCACTGTGGCCTTCTAAAAGCTGCAAAACTACAACTCCCAGCATGCCCACACAGCCAAAGGCTGTCTGGGCATTCTGGGAGTTGTAGTTTTGCAACATCTGGAGGGTCACAGTTTGGAGACAACTGTGTAGTGGTCTCTAAACTGTGGTCCTCCAGATGTTGCAAAACTACAACTTTCAGCATGCACTGACTGTCTGGGCATGCTGGGAGTTGTAGTTTAGCAACATCTGAAGTGGCACAGTTTGGAGACCACTGTATGGTGGTCTCCAAACTGTAGCCCTCCAGATGTTGCAAAACTACAACTCCCAGCATGCCCAGACAGTCAGGGATGCTGGGCGTGTAGTTCTGCAATATCTGGCCCTTCAGATGTTGCAGAACTACAACTCCCAGCATGCCTGGACAGTGCCTGTAGTTGTAGTTTTGCAACATCTGGAAGGCTACAGTTTGGAGGCCACTGTTCATGCTGGGAGTTGTAGTTCTGCAACATCTGAATGGCCAGATATTGCAGAACTACACGCCCAGCATCCCTGACTGTCTGGCCGTGCTGGGAATTGTAGTTTTGCAACAGCTGTAGGCACACTGGTTGGGAAACACTGAGCTAGAGTCTGTTTCCTAACTCAGTGATTCCAACCCGTGTGCCTCCAGCTGTTGCAAAACTACAACTCCCAGAGTGCACTTACAGACTGTACATGCTGGGAGTTGTAGTCTTGCAACAGCTGGAGGCACATGGGTTGGAATCACTGAGCTAGAGTCTGTTTTCTAACTCAGTGGTTCCCCACCAGTGTGCCTACAGCTGTTGTAAAACTACAACTCCCAGCATGTACGGTCCGTCAGTGCCTTTTGGGAGTTGTCATTTTGCCACAGCTGAAGGTTTGGGGCGCCCCCCCCCCCATGTGAATGTACAGGGTACATTCACACGGGTGGGTTTACAGTGGGTTTCCTTCAAGGAAACTTACTGTGAACCCCTGCCTGTGTGAATGTACCCTAAAAACACTACACTAACAAATAATAATACATACACCCCCTTACACCTCGCCCCCCCCAATAAAAATGAAAAATGTCTCATACAGCAGTGTTTCCTAAACGGCGCCTCCAGCTGTTCCAAAACCACAACTCCCAGTGTTGCCGGACAGCCATAGACTGTCCTGGCAGGCTGGGAGTCTTGCAACAGCTGGAGGCACCCTGTGGGAGACACTGCTGTAGGGTTTTGGTGGAGACAAGCCCCATCCTTGTAATCGGGTCCAACCCTACTGCAAATTCCTTATTCAGGCCTCAAATGCGCATGGAGCTCTCTCACTTCAGATCCCTGTCATATTTCAAGGCAACAGTTTAGGGCCACATATGGGGTATCTCCGTACTCGGGAGAAATTGCATTACAAATTTTGGGGGGATTTTTCTCCCATTACCCTTTGTAGAAATGGTAAATTTGGGGGAAAAAAAACCTGCACTTTAGTGAAAATTTTTTTCTTTTTTCATTTACACATCCGAATTTAACGAAAAGCCGTCAAGCACCTGTGGGGTGTTAAGGCTCACCGGACCCCTTGTTACGTGCCTTGAGGGGTGTAGTTTCCAAAATAGTATGCCATGTGTGTTTTTTTTTTGCTGTTCTGGCACCATAGGGGCATCCTAAATGTGACGTGCCCCCAAAAACAATTTCAGCAAAATTCACTCTCCAAAATCCCATTGTCGCTCCTTCCCTTCTGAGCCCTCTACTGCGCCCGCCGAACACTTGACATACACATATGAGGTATTTCCATACTCGAGAGAAATTGGGTTACAAATTTTGGGGAGCTTTTTCTCCCATTACCCCTTGTAAAATTTCAAAAACTGGGTTTACATGCAAACATGCGAGTGTAAAAAATTAAGATTTTGAATTTTCTCCTTCACTTTGCTGCTATTCCTGTGAAACACCTAAAGGGTTAACAAACTTACTGAATGTCATTTTGAATACTTTGAGGGGTGCAGTTTTTATAATGGGGTCATTTATGGGGTATTTCTAATATGAAGGCCCTTCAAATCCACTTCAAAACTGAACTGTCCCCTGAAAAATTCAGATTTAGAAAATTTTGTGGAAAATTGCTTCTGAACTTTGAAGCCCTCTGTTGTTTTCCAAAAGTAAAACATGTCAACTTTATGATGCAAACATAAAGTAGACATATTGTATATGTGAATCAAAATATTATTTATTTTGAATGTTTATTTTCCTTACAAGCAGAGAGCTTCAAAGTTAGAAAATTGCTAAATTATCTATTTTTTCATCAAATTTTTCACCAAGAAATGATGCAAGTATTGACAAAAATTTACCACTAACATAAAGTAGAATATGTCACGAAAAAACAATCTCGGAATCAGAATGAAAAGTAAAAGCATCCCAGAGTTATTAATGCTTAAAGTGACAGTGGTCAGAATTGCAAAAAATGCTCCCGTCCTTAGGGTTATAATGGGCTCCGTCCCCAAGGAGTTAAGGGGTTAATAAGAATATTGCCGAATCAGACTCCAGGTAGTTGATAGAATATATTATATAAAAAATATTGGTTGCATTTCTCACCGCCTGCAGCCGCCTGGTTCTCACTGGTGTGGACCGATGTATTGCGGCTGTTGTATGCTCTCCCGTATGTCAACAGAATGGTAAGTAGCGATCTCACACTGGGTTTGTAACCCCGATGGCAGTGGGGTACAACGCGGTGTTCTGTGCAATAGCCTGCGACCGATCTACAGCTGGTAGCTGATGGTAACAAAGCCGACACTCCGGCAGGGGTGTCAGCATACACGGGAGTGGCGTCCCACGTGGAGATCTGGAATCCGGGAGATGTGGGAGGTGAGATGCCGCCAGACAAGGTGGAAGACTGAAGCCTGGGTTAACTCCTCAAATACCGGGACTTCCACAGTTTGGTGCGGACACTGGTAGTTGGATGCGTACCAGCAGATGGTATGAATAGTGCCAAGTCCTAGATGCGTTTCAGGGTGCTGGGAATTGTGGTCCTCTGACCCCTTCTTCAGTAGGCGAATGTGTATAGCTATATGGCTATACACATTCGCCTACTGAAGAAGGGGCCGGAGGACTACAATTCCCAGCACCCTGAAACGCGTCTAGGACTTGGCACTATTCATACCATCTGCGGGTACGCATTCAACTACCAGTGTCCGCACCAAACTGTGGAAGTCCCGGCATTTGAGGAGTTAAGCCAGGCTTCAGTCTTCTGCCTTGTCTGGCGGCATCTCACCTCCCACATCTCCCAGATCCTAGATCTCCATGTGGGACGCCGCTCCCGTGTATGCTGACACCCCTGCCGGAGTGTCGGCTTTGTTACCATCAGCTACCAGCCGTAGAGCAGTCGCAGGCTATTGCACAGAACACAGCTGCCATCGGGGTTACGAACCCAGTGTGAGATCACTACTTACCATTCTGTGGACATACGGGAGAGCATACAACAGCCGCAATACATAGGTCTACACCCGTGAGAACCAGGCGGCTGCAGGCGGTGAGAAATGCAACCAATATTGTTTATATACTATATTCTATCAACTACCTGGAGTCTGATTCTGCAATATTTTTATTAAGTGCACTTTAATAATCTGCTCCATAACGGGACTCTCAAAAATAGGTGCCGGACTATCGGACTGTTATATATATGCTCAATTCATATTATATATTTATTTATTCAACAATTTGATACTCCACTAGGGCCCAGTGGGCTATCTATCAGTGCCTCTGTATGTGTAGTTAACTCATTTTATCGCATTAATAAAAATTTAGTTATACAAAATTTAGATTTCGTTAACAAAATTTTTTGCCATCACTACTGCATCCTTTGCTTGTTTTTATTTGGTGCCCAACAAATTTTGGGTACCAACAAAAAAAAAAACCAAAAGGTGACAAAAATGCAATTTCCACACAAATGAAAAAACGCCAGAAAAAAACGACAGACGCAGGACATTGCACTGGCGTTTTTTCAGGCATTTTTCAACCCAAAAAACGCAGGACAAAAAACCAAGTATAAACTTAGCCTTACACTGGTAGGGAAATGCTGGTCTTAAAATTGGCAGAGTGGAATGCAGTGCTCTAAACACACATGCACATATATATATATATATATATATATATATATATATACTAGCTGAGTACCCGGCATTGCCCGGTTTTTCCTTCCTAATCCTTGTTGGGGAGGAAAATAAACAAAGGAGGAAGCTTTTGACTTCATATCCCATCCTCTTATATTGTTGTCATACCCCAACCCCACGTCCCGACCTCCTATCCCCTCCTCCTATCTCGACCTCCTGTCCCGACCTTCTATACCGTCCTCCTATCCCGGCCTCCTATCCCGATCTCCTATCCCGTCCTCCTATCCCATCCTCCTATCTCATCCTCCTATCTCGTCCTCCTATCCCGACCTCCTATCCTGACCTCCTATTTCGACCTCCTATCCCGTCCTCCTATCCTGTCCTCCTATCCCGTCCTCCTATTTCGACCTCTTATCCCGTCCTCCTATCTTGACCTCCTATCCCAACCTCCTATCCCGTCCTCCAATCGCGAGCTCCTATCCCGACCTCCTATCCCATCCTCCTTTCTCAACCTCCTATCCCGTCCTCCTATCCCGTCCTCCTATCCCATCCTCCTATCCCGACCTCCTATCCCGACCTCCTATCCCGACCTCCTATCCCGACCTCCTATCCCGACCTCCTTTCCCGTCCTCATATCTCGACATCCTATCTTGACCTCCTATCTTGACCTCCTATCCCGTCCTCCTATCTCGACCTCCTATCCCAACCTCCTATCCCGACCTCCTATCCCGTCCTCCTATCCAGTCCTCCTATCCAGACCTCCTATCCCGACCTCATATCCCGACCTCCCATCCCGTCTTCATATCCCGACCTGTAATATGTATATCAGGTATTGAAATAGCGACAGCCGTACGGAAATTATATGGGAAAATACATTTCCCATTGATTTGCCTGGGACTTTAAACAAAAACCCCGACCCTCACAAATGGGGGTAGTTAAGGGTTAAATTAACTATCCTATATTTTAAGTGGACATATAAGTAACATGTGACCAAGTATTATCGAAATATCTCCAGCCGTTTGGAAGTTGTGCAGTAGCATATATTTCCCATTGACTTGCATGGGACTTTAAACATAAGCACCACCCCTGGCAAATAGGGGTGAGTAAGGGTTAAATCACCTATCCTATGTTTGTTGTTGACATATAAGTAACAGGTGTACCAAGTTTCATGTTAATATCTTTAGCCGTTTGAAACTTTTGTGGAACATCCATACATACATACATACACACACACGTTGAGTTTTATATATATAGATACTAGCTGAATACCCGGCGTTGCCCGGTTCAACAAAGGAGAAAGCTTTTGACTTCATATCCCGTCCTCATATATTGTTGTCATATCCCAACCCCATATCCCGTACTCATACCCCAACCTCCTATCCCGTCCTCCTATCTCGACCTCCTATCCCATCCTCCTATCTCGACCTCCTATCCCGACCTCCTAACTCGA
Source organism: Hyla sarda (assembly GCF_029499605.1). NCBI lineage: Eukaryota > Metazoa > Chordata > Amphibia > Anura > Hylidae > Hyla > Hyla sarda. The sequence goes on along the minus strand of NC_079196.1, from coordinate 158,236,566 downwards.
CCTCCTATCCCAACCTCCTATCCCGTCCTTCTATCCCGACCTCATATCCCGACCTCATATCCCGTCCTCCTATCCCGTGCTCCTATCCCAACCTCCTTTCCCGTCCTCATATCTCAACCTCCTATCCAGACCTCCTATCCCGTCCTCCTATCCAGATCTCCTATTCCGACCTCCTATTCCATCCTCATATCCTGTCCTCATATCCCGTCCTCCTATCCCAACCTCCTATCCCGACCTCCCATCCTGTCCTCATATCCCGACCCGTACCTCCTATCCCGTCCTCCTATCTCGACTTCCTGTCCCGACCTCCTATCCCGTCCTCCTATCCCGTCCTCCTATCCCGACCTCCTATCCCCACCTCTTATCCTGTCCTCCAATCTCGAGCTCCTATCCCGACCTCCTATCCCGACCTCCTATCCCGTCCTCCTTTCCCGTCCTCCTTTCCCGTCCTCCTTTCCCATCCTCCTATCCCGTCCACCTATCCCGTCCTCCTATCCCGACCTCCTATCCCGACCTCCTTTCCTCCTATCCCTACCCGTAATATGGGTACCAGGTATTGAAATAGCTCCAGCCGTATGGAAATTATATGAGAACATACATTTCCCATTGATTTGCATGAGACTTTAAACAAAAACCCTGACCCTCACACATGGGGGTAGTTAAGGGTTAAATTAACTATCCTATATTTTAAGTGGACATATAAGTAACATGTGACCAAGTATTATCGAAATATCTCCAGCCGCTTGGAAGTTATGCGGTAACATATATTTCCCATTGACTTGTATGGGACTTTAAACATAAGCCCCGCCCCTAGCAAATAGGGGTGAGTAAGGGTTAAATCACCTATCCTATGTTTATTGCTGACATATGTTACATGTGTGCCAAGTTTCATGTTAATATCTTTAGCCGTTTGAAAGTTTTTGTGGAACATACATACATACATACACACACACGTTGAGTTTTATATATATATATGATATATATAGATATATATTATATATATTGCTGTCTACTTAATATATATGGAAATATAGAAATGTATAAAGTGTAGTGTAATGTAGAACAAAACTATGTCAAAGCACCTCTCAGTAAGGTAACACCTGATTGGCTGATGAAACAAAGAGACCATTAGAACATTGGCTGCTGACATCACAGTAGGGCAGCTGGTGACATCATCATAACCGACATAATACGTAGCCAGATGAACAGAAAAATCTCTCATTTGCTCACTAGAGTTTAGCAGAGACACATGTCAGAGCCCATTGCTCATTGCTGTAGTTTTCTAGTGACTTTATCGTCTTTTGCCATTGTCATAAAATGAAGTAAACAAAGAAAAAATAATTTAGTGGCAAAAGGAAAAGATGGAAGAGAGCTGAGCGGAGACCAGAACAGTGGAAACGATGTCCAGGAGACGCCCAGTACAACTAATGTACAGAGAAAGAAAAGGTTATTACATTCCTGCTAAATATCTGGGCCTGAATGGCCTAAAAGAGGAAGAAAACTTCCTGAAAGTGAAAGAAAACTTCCAACAAAGAAGAGAGAAGTGTAAGTGGCCTTCAAGGACCCTGCTACATCCATCTGATGGACAGCACAGGTAGGAGGACATCATGAAAGAGCTAGAATTGTCTATCACTTTTACCACAGGACTCCAGGTTACAGCCACAATAGGCCAGATTTACTATTACAAGGGGGCCAAATTGGTGCCATATTTAGGGTAGGTTCACACGTACAGGATCTACTACATATTTTCTGTGGCTGATTTTGCTACCCATTGACCTCAGTATATGTAGCAGATTCTGTACATGTATTATGAGTTTTATACACTTTTCAGGTGCATTCCAAAAAGGGGGCGTGGTTTAATAAAAAGGTGGTCTGACCTAGGTTGGGCCAATGTGCGCTAAAAATGCACCAAACTTCTGGAGTAAATTTCTGCTACAGTTTAAATGGGTTATCCAGGGTTAGAAAAACATAGCTTACATCCAGAAACATTGCAGCTCAGTAGAAGTCAATGGAGCCAAGTTGCAACCTGAGGAAAGGTGTGTTGCTGTTTTTGGAAGACCACTTTAAAGCTATCTTCATACATTGAATCTTCAATGGTATTTATAGCCATAAAAAAAATATGGCCATTTGTCTACAGTGGGAAATCCACCACTACAAGCGGACACAAAGAGCTACCCAGCTGAAGCAGGGGGCTTGCTCTATTGACTGCCACTGTTGCTTCCGCAGCGTGAAATACAATACGGATATGCTCTGTGTGACCCAACATTTTAATATAGAGGTAAAATCAACCAATCAGTCTTACCAAGCAACAGTAAACAAACACTGGACCGAACCAAGCACTTTCCATTTTTTGTTTTAATCATTTATCTGCATTCTATGTCATTTTCCTTTTTGGGGCAGTTTACCTGTTCCTGTATTGGTACACTCCACTATTGTATACTGAGTTACACACAGTTGCTATGGCAACTGTTATGCTGCAACGGCCTTTTTAACTGCCATCCTACAAACAGCTTGAAGACCTGTCCAGTGCCAGTCCTGAGTGTCCCCCCCCCCCAATTGTATAGAGATGATGCCGCTTATCTTTTTGTCCTGTTTCTTTAATGGAAGGTGATCACAGATGGGGCACAGGTTTGGACAGTGTTGGTAGAGAAGTGAGTGCTCCCATTACACTTAGAACTAAATATTCTACGGTCTAGGACAGTGTTTTCCAACCAGTGTGCCCTCAGCTGTTGCAAAACTACAATTTAGCATTCTGGGAGTTGTAGTTTTGCAAAAGCTGGAGGTACACTGCTTGGGAAACAGTCTGGTCTAGGAGATGGAAACATACATTCATTCTGACTTCCTGATCCTCATGTCACCATTGTATGTGGATTTGTCTTTATTTGGTCGGATTGTACATTGTAAAAACCTTATAAAGTTCTATGGAGCCACACATTGCTTCTTTATGGCGACCATTGGGAAAGCATTTGCTACATTTTCCTCGATTTTCCATATCAATCCGCCCCAGATTTGGTTTTTCTAGATAATGAAAGAATGTGAAAATTGTTTCTATATTATTAATAAATGCTACATGAACTCTTTCAAGACTAAGGCCCCCACTTCTCTGAATGTCAACAGCACAATGTTACCCTGACACATACTGAAAGATAATGGGGGAGATCTATCAAAACCTGTCCAGAGGAAAAGTTGCCCAGTTGCCCATAGCAACCAATCAAATTGCTTCTTTCATTCTTAACAAAGCCTCTGCAAAATGAAAGAAGCAAGCTGATTGGTTGCTATGGGCAACTGGGCATCTTTTCCTCTGTACAGGTTTTGATAAATCTCCCCAATATGTTTTTTTTTAACCTTTTAGGGACGCAGGGCATATACATATGCCCTTCATCCCCGATCCTTAAGGACTCAGGGCGTACCTGTACACCCTGAGTATTTCTGGTCCCCGCCGCTCGCCACGCGGGGACCGGACTAGGATGCCTGCTGAAATCATTCAGCAGGCATCCTGTGACAACACCTGGGGGGGGTCCTGAGACCCTTCCATGTCAGTGATCGCTTCAAATCGCTGATCAATTCATATCGTAGATTTGCGCCGATTCCAGGCTGATCGGGTCTCTGATGACTCGATAGCCTGGAAAATAGGGATAATCGGAGCTGTCAGCGACAACTCGACCATCCTGAAGGATAGGAGTGAGGAGGTAGGGGTGCCACCTCCTCCTATCCCCTGCCATTGGTTGGTCAGGACTGACCGACCAATGGCAGTTGGGGGTGGGGATGGGGGTTAAAGTCGAAATCTGCCCACCCATGGATGTCCGGGCAGAGCAGGGGGAAGATGGCGGTGGGGGTCAGAGTACGGGAGGACTGGAGATTGCGATGGGGGGACTGGCGATCACGGCGGGACCAGCGGCAGGACTGGTGGCACAATGCAGGTGGCGGTGGAGGCAGCAATGAATATCAGTGGTAAGTGATCTTCACTGTTGGCTTATAGGAGTTGCCAAACTACAACTGCCAGCATGCTCAGACAGCCAAAGGATGTCTGGGCATGCTGGGAGTTGTAGTTTTGCAACATCTGGAGGGCCACTGTTTGGAGACCACTATACAGTATGTTGCAAAACTACAACTCTGAGCATGCTCAGACTGCCCAGGCATGCTGGGAGTTGAAGTTCTGTACATCTGGCCCTTCAGATATGGCAGAACTACAACTCCCAGCATGCCTAGACAGTCTCAGCATGCTGGGAGTTGTAGTTTTGTTACATCTGGAAGAGCACAGTTTGGACACCACCATACAGTGGTCTCCAAACTGTTCTCCTCCAGTTGTTGCATAACTACAACTCCCAACATGCCCTTCGACTGTCTGGGCATGCTGGGAGCTGAAGTTCTGCAACAACTGGAGGCACACTGGTTGGGAAACATTGTCTGTTTCCTAACTTAGTGTTTCCCAAGCCGTGTGCCTCCAGCTGTTGCAAAACTATAACTCCCAGCATGCTACAGTTGTGCCCAAACTGTAGCGCTCCAGATGTTGCAAAACTACAACTCCAAGCATGCCCAGACTTCCCAGGCATGCTGGGAGTTGTAGTTAGGCAACATCTGGCCCTTAAGATGTTGCCAAACTACAACTCCCAGCATGCCTAGGCAGTCTGAGCATGCTTGAAGTTGTAGTTTTGCAACATTTGGAGGGCTACTGTTTGGACACCACCACACAGTGGTCTCCGAACTGTTCTCCTTCAGTTGTTGCATAACTACAACTCCCAACATACCCTTCGACTGTCTGGGCATGCTGGGAGCTGTAGTTCTGCAACAACTGGAGGCACACTGGTTGGGAAACATTGTCTGTTTCCTAACTTAGTGTTTCCCAACCCGTGTGCCTCCAGCTGTTGCAAAACTATAACTCCCAGCATGCACTGACAGACCATGCATGCTGGGAGTTGCAGTTTTGCAACAGCTGGAGGCACACAGTATGGGGAACACTGAGTTAAGTGACAAACTCTCAGTGTTTTGCATCCAGTGTGCCTCCAGCTGTTGCATAACTACAACCCCCAGCATGTACAGACAGCCAAAGGGCATGCTGGAAGTTGTAGTAGTATGCCTCCAGCTGTTGCATAACTACAAGTCCCAGCATGCCCTTCAGCTGTCACTGCATGCTGAGAGTTGTAGTTTCTGCAAAAGCTGAAGGCACACTGGTTGCGAAACACAGAGTTTGTTACCTAATTCAGTGTTTCGCAACCAGTGTGCCTCCAGCTGTTGCAAACTACAACTCCCAGCATGCCCTATGGCTTTCTGTACAAGCTGGGAATTGTATTTTTGCAACAGCTGGAGGCACACTGGTTGCGTAACACTGGCTAAGTAACAAACTCTTAATGTTTCGCAACCAGTGTGCCTGCATAACTACTACTCCCAGCATGCACGGACAGTCAAAGGGCATGCTGGGAGTTGTATTTTTGCAACAGCTGGAGGTTAGCCTCTTCCCCCCATGTGAATGTACAGGGTACATTCACACGGGCGGGTGTTTACAGTGAGTTTCTTGCTGCAAGTTTGAGATATAGCAAATTTTCCGCTGAAGCTCAAACTCCCAGCGGGAAACTTGCTGTAAACCCCCGCCTATATGAATGTACCCTAAAAACACTACACTACACAAAATAAATAGTAAAACACTACATATACACATTCCCCTACACATTCACCCCCAAAAAATTTGAAACGTCTGGTACAGCACGGTTTCTAAAACGGAGCCTCCAGATGTTGCAAAACAACAACTCCCAGTGTTGCTGGACAGCCATTGACTATCAAGGCATGCTGGTAGTTTTGCAACAGCTGGAGGCACCCTGTTTGGGAACACTGCCATGGGGTAATTTTGGAATCGGATTGAAATCCCTGTGCAAATCCCTAATTTAGGCCTCAAATGCACATGGTGCTCTCTCACTTCGGAGCCCTGTCGTATTGCAAGGCAACAGTTTAGGGCCACACTCCATACTCAGGAGAAATTGCCTAACAAATTTTGGGGGGCTTTTTCTCCTTTTACCCCTTGTGAAAAGGTAAAGTTGGGGTCTACTCCAGGATGTTTTTTTCTTTTTTACACTAACATGCTGGTGTTGCCCCATACTTTTCATTTTCACAAGAAGTAAAAGGAAAAAAAGACCCCCAAAATTTGTAACGCAATTTCTTCTGAATACCGAAATACCCCATATGTGAACGTAAAATGCTCTGCGGGCACACAACAAGGCTCTTTAGTGAGAGCCCCATGTACACTTGAGGTGATTTGTATAGGGGATGCTGATCGTTACAGCGGTTCTGACATAAACACAAAAAAGAAACACCCACATGTGACCCCATTTTGGAAACTACACCCCTCACGAAACGTGAAAAGAGGTATAGTGAGCCTTAACACCCCACAGGTGTTTGAAGAATTTTCGTTAAATTTGGACGTGAAAATCATTTTTTTTATTTTGTTCACTAAAATGCTGGTGTAATTTTTCATTTTCACAAGGGGTAATAGGAAAAAAGAGCCCCCCTTAATTTGTAACCCCATTTCTTCTGAGTATGGCAATACTGTCATTGGGCTTTTGGAGAGAGAATGTGTCTGGAATTAAAGGCCATGTGCATTTACAAAGCCCCCATGGTGCCAGAAAAGTGCCCCCCCACCACATGTGACCCCATTTTGGAAACTACACCCCTCATGGAATGTAACAAGGGATGCAGTAAGCATTTACACCCCACTGGTGTCTGACAGATTTTTTTAACAGTGGTCCATGAAAATGAAAAATTTTATTTCTCATTTGCACTGCCCACTGTTCCAAAGATCTGTCAAACACCTGTGGCATGTGAATGCTCACTGCACCCCTTATTACATTCTGTGAGAGGTGTTGTTTCATAAACGGGGTCACATGTGGGGCGGGGGTCCACTATTCTGGCACCATGGGGGCAGGGACGTGCACAGACATTTTGGAGGGCAGGGGCTCAAGTAAAAAAAGAGGGCACTTCTCATCATTTAAAAAATGTCTGTCAGACCTAAAGGGGTATTCCAGGCAAAAACCTTTTTATATATATCAACTGACTCCGGAAAGTTAAACAGATTTGTAAATTATTTCTATTAAAAAATCTTAATCCTTCCAATAGTTATTAGCTTCTGAAGTTTTCTGTCTAACTGCTCAATGATGATGTCATGTCCCGGGAGCTGTGCATGATGGGAGAATATCCCCATAGGAACTGGACAGCTCCCGGGACATGAGTCATCAGAAAGCAGCAACTCAACTTCATAAGGTAATAACTATTGGAAGGATTAAGATTTTTTAATAGAAGTAATTTACAAATCTGTTTAACTTTCCGGAGCCAGTTGATATATAAATAAAAGTTTTGGCCTGGAATACCCCTTTAATGTGCTGCGGCCCAGGGACACAGTGGACCTCCCGCCAAGCCTCCTCAACATTGCCATCCCCCATAAAAGTTGGTGTTTTTGTAAAATAAAGTCAAGAACAGTTTCTCTGAGGTCTGCCATGTGTATATACAACTTCAGCTGTGCTGTCAATCTTATTTACAGAAAACATGTGACAGCTGCACTTTAATATACTGTATTATAGAGGAGATTTATCAAAACTTGTGCGGTGCAGTTATCCATAGCAACCAATCAGATCGCTGCTGTCATTTTGCAGAAGGCTTTACCTCTGCAAAGGTTTTAATAAATCTCCCCTATATGCCCCGGTCTGAGATCTATATGACAGAACCCATCACCAATCACCCAGCACCAATCACCCAGCACCCATCACCCAGCACCCACCTTATGCAGAAATCTTCACACAGCTCTGGTTCTTACACTGAAGAGATGGACACCACACTAATATATGCTTACATGCTACAATATACAAGTTGGCAAAAAAAAAAGAATTATAAATATACAAAGACGGCCAGGCATAGCACAGCATTCAGGATGGAGGCAGATAAGCTCCGCTTCCATTGCGCACAAGACTGACTTTGCATACTAGAAATGTGGGGCAATACCTAGAAAACGGCTGGTCCACATTTAGTAAGTATAACATTATCTTCTGTTCACCTGCACTGTAACCTAGTGTATTGGGTTTAGTGCGAGTAAACAGCCTGTCAGTTTCTCTTTAATTACATACCGTACCCCTTAATGAACTATATACTGTGCCACCATTCATCTATTAATTCCCTATATACTGTGCCACCATTCATCTATTAATTCCCTATATACTGTGCCACTATTATTTAACTATACCATGCCACCATTCATCTATTAATTACCTATATACTGTGCCACCATTAATTAACTATATACTGTGCCACTATTATTTAACTATATACTGTGCCACCCTTCATCTATTAATTCCCTATATACTTTGCCACTATTATTTAACTATATACTGTGCCACCATTCATCTATTAATTCCCTGTATACTGTGCCACCATTAATGAACTATATACTGTGCCACTATTATTTAACTATACTGTGCTACCATTAAAGGGGTACTCCGCCCCTAGACATCTTATCTCCTAAGGGATAAGATGTCAGTACGCCGCGGTCCCGCTGCTGGGGACCCCTGGGATCCCCGCTGCGGCACCGCGCTATCATTACAGCACAGAGCGAGTTCGCTCTGTGAGTAATGACGGGCGATACGGGGGACGGAGCAGCGTGATGTCATGGCGCCGCCCCTCGTGACATCACGGCCCATCCCCTTAATGCAAGTCTTTGGGAGGGGGCGTGATGACCGCCACGCCCCCTCCCATAGACTTGTATAGAAATGGGCGGGCCGTGACATCACGAGGGGCGGAGCCGTGACGTAACGATGCTCCAGCCCCTGTACTGCCCATCATTACGTGCAGAGCAAACTCGCTCTGTGCTGTAATGAGAGCGCGGTGCCGCAGCGGGGATCCCAGGGGTCCCCAGCAGTGGGACCGCGGCGATCTGACATCTTATCCCCTATCCTTTGGATAGGGGATAAGATGTCTAGGGGCAGAATACCCCTTTAAGGATCTATATATAGTGCCAGAATACATAAAAATATAATGTTCCAATATAAATAAAATATATACTGTGCTTCCATAAATTCCCTATATAATGTTCTTACATTCCTCTATTAATTACCTAATAATGTGCTTCATACAATACATACAAGCACATAACATAAAGACACATACAGTACATAGGTAATATACACACACATACAAAGAGACACTTTGGCACATACATACAACATGGAATATATACTAAAATATATAACCAACACGCACATCATACATACAGGTACACTCATACATTCACTCACAGATATAAACACACATGTTACGCCTAGCGCTCCGGGTCCCCGCTCCTCCCCGGAGCGCTCACGGCGTCTTTCTCCCTGCAGCTCCCCGGTCAGTCCCGCTGACCGGGAGCGCTGCTCTGTCATGGCCGTTGGGGATGCGATTCGCACAGCGGGACGCGCCCGCTCGCGAATCGCATCCCAGGTCACTTACCCGTTCCCGTCCCCTGCTGTCATGTGCTGGCGCGCGCGGCTCCGCTCTCTAGGGCGCGCGCGCGCCAGCTCCCTGAGACTTAAAGGGCCAGTGCACCAATGATTGGTGCCTGGCCCAATTAGCTTAATTAGCTCCCACCTGGTCCCTGACTATATCTAGCCTCCTCCCTTGCACTTCCTTGCCGGATCTTGTTGCCCTTGTGCCTAGTGAAAGCGTTTGTGTGTTTAAACCCTGTGTACCAGAACTACTGCTATCTCCCCTGACTACGAACCTTGCCGCCTGCCCCCGACCTTCTGCTACGTCCGACTTTGCTTCTGCCTACTCCCTTGTACCTCGCCTATCTTCAGCAGCCAGAGAGGTGAGCCGTTGCTAGTGGATACGACCTGGTCACTACCGCCGCAGCAAGACCATCCCGCTTTGCGGCGGGCTCTGGTGAAAACCAGTAGTGTCTTAGAACCGGTCCACTAGCACGGCCCTCGCCATCCCTCTCTGGCACAGAGGATCCACCTCCTGCCAGCCGGCATCGTGACAGTAGATCCGGCCATGGATCCCGCTGAGGTTCCCCAGCATTCCATCTCTGATCTCACCACGGTGGTTGCCCAGCAATCCCGACAGATCGCCCATCTAACCCACCAGCTGTCGGAAATGTCCACCATTGTGCACCAACTTCAGTCGCAACTGCAGCAGCAATCATCTCCTCCGCCACCTCCTGCACCCCTTCCGCAGCGAGTGGCCACTCCTAGCCTCCGCCTGTCCTTGCCGGACAAATTTAATGGGGACTCTAAGTTTTGCCGTGGCTTTCTTTCGCAATGTTCCCTGCACATGGAGATGATGTCGGACCAGTTTCCTACTGAAAGGTCTAAGGTGGCTTTCGTAGTCAGCCTTCTGTCTGGAAAAGCTCTGTCATGGGCCACACCGCTCTGGGACCGCGATGACCCCGTCACTGCCTCTGTACACTCCTTCTTCTCGGAAATTCGAAGTGTCTTTGAGGAACCTGCCCGAGCCTCTTCTGCTGAGACTGCCCTGCTGAACCTGGTCCAGGGTAATTCTTCCGTTGGCGAGTACGCCATACAATTCCGTACTCTTGCTTCTGAACTATCCTGGAATAATGAGGCTCTCTGCGCGACCTTTAAAAAAGGCCTATCCAGCAACATTAAAGATGTTCTGGCCGCACGAGAGACTCCTGCTAACCTGCATGAACTCATTCATCTAGCCACTCGCATTGACATGCGTTTTTCTGAGAGGCATCAAGAGCTCCGCCAGGAAAAAGACTTAGATCTCTGGACACCTCTCCCACAGTCTCCACTGCAATCTTCGCCTAGGCCTCTCGCCGAGGAGGCCATGCAAGTGGATCGGTCTCGCCTGACCCTGGAGGAGAGGAATCGCCGTAAGGAAGAGAATCTCTGTCTGTACTGTGCCAGTACTGAACATTTTTTGGTGGATTGCCCAATCCGTCCTCCACGTCTGGGAAACGCACGCTCGCACCCAGCTCACGTGGGTGTGGCGTCTCTTGATGCCAAGTCGGCTTCTCCACGTCTCACGGTACCTGTTCGGATTTCCACTTCAGCCAGCTCTCCCCTCTCAGCCGTGGCCTGCCTGGACTCTGGAGCTTCTGGGAATTTTATTCGGGAGTCCTTTGTGAATAAATTCCGCATTCCGGTGACCCGTCTTGTCAAGCCACTCCACATTTCCGCGGTCAACGGAGCCAGGTTGGATTGCACCGTGCGTTACCGCACGGAGCCCCTCCTAATGTGCATCGGACCTCATCACGAGGAGATTATATTTTTTGTCCTTCCTAATTGCTCTTCTGAAGTTCTCCTTGGACTACCCTGGCTTCAACACCATTCCCCAACCCTGGATTGGTCCACTGGGGAGATCAAGAGTTGGGGTCCCTCTTGTTCCAAGGACTGCCTTCAACCGGTTCCCAGTACTCCCTGCCGTGACCCTGTGGTTCCTCCTGTATCTGGTCCCCCTAAGGTCATTAAGGACTCTGCCTGCCACAGGAAATGCCCCTCCCCCCCTCCCAGTTCCATCAGGCAAGCTCCTGTGTCCCCTCATGGCCCTCGTCCTGGTGTCACACTGCCCCGTGCCAGGTCTCGCCCTCTGCCCTCTCTCCCCATTCCTACTCCTGCGGTTCTGCCTGCCGTTGAGGAATCCCTCCATCCTTTCCCGGTGTCCTCATCCCAGGGGAGGCAGTTACCCGATAAAGAGAAGGGGAGACCTAAGGGGGGGGGTACTGTTACGCCTAGCGCTCCGGGTCCCCGCTCCTCCCCGGAGCGCTCACGGCGTCTTTCTCCCTGCAGCTCCCCGGTCAGTCCCGCGCCCGCTCGCGAATCGCATCCCAGGTCACTTACCCGTTCCCGTCCCCTGCTGTCATGTGCTGGCGCGCGCGGCTCCGCTCTCTAGGGCGCGCGCGCGCCAGCTCCCTGAGACTTAAAGGGCCAGTGCACCAATGATTGGTGCCTGGCCCAATTAGCTTAATTAGCTCCCACCTGGTCCCTGACTATATCTAGCCTCCTCCCTTGCACTTCCTTGCCGGATCTTGTTGCCCTTGTGCCTAGTGAAAGCGTTTGTGTGTTTAAACCCTGTGTACCAGAACTACTGCTATCTCCCCTGACTACGAACCTTGCCGCCTGCCCCCGACCTTCTGCTACGTCCGACTTTGCTTCTGCCTACTCCCTTGTACCTCGCCTATCTTCAGCAGCCAGAGAGGTGAGCCGTTGCTAGTGGATACGACCTGGTCACTACCGCCGCAGCAAGACCATCCCGCTTTGCGGCGGGCTCTGGTGAAAACCAGTAGTGTCTTAGAACCGGTCCACTAGCACGGCCCTCGCCATCCCTCTCTGGCACAGAGGATCCACCTCCTGCCAGCCGGCATCGTGACAACACACACATATACATAGATTCACTTGCTCACATATACATATATTCACTTGCTCACATATACATAGATTCACTTGCTCACATATATAGGCACATACATAGAGATACACACACATATACACATCATACAGGCACACTGACCTACAATCACTCACATATATACGCACACACATATACATAGATTCACTTGCTCACATATATACACACACAGATATACATAGATTCACTTGCTCACATATATAGGCACATACATAGAGATACACACACACATATACACATCATACAGACACGCTGACATACAATCACTCACATATATACACACACACATATACATAGATTCACTTGCTCACATATATAGGCACATACATAGAGATACACACACACATATACACATCATACAGACATACTGACAATCACTCACTTATATACACACACACATACATAGATTCACTTGCTCACATATATACACACACAGATATACATAGATTGACTTGCTCACATATATACACACAGATATACATAGATTCACTTGCTCACATATCTATATATATGCACATACATAGAGATACACACACACATATATACACATCATACAGACACACTGACATACAATCACTCATATATACACACTCACAGTCACTTACAGTAAGGCCCCAGTCATCCCTCTCTGCACAGGCACATACATAAATATACACACACACAATATCACTCATATTTTCAGTTGCTTACAGCAAGTAAGGGCACCATCCCCCTCTGCACAGGCTGGAGTTTCTGGCCGGGCTGACTGTGGGCTGGGCTTCTCTCTGCCTTCTCCGCTTCTGTCTCCTCCGTGTGGAGAGGAGCAGAGAAATAGCTGATAATGACAGGGTGAGTGGCGCCCCCTTCCTGCAGGGAGGGCACAGCACCCTCCATTAAACCACATACAAATCTCCCCAGCAACAGATCCTTTTTACTGCACCTATCACCCTGAGTCTGCACCTCCTTTTGTGAGGGCACTATAAGGGCAGGTGTGGAAAAGGGCAGGGGCTCCAGCCCCCTTTTACCCCTATGTGTGCACGTTCCTGCATGGGGGGACTTTGTAAATGAACATGGCCCCCAACTTCCATTCCAAACAAATTCTCTCTCCAAAAGCCCAATGGTGCTCCTTCTCTTCTGCGCATTGTAGTTCGCCCGCAGAGCACTTTACATCCACATATGGGGTATTTCCATACTCAGAAGAAACAGGGTTAAAAATTTGGGGAGGATTTTTCTCCTATTACCCTTTGTGAAAAAAATGTTTTGGGTAAGTACAGCATTTTGGTGAAAAAATCTAATTTTTCATTTTCACGTCCAACTTCCAACTTTAGCGGAAATTTGTCAAACACCTGAGGTGTGCAAAGGCTCACTGTACCCCTTTTTATTTTCCTTGATGGATGTTGTTTCCCAAATAATTGCCATGTGGGACTTATTTTGTTGTTTTGGCACCATAGGGGCTTCCTAAATGCGATATGCCCCCCAAAAACCATTTCAGCTAAATTTGCTTTCAAAAAGCCAAATGTGGCTCCTTCTCTTCTGAGCATTCTAGTGCACCCGCAGAGCACTTTATGTCCACACATGGGGTATTTCCATACTCAGAAGAAATGGGGTTACAAATTTTGGGGGGCATTTTCTCCTATTACCCCTTGTAAAAATGTAACATTTGGGGAAAAACAGCATTTCAATGAAAAAAAAAATGTACACGTCCAACTTTAACAAAAAGTCGTCAAACACCTGTAGGATATTAAGGCTCACTGTAATCCTTGTTACGTTCCTTGAAGGGTGTAGTTTTCAAAATAGTATGCCATGTGGAGGTTTATTTTTGCTGTTCTGGCTTCCTAAATGCGACATTCCCCTGCAAAAACCATTTCAGAAAAACTCACTCTTCAAAATTCCATTGTCGCTCCTTCCCTTCTGAGCCCTCTAGTGCACCCACAGAGCACTTAACATCCACTTATTTGGTATTTCCTTACCCGGGAGAAATTGGGTTACACATTTTCTCTCCTTTTACCCCTTGTAAAAATTCTAAAACTGGGTCTGCAAGAACATGCGAGTGTAAAAAATGAAGATTTTTAATTTTCTCTTTCACTTTGCTGCTATTCCTGTGAAACACCTAAATGGTTAACACACTTTCTGAATATCATTTGAATACTTTGAGGGGTGCAAGTTTTATAATGGGGCAATATTTCTAAGTATTTCTAATGTAAAGGCCCTTCAAATCCACTTCAAACCTCAACTGGTCCCTGAAAAATTCCGATTTTGTAAATTTGGTGAAAAATTTAAAAAAATTGCTGCTGGACTTTGAAGCCCTCTGATGTCTTTCAAAAGTAAAAACATGTCAACTTTATGATCCAAACATAAAGTAGACGTATTGCATATGTGAATAAATATATCATTTATTTGGGATGTCCATTTTCTTTATGAGTAGATAGTTTCAAAGTTTAAAAAAAATGCAACATTTTCAGATTTTTCATAAAATTGTTGCATTTTATTTTACCAAGAAATGAAAATTGATGAAAATTTTCCACTAACATAAAGTTGAATATGTCACGAAAAAACATTCTCGGAATCAGAATGAAAAGTAAAAGCATCCCAGAGTTACTAATGCTTAAAGGGACAGTGGTCAGATGTGCAAAAATGCACGAGTCCTTGAGGTGTTAAACTTTGTCCTAGTCTACACAATTGCGCATATACACAGAAGATTCTTACACCAAGACTCAATCTTTCTTTTACTTTTTTGAGTTAGCTCTGAACACACACATTTTTAAAAAATGTTTTTTATATAGTGTATTTTTATTAAGTCATAAAAACACAATAAACAGTATGGCAAAGGCAAGTCCTGAACAAGCAGGAGATGTCTCGGAGAAGAAGCTCCTCGCAGGGAGCACAATAAACAGTCATTGAATAATATAAAGGAATTATGTTCAGGCAATCAACTGCAACCTTTAACGATAGGCATATATATAGATATATATATATATATATATATATATATATATATATAAATCAAACTAGAAACTAGTAACAATGTATGTTTAAAACATTCATACCGTGTTCTGGAGTAATTATGCACAACATCTTTGTTATGTGAAGCAGTGCCAGAAACATGAGGAGTGTGGTAGAATTGTACCTTTAGGATAGGAGATGAGAAGAAAAGAAAGAAAGAAAGGAAGAACAGAGAAAGAGAGAAAAGAGGAAGAGAAGGGAGGTACAAGGTACTGTAGGGGAGAAAAAGGGAGAAGGGAGTCCTCATGAGGGTCTCCAATGAAGGGAAGGATGAAAGAAAAGGTAAGATAATGGTGGTACTTCATACGCACCGTGACAGGGGAAGAGGTCCGCTCCTCTGCAACCTCCAGCTGGCCCATGGCAGCAGAGTGTAGTAATTAGGCTTATCGGATGGGATGTAAAAAGGAAAGGAAGGAGGGGGGGGGGGGAGAGTGAGGCAGGTGTTCTGTCAGGAAGGGTCATGGGGAGAGGAAGGGAGTTAACCGGGGGATCCCAAGGTTTCAAAGTCTCTAGAGGAAAGAAATGCCGTCCATGGAGACCAGATGGACTCATATTTCCCTAGTTGAGAAGGAGAGTTAGCCATCTGTTCTTCCATTCTTGCCAGGAGCAGGAAGGTGATCAGGCAAGATGTGCACCTCGCTATATTCAGGGGGAGGATGGACAGTAGGGCAAGCTCTGGTGTAAGCGGGAGATGAATGAAGGAGATGCGGGCCATGATATCGAAGACCTTGGACCAGAAATCTGATAACGGAGGGCAGGTAAGCCAGATGTGTAGCATAGTGCCCGCGGAGGCGGAACAATGCAAGCAAACATCCGGGAGTCCTGGATAAAAGGACGCTAGCAAAGCGGGAACTCTGTACCATCTAGTAAGTGCATTGTAATTGATTTCTTGCGCTTTACAAGAGACTGAGGATCATCGAAGGAGATATCCCAGTGGAGCCAGAGAACCTCAGGGCAGTGGGAGAGGTCGCAGTAGTTCTGCGGCGTGTAGGGTCCCTCTGTCTTTTTTCCTGAGGGGGTACTGCAGCAGCTTGGGCATAAGAAGGGGCACACGTTTGCTGAGGGGCCTCAGTACCAATAGTATGAGGAGGCATAGCAGATGAGGCTGCAGTGGACTCATGTGTGAGTAGGACGGATGGAGGGTGGGTCAAGGTGGCAGTCACAGGTGGCAATTGCACTCCTGGAGGTAGGTGAGGGGAAGCTGCAGACAGTCCTTGGGTAGTGGGGCCAGAGGAGGAGATATGTATAGGTAGAGACACTGAGCCAGGGGGGCCTCCACTCCCTGCCATGGGTGGCACAAGCAGGTAGGAGATCACACTCCCCTGGCCCAGGACGTACCTTGCTGATATGTCCTCTGCTGCTGCCGGGTGTCGGGAGTCTGCCGCGCTTGTGAGATCTGCTGCCCGGGTGATAGAGTCACAGGAGAGGTGCAGCTTTCAGCTCCGGAGCTCGGTACTGCTGCCATTGCTGCGTGCAGGGTGATAGGAGGAGTCAGCACTTGTGAGGCAGCGTTTCTATCAGGGGATAATGGCGGAGCTGTGGACGAAGGCCGTACTGGGGTGGATAGCGCAGGCGGCTGCAGGAAAAAGTCCGCAATCATTCGCAGCTGGGGCTCTGAGGTGAGAGGGGCTGTTTTCTTCTTGTTTCCCCATTTTTTGCCTCTCATAGCAGGGTGGATCAGCTCTCAACCCGGTGCCCTAGAGGGAGCTCCTACAGAGTGCAGCTCATCACCAGCGCGCCCAAGCCACGCCCTCTCCACATACAGGAAATTACACTGCTGTCAGGAGCCCAAACTCAAATGTGGTTAGTCACTTGGCCAGGGCATTAGCAATTTCTACGCCTTAATACTGCTAAGGAGTCTGAGCCTTGGCCTCCCATTCCACTGAACGAATGGGTGTAAAGGGTTTATAGGGGAGTTTTCATTAGATACAAGTTGGCAGATGCTCTGTGTGTCTGTGTATGCGTGTAAGGATTAAGAGCATCATGGGCCTGGTACTGAAGTTTTTATGGGCCTTTTTATAGAAATATAGAAAATGAAAACAAAAAAGCATTCTCACTGATCACTGGGTCCTGTCCTGGCGATTGAGGCGGGCCCCAGCGGTCGGACCCCATGTGATCAGCTAGGTGATAAGTTTGTTTTTGCCAGAGATCTCCTTTATGTAGCACAGCTATAAGAAGATATGTCACTCAGGAGCATTTGTCACAGAAACCACTGAAGTCTTGAATCACTGTCGGCAGCACCACACCTCTCCAGACTATAAAAGTTAAAACTTTAACCCTTTAGGGACTCAGCCTATTTTTACCTTTGTTTTTTCCTTCTTCCCTTCTAAAAATCATAACACTTTCAATTTTGCACCTACAGACCCATAAAAGGGCTTGTTTTTTGCGTCACAAAATTGTACTTTGTAATGACATCGCATTTTATAATATAACCTGCGGTGAAACCCCAAAAAAAATATTTGTGGGGTGAAACGAAAAAAGGAAACATAATTTTGTAAATTTTGGGGGCTTCCGTTTCTACGCAGTGCACTTTTCGGTAAAATTTACACCTTATATTTATACTGTAGGTCCATACGGTTACAAGGATTTATATAGGTTTTATTTTATTTTAATACTTAAAAAATTATAAACTACATGCACCAAAATTTGTTTGTTTAAAATTGGCATCTTCTGACCCCTATAACTTTTTTATTTTTCCGTGTACATGGCGGTAAAAATATTAATATGTTTATGGTATATGAAGTGACCAAAAACGCAAAATTTTGGACTTTGATATTTTTTTATGTGTACGCCATCGACCGTGTGGTTTAGTTAACATTATATTTTAATAGTAAGGACATTTACACACTCTTTCGTACCACATATGATTATTTTTATTCTTCATTACATTATTTTAAAAATGGGAAAAGGGGGGTGATTTA
The DNA here is from genome assembly GCF_029499605.1 of Hyla sarda. Lineage (NCBI taxonomy): Eukaryota > Metazoa > Chordata > Amphibia > Anura > Hylidae > Hyla > Hyla sarda. The sequence continues at coordinate 158,218,282 of NC_079196.1, read as the reverse complement.
GACTTTTAATAGGGAAGGGGTTAATGAAATGTTATTACATTTTTTTTAAACTTTTTTCTTTTTTTTTGCCCCCACAGGACATACACTGTTCAATGCTATGCCATTCCACAGCATTGATCAGTGTAACCGGCGATCTGCTGCTCTAGCCTGCTGCGCAGGCATGGAGCAATAGATCGCCTATTGGATGACGGAGAGGCAGGTGAGGACCCCCCGTCATCCGGCAAGCTGATCGTGCCATCAGCTCCGCTGAGCTGCCGGGATTCTTTTACTTTCACTTAAGATGCCGTGATCAACTTTGATCGCGGCATCTATAGGGTTAATGCCGGGCATCAGCCTGATCGGCTATGCTCGGCATTAGACGTGGGTTCTGGCTGCCTGTAGCAACCGGGACCCACGGGGTTTAGTCTGTTCTCAGCTGGTGAGAATGGTTTAAACCTGTTATACTGGACCAGGGCGTACAGGTACGCCCTGAGTCCTTATGGATCGGAGATGCAGGGTGTATGCATAAGCCCTGCATCCCCAAGAGGTTAAATCATGTGCAGCAATAGCCAGGCACTCCATCAGGAACTTTGGGACCCCTTACTGCTGGAGTCACTTGGCCCCCCTTCCCACAAATACTCTTACCAGTCCCTGTCTTGAATATATAATGTAGCTATTATCTTTTGCATTATAAAAATATATAATTTGAACAGAGCCATACTTACCACCCTTGCTCCTGGATGTCATCACTAGAGGCAGGGCTACACCAGGCTGGGGGGGTAAGTGGGCATTTCTGTCCACATTATACATATACAGCCATCTATATGGTTGATGTATATTATATACCCCCCCCCCCCAATGAGTTAATAAGGGAATTAAGTGGCACTGCTATAAGAAGATATCATTCAGGAGCATGGGAAACCTATTCACACCTAGCTTTCCATGCTCCTGAATGGCATATCTGTGTGTATTGCTGATCTATTATTAACAGATATGCCATTTAGAAGCTTTGGAAAGCTAGGTGAGAAATTGTCGCCTACCTTTTCCATGCTCCGGAATGGCATATCTGCTCATTGGCATATCTGTTTATAATAGCTGTCCTATTATAAGCAGATATGCCATTCAGGAGCATGGAAAAGCTAAGTGTGAAATCATGGCCTCACTTTTCCATGCTCCTGAATGGCATATCTGCTCATAGGCATATCTGTTTATAATAGCTGACCTATTATAAGCAGATATGCCATTCAGGAGCATGAACAAGCTGGGTGAGAAATAATCTAGCTTTTCCATGCTTCTGAATGGCATATTTGTTTTTCACAGAAGCCGCTGCGGTATTGAATCACCGTTGGCAGCACCACTCCTCTCGGTACTCTACAATTTCAATTGGCACCAGCCAGGCACACCATCAGGAACTTTGGGACTCCTTACTGCTGGAGTCACTGGGCCCCCCTTCCCACACATACTCTTACCAGTCCCTGTCTTGTACATATAATGTAGCTATTATCTTTTGCCAAAAATATATTGTTTCTTTGACCCCCACTGTATGCCCAGATCTTAAACCTAATTCTTAAACATAATCTAGCTGTATAAGGGCATGTGTTTTTTTTTTGTAGTATGAGTCACATTGGGGGTACATATAATGTATTCAGAAAATCAAATTGATGGGGAGGAGGGAAAGAAAAAAATGGAATTTTTCGGATTTTGTGGTGTAGGATGTGGATGTGATTGGCGTATAAGATATGATGTAAGAGCAGACTAGTGGGTGCAGCTCGGGAGGTGACTGGAGGAAAAGACATTACATAAGTGCAGAATAGTACGTGCAGCCCTGAAAGTGACTGGAGGATAAAACATGATGTAACAGCAGAATAGTAAGTGCAGCTCTGAAGGTGACTGGAGGATAAGACACACACACGGAATGCACTATTGGGGATCTGCAGTTGTAAAATTTGCAGTTGCAATTTTACAAAGCAATCAAATAATTGCCTTGTAAAGTTGGCAGTTGCAGCTACGCAAAAGTGGATCTTACATCCTAAAATCCTTAGTAAATCATGTTTGTATGAGTGCACCCTAAGGGTACAGTCACTGACATGTAATTTGTTCCATTTTTTCAACAGCTGATTTGCTACTCACTAACTTCAATGGGTAGCAAAATCAGCAGTTGAAAATATGCATCCGTGTACACAGTCAAATATGGTCGTGCTCATGCATATGAAAGGTCAGTTCACACATCTTTATTCTTTCTTCAGATTTTCCTACCTATTGAAGTCAATAAGCAGCAACATTTGCTGCATCAAATCTGCAAGAAAAAATATGAACGTGTAAACTGACTGCAGACTGCAGAATCTTACAATTATGAGATTAGTACATTTTTTACTTATTTTTAACAGAGTATAATACTTTGAGTTGTTGTATATGAAATAAACCTTATTTGTGAATGTTGAACACTTTGAGATTGCAGATTATCGGAGCCTTACGCTATATTGTTTTTTGGAGATAGATAGGAAGGCTTTAGGAGAGGAGTAGGCTTCTATTAGGGCACAGTGTTTTACTTTTTGCTGTCCTCTAAATGTGTAATACAGTAAAATTCCCTTAGCCGGCTTTCTCAACTCAACTCAGACTTTCACGTAAAATTATGAGATTGAGATGTTTTTTTTACATCATTTTACCAGAGTTTAATATATTGAGTAGTTATATATGTTGATTTGACCCTATTTGTGAAAGTTAAAATTAGGGTTCCTAAATTTTAAGATTGCAGGCCATTCTGTGTACTGTCATTGGCATAAAATGATGAAATTTTGGAGATGGATAGGAAGGCTTTAGGGGAGGAAGAGGCCTCTATTGAAGGAACCTTGTTGTTCTTATATGTGCATGTGAAATGCGTAATAGTGGGCTGTAATAGTGGGTTATTTTGATGATATTTTTTTGCTTTCTTATTTGTACATTTTTTATTTGTACCCAAATCACATTTTTTTATTATTGTCTGTGATTTTTTAAGATAAATAATGAGACAGAATTTTTTTTCTTCATTTCAACAGTTAATAATACTTTAAGTCATTACGTATGTAGATTTAACAATATTTGTGATTTAAAAAAATTAGGGTTACGAAATGTTGAGATTGAAGGCTATGGGAGCGTTTCTGTGTACTGTCATTTGCATAAAATGATGCAAAGAATTGATAAGGCACCAATTTTGGGGATGGAGGAGGCCTCTATAAGGGCACATGTTTTGCTGTGCTCACAAAAGGTAATACAGTATTCCCATAGCTCGCTATCTCAATCTATATTGTACTGTATGTCTTTGACGGTAGATGGCAATTTTCTGATGACAAAAAAACTCTTAAGAAGGAGCTTTATCGTGCTTATATCTGCAGTAGAGATAAGTGAACTTTAGAAAACTTTTTCAAAATCGTCAGTTCAATTCAGCTCGGATCGACCAATAATATTGACGAATAACCTACTAACAGAGCTAATCCCTTTCAAATGCATGCCCTTGTTAAGGCGGTGCTGTGACCCAAACATAAAGATATAAATGATGTTTTCTGAAACCAATATAATATTCATGAATAACGTATTACATGGGTAATCCCTGTCCAATGCACGCCTTTGTTAAGGCGATGCTATGTCCCAAACAGGAAGATGTAACCGTTTTTTGCGGAGTAAAGCGATATGATGTGTTTAGGGTGCTTTACATATGTATCGCTAACATACAGGTCTACTGCAGTACAGCTTTACTCAGTTCACTGCTTGTTATGTTTTTTTCTTTTGTTTCGGCCTTTAACCCCTTAAGGACCAGGCCAATTTTCACTGTAGGACCAGAGCGTTTTTTGCACAACTGACCATTGTCACTTTAAGGATTAATAACTCTGGGATGCTTTTACCTTTCATTCTAATTCCGAGATTGTTTTTTGTGACATATTCTACTTTATGTTAGTGGTAAAATTTTGTCGATACTTGAATAATTTCTTGGTGAAAAATTCCAAAATATGTTGAAAAAATAGAAAATTTTGCATTTTTCTAACTTTGAAGCTCTCTGCCTGTAAGGAAAATAGACATTCCAATAAAATTATATTTTGATTCACAAATACAATATGTCAACTTTATGTTTGCATCATAAAGTTGACATGTTTCAAAACTAGAACTCCAAGCATGCACTGACAGACTGTGCATGCTGGGAGTTGTCCTTTTGCAACAGCTGGAGGCACACTGGTTAGAAAACCTTCAGTTAGGTTCTGTTACCTAACTCAGTATTTTCCAACCAGTGTGCATCCAGCTGTTGCAAAAGGACAACTCCCAGCATGTACTGATCATCAAAGTGCATACTGGGAGATGTAGTTATGCAACAGCTAGAGGTACGCAACTACAACTCCCAGCATACTGAGACAGCTGTTTGCTATTTGGGCATGCTGGGATTTGAGGTCTACAGTTTAGAGACCACTGCACAGTGATTTCCAAACTGTGGACCTCCAGATGTTGCAAAACTACAAATGCCAGCATGCCCAGACAGCAAACTGCTATGTGGGCATGCTGGGAGTTGTAGTTTTGCAAGATCTAAAGGGCCACAGTTCACAGCACAGTGATCTCCAAACTGTGACCCTCCAGCTGTTGCAAAACTACAAATCCCAGCATGACAGCTGTCTGGGCATGCTGGGAGTTGTAGTTTTGCAACATCTGGAGGGCAACAGTTTAGAGACCACTATATAGTGGGCTCAAACTGTAGTCCCCTAGATGTTGCTAAGCAATTTACCGGCTTCCGTCGGATCCAGGGAGCCATCCTCTTCTGCCACACGACATGCCGCCCACGCCGATCTCCGACACCGATCGTCGCCCGCAGCCTCGCCCGCAGGGTAAGTGGATCTTCGGCGCCCGGTCCAATTCTTTCCCCGTCCTGTCCCGCCTATTGTGGGTGGGCAGAACGGGGAAAATGAAAGTTAACCCCCCCGCCCCCGATCTGCTATTGGTGGTCACGTCTAGACCACCAATAGCAGGGATAGGAAGGGTGGCACCCCTGCCAACTCACTCCTATCCCTTGAGGGGGTTCGTGGATCAACCACGATCCCCCTTATTTTCCAGGTCACCGGGTCACCCGTAATGACCCGGAATCGTGCAAATCGCAAGTGTGAATGACCCCCCTGGGCATTTACGTGGGGTGCCTGCTGATCGATATCAGCAGTCATCCCCGTCCGGTCCCCGCCCAGCGTGCAGCGGGGACCGAAATTCCATGGGCGTACAGGTACTTGGTCTTTAAGTACCAGGGAGCAAAGGCGTACCTGTACGCCTTTGGCCCTTAAGGGGTTAAAAAGGCTTGTTTTCCTTTGTGGTACACAAAAAGGCTTGTGTATGAATGGACAGGAGGTCTCCCTATGAGGGCGGCAAGCCGAGAGATACCCGGGTTGAATCCTTGTTTGCCACAAGCACCCCTACTTGGGAATGTTAAAATTGGGGTTACTAAGTTTTGATATTTTAGGTTATGGGAGCCTTTCTGTGTACTGTAATTTGCATAAAATGATGCAAAAAATGGTAAGGCAATTTTGGAGATGGTTAGGAAGGCTGTAGGGGAGGAAGAGGCCTCTATTAGGGCACAGTGTCTCATATTTCACTTATGCTCTTAATAGGTAATAAAGTAAAGTTCCCATAGCCAGCTATCTTAACTCTGTTTAATATTGTACTATTTGTTTTTAACAGGAGGTGGCAATTTTTTGATTACAAAAGACTAGTAAGAAGGAACCTTGTTGTTATATCTGTATGTAAAATGTGTACATTTATACCAATAGTGAGTGGGCTGTACGTACCAGCAATTTTGAAGATTTTTTTGTATTCCTATTTGTACTTATTTTTTTAAACCCTAATCATAGTTTGTTTTTATCATTGTCCGTGATTTTTAAGCAAAATCATTAGACTGAAGCATTTTTTTCTTCATTTCAACAGAATATAACACCTTGAGATGTTGTGTATGTTGATTTGACAATATTGGTGAATTTTAAACATTAGAGTTATACAATTTTGAGATTGTAGGCTATGGGAGCGTTTCTGTGTACTGTCATTTGCATAAAATGATGCAAAGAATTGGTAAGGTACCAATTTTGGAGCTGTATAGGAAGGCTGTAGAAGAGGAGGAGGCCTCTATTAGGGCACAGTGTCTTACATATTGCTGTGTTCTCAATAGGTAATAAAGTAAAGTTCCGATAGCCAGCTATCTTAACTCAGTTTAATCATGCACTATTTGTTTTTGACAGGAGGTGGCATTTTTTTGTTTACAAAAGCCTAGTAAGAAGGAACCTTAATGTTCCTATATCTGTATGTAAAATGTGTAGTTTTGCTATGTGTACTTGCCAGCTATTGTCATGATTTTATTGTATTCCTATTTGTACCTTTTTTTTTAACCCAAATCATAGTTTGTTTTTATTATTGTCCATGATTTTTAAACGAAATCATGAGACTGAAACATTTTTCTTCACTTCAACAGCATATAGCCTTTTGAGACGTTATGTACGCTGATTTGACAACATTGGTGAATTTTAAAAATCTGGGTTAAAAAATGTTGAGAATGTAGGCTATGGAAGCGTTTCTGTGTACTGTCAATTGCATAAAATGATGCAAAGAATTGGTCAGGCACCAATTTTGGAGATGGATAGGAAGGCTGTAGGGGAGGAGGAGGCCTCTATTAGGGCACAGTATCTAACATTTCGCTGTGCTCTCAGTAGATAATACAGTAAAGTTTCCATAGCCAGTTATCATAATACTGTTTAATATTGTACTATTTGATTTTGACAGGAGGTGCCAATTTTTGTTATTACAAAAGCCTAGTATGAAGGAACTTTGTTGTTCCTATATCTGTATCTAAAATGTGTAGTTTTGCTATGTGTACATTTATACCAGTATTGGGCGGTACTTGCCAGCTATTGTCATGATTTTATTGTATTCCTATTTGTAAATTTTTTAACACAAATCATAGTTTGTTTTTATTATTGTCCATGATTTTTAACCAAAATCATGAGACTGAAATTTTTTTTCTTCACTTCAACAGCATATAACCCCTTGAGACGTTATATATTGATGTGACAAAATTGGTGAATTAAAAAAAATTTGGGTTAAAAAATGTTGAGATTGTAGGCTATGGAAGCGTTTCTGTGTACTGTCATTTGCATAAAATTATGCAAAGAATTGGTCAGGCACCAATTTTGGAGATGGATAGGAAGGCTGTAGGGGAGGAGGAGGCCTCTATTAGGGTACAGTATCTAACATTTCGCTGTGCTCTCAATAGATAATACAGTAAAGTTTACATAGCCAGCTATCTTAACTCTGTTTAATACAGTGGTCCCTCAACATACCATGGTAATTCATTCCAAACGAGCCATCGTTTTTCGAATCCATCGTATGTTGAGGGATTCGTGCAATGTAAAGTATATGAAGCTGTACTCACCTGTCCCCGCCGTTCGCGATGGTGTCCCCGCCGCTCGCGATGGTGACCCCGGGCCTCCGCTGGACTCTCCTGGTCTTCTCGGATCCTCTGCAGTCTTCCGTAAGGCCTTACTGGGCCTGCATAGCGACGTCATTACGCCGCTGCGTACGCCATTCCTATTGGATGACGTGGGCAGCAGCGTATTGATGTCATCGGAGAGGGCCGAGAAGACACCGGAAGACCAGCGCTGGACCCGGAGGGAACCTCGGAGCATCGTGGAGGGGTAAGTAATACTTACCGCACCACACGGGGAACATTAAGCGGCTATTTGGCAGCAGCTTAAGCATTTTTCGCTGCCGGATAGCACTTGATGCAATGGCCCCGACATAAAAAAGCATCGTATGTCGATGCTGACATCGACATGCGATGGCCTCTGAGAGGCCATCGTATGTCGATTTGATCATATGTCGGGGCCATCGTAGGTCGGGGGGGTCACTGTATTGTACTATTTGATTTTGAAAGGAGCTGGCAATTTTTTATATTACAAAAGCCTAGTATGAAGGAACTTTGTTGTTCTTATATCTGTATCTAAAATGTGTAATTTTGCTATGTGTACATTTATACCAATATTGGGCTGTACTTGCCATCTATTGTCATGATTTTATTGTATTCCTTTTTTAACCCAAATCATAGTTTGTTTTTATTATTGTCCATGATTTTTAACCAAAATCATGAGACTGAAACATTTTTTCTTCACTTCAACAACATATAACCCCTTGAGACGTTATGTATGTTGATTTGATAAAATTGGTGAATTAAAAAAATTTGGGTTAAAAAATGTCGAGATTGTAGGCTATGGAAGCATTTCTGTGTACTGTTTTTTGCATAAAATGATGCAAAGAATTGGTCAGGCAAAGAATTGGTCAGGCACCAATTTTGGAGATGGATAGGAAGGCTGTAGGGGAGGAGGAGGCCTCTATTAGGGTACAGTATCTAACATTTCGCTGTGCTCTCAATAGATAATACAGTAAAGTTTACATAGCCAGCTATCTTAACTCTGTTTAATACAGTGGTCCCTCAACATACAATGGTAATTCGTTCCAAACGAGCCATCGTTTTTCGAATCCATCGTATGTTGAGGGATTCGTGCAATGTAAAGTATATGAAGCTGTACTCACCTGTCCCCGCCGTTCGCGATGGTGTCCCCGCCGCTCGCGATGGTGACCCCGGGCCTCCGCTGGACTCTCCTGGTCTTCTCCGATCCTCTGCAGTCTTCCGTAAGGCCTTACTGGGCCTGCGTAGCGACGTCATTACGCCGCTGCGTACGCCATTCCTATTGGATGACGTGGGCAGCAGCGTATTGATGTCATCGGAGAGGGCCGAGAAGACACCGGAAGACCAGCGCTGGACCCGGAGGGCACCCCGGAGCATCGTGGAGGGGTAAGTAATACTTACCGCACCACACGGGGAACATTAAGAGGCTATTTGGCAGCAGCTTAAGCATTTTTCGTGGCCGGATAGCACTTGATGCGATGGCCCCGACATAAAAAAACATTGTATGTCGATGCTGACATCGACATGCGATGGCCTCTGAGAGGCCATCGTTTGTCGATTTGATCATATGTCGGGGCCATCGTAGGTCGGGGGGGTCACTGTATTGTACTATTTGATTTTGACCAGAGCTGGCAATTTTTTATATTACAAAAGCCTAGTATGAAGGAAGTTTGTTGTTCTTATATCTGTATGTAAAATGTGTAGTTTTGCCATGTGTACGTTTATATAAATAGTGGGCTGTACTTGCAAGCCATTGTAATGATTTTATTGTATTCCTATTTGTACCTTTTTTTAACCCAAATCATAGTTTGTTTTTATTATTGTCCACGATTTTTAACCAAAATCATGAGACTGAAACATTTTTTCTTCATTTCAACAGCATATAACCCCTTGAGACGTTATGTATGTTGATTTGACAAAATTGGTGAATTAAAAAAAATTTGGGTTAAAAAATTTTGAGATTGTAGATTGTAGCGTTTCTGTGTACTGTCATTTGCATAAAATGATGCAAAGAATTGGTCAGGCACCAATTTTGGAGATGGATAGGAAGGCTGTAGGGGAGGAGGAGGCCTCTATTAGGGTACAGTATCTAACATTTCGCTGTGCTCTCAATAGATAATACAGTAAAGTTTACATAGCCAGCTATCTTAACTCTGTTTAATACAGTGGTCCCTCAACATACGATGGTAATTCGTTCCAAACGAGCCATCATTTTTCGAATCCATCGTATGTTGAGGGATTCGTGCAATGTAAAGTATATGAAGCTGTACTCACCTGTCCCCGCCGTTCGCGATGGTGTCCCCGCCGCTCGCGATGGTGACCCCGGGCCTCCGCTGGACTCTCCTGGTCTTCTCCGATCCTCTGCAGTCTTCCGTAAGGCCTTACTGGGCCTGCGTAGCGACGTCATTACGCCGCTGCGTACGCCATTCCTATTGGATGACGTGGGCAGCAGCGTATTGATGTCATCGGAGAGGGCCGAGAAGACACCGGAAGACTAGCGCTGGACCCGGAGGGAACCTCGGAGCATCGTGGAGGGGTAAGTAATACTTACCGCACCACACGGGGAACATTAAGCGGCTATTTGGCAGCAGCTTAAGCATTTTTCGCTGCCGGATAGCACTTGATGCGATGGCCCCGACATAAAAAAGCATCGTATGTCGATGCTGACATCGACATGCGATGGCCTCTGAGAGGCCATCGTATGTCGATTTGATCACATGTCGGGGCCATCGTAGGTCGGGGGGGTCACTGTATTGTACTATTTGATTTTGAAAGGAGCTGGCAATTTTTTATATTACAAAAGCCTAGTATGAAGGAACTTTGTTGTTCTTATATCTGTATCTAAAATGTGTAATTTTGCTATGTGTACATTTATACCAATATTGGGCTGTACTTGCCATCTATTGTCATGATTTTATTGTATTCCTATTTTTTTGTATTTTTTTGTATTCCTTTTTTATTGTATTCCTTTTTTAACCCAAATCATAGTTTGTTTTTATTATTGTCCATGATTTTTAACCAAAATCATGAGACTGAAACATTTTTTCTTCACTTCAACAACATATAACCCCTTGAGACGTTATGTATGTTGATTTGATAAAATTGGTGAATTAAAAAAATTTGGGTTAAAAAATGTCGAGATTGTAGGCTATGGAAGCATTTCTGTGTACTGTTTTTTGCATAAAATGATGCAAAGAATTGGTCAGGCACCAATTTTGGAGATGGATAGGAAGGCTGTAGGGGAGGAGGAGGCCTCTATTAGGGCGCAGTGTCTAACATTTCGCTGTGCTCTCAATAGATAATACAGTAAAGTTTCCATAGCCAGCTATCTTAACTCTGTTTAATATTATACTATTTGATTTTGACAGGGGGTGCCAATTTTTTTTTTTATTACAAAAGCCTAGTTTGAAGGAACTTTGTTGTTCTTATATCTGTATCTAAAATGTGTAGTTTTGCTATGTGTACATTTATACAAATATTGGGCTGTACTTGCCAGCTATTGTCATGATTTTATTGTATTCCTATTTGTACCTTTTTTTAACCCAAATCATAGTTTGTTTTTATTATTGTCCATGATTTTTAACCAAAATCATGAGACTGAAATTTTTTTTATCCATTTCAACAGCATATAACCCCTTGAGACGTTATGTATGTTGATTTGACAAAATTGGTGAATTAAAAAAAAATTGGGGTTAAAAAATGTTGAGATTTTAGGCTATGGAAGCGTTTCTGTGTACTGTCATTTGCATAAAATGATGCAAAGAATTGGTCAGGCACCAATTTTGGATATGGATAGGAAGGCTGTAGGGGAGGAGGAGGCCTCTATTAGGGTACAGTATCTAACATTTCGCTGTGCTCTCAATAGATAATACAGTAAAGTTTCCATAGCTAGCTATCTTAACTGTTTAATACAGTGGTCCCTCAACATACGATGGTAATTTGTTCCAAACGAGCCATCGTTTGTCGAATCCATCGTATGTTGAGGGATTCGTGCAATGTAAAGTATAAGAAGCTGTACTCACCTGTCCCCGCCGCTCGCGATGGTGTCCCCGCCGCTCGCGATGGTGGCCCCGGGCCTCCGCTGGACTCTCCTGGTCTTCTCCGGTCCTCTGCTGTCTTCCACAAGGCCTTACTGGGCCTGCATAGCGACGTCATTTCGCCGCTACGTACGCCATTCCTATTGGATGACGTGGGCAGCAGCGTATTGACGTCATCGGAGAGGGCCGAGAAGACACCGGAAGACCAGCGCTGGACCCGGAGGGCACCCCAGAACATCGTGGAGGGGTAAGTAATACTTACCGCACCACACGGGGAACATTAAGCGGCTATTTGGCAGCAGCTTAAGCATTTTTCGTGGCCGGATAGCACTTGATGCGATGGCCCCGACATAAAAAAACATTGTGTGTCGATGCTTACTTCGACATGCGATGGCCTCTGAGAGGCCATCGTATGTCGATTTGATCATATGTCGGGGCCATCGTAGGTCGGGGGGGTCACTGTATTGTACTATTTGATTTTGACCAGAGCTGGCAATTTTTTATATTACAAAAGCCTAGTATGAAGGAAGTTTGTTGTTCTTATATCTGTATGTAAAATGTGTAGTTTTGCCATGTGTACGTTTATATAAATAGTGGGCTGTACTTGCAAGCCATTGTAATGATTTTATTGTATTCCTATTTGTACCTTTTTTTTAACCCAAATCATAGTTTGTTTTTATTATTGTCCACGATTTTTAACCAAAATCATGAGACTGAAACATTTTTTCTTCATTTCAACAGCATATAACCCCTTGAGACGTTATGTATGTTGATTTGACAAAATTGGTGAATTAAAAAAAATTTGGGTTAAAAAATTTTGAGATTGTAGCGTTTCTGTGTACTGTCATTTGCATAAAATGATGCAAAGAATTGGTCAGGCACCAATTTTGGAGATGGATAGGAAGGCTGTAGGGGAGGAGGAGGCCTCTATTAGGGTACAGTATCTAACATTTCGCTGTGCTCTCAATAGATAATACAGTAAAGTTTACATAGCCAGCTATCTTAACTCTGTTTAATACAGTGGTCCCTCAACATACCATGGTAATTCGTTCCAAACGAGCCATCGTTTTTCGAATCCATCGTATGTTGAGGGATTCGTGCAATGTAAAGTATATGAAGCTGTACTCACCTGTCCCCGCCGTTCGCGATGGTGTCCCCGCCGCTCGCGATGGTGACCCTGGGCCTCCGCTGGACTCTCCTGGTCTTCTCCGATCCTCTGCAGTCTTCCGTAAGGCCTTACTGGGCCTGCGTAGCGACGTCATTACGCCGCTGCGTACGCCATTCCTATTGGATGACGTGGGCAGCAGCGTATTGATGTCATCGGAGAGGGCCGAGAAGACACCGGAAGACCAGCGCTGGACCCGGAGGGAACCTCGGAGCATCGTGGAGGGGTAAGTAATACTTACCGCACCACACGGGGAACATTAAGCGGCTATTTGGCAGCAGCTTAAGCATTTTTCGCTGCCGGATAGCACTTGATGCGATGGCCCCGACATAAAAAAGCATCGTATGTCGATTTGATCATATGTCGGGGCCATCGTGGGTCGGGGGGGGTCACTGTATTGTACTATTTGATTTTGAAAGGAGCTGGCAATTTTTTATATTACAAAAGCCTAGTATGAAGGAACTTTGTTGTTCTTATATCTGTATCTAAAATGTGTAATTTTGCTATGTGTACATTTATACCAATATTGGGCTGTACTTGCCATCTATTGTCATGATTTTATTGTATTCCTATTTTTTTGTATTTTTTTGTATTCCTTTTTTATTGTATTCCTTTTTTAACCCAAATCATAGTTTGTTTTTATTATTGTCCATGATTTTTAACCAAAATCATGAGACTGAAACATTTTTTCTTCACTTCAACAACATATAACCCCTTGAGACGATATGTATGTTGATTTGATAAAATTGGTGAATTAAAAAAATTTGGTTTAAAAAATGTTGAGATTGTAGGCTATGGAAGCATTTCTGTGTACTGTTTTTTGCATAAAATGATGCAAAGAATTGGTCAGGCACCAATTTTGGAGATGGATAGGAAGGCTGTAGGGGAGGAGGAGGCCTCTATTAGGGCGCAGTGTCTAACATTTCGCTGTGCTCTCAATAGATAATACAGTAAAGTTTCCATAGCCAGCTATCTTAACTGTTTAATACAGTGGTCCCTCAACATACGATGGTAATTTGTTCCAAACGAGCCATCGTTTGTCGAATCCATCGTATGTTGAGGGATTCGTGCAATGTAAAGTATAAGAAGCTGTACTCACAAGTCCCCGCCGCTCGCGATGGTGTCCCCGCCGCTCGCGATGGTGGCCCCGGGCCTCCGCTGGACTCTCCTGGTCTTCTCCGGTCCTCTGCTGTCTTCCACAAGGCCTTACTGGGCCTGCATAGCGACGTCATTACGCCGCTACGTATGCCATTCCTATTGGATGACGTGGGCAGCAGCGTTTTGACGTCATCGGAGAGGGCCAAGAAGACACCGGAAGACCAGCGCTGGACCCGGAGGGCACCCCGGAGCATCGTGGAGGGGTAAGTAATACTTACCGCACCACACGGGGAACATTAAGCGGCTATTTGGCAGCAGCTTAAGCATTTTTCGTGGCCGGATAGCACTTGATGCGATGGCCACGACATAAAAAAACATTGTATGTCGATGCTGACATCGACATGCGATGGCCTCTGAGAGGCCATCGTTTGTCGATTTGATCATATGTCGGGGCCATCGTAGGTCGGGGGGGGGGGTCACTGTATTGTACTATTTGATTTTGACCAGAGCTGGCAATTTTTTATATTACAAAAGCCTAGTATGAAGGAAGTTTGTTGTTCTTATATCTGTATGTAAAATGTGTAGTTTTGCCATGTATACGTTTATATAAATAGTGGGCTGTACTTGCAAGCCATTGTAATGATTTTATTGTATTCCTATTTGTACCTTTTTTTAACCCAAATCATAGTTTGTTTTTATTATTGTCCACGATTTTTAACCAAAATCATGAGACTGAAACATTTTTTCTTCATTTCAACAGCATATAACCCCTTGAGACGTTATGTATGTTGATTTGACAAAATTGGTGAATTAAAAAAAATTTGGGTTAAAAAATTTTGAGATTGTAGATTGTAGCGTTTCTGTGTACTGTCATTTGCATAAAATGATGCAAAGAATTGGTCAGGCACCTTTTGGAGATGGATAGGAAGGCTGTAGGGGAGGAGGAGGCCTCTATTAGGGTACAGTATCTAACATTTCGCTGTGCTCTCAATAGATAATATAGTAAAGTTTACATAGCCAGCTATCTTAACTCTGTTTAATACAGTGGTCCCTCAACATACCATGGTAATTCGTTCCAAACGAGCCATCGTTTTTCGAATCCATCGTATGTTGAGGGACTCGTGCAATGTAAAGTATATGAAGCTGTACTCACCTGTCCCCGCCGTTCGCGATGGTGTCCCCGCCGCTCGCGATGGTGACCCCGGCCTCCGCTGGACTCTCCTGGTTTTCTCCGATCCTCTGCAGTCTTCCGTAAGGCCTTACTGGGCCTGCGTAGCGACGTCATTACGCCGCTGCGTACGCCATTCCTATTGGATGACGTGGGCAGCAGCGTATTGATGTCATCGGAGAGGGCCGAGAAGACACAGGAAGACCAGCGCTGGACCCGGAGGGAACCTCGGAGCATCGTGGAGGGGTAAGTAATACTTACCGCACCACACGGGGAACATTAAGCGGCTATTTGGCAGCAGCTTAAGCATTTTTCGCTGCCGGATAGCACTTGATGCGATGGCCCCGACATAAAAATGCATCGTATGTCGATTTGATCATATGTCGGGGCCATCGTGGGTCGGGGGGGGTCACTGTATTGTACTATTTGATTTTGAAAGGAGCTGGCAATTTTTTATATTACAAAAGCCTAGTATGAAGGAACTTTGTTGTTCTTATATCTGTATCTAAAATGTGTAATTTTGCTATGTGTACATTTATACCAATATTGGGCTGTACTTGCCATCTATTGTCATGATTTTATTGTATTCTTATTTTTTTGTATTCCTTTTTTATTGTATTCCTTTTTTAACCCAAATCATAGTTTGTTTTTATTATTGTCCATGATTTTTAACCAAAATCATGAGACTGAAACATTTTTTCATCACTTCAACAACATATAACCCCTTGAGACGTTATGTATGTTGATTTGATAAAATTGGTGAATTAAAAAAATTTGGGTTAAAAAATGTTGAGATTGTAGGCTATGGAAGCATTTCTGTGTACTGTTTTTTGCATAAAATGATGCAAAGAATTGGTCAGGCACCAATTTTGGAGATGGATAGGAAGGCTGTAGGGGAGGAGGAGGCCTCTATTAGGGCGCAGTGTCTAACATTTCGCTGTGCTCTCAATAGATAATACAGTAAAGTTTCCATAGCCAGCTATCTTAACTCTGTTTAATATTATACTATTTGATTTTGACAGGGGGTGCCAATTTTTTTTTATTACAAAAGCCTAGTATGAAGGAACTTTGTTGTTCTTTTATCTGTATCTAAAATGTGTAGTTTTGCTATGTGTACATTTATACAAATATTGGGCTGTACTTGCCAGCTATTGTCATGATTTTATTGTATTCCTATTTGTACCTTTTTTTAACCCAAATCATAGTTTGTTTTTATTATTGTCCATGATTTTTAACCAAAATCATGAGACTGAAACATTTTTTATCCATTTCAACAGCATATAACCCCTTGAGACGTTATGTATGTTGATTTGACAAAATTGGTGAATTAAAAAAAGAATTTGGGTTAAAAAATGTTGAGATTTTAGGCTATGGAAGCGTTTCTGTGTACTGTCATTTGCATAAAATGATGCAAAGAATTGGTCAGGCACCAATTTTGGAGATGGATAGGAAGGCTATAGGGGAGGAGGAGGCCTCTATTAGGGTACAGTATCTAACATTTCGCTGTGCTCTCAATAGATAATACAGTAAAGTTTCCATAGCCAGCTATCTTAACTGTTTAATACAGTGGTCCCTCAACATACGATGGTAATTTGTTCCAAACGAGCCATCGTTTGTCGAATCCATCGTATGTTGAGGGATTCGTGCAATGTAAAGTATAAGAAGCTGTACTCACAAGTCCCCGCCGCTCGTGATGGTGTCCCCGCCGCTCGCGATGGTGGCCCCGGGCCTCCGCTGGACTCTCCTGGTCTTCTCCGGTCCTCTGCTGTCTTCCACAAGGCCTTACTGGGCCTGCATAGCGACGTCATTACGCCGCTACGTATGCCATTCCTATTGGATGACGTGGGCAGCAGCGTTTTGACGTCATCGGAGAGGGCCGAGAAGACACCGGAAGACCAGCGCTGGACCCGGAGGGCACCCCGGAGCATCGTGGAGGGGTAAGTAATACTTACCGCACCACACGGGGAACATTAAGCGGCTATTTGGCAGCAGCTTAAGCATTTTTCGTGGCCGGATAGCACTTGATGCGATGGCCCCGACATAAAAAAACATTGTATGTAGATGCTGACATCGACATGCGATGGCCTCTGAGAGGCCATCGCATGTCGATTTGATCATATGTCGGGGCCATCGTAGGTCGGGGGGGGGGGGGTCACTGTATTGTACTATTTGATTTTGACCAGAGCTGGCAATTTTTTATATTACAAAAGCCTAGTATGAAGGAAGTTTGTTGTTCTTATATCTGTATGTAAAATGTGTAGTTTTGCCATGTATACGTTTATATAAATAGTGGGCTGTACTTGCAAGCCATTGTAATGATTTTATTGTATTCCTATTTGTACCTTTTTTTAACCCAAATCATAGTTTGTTTTTATTATTGTCCACGATTTTTAACCAAAATCATGAGACTGAAACATTTTTTCTTCATTTCAACAGCATATAACCCCTTGAGACGTTATGTATGTTGATTTGACAAAATTGGTGAATTAAAAAAAATTTGGGTTAAAAAATTTTGAGATTGTAGCGTTTCTGTGTACTGTCATTTGCATAAAATGATGCAAAGAATTGGTCAGGCACCAATTTTGGAGATGGATAGGAAGGCTGTAGGGGAGGAGGAGGCCTCTATTAGGGTACAGTATCTAACATTTCGCTGTGCTCTCAATAGATAATACAGTAAAGTTTACATAGCCAGCTATCTTAACTCTGTTTAATACAGTGGTCCCTCAACATACCATGGTAATTCGTTCCAAACGAGCCATCGTTTTTCGAATCCATCGTATGTTGAGGGATTCGTGCAATGTAAAGTATATGAAGCTGTACTCACCTGTCCCCGCCGTTCGCGATGGTGTCCCCACCGCTCGCGATGGTGACCCCGGGCCTCCGCTGGACTCTCCTGGTCTTCTCCGATCCTCTGCAGTCTTCCGTAAGGCCTTACTGGGCCTGCGTAGCGACGTCATTACGCCGCTGCGTACGCCATTCCTATTGGATGACGTGGGCAGCAGCGTATTGATGTCATCGGAGAGGGCCGAGAAGACACCGGAAGACCAGCGCTGGACCCGGAGGGAACCTCGGAGCATCGTGGAGGGGTAAGTAATACTTACCGCACCACACGGGGAACATTAAGCGGCTATTTGGCAGCAGCTTAAGCATTTTTCGCTGCCGGATAGCACTTGATGCGATGGCCCCGACATAAAAAAGCATCGTATGTCGATGCTGACATCGACATGCGATGGCCTCTGAGAGGCCATCGTATGTCGATTTGATCATATGTCGGGGCCATCGTAGGTCGGGGGGTCACTGTATTGTACTATTTGATTTTGAAAGGAGCTGGCAATTTTTTATATTACAAAAGCCTAGTATGAAGGAACTTTGTTGTTCTTATATCTGTATCTAAAATGTGTAATTTTGCTATGTGTACATTTATACCAATATTGGGCTGTACTTGCCATCTATTGTCATGATTTTATTGTATTCCTATTTTTTTTTTATTTTTTTTTATTCCTTTTTTATTGTATTCCTTTTTTAACCCAAATCATAGTTTGTTTTTATTATTGTCCATGATTTTTAACCAAAATCATGAGACTGAAACATTTTTTCTTCACTTCAACAACATATAACCCCTTGAGACGTTATGTATGTTGATTTGATAAAATTGGTGAATTAATAAAATTTGGGTTAAAAAATGTTGAGATTGTAGGCTATGGAAGCATTTCTGTGTACTGTTTTTTGCATAAAATGATGCAAAGAATTGGTCAGGCACCAATTTTGGAGATGGATAGGAAGGCTGTAGGGGAGGAGGAGGCCTCTATTAGGGCGCAGTGTCTAACATTTTGCTGTGCTCTCAATAGATAATACAGTAAAGTTTCCATAGCCAGCTATCTTAACTCTGTTTAATATTATACTATTTGATTTTGACAGGGGGTGCCAATTTTTTTTTATTACAAAAGCCTAGTATGAAGGAACTTTGTTGTTCTTTTATCTGTATCTAAAATGTGTAGTTTTGCTATGTGTACATTTATACAAATATTGGGCTGTACTTGCCAGCTATTGTCATGATTTTATTGTATTCCTATTTGTACCTTTTTTTTAACCCAAATCATAGTTTGTTTTTATTATTGTCCATGATTTTTAACCAAAATCATGAGACTGAAACATTTTTTATCCATTTCAACAGCATATAACCCCTTGAGACTTTATGTATGTTGATTTGACAAAATTGGTGAATTAAAAAAAGAATTTGGGTTAAAAAATGTTGAGATTTTAGGCTATGGAAGCGTTTCTGTGTACTGTCATTTGCATAAAATGATGCAAAGAATTGGTCAGGCACCAATTTTGGAGATGGATAGGAAGGCTGTAGGGGAGGAGGAGGCCTCTATTAGGGTACAGTATCTAACATTTCGCTGTGCTCTCAATAGATAATACAGTAAAGTTTCCATAGCCAGCTATCTTAACTGTTTAATACAGTGGTCCCTCAACATACGATGGTAATTTGTTCCAAACGAGCCATCGTTTGTCGAATCCATCGTATGTTGAGGGATTCGTGCAATGTAAAGTATAAGAAGCTGTACTCACAAGTCCCCGCGATGGTGTCCCCGCCGCTCGCTATGGTGGCCCCGGGCCTCCGCTGGACTCTCCTGGTCTTCTCCGGTCCTCTGCTGTCTTCCACAAGGCCTTACTGGGCCTGCATAGCGACGTCATTACGCCGCTACGTACGCCATTCCTATTGGATGACGTGGGCAGCAGCGTATTGACGTCATCGGAGAGGGTAGAGAAGACACCGGAAGACCAGCGCTGGACCCGGAGGGCACCCCGGAGCATCGTGGAGGGGTAAGTAATACTTACCGCACCACACGGGGAACATTAAGAGGCTATTTGGCAGCAGCTTAAGCATTTTTCGTGGCCGGATAGCACTTGATGCGATGGCCCCGACATAAAAAAACATTGTATGTCGATGCTGACATCGACATGCGATGGCCTCTGAGAGGCCATCGTTTGTCGATTTGATCATATGTCGGGGCCATCGTAGGTCGGGGGGGTCACTGTATTGTACTATTTGATTTTGACCAGAGCTGGCAATTTTTTATATTACAAAAGCCTAGTATGAAGGAAGTTTGTTGTTCTTATATCTGTATGTAAAATGTGTAGTTTTGCCATGTGTACGTTTATATAAATAGTGGGCTGTACTTGCAAGCCATTGTAATGATTTTATTGTATTCCTATTTGTACCTTTTTTTAACCCAAATCATAGTTTGTTTTTATTATTGTCCACGATTTTTAACCAAAATCATGAGACTGAAACATTTTTTCTTCATTTCAACAGCATATAACCCCTTGAGACGTTATGTATGTTGATTTGACAAAATTGGTGAATTAAAAAAAATTTGGGTTAAAAAATTTTGAGATTGTAGATTGTAGCGTTTCTGTGTACTGTCATTTGCATAAAATGATGCAAAGAATTGGTCAGGCACCAATTTTGGAGATGGATAGGAAGGCTGTAGGGGAGGAGGAGGCCTCTATTAGGGTACAGTATCTAACATTTCGCTGTGCTCTCAATAGATAATACAGTAAAGTTTACATAGCCAGCTATCTTAACTCTGTTTAATACAGTGGTCCCTCAACATACGATGGTAATTCGTTCCAAACGAGCCATCATTTTTCGAATCCATCGTATGTTGAGGGATTCGTGCAATGTAAAGTATATGAAGCTGTACTCACCTGTCCCCGCCGTTCGCGATGGTGTCCCCGCCGCTCGCGATGGTGACCTCGGGCCTCCGCTGGACTCTCCTGGTCTTCTCCGATCCTCTGCAGTCTTCCGTAAGGCCTTACTGGGCCTGCGTAGCGACGTCATTACGCCGCTGCGTACGCCATTCCTATTGGATGACGTGGGCAGCAGCGTATTGATGTCATCGGAGAGGGCCGAGAAGACACCGGAAGACTAGCGCTGGACCCGGAGGGAACCTCGGAGCATCGTGGAGGGGTAAGTAATACTTACCGCACCACACGGGGAACATTAAGCGGCTATTTGGCAGCAGCTTAAGCATTTTTCGCTGCCGGATAGCACTTGATGCGATGGCCCCGACATAAAAAAGCATCGTATGTCGATGCTGACATCGACATGCGATGGCCTCTGAGAGGCCATCGTATGTCGATTTGATCACATGTCGGGGCCATCGTAGGTCGGGGGGGTCACTGTATTGTACTATTTGATTTTGAAAGGAGCTGGCAATTTTTTATATTACAAAAGCCTAGTATGAAGGAACTTTGTTGTTCTTATATCTGTATCTAAAATGTGTAATTTTGCTATGTGTACATTTATACCAATATTGGGCTGTACTTGCCATCTATTGTCATGATTTTATTGTATTCCTATTTTTTTGTATTTTTTTGTATTCCTTTTTTATTGTATTCCTTTTTTAACCCAAATCATAGTTTGTTTTTATTATTGTCCATGATTTTTAACCAAAATCATGAGACTGAAACATTTTTTCTTCACTTCAACAACATATAACCCCTTGAGACGTTATGTATGTTGATTTGATAAAATTGGTGAATTAAAAAAATTTGGGTTAAAAAATGTCGAGATTGTAGGCTATGGAAGCATTTCTGTGTACTGTTTTTTGCATAAAATGATGCAAAGAATTGGTCAGGCACCAATTTTGGAGATGGATAGGAAGGCTGTAGGGGAGGAGGAGGCCTCTATTAGGGCGCAGTGTCTAACATTTCGCTGTGCTCTCAATAGATAATACAGTAAAGTTTCCATAGCCAGCTATCTTAACTCTGTTTAATATTATACTATTTGATTTTGACAGGGGGTGCCAATTTTTTTTATTACAAAAGCCTAGTATGAAGGAACTTTGTTGTTCTTATATCTGTATCTAAAATGTGTAGTTTTGCTATGTGTACATTTATACAAATATTGGGCTGTACTTGCCAGCTATTGTCATGATTTTATTGTATTCCTATTTGTACCTTTTTTTAACCCAAATCATAGTTTGTTTTTATTATTGTCCATGATTTTTAACCAAAATCATGAGACTGAAACATTTTTTATCCATTTCAACAGCATATAACCCCTTGAGACGTTATGTATGTTGATTTGACAAAATTGGTGAATTAAAGAAAAATTTGGGTTAAAAAATGTTGAGATTTTAGGCTATGGAAGCGTTTCTGTGTACTGTCATTTGCATAAAATGATGCAAAGAATTGGTCAGGCACCAATTTTGGAGATGGATAGGAAGGCTGTAGGGGAGGAGGAGGCCTCTATTAGGGTACAGTATCTAACATTTTGCTGTGCTCTCAATAGATAATACAGTAAAGTTTCCATAGCCAGCTATCTTAACTGTTTAATACAGTGGTCCCTCAACATACGATGGTAATTTGTTCCAAACGAGCCATCGTTTGTCGAATCCATCGTATGTTGAGGGATTCGTGCAATGTAAAGTATAAGAAGCTGTACTCACAAGTCCCTGCCGCTCGCGATGGTGTCCCCGCCGCTCGCGATGGTGGCCCCGGTCCTCCGCTGGACTCTCCTGGTCTTCTCCGGTCCTCTGCTGTCTTCCACAAGGCCTTACTGAGCCTGCATAGCGACGTCATTACGCCGCTACGTACGCCATTCCTATTGGATGACGTGGGCAGCAGCGTATTGACGTCATCGGAGAGGGCCGAGAAGACACCGGAAGACCAGCGCTGGACCCGGAGGGCACCCCGGAGCATCGTGGAGGGGTAAGTAATACTTACCGCACCACACGGGGAACATTAAGCTGCTATTTGGCAGCAGCTTAAGCATTTTTCGTGGCCGGATAGCACTTGATGCGATGGCCCCGACATAAAAAAACATTGTATGTCGATGCTGACATCGACATGCGATGGCCTCTGAGAGGCCATCGTATGTCGATTTGATCATATGTCGGGGCCATCGTAGGTCGGGGGGGTCACTGTATTGTACTATTTGATTTTGACCAGAGCTGGCAATTTTTTATATTACAAAAGCCTAGTATGAAGGAAGTTTGTTGTTCTTATATCTGTATGTAAAATGTGTAGTTTTGCCATGTGTACGTTTATATAAATAGTGGGCTGTACTTGCAAGCCATTGTAATGATTTTATTGTATTCCTATTTGTACCTTTTTTTAACCCAAATCATAGTTTGTTTTAATTATTGTCCACGATTTTTAACCAAAATCATGAGACTGAAACATTTTTTCTTCATTTCAACAGCATATAACCCCTTGAGACGTTATGTATGTTGATTTGACAAAATTGGTGAATAAAAAAAAATTTGGGTTAAAAAATTTTGAGATTGTAGATTGTAGCGTTTCTGTGTACTGTCATTTGCATAAAATGATGCAAAGAATTGGTCAGGCACCAATTTTGGAGATGGATAGGAAGGCTGTAGGGGAGGAGGAGGCCTCTATTAGGGTACAGTATCTAACATTTCGCTGTGCTCTCAATAGATAATACAGTAAAGTTTACATAGCCAGCTATCTTAACTCTGTTTAATACAGTGGTCCCTCAACATACGATGGTAATTCGTTCCAAACGAGCCATCGTTTTTCGAATCCATCGTATGTTGAGGGATTCGTGCAATGTAAAGTATATGAAGCTGTACTCACCTGTCCCCGCCGTTCGCGATGGTGTCCCCGCCGCTCGCGATGGTGACCCCGGGCCTCCGCTGGACTCTCCTGGTCTTCTCCGATCCTCTGCAGTCTTTCGTAAGGCCTTACTGGGCCTGCGTAGCGACGTCATTACGCCGCTGCGTACGCCATTCCTATTGGATGACGTGGGCAGCAGCGTATTGATGTCATCGGAGAGGGCCGAGAAGACACCAGAAGACCAGCGCTGGACCCAGAGGGAACCTCGAAGCATCGTGGAGGGGTTAGTAATACTTACCACACCACACGGGGAACATTAAGCGGCTATTTGGCAGCAGCTTAAGCATTTTCCGCTGCCGGATAGCACTTGATGCGATGGCCCCGACATAAAAAAGCATCGTATGTCGATGCTGACATCGACATGCGATGGCCTCTGAGAGGCCATCGTATGTCGATTTGATCATATGTCAGGGCCATCGTAGGTCGGGGGGGTCACTGTATTGTACTATTTGATTTTGAAAGGAGCTGGCAATTTTTTATATTACAAAAGCCTAGTATGAAGGAACTTAGTTGTTCTTATATCTGTATCTAAAATGTGTAATTTTGCTATGTGTACATTTATACCAATATTGGGCTGTACTTGCCATCTATTGTCATGATTTTATTGTATTCCTATTTTTTTTGTATTTTTTTGTATTCCTTTTTTATTCTATTCCTTTTTTAACCCAAATCATAGTTTGTTTTTATTATTGTCCATGATTTTTAACCAAAATCATGAAACTGAAACATTTTTTCTTCACTTCAACAACATATAACCCCTTGAGACACTATGTATGTTGATTTGATAAAATTGGTGAATTAAAAAAAATTGGGTTAAAAAATGTTGAGATTGTAGGCTATGGAAGCATTTCTGTGTACTGTTTTTTGCATAAAATGATGCAAAGAATTGGTCAGGCACCAATTTTGGAGATGGATAGGAAGGCTGTAGGGGAGGAGGAGGCCTCTATTAGGGTGCAGTGTCTAACATTTTGCTGTGCTCTCAATAGATAATACAGTAAAGTTTCTATAGCCAGCTATCTTAACTCTGTTTAATATTATACTATTTGATTTTGACAGGGGGTGCCAATTTTTTTTTATTACAAAAGCCTAGTATGAAGGAACTTTGTTGTTCTTATATCTGTATCTAAAATGTGTAGTTTTGCTATGTGTACATTTATACAAATATTGGGCTGTACTTGCCAGCTATTGTCATGATTTTATTGTATTCCTATTTGTACCTTTTTTTAACCCAAATCATAGTTTGTTTTTATTATTGTCCATGATTATTAACCAAAACCATGAGATTGAAACATTTTTTATCCATTTCAACAGCATATAACCCCTTGAGACGTTATGTATGTTGATTTGACAAAATTGGTGAATTAAAAAAAAATTGGGGTTAAAAAATTTTGAGATTTTAGGCTATGGAAGCGTTTTTGTGTACTGTCATTTGCATAAAATGATGCAAAGAATTGGTCAGGCACCAATTTTGGAGATGGATAGGAAGGCTGTAGGGGAGAAGGAGGCCTCTATTAGGGTACAGTATCTAACATTTCGCTGTGATCTCAATAGATAATACAGTAAAGTTTCCATAGCCAGCTATCTTAACTGTTTAATACAGTGGTCCCTCAACATACGATGGTAATTTGTTCCAAACGAGCCATCGTTTGTCGAATCCATCGTATGTTGAGGGATTCGTGCAATGTAAAGTATAAGAAGCTGTACTCACCTGTCCCCGCCGCTCGCGATGGTGTCCCCGCCGCTCGCGATTGTTGCCCCGGGCGTCCGCTGGACTCTCCTGGTCTTCTCCGGTCCTCTGCTGTCTTCCACAAGGCCTTACTGGGCCTGCATAGCGACGTCATTTCGCCGCTACGTACGCCATTCCTATTGGATGACGTGGGCAGCAGCGTATTGACGTCATCGGAGAGGGCCGAGAAGACACCGGAAGACCAGCGCTGGACCCGGAGGGCACCCCGGAACATCGTGGAGGGGTAAGTAATACTTACCGCACCACACGGGGAACATTAAGCGGCTATTTGGCAGCAGCTCAAGCATTTTTCGTGGCCGGATAGCACTTGATGCGATGGCCCCGACATAAAAAAACGTTGTGTGTCGATGCTTACATCGACATGCGATGGCCTCTGAGAGGCCATCGTTTGTCGATTTGATCATATGTCGGGGCCATCGTAGGTCGGGGGGGGGTCACTGTATTGTACTATTTGATTTTGACCAGAGCTGGCAATTTTTTATATTACAAAAGCCTAGTATGAAGGAAGTTTGTTGTTCTTATATCTGTATGTAAAATGTGTAGTTTTGCCATGTGTACGTTTATATAAATAGTGGGCTGTACTTGCAAGCCATTGTAATGATTTTATTGTATTCCTATTTGTACCTTTTTTTAACCCAAATCATAGTTTGTTTTTATTATTGTCCACGATTTTTAACCAAAATCATGAGACTGAAACATTTTTTCTTCATTTCAACAGCATATAACCCCTTGAGACGTTATGTATGTTGATTTGACAAAATTGGTGAATTAAAAAAATATTTGGGTTAAAAAATTTTGAGATTGTAGATTGTAGCGTTTCTGTGTACTGTCATTTGCATAAAATGATGCAAAGAATTGGTCAGGCACCAATTTTGGAGATGGATAGGAAGGCTGTAGGGGAGGAGGAGGCCTCTATTAGGGTACAGTATCTAACATTTCTCTGTGCTCTCAATAGATAATACAGTAAAGTTTACATAGCCAGCTATCTTAACTCTGTTTAATACAGTGGTCCCTCAACATACCATGGTAATTCGTTCCAAACGAGCCATCGTTTTTCGAATCCATCGTATGTTGAGGGATTCGTGCAATGTAAAGTATATGAAGCTGTACTCACCTGTCCCCGCCGTTCGCGATGGTGTCCCCGCCGCTCGCGATGGTGACCCCGGGCCTCCGCTGGACTCTCCTGGTCTTCTCCGATCCTCTGCAGTCTTCCGTAAGGCCTTACTGGGCCTGCGTAGCGACGTCATTACGCCGCTGCGTACGCCATTCCTATTGGATGACGTGGGCAGCAGCGTATTGATGTCATCGGAGAGGGCCAAGAAGACACCGGAAGACCAGCGCTGGACCCGGAGGGAACCTCGGAGCATCGTGGAGGGGTAAGTAATACTTACCGCACCACACGGGGAACATTAAGCGGCTATTTGGCAGCAGCTTAAGCATTTTCCGCTGCCGGATAGCACTTGATGCGATGGCCCCGACATAAAAAAGCATCGTATGTCGATGCTGACATCGACATGCGATGGCCTCTGAGAGGCCATCGTATGTCGATTTGATCATATGTCGGGGCCATCGTAGGTCGGGGGGGTCACTGTATTGTACTATTTGATTTTGAAAGGAGCTGGCAATTTTTTATATTACAAAAGCCTAGTATGAAGGAACTTTGTTGTTCTTATATCTGTATCTAAAATGTGTAATTTTGCTATGTGTACATTTATACCAATATTGGGCTGTACTTGCCATCTATTGTCATGATTTTATTGTATTCCTATTTTTTTGTATTTTTTTGTATTCCTTTTTTATTCTATTCCTTTTTTAACCCAAATCATAGTTTGTTTTTATTATTGTCCATGATTTTTAACCAAAATCATGAGACTGAAACATTTTTTCTTCTCTTCAACAACATATAACCCCTTGAGACGTTATGTATGTTGATTTGATAAAATTGGTGAATTAAAAAATTTTGGGTTAAAAAATGTCGAGATTGTAGGCTATGGAAGCATTTCTGTGTACTGTTTTTTGCATAAAATGATGCAAAGAATTGGTCAGGCACCAATTTTGGAAATGGATAGGAAGGCTGTAGGGGAGGAGGAGGCCTCTATTAGGGCGCAGTGTCTAACATTTTGCTGTGCTCTCAATAGATAATACAGTAAAGTTTCCATAGCCAGCTATCTTAACTCTGTTTAATATTATACTATTTGATTTTGACAGGGGGTGCCAATTTTTTTTTATTACAAAAGCCTAGTATGAAGGAACTTTGTTGTTCTTATATCTGTATCTAAAATGTGTAGTTTTGCTATGTGTACATTTATACAAATATTGGGCTGTACTTGCCAGCTATTGTCATGATTTTATTGTATTCCTATTTGTACCTTTTTTTAACCCAAATCATAGTTTGTTTTTATTATTGTCCATGATTATTAACCAAAATCATGAGACTGAAATTTTTTTTATCCATTTCAACAGCATATAACCCCTTGAGACGTTATGTATGTTGATTTGACAAAATTGGTGAATTAAAAAAAAATTGGGGTTAAAAAATGTTGAGATTTTAGGCTATGGAAGCGTTTCTGTGTACTGTCATTTGCATAAAATGATGCAAAGAATTGGTCAGGCACCAATTTTGGATATGGATAGGAAGGCTGTAGGGGAGGAGGAGGCCTCTATTAGGGTACAGTATCTAACATTTCGCTGTGCTCTCAATAGATAATACAGTAAAGTTTCCATAGCTAGCTATCTTAACTGTTTAATACAGTGGTCCCTCAACATACGATGGTAATTTGTTCCAAACGAGCCATCGTTTGTCGAATCCATCGTATGTTGAGGGATTCGTGCAATGTAAAGTATAAGAAGCTGTACTCACCTGTCCCCGCCGCTCGCGATGGTGTCCCCGCCGCTCGCGATGGTGGCCCCGGGCCTCCGCTGGACTCTCCTGGTCTTCTCCGGTCCTCTGCTGTCTTCCACAAGGCCTTACTGGGCCTGCATAGCGACGTCATTTCGCCGCTACGTACGCCATTCCTATTGGATGACGTGGGCAGCAGCGTATTGACGTCATCGGAGAGGGCCGAGAAGACACCGGAAGACCAGCGCTGGACCCGGAGGGCACCCCGGAACATCGTGGAGGGGTAAGTAATACTTACCGCACCACACGGGGAACATTAAGCGGCTATTTGGCAGCAGCTTAAGCATTTTTCGTGGCCGGATAGCACTTGATGCGATGGCCCCGATATAAAAAAACATTGTGTGTCGATGCTTACTTCGACATGCGATGGCCTCTGAGAGGCCATCGTATGTCGATTTGATCATATGTCGGGGCCATCGTAGGTCGGGGGGGTCACTGTATTGTACTATTTGATTTTGACCAGAGCTGGCAATTTTTTATATTACAAAAGCCTAGTATGAAGGAAGTTTGTTGTTCTTATATCTGTATGTAAAATGTGTAGTTTTGCCATGTGTACGTTTATATAAATAGTGGGCTGTACTTGCAAGCCATTGTAATGATTTTATTGTATTCCTATTTGTACCTTTTTTTTAACCCAAATCATAGTTTGTTTTTATTATTGTCCACGATTTTTAACCAAAATCATGAGACTGAAACATTTTTTCTTCATTTCAACAGCATATAACCCCTTGAGACGTTATGTATGTTGATTTGACAAAATTGGTGAATTAAAAAAAATTTGGGTTAAAAAATTTTGAGATTGTAGCGTTTCTGTGTACTGTCATTTGCATAAAATGATGCAAAGAATTGGTCAGGCACCAATTTTGGAGATGGATAGGAAGGCTGTAGGGGAGGAGGAGGCCTCTATTAGGGTACAGTATCTAACATTTCGCTGTGCTCTCAATAGATAATACAGTAAAGTTTACATAGCCAGCTATCTTAACTCTGTTTAATACAGTGGTCCCTCAACATACCATGGTAATTCGTTCCAAACGAGCCATCGTTTTTCGAATCCATCGTATGTTGAGGGATTCGTGCAATGTAAAGTATATGAAGCTGTACTCACCTGTCCCCGCCGTTCGCGATGGTGTCCCCGCCGCTCGCGATGGTGACCCTGGGCCTCCGCTGGACTCTCCTGGTCTTCTCCGATCCTCTGCAGTCTTCCGTAAGGCCTTACTGGGCCTGCGTAGCGACGTCATTACGCCGCTGCGTACGCCATTCCTATTGGATGACGTGGGCAGCAGCGTATTGATGTCATCGGAGAGGGCCGAGAAGACACCGGAAGACCAGCGCTGGACCCGGAGGGAACCTCGGAGCATCGTGGAGGGGTAAGTAATACTTACCGCACCACACGGGGAACATTAAGCGGCTATTTGGCAGCAGCTTAAGCATTTTTCGCTGCCGGATAGCAATTGATGCGATGGCCCCGACATAAAAAAGCATCGTATGTCGATTTGATCATATGTCGGGGCCATCGTGGGTCGGGGGGGGTCACTGTATTGTACTATTTGATTTTGAAAGGAGCTGGCAATTTTTTATATTACAAAAGCCTAGTATGAAGGAACTTTGTTGTTCTTATATCTGTATCTAAAATGTGTAATTTTGCTATGTGTACATTTATACCAATATTGGGCTGTACTTGCCATCCATTGTCATGATTTTATTGTATTCCTATTTTTTTGTATTTTTTTGTATTCCTTTTTTATTGTATTCCTTTTTTAACCCAAATCATAGTTTGTTTTTATTATTGTCCATGATTTTTAACCAAAATCATGAGACTGAAACATTTTTTCTTCACTTCAACAACATATAACCCCTTGAGACGATATGTATGTTGATTTGATAAAATTGGTGAATTAAAAAAATTTGCTTTAAAAAATGTTGAGATTGTAGGCTATGGAAGCATTTCTGTGTACTGTTTTTTGCATAAAATGATGCAAAGAATTGGTCAGGCACCAATTTTGGAGATGGATAGGAAGGCTGTAGGGGAGGAGGAGGCCTCTATTAGGGCGCAGTGTCTAACATTTCGCTGTGCTCTCAATAGATAATACAGTAAAGTTTCCATAGCCAGCTATCTTAACTGTTTAATACAGTGGTCCCTCAACATACGATGGTAATTTGTTCCAAACGAGCCATCGTTTGTCGAATCCATCGTATGTTGAGGGATTCGTGCAATGTAAAGTATAAGAAGCTGTACTCACAAGTCCCCGCCGCTCGCGATGGTGTCCCCGCCGCTCGCGATGGTGGCCCCGGGCCTCCGCTGGACTCTCCTGGTCTTCTCCGGTCCTCTGCTGTCTTCCACAAGGCCTTACTGGGCCTGCATAGCGACGTCATTACGCCGCTACGTATGCCATTCCTATTGGATGACGTGGGCAGCAGCGTTTTGACGTCATCGGAGAGGGCCAAGAAGACACCGGAAGACCAGCGCTGGACCCGGAGGGCACCCCGGAGCATCGTGGAGGGGTAAGTAATACTTACCGCACCACACGGGGAACATTAAGCGGCTATTTGGCAGCAGCTTAAGCATTTTTCGTGGCCGGATAGCACTTGATGCGATGGCCACGACATAAAAAAGCATCGTATGTCGATGCTGACATCGACATGCGATGGCCTCTGAGAGGCCATCGTATGTCGATTTGATCATATGTCAGGGCCATCGTAGGTCGGGGGGGTCACTGTATTGTACTATTTGATTTTGAAAGGAGCTGGCAATTTTTTATATTACAAAAGCCTAGTATGAAGGAACTTAGTTGTTCTTATATCTGTATCTAAAATGTGTAATTTTGCTATGTGTACATTTATACCAATATTGGGCTGTACTTGCCATCTATTGTCATGATTTTATTGTATTCCTATTTTTTTTGTATTTTTTTGTATTCCTTTTTTATTCTATTCCTTTTTTAACCCAAATCATAGTTTGTTTTTATTATTGTCCATGATTTTTAACCAAAATCATGAAACTGAAACATTTTTTCTTCACTTCAACAACATATAACCCCTTGAGACGTTATGTATGTTGATTTGATAAAATTGGTGAATTAAAAAAAATTGGGTTAAAAAATGTTGAGATTGTAGGCTATGGAAGCATTTCTGTGTACTGTTTTTTGCATAAAATGATGCAAAGAATTGGTCAGGCACCAATTTTGGAGATGGATAGGAAGGCTGTAGGGGAGGAGGAGGCCTCTATTAGGGTGCAGTGTCTAACATTTTGCTGTGCTCTCAATAGATAATACAGTAAAGTTTCTATAGCCAGCTATCTTAACTCTGTTTAATATTATACTATTTGATTTTGACAGGGGGTGCCAATTTTTTTTTATTACAAAAGCCTAGTATGAAGGAACTTTGTTGTTCTTATATCTGTATCTAAAATGTGTAGTTTTGCTATGTGTACATTTATACAAATATTGGGCTGTACTTGCCAGCTATTGTCATGATTTTATTGTATTCCTATTTGTACCTTTTTTTAACCCAAATCATAGTTTGTTTTTATTATTGTCCATGATTATTAACCAAAACCATGAGACTGAAACATTTTTTATCCATTTCAACAGCATATAACCCCTTGAGACGTTATGTATGTTGATTTGACAAAATTGGTGAATTAAAAAAAAATTGGGGTTAAAAAATTTTGAGATTTTAGGCTATGGAAGCGTTTTTGTGTACTGTCATTTGCATAAAATGATGCAAAGAATTGGTCAGGCACCAATTTTGGAGATGGATAGGAAGGCTGTAGGGGAGAAGGAGGCCTCTATTAGGGTACAGTATCTAACATTTCGCTGTGATCTCAATAGATAATACAGTAAAGTTTCCATAGCCAGCTATCTTAACTGTTTAATACAGTGGTCCCTCAACATACGATGGTAATTTGTTCCAAACGAGCCATCGTTTGTCGAATCCATCGTATGTTGAGGGATTCGTGCAATGTAAAGTATAAGAAGCTGTACTCACCTGTCCCCGCCGCTCGCGATGGTGTCCCCGCCGCTCGCGATTGTTGCCCCGGGCGTCCGCTGGACTCTCCTGGTCTTCTCCGGTCCTCTGCTGTCTTCCACAAGGCCTTACTGGGCCTGCATAGCGACGTCATTTCGCCGCTACGTACGCCATTCCTATTGGATGACGTGGGCAGCAGCGTATTGACGTCATCGGAGAGGGCCGAGAAGACACCGGAAGACCAGCGCTGGACCCGGAGGGCACCCCGGAACATCGTGGAGGGGTAAGTAATACTTACCGCACCACACGGGGAACATTAAGCGGCTATTTGGCAGCAGCTCAAGCATTTTTCGTGGCCGGATAGCACTTGATGCGATGGCCCCGACATAAAAAAACGTTGTGTGTCGATGCTTACATCGACATGCGATGGCCTCTGAGAGGCCATCGTTTGTCGATTTGATCATATGTCGGGGCCATCGTAGGTCGGGGGGGGGTCACTGTATTGTACTATTTGATTTTGACCAGAGCTGGCAATTTTTTATATTACAAAAGCCTAGTATGAAGGAAGTTTGTTGTTCTTATATCTGTATGTAAAATGTGTAGTTTTGCCATGTGTACGTTTATATAAATAGTGGGCTGTACTTGCAAGCCATTGTAATGATTTTATTGTATTCCTATTTGTACCTTTTTTTAACCCAAATCATAGTTTGTTTTTATTATTGTCCACGATTTTTAACCAAAATCATGAGACTGAAACATTTTTTCTTCATTTCAACAGCATATAACCCCTTGAGACGTTATGTATGTTGATTTGACAAAATTGGTGAATTAAAAAAATATTTGGGTTAAAAAATTTTGAGATTGTAGATTGTAGCGTTTCTGTGTACTGTCATTTGCATAAAATGATGCAAAGAATTGGTCAGGCACCAATTTTGGAGATGGATAGGAAGGCTGTAGGGGAGGAGGAGGCCTCTATTAGGGTACAGTATCTAACATTTCTCTGTGCTCTCAATAGATAATACAGTAAAGTTTACATAGCCAGCTATCTTAACTCTGTTTAATACAGTGGTCCCTCAACATACCATGGTAATTCGTTCCAAACGAGCCATCGTTTTTCGAATCCATCGTATGTTGAGGGATTCGTGCAATGTAAAGTATATGAAGCTGTACTCACCTGTCCCCGCCGTTCGCGATGGTGTCCCCGCCGCTCGCGATGGTGACCCCGGGCCTCCGCTGGACTCTCCTGGTCTTCTCCGATCCTCTGCAGTCTTCCGTAAGGCCTTACTGGGCCTGCGTAGCGACGTCATTACGCCGCTGCGTACGCCATTCCTATTGGATGACGTGGGCAGCAGCGTATTGATGTCATCGGAGAGGGCCAAGAAGACACCGGAAGACCAGCGCTGGACCCGGAGGGAACCTCGGAGCATCGTGGAGGGGTAAGTAATACTTACCGCACCACACGGGGAACATTAAGCGGCTATTTGGCAGCAGCTTAAGCATTTTCCGCTGCCGGATAGCACTTGATGCGATGGCCCCGACATAAAAAAGCATCGTATGTCGATGCTGACATCGACATGCGATGGCCTCTGAGAGGCCATCGTATGTCGATTTGATCATATGTCGGGGCCATCGTAGGTCGGGGGGGTCACTGTATTGTACTATTTGATTTTGAAAGGAGCTGGCAATTTTTTATATTACAAAAGCCTAGTATGAAGGAACTTTGTTGTTCTTATATCTGTATCTAAAATGTGTAATTTTGCTATGTGTACATTTATACCAATATTGGGCTGTACTTGCCATCTATTGTCATGATTTTATTGTATTCCTATTTTTTTGTATTTTTTTGTATTCCTTTTTTATTCTATTCCTTTTTTAACCCAAATCATAGTTTGTTTTTATTATTGTCCATGATTTTTAACCAAAATCATGAGACTGAAACATTTTTTCTTCACTTCAACAACATATAACCCCTTGAGACGTTATGTATGTTGATTTGATAAAATTGGTGAATTAAAAAATTTTGGGTTAAAAAATGTCGAGATTGTAGGCTATGGAAGCATTTCTGTGTACTGTTTTTTGCATAAAATGATGCAAAGAATTGGTCAGGCACCAATTTTGGA
Source organism: Hyla sarda (assembly GCF_029499605.1). Taxonomy (NCBI): domain Eukaryota; kingdom Metazoa; phylum Chordata; class Amphibia; order Anura; family Hylidae; genus Hyla; species Hyla sarda. The sequence continues at coordinate 158,184,001 of NC_079196.1, read as the reverse complement.
AATGGATAGGAAGGCTGTAGGGGAGGAGGAGGCCTCTATTAGGGCGCAGTGTCTAACATTTTGCTGTGCTCTCAATAGATAATACAGTAAAGTTTCCATAGCCAGCTATCTTAACTCTGTTTAATATTATACTATTTGATTTTGACAGGGGGTGCCAATTTTTTTTTATTACAAAAGCCTAGTATGAAGGAACTTTGTTGTTCTTATATCTGTATCTAAAATGTGTAGTTTTGCTATGTGTACATTTATACAAATATTGGGCTGTACTTGCCAGCTATTGTCATGATTTTATTGTATTCCTATTTGTACCTTTTTTTAACCCAAATCATAGTTTGTTTTTATTATTGTCCATGATTATTAACCAAAATCATGAGACTGAAATTTTTTTTATCCATTTCAACAGCATATAACCCCTTGAGATGTTATGTATGTTGATTTGACAAAATTGGTGAATTAAAAAAAAATTGGGGTTAAAAAATGTTGAGATTTTAGGCTATGGAAGCGTTTCTGTGTACTGTCATTTGCATAAAATGATGCAAAGAATTGGTCAGGCACCAATTTTGGATATGGATAGGAAGGCTGTAGGGGAGGAGGAGGCCTCTATTAGGGTACAGTATCTAACATTTCGCTGTGCTCTCAATAGATAATACAGTAAAGTTTCCATAGCTAGCTATCTTAACTGTTTAATACAGTGGTCCCTCAACATACGATGGTAATTTGTTCCAAACGAGCCATCGTTTGTCGAATCCATCGTATGTTGAGGGATTCGTGCAATGTAAAGTATAAGAAGCTGTACTCACCTGTCCCCGCCGCTCGCGATGGTGTCCCCGCCGCTCGCGATGGTGGCCCCGGGCCTCCGCTGGACTCTCCTGGTCTTCTCCGGTCCTCTGCTGTCTTCCACAAGGCCTTACTGGGCCTGCATAGCGACGTCATTTCGCCGCTACGTACGCCATTCCTATTGGATGACGTGGGCAGCAGCGTATTGACGTCATCGGAGAGGGCCGAGAAGACACCGGAAGACCAGCGCTGGACCCGGAGGGCACCCCGGAACATCGTGGAGGGGTAAGTAATACTTACCGCACCACACGGGGAACATTAAGCGGCTATTTGGCAGCAGCTTAAGCATTTTTCGTGGCCGGATAGCACTTGATGCGATGGCCCCGATATAAAAAAACATTGTGTGTCGATGCTTACTTCGACATGCGATGGCCTCTGAGAGGCCATCGTATGTCGATTTGATCATATGTCGGGGCCATCGTAGGTCGGGGGGGTCACTGTATTGTACTATTTGATTTTGACCAGAGCTGGCAATTTTTTATATTACAAAAGCCTAGTATGAAGGAAGTTTGTTGTTCTTATATCTGTATGTAAAATGTGTAGTTTTGCCATGTGTACGTTTATATAAATAGTGGGCTGTACTTGCAAGCCATTGTAATGATTTTATTGTATTCCTATTTGTACCTTTTTTTTAACCCAAATCATAGTTTGTTTTTATTATTGTCCACGATTTTTAACCAAAATCATGAGACTGAAACATTTTTTCTTCATTTCAACAGCATATAACCCCTTGAGACGTTATGTATGTTGATTTGACAAAATTGGTGAATTAAAAAAAATTTGGGTTAAAAAATTTTGAGATTGTAGCGTTTCTGTGTACTGTCATTTGCATAAAATGATGCAAAGAATTGGTCAGGCACCAATTTTGGAGATGGATAGGAAGGCTGTAGGGGAGGAGGAGGCCTCTATTAGGGTACAGTATCTAACATTTCGCTGTGCTCTCAATAGATAATACAGTAAAGTTTACATAGCCAGCTATCTTAACTCTGTTTAATACAGTGGTCCCTCAACATACCATGGTAATTCGTTCCAAACGAGCCATCGTTTTTCGAATCCATCGTATGTTGAGGGATTCGTGCAATGTAAAGTATATGAAGCTGTACTCACCTGTCCCCGCCGTTCGCGATGGTGTCCCCGCCGCTCGCGATGGTGACCCTGGGCCTCCGCTGGACTCTCCTGGTCTTCTCCGATCCTCTGCAGTCTTCCGTAAGGCCTTACTGGGCCTGCGTAGCGACGTCATTACGCCGCTGCGTACGCCATTCCTATTGGATGACGTGGGCAGCAGCGTATTGATGTCATCGGAGAGGGCCGAGAAGACACCGGAAGACCAGCGCTGGACCCGGAGGGAACCTCGGAGCATCGTGGAGGGGTAAGTAATACTTACCGCACCACACGGGGAACATTAAGCGGCTATTTGGCAGCAGCTTAAGCATTTTTCGCTGCCGGATAGCAATTGATGCGATGGCCCCGACATAAAAAAGCATCGTATGTCGATTTGATCATATGTCGGGGCCATCGTGGGTCGGGGGGGGTCACTGTATTGTACTATTTGATTTTGAAAGGAGCTGGCAATTTTTTATATTACAAAAGCCTAGTATGAAGGAACTTTGTTGTTCTTATATCTGTATCTAAAATGTGTAATTTTGCTATGTGTACATTTATACCAATATTGGGCTGTACTTGCCATCTATTGTCATGATTTTATTGTATTCCTATTTTTTTGTATTTTTTTGTATTCCTTTTTTATTGTATTCCTTTTTTAACCCAAATCATAGTTTGTTTTTATTATTGTCCATGATTTTTAACCAAAATCATGAGACTGAAACATTTTTTCTTCACTTCAACAACATATAACCCCTTGAGACGATATGTATGTTGATTTGATAAAATTGGTGAATTAAAAAAATTTGCTTTAAAAAATGTTGAGATTGTAGGCTATGGAAGCATTTCTGTGTACTGTTTTTTGCATAAAATGATGCAAAGAATTGGTCAGGCACCAATTTTGGAGATGGATAGGAAGGCTGTAGGGGAGGAGGAGGCCTCTATTAGGGCGCAGTGTCTAACATTTCGCTGTGCTCTCAATAGATAATACAGTAAAGTTTCCATAGCCAGCTATCTTAACTGTTTAATACAGTGGTCCCTCAACATACGATGGTAATTTGTTCCAAACGAGCCATCGTTTGTCGAATCCATCGTATGTTGAGGGATTCGTGCAATGTAAAGTATAAGAAGCTGTACTCACAAGTCCCCGCCGCTCGCGATGGTGTCCCCGCCGCTCGCGATGGTGGCCCCGGGCCTCCGCTGGACTCTCCTGGTCTTCTCCGGTCCTCTGCTGTCTTCCACAAGGCCTTACTGGGCCTGCATAGCGACGTCATTACGCCGCTACGTATGCCATTCCTATTGGATGACGTGGGCAGCAGCGTTTTGACGTCATCGGAGAGGGCCAAGAAGACACCGGAAGACCAGCGCTGGACCCGGAGGGCACCCCGGAGCATCGTGGAGGGGTAAGTAATACTTACCGCACCACACGGGGAACATTAAGCGGCTATTTGGCAGCAGCTTAAGCATTTTTCGTGGCCGGATAGCACTTGATGCGATGGCCACGACATAAAAAAACATTGTATGTCGATGCTGACATCGACATGCGATGGCCTCTGAGAGGCCATCGTTTGTCGATTTGATCATATGTCGGGGCCATCGTAGGTCGGGGGGGGGGTCACTGTATTGTACTATTTGATTTTGACCAGAGCTGGCAATTTTTTATATTACAAAAGCCTAGTATGAAGGAAGTTTGTTGTTCTTATATCTGTATGTAAAATGTGTAGTTTTGCCATGTATACGTTTATATAAATAGTGGGCTGTACTTGCAAGCCATTGTAATGATTTTATTGTATTCCTATTTGTACCTTTTTTTAACCCAAATCATAGTTTGTTTTTATTATTGTCCACGATTTTTAACCAAAATCATGAGACTGAAACATTTTTTCTTCATTTCAACAGCATATAACCCCTTGAGACGTTATGTATGTTGATTTGACAAAATTGGTGAATTAAAAAAAATTTGGGTTAAAAAATTTTGAGATTGTAGATTGTAGCGTTTCTGTGTACTGTCATATGCATAAAATGATGCAAAGAATTGGTCAGGCACCTTTTGGAGATGGATAGGAAGGCTGTAGGGGAGGAGGAGGCCTCTATTAGGGTACAGTATCTAACATTTCGCTGTGCTCTCAATAGATAATATAGTAAAGTTTACATAGCCAGCTATCTTAACTCTGTTTAATACAGTGGTCCCTCAACATACCATGGTAATTCGTTCCAAACGAGCCATCGTTTTTCGAATCCATCGTATGTTGAGGGACTCGTGCAATGTAAAGTATATGAAGCTGTACTCACCTGTCCCCGCCGTTCGCGATGGTGTCCCCGCCGCTCGCGATGGTGACCCCGGCCTCCGCTGGACTCTCCTGGTTTTCTCCGATCCTCTGCAGTCTTCCGTAAGGCCTTACTGGGCCTGCGTAGCGACGTCATTACGCCGCTGCGTACGCCATTCCTATTGGATGACGTGGGCAGCAGCGTATTGATGTCATCGGAGAGGGCCGAGAAGACACAGGAAGACCAGCGCTGGACCCGGAGGGAACCTCGGAGCATCGTGGAGGGGTAAGTAATACTTACCGCACCACACGGGGAACATTAAGCGGCTATTTGGCAGCAGCTTAAGCATTTTTCGCTGCCGGATAGCACTTGATGCGATGGCCCCGACATAAAAATGCATCGTATGTCGATTTGATCATATGTCGGGGCCATCGTGGGTCGGGGGGGGTCACTGTATTGTACTATTTGATTTTGAAAGGAGCTGGCAATTTTTTATATTACAAAAGCCTAGTATGAAGGAACTTTGTTGTTCTTATATCTGTATCTAAAATGTGTAATTTTGCTATGTGTACATTTATACCAATATTGGGCTGTACTTGCCATCTATTGTCATGATTTTATTGTATTCTTATTTTTTTGTATTCCTTTTTTATTGTATTCCTTTTTTAACCCAAATCATAGTTTGTTTTTATTATTGTCCATGATTTTTAACCAAAATCATGAGACTGAAACATTTTTTCTTCACTTCAACAACATATAACCCCTTGAGACGTTATGTATGTTGATTTGATAAAATTGGTGAATTAAAAAAATTTGGGTTAAAAAATGTTGAGATTGTAGGCTATGGAAGCATTTCTGTGTACTGTTTTTTGCATAAAATGATGCAAAGAATTGGTCAGGCACCAATTTTGGAGATGGATAGGAAGGCTGTAGGGGAGGAGGAGGCCTCTATTTGGGCGCAGTGTCTAACATTTCGCTGTGCTCTCAATAGATAATACAGTAAAGTTTCCATAGCCAGCTATCTTAACTCTGTTTAATATTATACTATTTGATTTTGACAGGGGGTGCCAATTTTTTTTTATTACAAAAGCCTAGTATGAAGGAACTTTGTTGTTCTTTTATCTGTATCTAAAATGTGTAGTTTTGCTATGTGTACATTTATACAAATATTGGGCTGTACTTGCCAGCTATTGTCATGATTTTATTGTATTCCTATTTGTACCTTTTTTTAACCCAAATCATAGTTTGTTTTTATTATTGTCCATGATTTTTAACCAAAATCATGAGACTGAAACATTTTTTATCCATTTCAACAGCATATAACCCCTTGAGACGTTATGTATGTTGATTTGACAAAATTGGTGAATTAAAAAAAGAATTTGGGTTAAAAAATGTTGAGATTTTAGGCTATGGAAGCGTTTCTGTGTACTGTCATTTGCATAAAATGATGCAAAGAATTGGTCAGGCACCAATTTTGGAGATGGATAGGAAGGCTGTAGGGGAGGAGGAGGCCTCTATTAGGGTACAGTATCTAACATTTCGCTGTGCTCTCAATAGATAATACAGTAAAGTTTCCATAGCCAGCTATCTTAACTGTTTAATACAGTGGTCCCTCAACATACGATGGTAATTTGTTCCAAACGAGCCATCGTTTGTCGAATCCATCGTATGTTGAGGGATTCGTGCAATGTAAAGTATAAGAAGCTGTACTCACAAGTCCCCGCCGCTCGTGATGGTGTCCCCGCCGCTCGCGATGGTGGCCCCGGGCCTCCGCTGGACTCTCCTGGTCTTCTCCGGTCCTCTGCTGTCTTCCACAAGGCCTTACTGGGCCTGCATAGCGACGTCATTACGCCGCTACGTATGCCATTCCTATTGGATGACGTGGGCAGCAGCGTTTTGACGTCATCGGAGAGGGCCGAGAAGACACTGGAAGACCAGCGCTGGACCCGGAGGGCACCCCGGAGCATCGTGGAGGGGTAAGTAATACTTACCGCACCACACGGGGAACATTAAGCGGCTATTTGGCAGCAGCTTTAGCATTTTTCGTGGCCGGATAGCACTTGATGCGATGGCCCCGACATAAAAAAACATTGTATGTAGATGCTGACATCGACATGCGATGGCCTCTGAGAGGCCATCGCATGTCGATTTGATCATATGTCGGGGCCATCGTAGGTCGGGGGGGGGGGGTCACTGTATTGTACTATTTGATTTTGACCAGAGCTGGCAATTTTTTATATTACAAAAGCCTAGTATGAAGGAAGTTTGTTGTTCTTATATCTGTATGTAAAATGTGTAGTTTTGCCATGTATACGTTTATATAAATAGTGGGCTGTACTTGCAAGCCATTGTAATGATTTTATTGTATTCCTATTTGTACCTTTTTTTAACCCAAATCATAGTTTGTTTTTATTATTGTCCACGATTTTTAACCAAAATCATGAGACTGAAACATTTTTTCTTCATTTCAACAGCATATAACCCCTTGAGACGTTATGTATGTTGATTTGACAAAATTGGTGAATTAAAAAAAATTTGGGTTAAAAAATTTTGAGATTGTAGCGTTTCTGTGTACTGTCATTTGCATAAAATGATGCAAAGAATTGGTCAGGCACCAATTTTGGAGATGGATAGGAAGGCTGTAGGGGAGGAGGAGGCCTCTATTAGGGTACAGTATCTAACATTTCGCTGTGCTCTCAATAGATAATACAGTAAAGTTTACATAGCCAGCTATCTTAACTCTGTTTAATACAGTGGTCCCTCAACATACCATGGTAATTCGTTCCAAACGAGCCATCGTTTTTCGAATCCATCGTATGTTGAGGGATTCGTGCAATGTAAAGTATATGAAGCTGTACTCACCTGTCCCCGCCGTTCGCGATGGTGTCCCCACCGCTCGCGATGGTGACCCCGGGCCTCCGCTGGACTCTCCTGGTCTTCTCCGATCCTCTGCAGTCTTCCGTAAGGCCTTACTGGGCCTGCGTAGCGACGTCATTACGCCGCTGCGTACGCCATTCCTATTGGATGACGTGGGCAGCAGCGTATTGATGTCATCGGAGAGGGCCGAGAAGACACCGGAAGACCAGCGCTGGACCCGGAGGGAACCTCGGAGCATCGTGGAGGGGTAAGTAATACTTACCGCACCACACGGGGAACATTAAGCGGCTATTTGGCAGCAGCTTAAGCATTTTTCGCTGCCGGATAGCACTTGATGCGATGGCCCCGACATAAAAAAGCATCGTATGTCGATGCTGACATCGACATGCGATGGCCTCTGAGAGGCCATCGTATGTCGATTTGATCATATGTCGGGGCCATCGTAGGTCGGGGGGTCACTGTATTGTACTATTTGATTTTGAAAGGAGCTGGCAATTTTTTATATTACAAAAGCCTAGTATGAAGGAACTTTGTTGTTCTTATATCTGTA